>NC_141684.1:31162500-31772500 GCF_028749965.1 Puma concolor
AGTCTAACCCTGGTCGTATCAGTATATTTTGAAAAGGTTATGTGCATCTGATGTAATCCCAGGTTTAGACCTGCTACAGAAGAGGAGGAAAGCTCTAATAGTGTCATTTTTAGAGGAGGACCTATAGATTGATATTGATCCTCCAGAAGGATTTCCAGGTCCCTTTCAAAAAGTAATTCTTTTTTTTTTTAAGGTTTTTTTTTTTTTTTTTTTTTTTAATTCTGAGAGACAGAGAGAGAGAGCACAAGTTGGTGAGGGGGAGAGAGAGAGAGGGAAAGAGAGAATCTCAAGCAGTCTCCATGCTGTTAGTGCAGAGCCCGACATGGTACTTGAACCCACAAACCTCCACAAACTGTGAGATCATAACCTGAGCCGAAACCAAGACCTGGGTGCTTACCCAACTGAGCCACCCAGTAAGAAAAGTGTGATGGTTTTAAATTTTCAAATGACATAGGAAGCTTTTAAGCTAATTATACTTTTTTTTTCCTTGCTTTGTTTACCACCCTTAGAGAAGACTCAGGTAGAAGGGGTGGACACAACAGAGATAGGGAGGCATAAAGACAGTGGCACAGTTTGAAGGCATCTTATAGGATTAAAGTGTGTGATGTGTTTTTTTGGAGAATGAACCCAAAGCCTTTGGGCTTATGACTCACAGACTCATGCTATATTAAAGCCTGACTAGCAACATGAGTCTTGATGATTCAAGATAAGTTGAACATTTATATTTTCTAGAGTACCCAGTGTAGTGCAGTTGAAAAGAATACTACAGTCTGTCTTCAGTGCAATCTGGGTTCCTGGTCCCTTCATTTGCTCAGATGAAGACCCAAGATGGTTTAACTAAACCTCTTAGTGTTCTGTGTAGAACATTAAAGTTAGAGTCACACTATCTGGGTTCAGAACCCAGTCCTTCCCTTGGTTCCTGCATCAGTTTTGGCCTCTCTCTGAACCTTAATTTCCTCATTTATAAAGTGATTGTAGCAATTCTTCCTTAGTGTGTTATGTGCCCATGTCCATAAAATGACATGATATCTGGAAGGGCTGGCATGACCTAATATGATAGTTATTCAATAACTTTGTAGTCATTAATCTGTCTAAACTATGTCAAGAGCTGTTTACACATTTATAATTAATTTTTTTAAGGTAAGGGATCGAAGCAGGCAAATTTTACTTGCCTATTAGCTATTAATTGTTGTACACAATATCTAAGACTTTATAATAATTCTCATCATATAAATATTGGAGGCAAGCAGCACAATAGAATAATATCCTAGGGATTCAGGACATGAACATTTATATATGAACATGGATTTAACAATTCAATTTTCTCATTCAACTGCAACCTCAGTCTCGAATGAATACAATGATTAGGACACATTGTAAAACATTAATTAGTAGAATGTAGACCATTTAATTAATTATTCTGGAAGAAGTATCATTTTAAAAGGAAACACAGCTAAATGAAAAACTAAAACTTCTTTTCAGTCTTTGTGATTGAAGTTTGAAATGTTTTTATCTTTTATCTTTTATCTTGAGGTACTAAATCAAACTTCTCGGCTTGAAATACAACTGCTAGAGAATTCATTATCAACATACAAGCTAGAGAAGCAGCTTCTTCAACAGACAAATGAAATCTTAAAGATTCATGAGAAAAACAGGTGAGGATTGTTGTATTCCAAATATTTACAGGTGTACTTATTTTTATCCTTCACCTTTCTGTCAACACTTAAAAAAAAAGATTGAGGTGGTTTGCAAAAATGGAAATATAGAGGCAATATAAGAAGAATAATACTGTTGCTTACACTCTTGAAACATTTGCTTTTTATAACTTTTAGCACTAATTTATCTAATGTTTAGTTGTGCAAATTCTACCATATCCACAAAAATTGATTCTATGATTGAATTCAGTGACACAAAATAGTGACAGTTTTCAGCAGGATGAAATCTGTAGCAATAGAGGAAAAAACTAGTCTCTGAAACTCTATAACTTGAATTGTCACTCTATCTGCCCTTAAACTTTCACAAAACTACAAGATTGTTGAATTCAGAGATCTTGCACTAGAGAGAAGCAGATTTTATTTTTCCCAGAAAATTATTTACGTGTAAAGCTAATTTAAGAGTTGCTCACCCCCCCCCCCACCCCGGCCTTTTCCCCATTTAAAGTTATTTACTCTGGATATAATAATTTATTTAGTTTTATAGATTTGTTTTATAAACTGTGAATCATCTCAGGTAAGTGAAATGGGACTTAAAGATCACCCCAGAGGTGGGATGGCATATAGACTATATCATTTTGAAGTTATTGGCATTCATGGTGGATAATTCAATCAAAGCAATGACCTCTGTAGGACAAATGCATTGCTTGTTAAGTGGCTTCTGGATATTTGGATGGCTTGAAGACGTTTCAGTTTTTGTCCATTATATTGGGTTTAAAACCATTGTGTTGCTAGAAACTAGTTCAATACCTTGTGTCATTAGAACTAGAGTTTCCATCATGTTTCTCACCAGGAAGTTACCTACGAGGACTGCTGGTTCTCTTACTTTACAGATGAGGGGATAGACTTAGTGGAAGTGAGTGATTTGTCCAAGGTTACACAGCTTGCTGGTAGCACAGCTGGGAATGTAATTCAAGTTTCTTTCTTCCTAGCCCTGCTCTTTCCACTGTAGCACATGTTCTTTCAATACCACTATCTGCAGCCTTGAAAGATTCCCTAACTATACACTAAAAGTAGCCCTTAGTGACAACAATTACAGTGGAACTTATACATGAAGAAGATAAACCTGGCTGTTGATTTAGAATCTGAAAGGGGTCATGCATACTCTATGACTTGTATTTCTAAGTTTTACATTTATTTATCTTTGTACTGTGTCACGGGGTAAACTGTATAACTATAAATAAACTTGACAGGACTTGACCCTGAACTGGTTGCATAATGAAATGTTTTGGAATTGAAAATCCTGCTGAAAAGTACCATTTATTCTCCTGCTGTTTCACAGTAACCAGACATATACATGTAGCAGGTATATTTTACTTCAACCATCCCTCGGTTTTAGGGTCCCACCATGCTTTAACTTGGTTGCTAAAAGTGAACCCCCTTATAGTCATGTATTTCAATATGCTACTATGAAAGCTTTGTCTAGGAATGGATAAGTAAAATGAAGTTTTTACCTTATTTTTCAGTTGTTTTTATAATTACGTAAATAACAGACCCTTAATGTAGAAAAAGGAGAAAGTACACAAAATAAAATGAAAAACCACAATCCTGACACATTGAGAAAGCTGCATATGTTGCTATATGTTATATAAAAACATATATTTTTTGTGGAAAGCTGTGTCATGCTATACACACTGTTTTTCAGCCTGCTTTCTTTGGAAACAGATATCTTTTCTCATGAATAAATATTCATCTAATATCATTCTTAATAATTGCATGGTATTTCGTTTTAAGGTGTAACCTAGGGTGCTTTCAGTCTCTCACTAAGTATGTTACCATATATGATTTATCTTTTAAAAAGTTGTCAGTATGAATCTACATTCTTCAGTTCTTCCCCTGCTGATATGTGTATTATCTCTTGGTCTGCATCTGACACTTGAGCTGTCAGGATACCATAAAAAAACCCGGGAGGACTAAAAGGTCTCACTCTTAACTACAAAAACAACTGCTGTCCCTTAAGTGTCACGTACTCAGCTCTCTCTCTCTCCCTCTCCCTCTCTCTAGGTGGCTCTGCCTCTTTCTCTTTCCCTCTTTTCTTCTCATATTCATTCTTTCTTTTCCTTTTTCTTCTTCTTTTTCTTTTCTTCTTCTTTCTTTTTATTTTTTCTTAAATATATCCCTTCTATCTTATTTCCAAATCATTTTGTGTTTTTTGTTTTTCCATCATAATTCTTGATATGGCACGCAGTATCATTTCCTACTATGGAATTCTCACCATGAAATTGTCTGTTGAAGGGAACCTGCTTACAAGCTGTTCTCTCTATTCCATTGGTAAAGCTGAGTCAAGGTTCAAGCACTTGAAAGACCTCTGCTTCAGGCCAAGTAAAAGAGGCTTGTCCTGGGCCATAGCCTCTCAGAGGAGGCTCCTTATCCCCAGCACATACCTGCCTTCTGCTGATGGATTTTTTTTCCCTTATTAAATTCTAATTTCTAAGGAAAATTCAGGCCTTCTTATATTACAAATCACAACACTTATTGCTAGTGATGGTTTTTTCAGAGTTGTAACAATTCCTTTTTCCAGAAATATAACTATTTCACAATGAATTCAGGGATTTAGGTTTTAACTTGAAATTTCTCTGTGCTCATGCCTGAAAAAACTTACATGCATCCTTTCCTCCTACTCTGCACTCCTCTCTCTCTCTCTCTTTGACACTCAAATATAGCATTGCTTCACCTGTGGTTCCTGAGGGCATTTTTCTATCAGTGTGCCCTATCTCCTGACATTGCTGTATCTCTGTAGTAATCTGTGTCTTCGTGTTGAAGGGTCAAATGTGTTTAGCGGAGGGTTGGTGGAATATTTGTTCTTAAACCAGGTATAGTCTTCTATGAACCACTTAAAGTAAAATGTGCTTTACTTTATTGAAAAAAAATATCCTTTTGTGATGTACAGCATACTTCCCCTGTTGTGTTTATTGTTATTGTTTATTTCCCTATGTGAAATGAAATTATAGGAATTCTGCTTAGCACTTTCTAGAGCAACAAAGAATTACTACCCGCCCCCCAACACCATTTAAGTGGATTGAAGGTCAAAGTCATACATTAAGCTGTTTATATATTTTTAAAGAAGCTTATTGATTATCCCTACCTATTCCTTAAATAAATCTTAATCCTCCAAATGTAGCAAAAAGCTATTTCTACATTTAGGCATGTCTGAAATGTAGGAACAACATGCCTTTAGTTGGCCAGGTCTGGTTTGGATCAGCTAATACACTTTGCAAAGGGGATTATCTAAATTAAGCTTTGCTTCCTCCCCATGGAATGTCAGGGGTTGTGTCTGGGTGTGTGACTTACCAGCTTTGAGTGTGATGGGGCCTCAGCTGCCAAGTCGGTGAGCTGGCCCTTATGAGGGTCCACCACTTCTTTGGCAGAACAAGGAGGAATATTTTATGGACGGGATTATACTACACAATCATGCTGAGAGGTCCTGCTGATTTACATCCTGACAAATTAAATGCATCACTTGTAGGGTTGAAAAAGGATTTTGGGGCTCATTAGATTCACTTCTTTATCCACTAAATGGCCAAAGGCACAAAGCAAGAATAGGATTAGCAACATTTGCTCTACTGTTTGTTTTCCTAACAGTCTAGTAGGGGGTGACTCCAAAAAGCTTCCAGTTTGCTTTCTTTAGGAATTTTTTTTTTCTTTTGTTGGATGCTATCCTAATCTTACAATGGTTTTGTTCCTTACCTCAAGGAAAGAGCATTTGGAAGTAAGAGATGAGTAATTGGCCCATGTAATTGAAATTATCAACCAAGAACCCAAGAAATTATTAATGTTTACCTTGCACATAGAGGGCTGGATCACAAAGTGGAACATGTAATTGTCAACTTTTATTAGATTCCTCTAGTATATTTCCTGTCAAGTCAACTCAAGACCATAGAAAAGAGAGATGGATGGGGAAAGATATCATAGTTCAAATCCTTAGAGCTGAACCAAATATGTAACTGAATATTTTGATCTAAAAGTTTGGTAAACTGATTGGGTTTCAAGACACCTGTCCATCTCTGTCTTAACCCCAACTTTTTCCAAGGTGGGAGCAGAGCCAGGCAAAAAATTATTCCAGAAGAAATTATTCTGCCTGACCAGGAGGGTACACAGGAAGGGAAAGGAGCATCTTATGTACACAAATATGCAGTACTGGGGCTTTCCTGATAATTGTGTTGAATATATAGAGTGAATATTAGGGAAATTTCTGGTAACACCCATCCAGTGACGTGAAACTACACATGTGATGGACACTCCAAGATAATTTTATCAAAACTATCTGCTACCTACCTAATATCAGGCGAACATCTGTGCCAGGTGCTTTACCTACATTACTGCTAATCCACCAACTAATTCTGCAGAGTATCTATTATTATTTCTATTTTATATAGAAAGGGCAGTTCACAAAGGTCAGGTTTACTTGTCCATGACCAAACAGCTAGTTTATGGCAAAATTAGGGTTCAAGTCCATAATGATTTCCTGTCTTAAATATTATAAAAATATTTTTTCAACATGATGCAGCCTCAAGACTAATTGATGTGGCTGTCAAGTATCCTCTTAATACAAACAGATATAAGTTTAAAGAAAGGGGTAAGCCAGTTGTTTTTGGCCTATTCCTATATAGATCATTATTTATTCCTGCTAATACTGGAGTAGGAAATATGAAGTATTTATTTTACCTTGGGAATTCACTGAACTGATGTGACAAGCCTCATCTATCTTCTAGCTGGAATTTATGGGAAGTTACTAAGTTAACTAATTTTAAGTGATTGAAATGTGTGTACTTTCAAGATACTAAATTATATCTTACAAACAAATTACTGTCATGGCATAATAAAATATTGATTTTAATCCTGAAGATGCTTAAAGAAATGAAAAGTTAAGTCACAGTCTTTAAATTAAAGCCATCTTCCATTTGATAAGTTCTTTACAAAATACTAAGGTAAAATCCTGCTAACTTCTAGCATTAGATTAGGCTGAATTATGTTAGTTGTGTATAGTAGGGATCAATAAAAAGCATTTCAATTTATATTACTCTGTTCTGTACCTTGTAAATGGAATACCTACAGATTGATTGAATGGGACATTTTTTTCCTCCACTCCTGTTTTTTTATTTTATTTTATTTTTTATTTTTTTTTTAATTTACATCCAAATTAGTTAGCATATAGTGCAACAATGATTTCAGGAGTAGATTCCTTAATGCCCCTTACCCATTTAGCCCATCCCTCCTCCCACAACCCCTCCAGTAACCCTCAGTTTGTTCTCCATATTTATGAATCTCTTTTGTTTTGTCCCCTCCCTGTTTTTATATTATTTTTGTTTCCCTTCCCTTATGTTCATCTGCTTTGTCTCTTAAAGTCCTCATATGAGTAAAGTGACATGATTTTTGTCTTTCTCTGACTGACTAATTTCACTTAGCATAATACCCTCCAGTTCCATCCACGTAGTTGCAAATGGCAAAATTTCATTCTTTTTGATTGCCTAGTAATCTCGATTGTATATATACACCACATCTTCTTTATTCATTCATCCATCGATGGACATTTGGGATCTTTCCATACTTTGGCTATTGTTGATAGTGCTGCTATAAACATGGGGGTGCATGTGTCCCTTCGAAACAGCACACCTGTATCCCTTGGATAAATGCCTAGTAGTGCAATTGCTGGGTTCTATTTTTAGTTTTTTGAGGAACCTCCATACTGTTTTCCAGAGTGGCTGCTCCAGCCTGCATTGCCACCAACAACGCAAAAGAGATCCTCTTTCTCCACATCCTCACCAACATCTGTTGTTGCCTGAGTTGTTAATGTTAGCCATTCTGACAGGTGTGAGGTGGTATCTCATTGTGGTTTTGATTTGTATTTCCCTGATGATGAGTGATGTTGAGCATTTTTTCATGTGTCAGCCATCTGGATGTCTTCCTTGGAGAGGTGTCTATTCATGTACTTAGAAAATGAATTTAATGGCATATAGCATTTTTAAAAACTTCAATTTCATTAATTTTAGGATTTTAGAGTGAAATAGAATTCAGAATCAAACTGAAAATCCAAGAGTAATCTTAATTTTTTCCTTTCCCTGATTCCTCGCAACTCACAGTGACTGTTGTTGCTGTCAGTCCCATCCCCTAAATATTTTTTTCTTCATCTATCTTGTTCATTTTATTGCCACTGACTGTGTCTTAAGTCCAACTCCCATTATTTTTTGTCTCGGTCATTGCAGTGACCTCTGTGCTTTAAGCCTTATGTCTCTCAAATTGATCATACAGAGCTCTGCCAAAGTCTTCTTTCTAAAATGCAAGTCAGATGATTTTTCACTCTTTTTAGGTCCCCAACACTAATTCAGCCCAACTTTTTAATCTCTATATAGCATCTACCTAATCCCATATTGATTCTCTGTAACTAACTGAAGAGAGTTCAAGTTTTTTAGCACTGAACACAATCCATGATCATTATTATCCTAATTTTGTAGCCTTACTTATTCAAATCTTATATTTTAGAAAGTATGGTCGGATGGCTGAAAACATGAACTCTGAGGCCAGACTGCCTAGGTTTTGTTTTTCCATTTTCGTATTATAACCGACTCTGCCACATACTATTTCTGTGACTTTGGGCAAGTTACTTAAACTCATTGTACTTTGGTTTCCTAATTTCTAACACTGGGATGATAATAATAGCGAATGGAATTGATGTGAGGATTGAGTTAATGCATATAAAGCACTGAGAAGTGCCAGACACACATAACAAGTGTTTAATCATGCAAGTTGTTAGTATCACACTGTAAGTCTTGAAGTTATTTCATCTGATGTTTTGATTTGTCTGAAATGCTCTGTAGTTCTTTATTCAACTCACAAACTCCCGTTCACCCTTCAAAACTCAGTGCAGATGTTAACTTCCCTAAGAACCCTTCTCTGATTCTACCTGATATATTCAGTCATTACAACTTATATGATAACACTGTACATTGTTTTCCCCCATGATTTCACTTAACCCATCACACTGTAATATGTGTGTATATGTGTGCTTGTGTGTGTGTGTGTGTGTGTGTGTGTGTGTGTATGTTTATCTGTCTCTCTACTATTGGGCTGTGACCTTCTGGAACACAGAGATTATATTTTATTTATCTTTGTCTTCATGCTCCCAGGCACAATTCTCTACACGTTGTATATATAGTATTAAGTGCTTTTTGAATGTTGAATGAATGATGAACTGGCAAATGTCCCGGTAGTTCTATCCCAACAAATGTCATTTATCTCTGTACACACACATACACACACACAGACACATACAAAACAAAAACTAAAAAATATTTTTGATGGAAAACACAAACCACCTAGTTTATATTAAATATTGTAAATACATTAACAGTCCTTAACATAAATAAAATAGAGATGGTGTTTACACTGCTACTCTGCATCCTCAAAAGCCCACTGCACAGCTCCCAAGGTTATCAGTCCACATTTTGACGTTTGCTAATTCAGCCCAAGTTTTAAATATCTTTTTTTAAATGTTTATTTACTTTTTGAGAGATACAGACCATGAGCAGGGGAAGGGCAGAGAGAGAGGGAGACACAGAATCTGAAGCAGGCTCCAGGCTCTGAGCTGTCAGCACAGAGCCCAATATGGGGCTCAGGCTCACAAACTGTGAGATAATGACCTGAGCCAAAGTCAGATGCTTAGCTGACTGAGCCACCCAAGTGCCCTCCAAGTTTTAAATTTTTAGATAACATCTTGCCAGACCATTCTAGACTCATGACTTTTTAACACATCTCTCTGATTAATAAAAAAGTAACACAGACTTGATTTAAACATTAAATTCTATACAAAAGTATACAATTAAAGGCCAAGCCTCTCTAATTCCATATTTCTCCACCATTACCACTTACTGCAGAGAATCATCAGTAACAGATTAAGTTGGGGACTTTTTATTCCAGACTTTTTCTATGAATATACTAGGATATACATGTGTGAATATTTATTGTGTGTTTACACAGACACACACTCATATCCAGTCACACACGTGCATAAATACGTACTGAAATGATGAATACATATGTGTATAGATTGTAACTACTTTTTAAATGCTGGGTTTATTTCTACTTTATAAAAATTTATCATGGATATATTACACATATAACTATATACACATGTCTCTCATTCCTAGGTATAGATACACTATAATTTAAAATTTATTAGAATTTTTATGTGATTATTTAAAATTTTCATACATATTGACAAATTATCTCCAAATTTTATATTCTCCCCAAGTGTGCATGGGCTTTCTAATTTCCCGAGCCTTGCTAACCACTTTATTAATCTTGCCTACTTGAAAAGTTAGGTTGTACACCTTTTCATGTTTATTGACCACTTGCATTTCTTCTATGACTAGCGTATTCATGTATGTTTCCCTTTTTTCTATTTCATTGTTTATCTTTGTTTGATTAACTCATGCAAGCCCTTCAATGGATATTAATACATTAATACATACATTAATACATTAATACATAATACATAATACATTAATACATAAAATACATTTGTATTTTTATCTTGCTTTCTGACTTCCACACATATTTAGTTTATTTTTATTTACCCCAAATAAAAAAAATATTTGCCAATGTTTACTTGTAGTAATCTATGATTCTGCTCCACATTTGAATTACATCAACATTTGGCTTTATATTTTAAGAGAAAATGTGCTGTGTTCAAGTTAAAAATTTAAAGTATAAATTTAACCTGTACTCACTGTACTCTTGTTTGGAAGGGGAAAAAATTGATCTTTAAAACCCATATTTGCAACACATGTTGACACCTTACATATTAAAAACAATTAAAAAATGGAAACATCTGTGAGCAGTTTCAGACAGATAAAAATGAGAAGGTTTCTATATTTTCAACATCGTCCTCCTTGTTTTAGGACTATCTTTACACACATTGAGCTTAGGCAACTGTCACCACTGTGAATTCATTGGCTGCTATGTTAAGAACTCTATTGTGGGAAACAATTTGAAAGGGAGAGCTTTTTCTGTGAAAGTTTCAAGATGTGTTCAATGATCTAAAATATTTCCAATAAGACATGTTGGAGGAGGCCGACTGTGGAAATGGAAAGAAGTCAACCAAAATCTTCAAATAAAGTTTTGTATATACTCAATTAGAACCTTTTACTGAAGTTCAAGACCTAGATTATTTTGTTTATTTTATTCTTCATTAAAGTGCACCTCTGCCTTAAACTAGAAGTTAAGTGCCAAAATTTTATGCATGTGTCTTCTCAAAGTGCTTCTAGAAAGATGGGAAACAGGAAGTACTGAAAATCCTGTGAGAAACTCTGTCTTCAGATTTCTAGCTCTATTTGTATAGATTTAGGTACACAGTTTCGTAAATTGTTGTTTCGTGGAACATGCATCCTAAAACATGTGTCATGATAAAAACTGTTTATTTAATCTAGGCTTCCCCAAAACTTGACAGAGGGATTCTTAACAAGTGAACATCTGATAAAAACATACTGAATGCACTCTAGAACACAGTGTACTGGAGTGTAGATTCAGCATCCACGTTTCGGATTATGCCTTTGTGTGTAAACTAAACTCGTTGCCCCAGGCCATCATCAGGGAGAATTATAACTACTTTGGCTATTTAATTTTAAGACACTAGAGCTGTAATGTTGTCCTTCACATCAGCCTTCATTTATAGAGGTCTCTGTATCTAGCTGAAGTGACCTCTCCCAACTGATACGAAGAGGGAAAATGTAAGAGAACCAGTAAAAGTCTTCAGGACAAAACTGGATAAAATTAAATTTAATGGCAAAGCAGTTAAGGCAGAGTGATGTTTAAGAAAATCTCAGTTCAGATTTCAAAAAAACTGGCTTGACAAAGAAACTTTGTTTTTATGCATGTAAAAGATTGGTAGGTTGAAATATTGTGAAAGACAAGCTCCCAGAATAACCAGATGAAGCTAAGGAGATGTTAAAGTAATGCCTTGATTCCTGATAAAATATAAATGGGTGGAAGAAGTAGGTATATTAGATATATTTGATTATACCAAATCAAAGTGGAGCGACTCTCATGCTAGCGTTCATAGCACTGGGCTGTCGTGGGCACATTTCTAGTCTGACAAGTTATAAGACATGGCTTTTTATCTTGGTTCTGACACCACAAGAGCACAATTTTTGGATGAGATATTTAGATTCATACTAACTGGGACTTGTAATATCTACTAAGTCTGAATCTCTATATTGCTTTAAGAATCAAAGGAGAAGGGTTTTAAAGTGCTACCCAGTTATAATGGTATATTACAAGAATGTGATTAATAAATAGAGATGGCATGTGAATTTTTCTGGCAAGAAAGTTTTGGATTCAAACCAGTTTGGAATGATGAGAAGAAGGGGCTGACTTCCCAAGTAAATAACTAATGGATGAGAAGTATCAAAGGAAAGAGAATAGGGTTTTTTTGGAAGCCAAACGTGAAGAGAAGATGGAAATAAGGGATGAGCAGTGTCAGAGAAAACGGAAGGGCCAAGAGGAGATCAGTCTTGCCTGAAGAAGTCTAAAAAGTTATAATTAACATAAAGGATATACTTAATAAAATTAGTAATTCCTACAGTGTAAAAGTTGCTAAAGGAACTCCAAGTGAATAAATGAGATGAGAAAATGGCTGGAAGAGATGGTGAACTGAAGCAATGTGACATGTTTCCAGTTTGCCTGTAGTTTCATGCATATTATTTTTTCCTGCATATATTCCATTCCAAAACCTGTGAGGTGTCTGTGATGCAGAACAGGGTTCTTACTTCTGTGAGCAGTTCCATCTATACTTTGCATAAATATCTATTTTAAGATGACAGGCTATGTTGATTTCTTTTGATACCTGGTAGTCATGGTGCAGTAAAGGTTGTTCAGTGAATTGTGAAAATTAATGTTTTTTTTTTTTTCCAACGTGTTAAGTGGATATTCTTTTTACTCAGAAAATTCAGGCCTTTTCTTCCATAAACCTGTGCCCAGAGTTGTTTCCTTTGGCAACAGGAATTCTTTGATCAACTTTAAATTCTCAGCTCCTTCCGAATTATCCTGAAAAACAAAACAAATAAACAAACAAAATTCCTTTACTGACATTTCAGTTAGTAACCATCTTTAAGTATATATTCTCTTAAATAGGGAGCACATCAAAAGAAGTAGACAAACATTGAAACATTGGTGTAAAACTCCCCCCCCCCCATAACATTATGTCTGACATGGAAGTTTCTTACAGCTGCTGTTGTTTTATTTGATGTATTCTCTCTAAAAATAAATCCCTAGAGTAGGAATGGCATCATTTTATGTTTTACATCATGCTGAGAACACTATTGGCATTTAACAAGTAATAAATACAAGTTATAACTATAGCATGATATTTTCTAAACCTGAATGTTACCTACTGATTAGGAAAAATGAAAGGCCAATGTTCATCTGTTTTTAGAAACAAAATGGCAATTCAGATTTTTATCCAGTATTATATGACTACATCATCCAAATTTTGATCTTTACATTATTATCATTTTAACTTTTACTTTTTTAAGTTTAGTGTTTATTTATTTTTGAGGGGGGTGTACACAGAATCTGAAGCAGACTCCATGCTCCAAGCTGTCAGCACAGAGCCCGACACAGGGCTCAAACTCACAGACTGCGAGATCATGACCTGAGTTGAAGTCGGACACTTAACCGACTGAGCCGCCCAAGCACCCCTACATTATTATCATTTTAACAGCCAATTCTTGGCAGTATACTATAACCCTTGTGAATTTAAAAGACAATTTTTTTTGTAAGTTAACTGATTTTATATTATGAGCATCTTGTATCTGATCATTACCCCTAGGAGAATAAACAAAAATAATTAAAAAGTAAACTGAAAATGAGCCTAGAGACATGGCTTTTCTTATCTTGCACAAGTCACAGAGCTACCCCAAATGGGTCTCAGTGGAAATTTTCACATGTGAATCTGGACATGCTACCCAAGGTGTCGTAAATTAGTAGGGTGATATGAATAGAAGCATCCCAGTATTTTTCAGGCTTGGTATAATAGGCAACATGCCTGTCATATTCTGAGGCACATTTTCTTGGAAGACAGGTTTGTTGGCAATGATCCAGAATGCCCAAGAGCAGTTTTCTCCACACTTGTTAATCTGTGTACAGGCTAATCAGATATTCCAACTTGTCCCCTAGAACATCAAGTAGGAAAATTTGGCTCTTCTAACAGGCTCTGTTTTATGATTTTAAGTATTACATGTAAAACATTCCCTGGAGTCCCCTTTTTGAAAACTTATAGGAATGATTCAGTGCTACATTTCTCCAAGGTAAATAAGTGCCCAGTCTGGTATGTTACATTTGAATAACACCTTGTAAACGAAGGGCTAGTTGGACTTTCTGATTATGGAACTGAGAAAGAATAAGGATTTCCTCTGAGGAATCTTAGTATATTATACACTCTATAAAATGTAAATACTTTTTATTTACAGTTGGTTGCTAGGATCCAAGAGTGCTTCTGCATTTTCTATCATTTTTAATGTGCAATATGCAAGGGGAGTATCTTTTGAAGAGTTGTGAGAGGAGGTTTCTCAGCTGAAGATTACATCACCCTGAGCAAAATTCCAAGTCTTTTTGTAAAACCATGCCACCAGCCTGTGGTCTTCCTTTTCAGAACCATTTATGCAGTGATCTGTGAACTTGTGGTGCTTTTAGGCCTCATTCTGAAACTTAAGTTGAGAGACAAAATAAGCTGCGGTTATGATGCAGGACCAGGCATCAAAAATCCCAAGAAATCTAACTCACTTGATTTTACATAGCTTACTTTCTGGTCCTGTGGTTTCTGCATCAATATACTGTTACCTAGCCCCAACAGAACTATTGTGAAATTTAATCATTGTTAATATTTTGAGAATCCTAGATGAATGAAAAGTAAATTTAAAAAAATAGTTTCTATATTTTGTTCATATTTTTTCCTGAACTATTCTATCAGTTTCTCATTGGACCTATTTTCTTAATGAATGTTGAACTGTAACTTTTACAGACTCTGATCATTTGGGTTCAAGTCCGCTACCTTGGATATGAGATATACCCTAGGAATGAATTATATTTAAGAAACTGACGTTACTCTGACAACAAATGGTCTAGTAATTCTTCATTTGATATGCTATATATATGTCCTAATTTAATATATGCATTAAATATTTATTTTATATATAGTCTGAGTCTTCATTTATAAAATATTTCTACTGTGACGTACCTAACTAAAATTGCTGACTTTAAATAAACTCAGGAACTAGTTGAATCACATTTCTGTATACTGTTTTTAAAATAGTCGTGTCTTTATTTCCTTGTAGTTTATTAGAACATAAAATCTTAGAAATGGAGGGAAAGCACAAGGAAGAGTTGGACACCTTAAAAGAAGAGAGAGAGAATCTTCAAGTCTTGGTTACTCGTCAAACATACATTATTCAGGAACTGGAGAAACAATTGAACAGAGCCACCAACAATAATAGTGTCCTTCAGAAGCAGCAGCTGGAACTGATGGATACTGTGCATAACCTCGTCAGCCTTTGCACTAAAGAAGGTGGTAAGAATTTCTTCAGTGTGGCATAGTAGATACTTGATTTAACATGGAGCAAGTAAATATTCAATATAACTTTCTTGGTTGTATTGATTGCTGTATAAAAGCAGTAAAAAGAACATTAGTCTCAGAAGCATTTCATGAAATTTGCACTCACAATTTTCTCATTTTTTAACTTCAGAGAATGTATTCATAAGCTCGAATTTGTGAATTCACAATATATTCACTAAAAGAATGTGCTGTTTTTTTCTTTCTTGCTTGCTCTTAGATAAAATCTGAAATACTGTCGTGGATAAATATTTGATGTCATGGTGGTAGACATTTAAATATAGAGGGCAGGAATTAGCCAATATTCAAGGTTGATTCAGAGTCCTGGGGAGAGTTTCAGGAAGATTCCCATATTAAAGCTAATGTTAAATATTTCTTTTGTAGAGGGGGAGAAAGAGGAGTCGCCTGCAGGGAAAAGGAGATATAAAAGTTACCAATAACTATTGTGAAGGAGAAAGAATCTTTATTGTTAAAGGCTTTTATTAAGATAACTTATGTTTAGTCCTGTGTGGAGAAGACCTAACCAGAACATCCAGGCATATTTATTCTGGGGTGTCTTTGTGACAATGGAAGTGCAATTTTTTTTAATTCCAGTATAGTTAACATATATAGTTATATTAGTTTCAGGTGTTGGAAATACAAATTTTTAATATGATTGGAATATCTGGAGCCATTTGACCATTGACAATATTTAGGGCTATGTGTCTTCAGAAAATATTTATCCATTTGCCCAGCCCCACCCAACGATTATTGAATGAATGCCTCTGGGTGTGCTCATCCACTTCACGCAGATCCTCTCCCTAGCCTCAGGAGGGCTCTTCAAAGTTTGAAGCTTAAAGTCATCTTCTGTAGTGGTGCTTCGCTAATCAGCCTTTCTCTGAGTGAAGATGCAAAGAATCCTAAATAGTGATGAGTGAAAGAGACCACTTCCATCTGAAAGCTATGGTTGTCACTAAACTGTGGCATATGTGACCATTCACATGGTGGTTCAGTGTGCATATGCAGTACACAGACTCCTTTAATTTAACAGTGGGCTTGAGTTATCTGAAAAATTAGCTCTATTCCATGCTTTCATGTATAGATACGAATATAGATGATAATTCCATCTGAAGTGATCTTGTTTTAAAGACATTTCACATTTCTCTATTACACTCCATTACCTTGAATTCTATCTCCTTTAGATAGTCTAAACAAGTCCTTCATATACTTTGTAAAAAATATTTTTAAACAGTAAGTTCCCAGAGCTCCATTTGGGTGTACTCAGAAATGTGATTGGGAAGGAAAAAACCTGCTAATCAGTCAGCGCCTGCCAAAACCTTGAATTAGAGTCCACTGGAAAGAAAGCATGGTATGATTTTGCCAGAGAATTTTAATAGAGCTCATGAGTATTTAGAAATTAAGTATTAATATGAGACATATCTATTCTCATATTGAACTGAATACATTAGGGGGTACATTGAAAACATATTTTTCTTATCATCCTGAGACTTAAAGCACATGGAGTTGAGTATTTCTTTCTTTTTTTTTTTCCATGATGTTAGAAATATCAAGCCCTGGTGATTCTCACAGAGCTCATATGTCTGCCTGCTTATCATAATTTCACTTCTTTTCTGAGTATTTGTCTAACAAATATGTCGTTAAACTTTTAGAGCCATGGGTGGGAGTGACTGCAAAAGTAAAATTCCTGGCTGGGTTTGGAGTTTGGGTGCAACGTCAGGCAACCAAACATCTGTTCGAGAAACATTTATTAAGCAATTATGATCCTAATAGATGCTACCCATCACATACACTCAGGGTAGAAGAAAAGTAACTATATCTCTTTTGTCATATAGCATATCCAAAACAAATAAAAATAATAGAGACAACTTGTCTAATACTTCTCTTGATATTTATTTTCCTTTTAATGATACAATCCTAAAATGAATTCCAATTTAATTACAGGACTTGTGATCCTCATGTAACTCTATTGCCCCATTTTTCCAATGGGTTCTGTGCTCTTATAACCATCGGTTTTATTTGCTTCTTGCTAATCTTTGTTTTAATTCTGTAGTTAAGCATTCTAACTAAATATTTGATCATTTAAGGACTCATAGATGACACAAAATGGAAATGCCTCTTATTGAGGCATCCATCAAGATTTTAATTCTCTGCATATCTTCATTTTCACTGGTGCCTTAGTCTTCAGTTACGGTGAATATAAAATTTTAAATGATGCATATATCATAATACTGGATTAAATATCAGTCACTAAAATGAATTTTTTTTCATTTTTATTCTAAAACATATAAGTAAACCCTTTCCCAACTTTTGTGACCAACAACTTATTTATCAAATGGATTTATTATTTATCAAAGGATTATATGCAAATATTCTACTTTTAAATTTAAATATATGCATGTACATCTAAATCAATATATCACAATAAATGCATAAATTTTTAAAAATATATATTTTAAAAATTCAAAGAGAATTCTTCTGAAAGCTTTTCCAAAATCCTCACGAGCTGTGTTAATGATAAAAAAGCCAAAATGTTTAATTGACTTTAAGGGTCCTCTGTTTCCAACTTGACCCAGTCACTTCTGGAGACGGCCTGAACATATCACTACAAAGTAAGAGAAGAAATTTTTAGTGCATTTTCTCTGTCATCGGCAACTAATTTAACCTTTATTACAAAATGTTTATTACAAAATGTTTCATCATTTTGTAAAGTCAGGATAATTGTGTGTACTTCTTAGTGATAGGGAAAGGATTAAGTTAGGTACTGCATGTAAAGGCAAACAGCACATGACATAGTTGACTCATTAAACTTTAGTTCTTTCTTTCTCTTCCAAGTAACAAGATTCAGTTAAACACAAATTTATTAAGTGCTATCTATAAGCAAAATTTCTTTCATGGAAATTGTCTGAACACAATGCTCAAGAGTTGAGAATCATCCAAACTCTTTCTTTTAGCTTTTGTTTTCTTGTCTAAAAGGGGATCATAATGCATACCTGATGAGTTTATAGTAAATTAAAAGACATTTTTATAAAACATATAGCATCAGTGCCCATCCACAGTAAATGCTGAAAAAATTGTAGTTAGTTTTATTTTTATGGCTTCTAAAGTGCTTAAAACTCACTAAAGTTACATGATAAAAACATTCTTAGGAAGTGCCGGCTGGAAATTTATCATTTCCCCAAACGTGTTCGGCCCAGGAATTGTGAATCCATCTTTGCACATAGGGATTATTTTTGTTTAGTTTCACAGAACTTTTCCTACTAAAATATCTAATGTCATAAGATGCATTTAAGCTAAGTACAATTTTTGACAAACACATTTTCTTAAATAATTCACCAACCTGTCCTCTTCTTGTTCCAAACAGGCAATAGTGGTGTTCTAGGCAAATAATCATTTCAAACTGAATTGCATCCATTTTGTAAGTCTTCTGGGTAAGATACTTTTTTTTGTCTTACCTTTGTCTGCAGACATTTGGTCACATTTATTCTTAGAAACATTACCCACTAAAAAAATATTGCCCTCAATGTTATCATAGCGTCAAAACTTAGCTGATTGCTTCATGGTTTTGGCAATTCACAGTTATTGCTGGACTTAAAAAGTTTACATTGATAATGGCATGGAAACAAGGCTTTGCATTCTTTTGGGAAGGATAGTCAGGGGCTGTGACTGTCAGACATTCACCATTCATATTTCTGTTCAGAAGTGATTAAACCATCGCCACATACATTGAGCACACACAAGGGAAACATATTATGTGATCAAGAATTTAATTCGTAACAGTGCACTAAAAAAGAAAGAGAGTAAAAAAAGAAAATAGTATTTAGCCTCCACCCTCCACCATGGGCTGATTTTCTTACTGTCTAAATCAGCTTGGAGCATACTTCTGCTATACCAAGGTACGGTTAATAAATTTATCCATTCACTTAAAAATAGTTATACAGCAACTGTTATGTTTCTTATTCCTTTCTGGGTATAAGAATATTCCTCTCATCCATTTCTATTTAACAAATATTTTTTGAGTTCTTGTTATATAGCAGATGGGGTTTGGACCACTGGGTAGAGAGAAAAGATGTAATTCAGTCCTTAGCGTCAAGGAAACTAGAGTTTGGTGGGGAGAGAGACAGGTAAACACACAATGACATTTCATAAACGTTTGGTAGAGGTGAGGCCAACATGCCAGGACACTAGTGAAATATACAAGAGAAACATTAAAATCATGACAGAGACATGATGAGGGCAGAATACAGCATCTACAGTCTTAAGGATGTTGTTGAGTGCTTACTATGATTCAGGCATTGCTTAAACTCTAAGTGTATTAACATAGTCCCCACAATAACAGTATGAGGTAACTACTATGGTTCATCCCATACCTAAATGCGTAGCCTAAATCTCAGAATCAAAGCCAGGAAGACAGTGAAATGTGGAGTTAGAGAGGTAAACTGAAGGAGATCAAGGAAGCTGCATTTTTTTTTCTCTGAAAGGAAAAAGGGGTCATGCTAATATATGAGGACAATATTGACATTTGCATTTTAGAAAAATTACCCAAGTCACATTGTAGGAAGAATGTATTGGAGAGTTGGTAAGCTTGGAAGTAGAAGGACCAGATAGGTATGTTTGCCATTTTTTAAACATTAGCAAATATTTGGAGAGTAAATACAACCTTCTGAGCCCTTTGCATATATTAACTCATTCAGTTCTGATAACAGCTCTTTAAGCATGTGCCCTTATTAGCTTTATTTGACAGATAAGGAGACTAAACATAGAGAGGTAAATAATTTCTAAATATCACACTGCTAGCAAACGAGCAAGCTGAGATTCGAACCCAGAGTCTGATTCTCGAGCCTGTATGTTATCTAATATACTATGATGGGGAGGGAAGAGAAAGAGTTGATAGTGGTTTTCATCCGATTCTCAAAAGGATCCCCTAGGAGAGAAATAATGAAGTCAGATTCAAAGGGGGAAAATGGAAAGACAGATGGAGGGGAAATTTGTGAATAAAAAGAATCAGAATCAACAAGAAATAAAGACCTATTAGAAATAGAGTCAAATATAACTTTTAATTTTCTACTTTGAGTAACTGATGGGATGTTGATGACATTCCTTAAAATCAGCAACATGTAAAGAGAAACAGGTATAAGGGGGAAACATAATGAGTTTAGTTTGGGGCATATTGACTGAGGTGACTATGGGAAAATTAGAATCTGGAAGTCAGAGAAATAGGAATATGGAATTCAAGAGTGAAATCTGGATGACTGCATAGACTGCTGTGTCCTCACAATGTGGTAAGTCCGTGCAGCAAATGAAATCATTAAAAGTGCATATAAAGCAATGACTCAACCATTTGGGGGGTTGTAGATCCACTAGAGAATCTGATAAAAACTAGCCTACCATTCCTTCTCGCTTAGTGCAAACACTCAGGCACAAGCTTATGTGTAATTTCAGAGAATTTACATGGTAAGATTGTGAACCCAGTTTAAAATCATAAGAATGTAAAATCAAAGAGAGAAAATTGAGAGTTCTGTAAGGGATGGCCAAAAAGAGACCAAAAAGAAAACAGAATTAGGGAGGAAAAAAACAGTAGTGAACAGTGTTATGGCAGAGAGACAAGACTGCTATGCAATGTCTTGTCTTAATGGCAAATAAGCAGAAAGGCCAAAAAAAAAAAAAAAAAAAAAAAGGCGGACTGAGACGTGAACTTAAACTGAGACGTGGAATGTGGCTTCCTATAGGGAGAGTTTGGTTGCATGTATGGCTCAATTGCATGGGCAAGAGCCTGGGATGCTTGGGTGTCTGACTCTTGACCTGGGCTAAGGTCATGATTTCATGGTTTTTTGAGTTCAAGCCCCACATTGGGTTCTGCACTGTGCTTAGCATTCTCTCTCTCCTCACCTTCCCCTCTCTCTCCCTTTTCCTCCCCCTCTCTCTCTTTCTCTCTCTCAAAATAAATAAATACACTTTAAAAAATAAATTAACATGAGCAAGAGGAAGTGAAAGCAAAAAAATATTATCTGCCCACACCCAGCAGACTGGCCCGTGAAAGGACAGGGAGCAGTGTGTGTTGGGATTGTACACAGGACAGAGAGGAGTAAAAGAAACTTAAATACCAAGAGACGTGCGCATGTTTGTTTAGTCCCTAATATGAAGCGCAAATTTCAAATTATAAGGAGCTTCTCATGCAGCTCATTAAAATAAAAAATAAAAATATATAAAAAAACTTCTTTCACATCATGTGAAAGACATAACGATGGATACTATACATTTTTAAGTGATCTAAATTATTTTGTTTAAAATATCTTTCCCAGAGGCTGATTGCCGTGGTATGGAACTTCTGATCATTATTTTCAGTCCTCTGGCCTTCTGAAAAGGGGAAATGAGGCATTTATTTCTTTCCCAGTGCTGAGGAGACATTTGGTTCTGTTCTCAGAACAGAATAATTCTACCATCTGAAAGGAATTTACCTCCCGTGTAGTGTCTATTGAGTTTGTGAAGTAAATCATTCAGTCAAGGGATGAGATAGTTTGAACTCCTGCAAGTCCCTTGAGTTAAGAATGATTCTAAAAACATCACAGGCAATGGGAGGAAATTAAAACTTTTTGAATGTCACTTATATAAACATTGATAAAAATAGAATATATCATTTTCATTGACTGAGTAAAATATTTGGGTTTTCGTTGACTACTTGTAATGCACAATTTAACATTAGGTAGAAAGAGAAAGAAAAATACAGGAAGTCATCTGCTGAACACCACAGTGAGCACTTGTTCCCATTTAATGAGGGAAATGCTTTATCTTGACAGAAAATTATATGTCAAACATTTACAATTTCCTTAAAATGAACCACACTTTCTAGCACTTCCTTTCATAAAACCCAATGGCTTTAAGGGGAAAGTGACTGTTTATTTTTGGAAATGGTATATTTCTCCTTTTTGATGGAGCATGTTATCTGCCTTTTGAAAAGTTGTACTTTCTGTGGAAAAAAATTGCGTGAATAGCAGATAGTGAAACTCATGATAGCAAAATAAAAAATAGTACAGCCTTTGACCTCTCCCATGAATCATTTCAAAACCACATCTTTTGGGGGAGACTTGAAATTTTGTGGTTAATTCTCTTTTGGAATTAGAGTTTCAGCTTCAGAAACTGAACTATCACACACACACACACACACACACACACACGCACAAAAGTGTTGCCTTGATGTTCCAACATTTCGACTTGAGTAAACTCCATTTCTTCTTCTCTTCTGCTTTCATGATCTGATTGATTAAAGCAAAGAAGCAGAAAATAGTTTTTTAAGTTTATTTATTTTGAGAGAGAGAGAGAGAGAGAGAGCACACATGCACATGATCAGGAGAGGGTCAGAGAGAGAGAATCCCAAGCAGGCTCTGCACTGTCAGTGCAGAGCCCGATGTGGGGTTCAGACTCACGACTGGGAGATCATGACCTGAGGCTGAAATCAAATGTCAGATGCTTAACTGTCTGAGCAACCCAGATGCCTCGAAGCACAAAATATTTTTAATAGAATTCCAACTAAGTCATTTCCTGGACTCATCCACACTCAAGTTGAACTGAACAAGTATTTCCTGAGTCTAGGGATGTAATAGAGCAGTGGTTACTTATAGATAAGCTATGGTACTTAACGCTGAGTTCAAGTGATACCTATAATTACCTGGAGAGAGAGAAAAAAATTTTATTAACATAATTTAGTACGTATGCATCACATCAACCATACAGTGAAACCCTCATGAAATGTCTTCAGCTTTAAGAAGGGAGAAAGATGAAATAAAACCTGAGAAATACAACAACTATACAGTTAAGCTTAAATACATGTAAACAAAATAATATTGATTTTTAGCATTTAAAGAACCTTTAAAACTATTGATAAAAAACATTTTTAGTTTCCTATTGGAGCTTGTCATTTATTTTCAACTAAAGAATATCAACATCATAATTAAATACACTGGAATCTCATCTTACTACTGGCTTGGATGTTCACATTCTGAGTGGGACCATCTCCTATGAGGAATCACATTAATATGTGACCTACTAAGAGCCATGTATCTTTTTAATGAATTTATGATAAAGTTAAATAATTAAATACCAATTAAGCCAAACCTCTTTTTCTTTTTATTTATTTATTTATTTATTTAGAGAGACAGAAAGAGAGAGAGAAAGAAAAAAAATATGAGTGGGGGAGGGGCAAAGAGTGGGGGAGGGAGAGAATCCCAAGCAGGATCCTCGCTATCAGTGCAGATCTCGACACGGGGCTTGATCTCATGACCCTGAGATCATGACCTGAGCCAAAATCAAGAGTTGGATGCTTAACCAACTGAGCCGCCCAGGTGCCCCAAACCAAACCTCTTTTAATATGTGTGTTTTTTCTGTCTTTGCATATACTCATAATTATTTTAAGTTGTGAACATTCTGTTTTCATAGCAAGCATGAGTTCCTTTAGAGTAGTGAATTTGAACTTTGGGTTTAATTTTAAGTGGAGATTTGGTTCTAAAGGAAGTTTGTCCCGTTGTTGTGGCCTCATATACACACTTACAAATGCACAAGTAAACTGAATCCCAACCATAATTAATCCTCCAGCTCATCTCCCTAGAGTTAGGTTACCTTAGACTGAGATGGTTACCTAACCAGTGTCTTGGATCCGCTGTGACATATGACATTTAGAGGGCAAGGCATGGTGGTCTAGAAGGAATAGGAATCAGGGCATCTGAGTTCTAGCCCCAGCTCTGCTGCCAGGTTGCTTCATATAAAAGTACCACACACCTTAGTGTTTGATGGCCTAGACAAATCCACACATTTTATGACTCATATCAATCATTCCGTTTCTTCTCTTGGTTTTGTATCACATCTGATGACTAGGGAAATCCCAACTTCAGAATACAACCTTAGCATGGCAATCAAGTATTATTTTTCAAGTATATTTTACCATAAGAGTAAGAATCGAAGTGACATACCTCTGGTGGCAGTCAGTCTTTATTTATTTAAAACTTGAAGTGTTTTGGTGTTGTGTCGTGGGGTTTTTTTGTGTGTCAGTTTTCAAAAGCATCTGGCAACTGCTTTCCATTTTACAGCATTGCCCAAGGACTTTCAGTCCATTTTTAATGACTTTTGCTGAAATTACCTATTTGTTACTTAAAACAAAACACAAAAGATGCCCTTTAAGCTTTCCCACATGCATGAGAAATCTTTTGTTCAAAACCAATATATTCCAGTCAGGCCAAAAACATTACATGGGAAATTAACACACATGAAACACCTGACATATTTTTGTTAACGGAATGACCTTCTGAACAAATGGCAAGGGTCATGTAGCACTTATAACTGCCCATCAGGGTGCCCAAAAGGGTAACACAGAAATAATTTTTGTGAAAAATGAGTATTGCTTGTTTAAACAAAGGTTGTGTGTAAATCCCTTTTCAATTTTCTATTCTTTTTTTTCCCCATTCTTTGCTATGTTAAGGGTAATATGCATTAAATACACACTCATGTGTGTGTATATATATATATATATATGTATATGTATATATATACACACACACACATACACGTGTATGTATGTGTATATATATATACATATATATATGCATTAAATATACATTCATATATATATATATATATATATATATATATATGAGTCATTTCACATTAGAAGAGCATTGGAAATTTTTAAATACACTAATGAAACTAGAGTACAAATATGTAGAATTAGCTTGATGCTTCATTATTCTACACTAAAAAAATACCATAAAATTAGCAATCTACCTATGGCATAAGGTGGTTTGCATGTCCACATAAATTTAACAGTTTATGCACTTTATGCATACACCTCAATATTATTAAAAATGTACATGCCTATAATTATATGTATGGGTAATATATTCTCCAGATAATTAAAATGTACCTCATTAAGTAGTAAAATGTTAAGAAAATTAAAAAATATTGTGATAGTAAATTTTCTGCATTGTTTTCATCTTCTCCTTTTTCATAAAACATTGAATAAAACCAAAGCTTTTAATAATTTAATTCATTATATTCAGCATGACTTAATTTGCATCATAATACAATGCCATTGAAAAAGTATATAATTTGTCCCTCGTACACTGCCCAAACTCTTCTCATTTCTTATTTTTGCCTACTTTTAAGATTACTGTCTCTTCCTCCTACACACAAAAACCCTTTTGATTATCATTTTTGTTGTTGTTGTTTTCATGCCTTATTCTAAGATGAATACAAACACACTCCCACACAAATACCCACACATATGCTTACTCTCCCTTTCCCCACCAGCGCGTCCTTTATACTTGTCACTTCAGCAAATAGCTCAGAGGCTAGAAGATCAAGTAACTAGGCTTGTGAGAATAGTGTCTAAGACTAATGGAGGTAGACTTTGGTCAGCACAATTTTTAGGATATAGATATTATGAAATCCAATGTAACTCCTCAGGCAACTCTTATTTCCTAATCCTCTGTTAGCTTCTGAATTTGTGGGCCACCAGTGCTCCGCATTTCTGCTGAGAATTCCCATCTCACAGATAATTCTGCTACCTGTCTCTTTCTTCTCTTCTCAACAGTTTTTCTTCTTTCTTGTCTTTTCTGCCCCCTGTCACTCTTCCAGTACTTCTTGCTTCCATGAGAAGAGTCTGTAGCCATCCAGAATTAAGGCCTGTCCTGATTTACCCAAGACCCTGGATATGACCTTGTCAGCTGAGATAGGTATTGCTGGGGACTCTGTGACAGATGAGTCACTGGAGTCCTATTTGAGTTTGACTTCACTCCAGGGGCCAGTAAGAAGTAGTTAAGATTCTTAGCTTTATAGTTAAAGAATCTCACTACTTAGAAGTTTTGGTGAAGTTAGAAAGCATCTCTGAGCCTCAGTTTCCTCATATATACAACATATTGATAAATATACCGCATGAGGGGGCGCCTGGGTGGCTCAGTTGGTTAAGCATCCGACTTCGGCTCAGGTCACGATCTCGCGGTCCGTGAGTTCGAGCCCCGCGTCAGGCTCTGGGCTGATGGCTCAGAGCCTGGAGCCTGCTTCTGATTCTGTGTCTCCCTCTCTCTCTGTCCCTTCCCTGTTCATGCTCTGTCTCTCTGTCTCAAAAATAAATAAAACGTTAAAAAAAAAAAAAAAGAAAGAAGGAGGTAAACTTAGCTTTCCTCCTTTCAAAAAAAAAATATACCGCATGAGGTATTTATGAGGACTAATGAAACAAAGCATATAAAACATACTTGGCTCACAAAACTCAGAGTTGAACACATAGTAAGTGGGCTAGTTACTAATACTAGTATGCCAATTGATTTTATTATGATCATGATTATTATAGTTCCACCAAGAAGATGATGGCTAGTTATCTACAAAATATACACATACACAGAATAGGGTTTTTTTTTTTAGAAAAAAATGTTTAACAAAAATTTTAGTTAAAATTATAATGTAGCACGTGAATGATGTTCAAGTGTTCTCTTATACCAGGATTAGAGGGACTGTGGGGAAAAGAATAGTAGATTTTTTTAAAAAGAAGCTTTTAGCTACTTACCCAAAGACTTCAGGTATACACATAAATACATATAATATAAATATTCTACATTAAACTGTATGTAATTGCCATTTTTGTAGGTTAAACCAATCATGCTGAGATGTCAACCCCCAGATACTTAGGTTCATAATGCGTATCTTTTATATAAAATAAAGTGCCAACTTGGAAATTTTCAGTTCAGAAGCCTCAAGCTTTTATGTATTTAAGTACTATACACATGTGATATGTATTTATAGAGTCACTGGTAAGTTTTGCTCACCTTCATACCCACCCACACAATATTGAAATGTTGAATATTGCCTGTAAACCTTTTAATTTTCCACACCCTAGAAATGTAAGGTATTATCTTCTCCTATTTCTAAAAGTCCTTTCAAAAAGTTAGGAATCTAGAGAGCGTCTTCAAATGGCTTTTCCATGAGATGCCCACACACCTGGCTGAAAAGAATAGAATCTAATCAATCAGTTGTTTGCTTGTTTGCACCTTATCAGATATGGTGATTTACTTATCCATATGCTCAGTTAACTTCAGTAACCTGTCACATTGAAAATTTATGGATTTAGGGTCAGTTCCTGTACTGTGCTCTCTGTAGTGATGATGGTCTAATAAGTAACATAAGGATTATCCTTAAACCAATAACTTGATCCACATATATTCTGATGTTTGCTAAATACTAGCGGTAGGAATCATTAGCCACATCTAAGATTTTAAAGGAATAAAGAATTTATCCCTTTAAAGCAACTTATTAGGAAATTAGTAGAATCAAGGCCTTCAGCTTTTTACATTGTTTTTGGTAGCAAAGGCTAATTGTCTTCTGTGTTCTGTACTAGGTTTCCTGTGACTCAGAATTACCAATTCCACATTCCAGGAAGTTTTTTCTTGAGGGTTCATCTGAATTGAAGTGACCCTCCTCCTAAGCTTTATGGTTCTTCCCTCCAGTCAGCCCAGTGGCAGACATGCCATCTGGATTGAAATTCATTGGGCAAATAAAAGGCAGAGCCAGATAAAGTCAATAGTTGCTACAATCAGGGTCTCAGGTGTCTTATTGACTGAATGTTGGCTGGTGAAAGACATACATGCACCTGCTTGTGTTCCTATTCTTTCCCTTTAGATCATGGAGATTAGCCTATAGAGATAAGGCTAAATGAAAAGAATGAATAATGATTCTTTCCTGAGACTTTCTAGATTTATTTGCTGATATTGGTGTGCATAAAGTCTTTGAATTGCCATACCAGGCTTTTAAAATTAAGTTCAGATAAATGTTTTACATGTTTTATTCACTCAACTGTTATCTCTTCTGGACAGCCTTTCCCAAGTTTACAGATAGAATATATTCTCCCTAAATATTCCCAATGAATTTGATACATATATCCAAAATAAAAATTGTGCATTATCTCTCTTTGGTGCTGTAGTTAAGCTGCTAACATTATAGCTCTAGAAGCTGTTGCTAGTCATCTTGTGACCAGGTAGAGAGTCATCAACTGAGTCAAAAAGAAAAAAAAAAAGGCACGAAACCGGTTCCTGTTCACATTCTTTGAAACCTGGTTATGCTTTACCTAAAACTCGGTTCTAGATTGTTCATGATTGAATAAATTAACTTTTTGCTTAAAGTAGCTTGAATTGAGTTCTCCTCTACATGGAAGGTACTAATCATGGATACAGCTATCATGAGTTTTCATGGAAGACCTACTAATGAAAGACCTACTATGTATAGTAGGTCTTGTAGGTCTTTCTCCCATCACACTGTGATTACGTTAAGAGAAGATTGTGGTTTTCTTATGTTTGTGTCTTTACTGTCTAGGAAAAGTCATGCACATAGAAGATGTTCAATCAATATTTGTTGAGTAAATTAATATAGCATAGATTAAACTAAGAGGGGACAGGAGGCAAGCTTTTAAATTGAAAAACCAATTAAAAAGCCACAGTCTATTTGTTTTATATTTAGGCTTTCATTATTTTTTAACTGATGGCAGCTGAGGGAGAGTAGTGGGACTAGTAAGGAAAAGAGAGAACACAGAATTTGGAAGGAAATATTAAGCAACATTAAGCAAATGAAAGTTGAGGTAGCAGTAGGAGCTGCCCAATAGACAAATAGAAATATGGATCTGGAGGTCAAGAGAGATGCAAACATACAATGTCAAAATACTTATATCTTAGAAAGCTTTTATGTAGAAGTTTGAAGCCATGACAGATAGCTTGCAAAAAGAGCAAATGTATAAGAAATAGAGATCTGAGAGTAGAATCTTAGTCAATATCTATATGGTAGGTGAAGAGAGGAAGGGAACTCAATGAAGATGAAAGGGAAAGGACAATTAGAGAATAGTAAAGGGACCAAGAGAGATCAACACAAAAGGCAAGGGAAAAGATAGGCAAAGCTGGCTTCTGTAGTATGGGTGAATAAGGTGGAGGAAATATCAAATGACTTTGGTCTTCTTAGTAAAACATAAAACAAGGTCATATATAAAGAATGAGAGATGATAGAAGTAAGATTTAGCCTTGGAAAAGTGGAAAGGTCTGAAGTACACTTTTCAGGAAGTATAATAGAAAATCTGTTAGAAAGGACCAAGGGTTTGACTGAGCAGCATGGAGAACATAGCTGCGTTTAGAAAACATGCATTTGGATGTCATTAAATAGCCTCATTTTAGTGTTTGCCATCTGGAAGCAGGGGTGAGAGAATGAAAAAATGCCCTTCCTTGAGTTGGAATTTATCCATGCAAGGGATTAGTAGAGGAAAGGACAGTGGGTGGAGAGCACCATGAATTCCACCTGAACTGTTTTTAATGCCTGACTCTGTGATAGAAGTTAGGAAGAAAGGAAAGCAAGGAAGGCTTAGTAAGGGACTGATAGTAATGGTGGGCATCCAGACTCAATTAGTGGAAAGACAGACTCATTAAGAATTAAGGAATGGGGGGGCGCCTGGGTGGCGCAGTCGGTTAAGCATCCGACTTCAGCTCAGGTCACGATCTCGCGGTCCGTGAGTTCGAGCCCCGCGTCGGGCTCTGGGCTGATGGCTCGGAGCCTGGAGCCTGCTTCCATTCTGTGTCTCCCTCTCTCTCTGCCCCTCCCCCGTTCATGCTCTGTCTCTCTCTGTCCCAAAAATAAATAAACGTTGAAAAAAAAAATAAAATAAAAGAATTAAGGAATGGAAGAGGAAAAGAAAATAGTGTGTGATCAAAGAGGGAACTTTTAGATATAAAGATTAATTTTTTAATTCATGCTTTTAAACCAGTCTGTTACTATAAAAAATTTAAACTACTCTGACAGATAGATTAAACACCTCAATAAGGTTTCCAGTTCACTCCCCCGGCTCTGTCCAGTTGATGCTTGTTATATCCTCCGCCACCATGTTTTCCATATCCATCTCTTGTCACTTACCATGAATTCCTCCAGATATCATCTTCTATTTTTATTAATTTTATTATTAATTTATTTTTTTATTAATTTTATTAATTTTTTGAAACTTAAGATCTCCTATAAAAATGTATCCTTAGTTCTGACACTTGTAATGTTCATTAAATTCATCTTTTTATTGTTTTCCTGTGTTTTAAAATGTTTACTATGTGCCCAGTTTTATAATATGTAGCTGTACATCTCTAGTAATTAACAAAGAAAATAATTAGTCATGCAAATTAAAGTTATGGAATTAAAACCTTTATTAACAATGCGTTATTAAATACATTTCATCTGAAATAATCTTTAAATTTTAACTGTTCAGAGGAAGTTTATATATGCAGCAAGATTAGATTACCTGTTTTTTTTTTTAAGACTTTAACAATAGTATGATGTGATGCAGTCGATGAATAAAATAAACCAGTTAGCCAACTCTGACAAGGAGAGGCCAGTTCAATATAATCCTAATGTAACCAATCAATTGTAACTCCCTAATATTTGGGCAGCTATAATGTTGGATTTGAGGGTGGAAGATCACTACTCCATTGGCTAGACTTGGTGGCCTTTCCCGGCCTGCTAGTGTCCCTTCTATAAGAGAGAAGAATAATATAGTGTTGCCATTAATCATATTATTATTATTACTGTAACAATAATAACTACCACTTCTTGAGTTCTTAATATAATTCAGTCACTCTGTTCTGAGTAACATAATTCATACACTTGCCTCGGACACATGTATAACTGCTCCACTTTGTAGTTTATAGAAGGGACCTTTTCCAAACGATAGTATATAGTACAAATGTCAAAGGAGAGCTGTGAACAGAGCTTTTAAACTGATTTTAAATCCTTCAATACTCTAAACTATGGCCTGGATCGAGCTTTCAAGCATAATATTTACTAATTAATAAGTAATTAAATACAAGAAGTCCAATTTTTCTGGAAAGAATGACTATTTCTTCTGCAAAGAATGTGTTTCTATTTTTCAAAAATGCCAAACCATATTTCAAGAAAATGAAATATCTTCATAAGGTTGTGTTGCCATTGCAACAACAAGAACTCCACAGTATAACCATAGTACTATCTGTACCTTTTATGGTGGAATACTCAAAGCATTTTTCCAGTTATAAGACTTATATTCACGGTTTGGACATCACTTTTATACGATTAGTTTCTGGAAAAATAAAGTAATACTCAACATTTTTCTTTTTTCTCTGTTATTGAAAACGTGTGTGGGTTTCCCTTTTCCCACACAAGGGCCTCTTCACCCACATCTTCCTGAAATGGAAAAGAAAAGAGGAGTGGGTGACAGAGAAGTGGGAAGGGTGCATATTCTCACTGCATAACTAAATAAGGGAGAGCAGGAAGTGGTCTATTCAGTAAGAGAAGCATTTTCTCCTTAGATAAGTGACTTTCTCCATTTCTTACCCAAAAAAGAAAACTGGGTATACCGTTGAATTCCTCTTGACCACATCTTCCTGTGTTCATCTTCACAAAGGAGCTTAAATTTTTTTGGCATTTCTTTACATCCCCCCCCCTTTTTTGGCATCTAATTTGGTTATTTTCAACTTTTTTCAACAGATTAAACATTTAGAATTTAGGAAGGTTTTGTTTAGTAGTCCATTAACTTAAAATAAACAAGCACAAATGAACTGTGTTGATGTTTTTCAGAATATTACCTTTACATAACCCATCAACACACCCATTACAATTAAAGAGGGCTTTTGAACAAGCATTTATATATTCATTTTAAAATTGCTATTTGCATACATTCTGTGCAGTGCTTCTTCACTGTCATATGAATGTGTAGTCTTCTGATTACTTATTCTGTGTTGATATTGCAGCTGTAATTATTTATGTAAGTAGGCAAAACCATTAGCACAGATATGAGCTATACAGAAAACCATGACACTATTAAAAGTTATAATTCTGTATTTTTGTTATGGTAGTGTATCTGAGTGGATGTTTTATTTCCTTTAAATATAATTATTTTTGAAAGTTTGAAGTATTTATACTGAGATAGTTATTCTTTGCACCAATTTAGACTTCCTAATTAATCACCTATAATTACCTATAAATTAGTACATTACCTATAAATTACCTATCAATTAATAACCTCATGCATCTTACATTTAAATCAGGCTAGTGTTTTAGATTGTTAGAGCATGTAAAATCAATTTTAAAACATTGTTAAATAATATACCTTTGATATTCTCAGTATAAAAGGCCATCGTGACTCAAAGTGATTGAAAGCAGGTATTTATTAAATAACATGAGACTTTAAGGTCAAGATGAGAAGATAATCCTAAAAAAACTTCTTGGAGGGGTTAATGCAACAAATTACTGACATATATATTTATTAGAAAATACTAATTATAAATATTTTATACATATGCCATGTGTATCTTTAGCAAAGGACTACTAAATATGAGTCATTTTTGTATTTTTATTTCACTAATGAGAACTTCATAATGGATGAAGTTCAATGAATAAACTTAAGTTCTCAGGAGAGCCTCTCTAATTAAATTTCCTTTTCCATTTGACTTCCACCCTTCACTGAACTCTTCCCCTCTATAAGTTCATTTCAAACCTTACTCATTTGTGTTCTTTTATTTGTGTTCTATTGGCCTAATAGCTTAACTTCAGGCATTATATAAAAACCAAAGTTCGGTTCCCTTTTGTTTCCAGGTAAATAAGGTTAGAGGCTTTTTTCTACTTTCTAAATCTAATTATTTAAAAAAATTTTTTTAAATAAAAATTTCTAGGAGCTTATCAGTCTAAAGCCACAGAAAAACAATACTGCCTACTTTAGCATTTTAAACGTCCATACTGTATTTTTATGTTTGAATTTGTGATCTTTATCTCTTCCTCCTCCAAAAATGCTCTAGCATTTTTTAAAAGTTTCCTATCAAATGTAGGTGAGAACATTTTAGAAATTTTTCAAGAAAATTGACATAATTATTGCCAGTTAGAGGTGTTACACCATCACGTCATTTGTCCCTTGAATTGATGTTCTAGAAGTTATAGAGAAAAACAGGATTTAAGGAATTAAGCAAAATATAAAAAAGTGTTCAGTTAGAAATGGCTCTACAGATTTTTCCATTACTTTTGTAATTTTGTGAGTCAGGTCAGATCTATTATTGTCTTTATGATTTATTTGTCAGTAAATGCAATATTGACATTTGTTTGGAAGAAATAAAGGCTTGCTTAGTTATAGTTGGAGTCCATTTGGGTACTAATGGTACTGATATTCTTGTTCACATATTGCAATTTTTTTTTTTTGCAGTTTTACTAAAGGGAGGAAAAAAAGAGGAAGAGAAACCATTTAGAGACTGTGCAGATGTATATCAAGCTGGTTTTAATAAAAGTGGAATCTACACTATTTATATTAATAATATGCCAGAACCCAAAAAGGTAAAACCAGAAGTGTTTGTTTACGAGATGTAAAGCAGATCCTAGTTGAATTGCTGAATAATCAGATTGATTTGTGGGCTTGTTAAACTGAAAATATATATGCCTGAGCTCTTTTCTCCCAAAGATACTGTTTGCCAGGTCCATAAAAGATGAAAACCCTATTGTACAGACCTCCCCCAATCCCACACCCCCTGTCCCTCTTTCACAAAGTTTTCTATTTATCCTCTGTTCATTTCTGGGATGTCCCATTGCTCATAAATGCTTGCCTTGCATAGATTACATGTTGAAGTAGTATGCACTTCAAGTACATGGAGAAGAGTTAGGAGCAATCTTCAAAGTCCCAAGGACCCAGATGGCACATATCATGTACAGTCCAGATACTTGTAGAGGGGGAGCCAGGGTCATATAACTGGTTGCAGAATCATTGCTCTTATTAGGGTGGGAGAAACGTATTCTATCTTAACTCACAATCTTGATAGGATTTGCTTTTCATGTTTACCTAAAAGAGTAGGTTGGATGATAGGATTCATCAGTATGTTGAATAAGATCCAAAGTAAACTTTGAAGCAAACACTATGTTCCTGCTGTCATATCTCCTTTATATATGCTTTCCCCCTATTTATTCATTAAATCATCCATCCATTCCTTCACTCAATACATATTCAGTGAGTGTCATTCATCAGTCCCTGCCTAGGGACACAATATAGAACAAACAGATCCCACTGTAGTGGTGAAGACAGACAGTTACACAGATAATTACAACATACTGTGGAGATGTAGGGATTGAGACAGTCTGTTTGAAGCAGAATATATGGAGAGCCTTGAGGAGAGCCATGCTCTTTGGCATGTAAAAGCTTTATGTAGTCCAAGGTGCCAAGAGGGACCCAAAGCTCCAGGAAGACCACCTGCCTTTGTAATGTTCCATGCTCAAAAGATGAAACAACTTTCGTCTTCTCTTTGCCCCACCTAAATTACCAGTCCCATGTCCTCATTTCCTGTGGATACTGAGCAAGTGTTCTTTTTTTTTTTTTTTTTTTTTTTTTATTTTTATTTTTTTTTAATGTTTATTTATTTTTTTGGGACAGAGAGAGACAGATCATGAACGGGGGAGGGGCAGAGAGAGAGGGAGACACAGAATCGGAAACAGGCTCCAGGCTCTGAGCCATCAGCCCAGAGCCCGACGCGGGGCTCGAACTCACGGACCGCGAGATCGTGACCTGGCTGAAGTCGGACGCTTAACCGACTGCGCCACCCAGGCGCCCCTGAGCAAGTGTTCTTAGAAGGCCTTTCCTAATTCCCTCAAGCAGCTTTGAATGACTTTCTCACCAGCAGGGTTCTACAAGGCAAGGACTGTGTCTTTGATTTTCTGGGACCCAGCACAGTGTCTGGCACATAGCAAGTCTTCAGTAAATATGTGTTTGAATGAATGAATAAATGACCTTCTGATGATAATACCAACACTTCCATGTAGTATACAGTAAGTCAGTCTAATTTAGTCTTCTTGATTATTAGTCTCTTTCGATGGGTGAAAGAAATGCATCTTAGAGACCAGTGTGCCAGATGTTACATCATTGTCAAGAGCAGAGTCTGGACTCTCCCAACATCCTGTCTCTCCTCAATACAGTAAGGATTAGTGGTTTAAGTTAGCTCAGTGTTTTTTGTTTTTTTTTCCATTTCCTCGGAAAAAATTTCTTCTAAAAGAGTCCTTTCATGCTGTTCTATAATGAGGAAGGGTTGGGGGGGGGGAGTTCCATACATTGCTACCTGAGCCACCCACCAAAGAAGTTTAGTTTCACCTGTTTTTCATTTGGGGCTTCTGTGAAAACCTCACTTAAATTAAGTGCTCCATGGATTAAAAGGGGGAAAAAAACTGTGAAGGCACAATGGTGACTCTGGTAGTAAAGAGAAGAGGGTAACTTATTGTAAAGGGAAACATTTTGAATCCTTTGGATCTTATGATATTGAAGCCTTCTTACTATACTTGCTGATATCTTAAAAGAATACTTAAGCGTAAATTCAATTGGTATTTAATTTACACATGTATACACATCCACATACTCACACACCATCCATAGTAGTGTTTAAGTGTATCAGAAACTGTCCTGGGAGAGAGGAGTGGAGCTAACAGAAATACTCTATAATTTACCTACAGTATTCCCCAAGACCTGAAAGAATCCCCAAATTATTGTCAGTTCCACTAAAATAGAATTTGACTATACCAATAAAGTTATCTAAAAACATTAAGTGACCTTCCTTTAGACATCTAATGATTCTATGACATATATGAATATAAAAATAAAACAAGTTTTAAGGTTTTTAGATTAACATTCACACTTTCAGAATCCTTTTCACTCTATCACCCACTACTGTCACATGGCCCTGGGTTTTGGCAGAGAGGACATTACAAATAAAGTTTTGATCACTTCATGTATTTTAATTCATGTATAACTACCACCAGTTTGAGATACAAATGATGCACAGGCTGTTTCAGAATCACTGCTCCTGTTAGGACGGAAGAAAAATATACTATCTTAACTCATAATCGTGAACAAATTTGCTTTTAATATTTACATAAAAGAGTGGGTTGGAGAATTCAGTTCACTAGTTCACTGGCTGACTTCTGTGTTGGTTTCATCAGGATAGCATGATTTCAACCTACACCTCTGCAAAATGGTGGATTTTGCATGTGATGGAGCTTCAGGGTTGTTCCTGAATAAATTACATCTAAAATATTAAATTCACAAGTGCCAAATATCTGCTTAGTCAAGCTTTAAGGTTTGGGCCTAAGAAAAAATAATAGCCTGAGCAAGTTAGCAATAATACCAGTATAAACATATAAGAGGCAAATTTTTATCACTGTGGAGACAGCCCCAGAGGAAGGAAGTTCACATGTTGTCTGGTCAGGACTATCATGAGATTTTAGTTTTGTTGCAAATAGCAGAGCATAGTGAGAGAAAGCGATCACTGAACAGAAAGGAGAAAGACTTCGGCTTTCTTCTTGACTTGGGTGTTCCTTCCTTTGTTTTATTCTTTCCCCTTTATGATCACAGGTCCTCTCACAAGTACTAATGCAGTTCTATTATGGAAACTTTAGATTGATAAACCTGTGCTTTTTCATACATAGCAATTTTTTAAAATCTCATTTAGCATGGCATTAGTAAGAAAAATTATTGTATGACTTTTCCCTAGTATAATTTTTTTTTAACTTTTTTTTTTTTTTTCAACGTTTATTTATTTTTGGGATAGAGAGAGACAGAGCATGAACGGGGGAGGGGCAGAGAGAGAGGGAGACACAGAATCGGAAACAGGCTCCAGGCTCCGAGCCATCAGCCCAGAGCCTGACGCGGGGCTCGAACCCACGGACCGCAAGATCGTGACCTGGCTGAAGTCGGACGCTCAACCAACTGCGCCACCCAGGCGCCCCTCCCTAGTATAATTTAGAAGCTGGTCAATACAGGAATTCAAATGCATTCACAGTTTGCCAGGTCTATTCTAAGCACTTTAGATGTAAAAACTCATTTGTTGACTCTTTTCAATAACTATGGGATAGGTGCTCCCGTTGTCCCTATTTTAGAAAAATAACTTGCCCAAATCACATAGTAAGTATCGAACACAGGCTTTGTAATAAAGGCATCAACTCCAGACAGTATCTCTTGGGGGCGGTGGGGGGGGGGGTGCGCGGCGGAGGGGAGTACAGCGGAGAGGGAGCTAAGTAAGATAATTGTGTTTGTTTTCTTGGTGACTAAAGTTGCACCATTTATATTTTTTAAATATGAACCTATGTGAGTGACACAGGAGAGGGTTTATTATCGTAAAATTGATTCATGTTCTGATTATAAGCCACCCTGCTCCTTTCTACCTTATAATCTCACTTTCTTCTCCTATGTTGATATAAGTCATTGGAATTCTCTATAAAAATGCTTGGAAAATGCATCAGATGTTCACTCTTCTGAGTAGATTGTGCTTTGTAGATCTAAAATTCAGTGCTACCTTTGGATATGCTTGGCACAATCTTTGCTTACTGTAATGCTTGCAGAAACTCTAGCTCTAGCAAGGGTAAGAAACTTAAGGCCAGCCTATAAAAATAAAACAAAAAGTTCATATATGTAAGATATGGGATATGGACCAATCAACAAAATTGAGCTATTAGGCAGTTGACACAAACTATTACAAAGTGTTCATCTTTTAGGCAGAGTAAGAGTTGCAAGCATACAGAATTGTTTTATAGTTATTTTTCGGACATCACTCCCTTCCAAGAAATAATGTCTGCAAAGATCAGTGTTATCTTTTCAAATGAGATGTAGAAGTCAAAGGCAGTTTCCTAGGACTATTTAATTTTTCAAGCAGATAAAATACAAGGATCAGATCATTCATGTATTTATTTTTTACTTTTGTGTTTCTAATGACTGTGGTTATTTTTCTCTCTGAATTATCTTCAATGCATAGTAGTAGGAAGTAGGATTTTTCCTTTCATTTCATGAGTTTCTAAAACCAAATTCTTTATAGCCAGTTTAGTTTAATCCAAAAAACCAAACCATTAAATCATAACTCTGCTTATTGTAAAATATTAAAAATTTGTTTCTGAATTATAAGTCCCCTAATTCTTGGCAAAGGACCATAGCAAATGTGTTGAGCTTTTTTTTTATTTAAGTTTATGGAAAAATAATTAACATCCTCAAGCCTAATCATTCCAACTTGTATGGAGCATAAAACCATAAGAACTATGTGAATCAAATTTCCTTTTTTTGTTTGGGTTTAAATCTCTGTATTATGTTAAAAGGTATTTAATGCTTGAAAGCTTTGACCTTGCCTGGGATAGGAGCCAGTTCAATCTTTTCTTGGATAGAGTTAAGCCCAAGTCATATGATCAATAAATACAACAGGCATTGTAAATGTAGTAGGGCCCTTGTCTCCAGGAAGGACACCACCAGATAGCACAGACCACACAATATTGGTGAATGAACTTTTCAAGTCCTTTCATGTCAAATCTTTTGAAATCAACCACCTATTTTCACCTATTTTCTTAAACTTCCTTCATCTGTTAAGCATAGCCTTTTTTGTTTTTCTTCTGACTAGAAATAACATGTTTGGTGTTTTGTTTTTTTTGTTTTTTTTTGGCTGTAGTGAATCCAACTTCTTAAATAGATATATAATAAAAAGTAGCATGCTCAAAAATTAGTGGTGTCAATATTATATTTATATTAGATATTATATTACTATATTAATTATAAGTATATAAAATATATAAACTATATTAATATAACATATTATTAAGCTGGTAATCATAAGGACAATTTATTGAACTGCCATGGATTTTGACTTTGTACATTTCATATTATTCTTATTATAAACAAATTATATGCAATGGTAATTATAATAGTAAACTATAGTATAATATGTAAGATATTACAGAAAATATGTGCTGTAATATGTAAGATATTATACAGATAATATAATGCATAATGTAAACACATACTATCTCCTATGTAAAATACATCTATGAGATGAGAGTAATGACAAAGCCTATTATGTGCCAGGCACTATTTGAAAAATTCTACATGCACTGACTCATTTAGTCTTTGCAAAGATCTAAGCGATAGAGAGAAAAGAGTGGAGATTTGAACACAGGCAATTTGGCACCCAGGTCCCAGCCCCTAACCAATATGTGATTCATCTCTATTGTGATCATAGTCCACAATGGCAACTATTATCATTGCTGTTATTATTAAGTCAGAATAAGAATTGTGGAGCATATGTCCAACCTGTTACCTTCTCTGCACCTCAGCTTCCAACCTGGTAATCTGCCTGAGTAACCTCTCTCTCTCCATGTAGCTCTGACTCTCTCTGGTCTTTATCTAAGAAGTGCTTGTAGAACATCTTAACATTCTCAAGTTACTGAATACATTTGTTTAAAAGGAAATTTCTTTGTCTAAAATTTGTGAATGATTTTAAAACTTTGTCTAGGCTTTTAATAACATAGATAATAGTAATAACAAAACTGTGAAGAATAGTTTTCTCTACTCAACATATATTTACAAATATAGTTATTCCTTTCCCTGAGTATATAAGTTTGCAAACACAGTTTAGCAAACTTCCAGGCAATCAGTGTCCATTAAAAAATAAAAATCTGGAAAAAATTCTGGCAGGGTAAACCAATTAAGGCAGGGTAAAACTTTAATTAAGAAACAAATGACACTAGGGGTGCCTGGGTGGCTCAGCTGGTTGAGTGTCCAACTTCGGCTCAGGTCATGATCTCGTGGTTTGTGAGTTTGAGCCCCACGTCGGGCTCTGTGCTGACAGCTCAGAGCCTGGAGCTTGCTTCGGATTATGTGTCTTCCTCTCTCTCTGCCCTTCTCCCACTCTTTCTCTCTGTCAAAAATAAATAAACATTAAAAATTAAAAAAAAAAAAAAAGAAACAAATGACACTAGTTTCCTCTAGCGAAATGTTTCCTTGACACTTTCAATTACTCTTATTAAATATCATCAGTAAAATTCCACCTTGGCCACTTGAATCCCCACCTATGCCTTCTTTAACCTGTGCCATGTGGATTTTATTATCATTGGAATCCTGCAGTTGTCTCCTCAAGGTCACAAATGACTCCTTCATTTTAAATTTAAGTGTGCATTTTCTTAATCCTTATTTCTCTTGACTTCTCTGGAATATTTGATTAAGTGGATCACTTCCCCGAATCAAAATCTATCCCCAACTTTCACTGCATTCTGTTGATCAGGTTTTCCTATTTTATCTTTCCTTCTTGCATCTTCATTTATTCAACAGATACTCATTTAGTACATGCTATAGGCTAGGCCCTGTTCTAGGCAGTGGAGACAGTGACAAATAAGATGAAGTCCCTGCCTACCTAAAGATTATTGATGTATTTTACCTCCATCAACCCATTCTTGGATCCTTCTCCTTCCCCACATATACATGTTTTTCCACCTTTTACTTCTTCAAATAATCCATTTCCATGCTCTTAGCCACTGCTTTTAAGCAGATTACTCCCAGTATAATTTTGAATTAGGTAGACATGAGGTTCAAATCCTAGATCCAGTACTTCTTATTAATAATAGCCATTAGTAAGTTACTGAAACACTCTAAGCACTGTTTTTTTTCATCTGAAAAATAGAGATAATAATCATATCTATGTCATTATTGTGAGATAAGTTAGAAAATACGTATATAGTGTTTAAATTATCTAGCACTTAACAGCAAGCATGCTATTGTTATTGGTGATTGCTTTCTTATTCCTTTAGTCTCTTATCCATATTCTTATCCTTGTGGTCAACCTCCACTAGATCGCTTGCAGCTGTTCATTAAACCACCCCCTCCTTTTGGATGACTATGCTACCTCAAATTCTATGTGTCTTTTCTTGTATGTTAGCTCTCCACTTAAATTGTTCATTTAGATCACTGTCTGTATCTTCTTCAGGTCACTAGAGTTGAAAATTATGAACTCCTACATCTCCATAAGCCTACAGGAACAATCACTATTGAAACTTCTAGGCATTTTGAGGACAAGATCCAGTTTTTCTTCATCATAGTATACCCAAGTGTAACACAGAATCAATGCCCCAAAATGCTGTTTGAGTAAAAACTAAGTGAATGAATCAGTTAGAATTGGGGAGGAGGAAAGAGTAGCTAGAGGTTGTGTTGAGGCCGAAGAGTGGGTACAGATTGGTTAAGGGATTAGTAGAAGGGGAACCTTGGGACAGGGAGTGGAATTTCAATTTATAATCTTGGATGTGGGTCAATTCCTAGGGACAATAAAGATACACTGATGGGTGACTGTTGTGAAATTAGAGGAAGAGCCCTCTGGAGAGCAGTTTGCTTAATTTATATGCTCCCAAAGAGGCAACTGTCTCGTAGTTCCTTTCACTCTGAGGAAGTACATGGACAATTTGTCCTTTGAATGACAGTTGTTGCCATTGTTTTCATACCCCTTAGCCATTTGTGCTCCAGACTGAGGGCTTCAGGGAAAACGCTTGAGGTTTTTCCTTTACTCAGACTTAGCACTGTGCCCACACAGCCTGTCTGCCACTGTTGCATCATATCTATACCTTTAGCCAGACTCCACAATGCATTAGCAGTCAACTGCCAGGGGAATGGTGTTCTCCATGTCTAGGACCTTGAATAATCAAACTGCCACATCCCTACTACATCAATTACAGTGATTACTCTCTGAAGATAATCCTGTTACAGATATGTTTCTCTCCCTGGGTGGACTCTGGGGGAAATGAATCAATTTCTAAATAAATACTATTGTTTTATAGTAATTGAAATGAGTGTAAGTCTTTGATAGCATTGGCTAACTTTCCACAGGGGGAAGAAATGCTTGTCACACTCAAAAGGAATATAGTATGTCATATTCTCCTATTATTGTTCATGACAAAAGTTTAAGCAAATAATATGTTCTCCATATGCTGTGGACCAAATTTTGCCTCTAATGTAATACTGAACCATCAAGACTAATGATTGTAGTATGTAACTATACAGGAGTTAATGTGCAATGAAATATGTAATAGCTAAATATATATGATTTTTAATTATCTTTTCAAAATCATTATTATTATTACCATTTCAATTAATTAAATATTTAAGAATTCTGAGTCTTATGTTTTGGCAGTAAAGTGGTCTGTAATTTTAGAAACCTAGATAGCATTTTTTAAAATTGAACATACATAAATGCCTATTACCATTCAAGATAAAACTTCTTAAAAATTTTTTTACAATCTGATACTGAGACAATTTTCAGCTCACTGATTTAAATTTTTACAGGCAATTTAAGTAATATGATGGAACGTAATCAGAAACAATTCTAATATAAAACTAAATACCCAATAAGATATCTAAACCAAGATTTTTCACATAGTAATTTTTATTTAATTTATCTGTGGGCCTACCTATCCTATTTCTGGTTTTGAAACATATTTGATGCTCTTTTCTTTAAAGCAGACATAATTTTCACTTGACTTTGTTTTCCCTATCTCTATTAGGTATTTTGCAATATGGATCTTAATGGGGGAGGTTGGACCGTAATACAACATCGCGAAGATGGAAGTCTGGATTTCCAAAGAGGTTGGAAAGATTATAAAATGGTAAGATGGAGGAATTTAGTTTTTTGATGTTTTATCATGAGGTTACCTTCACCACACTGTGTGATAAGCCCTTGTACTTTTAGGTGTTTTTTCAGTTATTTTAAAAATAAAATGATACATTAGTCACATTATTTTTATTAAACACAAAACACTCATAAATCATTTTCAGTAAATGATTTCCATATGTGCATCAGAAAGAAAAATGTATTACTGAAATTATTTGGTGAACTGTTATGTATTATCTGGATTTGTTCCTGGTTGAATGAGGGTGGGGAAAGCTAGAACTCAGACCCAGGTTGAGTACATGATCCAGGTCAAAGGAGGTGTGCATGGCTCTGGATTATGGAGAGGTACTTCCAGTGGCCTCACTCATGTAGCTGGCAAGTTGTTGCTGGGTGTTGACTAAGAGCTCCTCCGTGTGGCTGGGTTGGGCTTCTCCCAGTATGGTGATCCAGGGTTATCAGACTTCTTATGTGACAGTTGGCATCCCTCAAGCACAAAAATAAATCTTTTTAAGGTTTATTAGACCCAGAAATGGTACTGTATCACTTCTACTGCTTCCTTTGGTTAGAGTTAATGAGAGGGCCAGTGTACATTCAAGATTCAAGGAGTACACAAGGGTGTGAACTATGAAGCATGGTTCACTGGGGTCTCCAGAATTATAGCAGACATCACTGGTCACCATCACTATCATTGTAGCTAATCTTTCTAATGCTTAATATGACACAGCCCTATACATAAATTCTTATTCATTTTTTATATCAAACCTATTAACTGTCTCCATTTTAAGAGGACAGTCAGCAAGTTGGGAGATCAACTTTTAGAAGATAATATAGTAGATAGTTTATATTTTTTTAATCTTTATTTTTGAGAGAGAGAGAGAGAGAGAGAGAGAGAGAGAGAAAGATAGAGTGCGAGTGGGGGAGGAGCAGAGAGAGAGGGAGACACAGAATCCAAAGCAGGCTCCAGGCTCCACACTGTCAGCACAGAGCCCGATGTGGGGCTCCAACTCAAGAACCGTGAGAGCATGACCTGAGCCAAAGTCAGACACTCAACCAACTGAGCCACCAGGCACTCCTATAGTAGATACTTTAAATAATGCACAATCCAATAGTCATAGAGTCAATGCCTACTAAATTAACTATTAAAATCTGCTGACAGAATGTCAAGATGCAATTAATGGAAGAGGCTTCCATTTATGGACTAATTCCATAATTTACATCTAAATGGTCTGGGTAATTCTTGTTTTGACTAACTTTTGACAAATTCCCCTCTCAGAAGGTTAAAGAAAAGGTGAAGAGAAATGTATGAGTCTAAGCTCTGTCTTAATATTCTTATAGAAAATGTGTGAAAACTGTAGCTAATAGACATCACACTGTACACATTAGTAGGTTCATAGTTGGTCAAATGACAGTTAAAATGATTTGAATAAATGAAGGGCATCTCTTGTGGTGTCTCTGTGTCTACTATATTTATTATCAGATACATAGTTGAATACTCTGAATGTAGGTTAATAAAGTTTAGAGTTATACAAAGTTGGAACCTTAATGTCTTCAAAAAAGCATGAATTCAAGGTAGAAAGGAAAGCTACAGCCAACAAGATAGAATTCTACAGAGATAAATGTAGTCTTCCACCTAGACCAAAAATACACAAAATTAAGTAAGAGTATAGGATGAAAATGACAAATTAGCTTAAGAACCTGGTATTTAAAGGATATATAGATTTACCTGACTATAAGCTCATTTTGTGTTGCTAGCTATTAAAAACCAAGACCAGTGTGCTCAGTCTATTTAATAGTTTATAGTCTCAAAAAATGCAGACCCGGGGCGCCTGGGTGGCACAGTCGGTTAAGCGTCCGACTTCAGCCAGGTCACGATCTCGCCGTCCGTGAGTTCGAGCCCCGTGTCAGGCTCTGGGATGATGGCTCAGAGCCTGGAGCCTGTTTCCGATTCTGTGTCTCCCTCTCTCTCTGCCCCTCCCCCGTTCATGCTCTGTCTCTCTCTGTCCCAAAAATAAATAAACGTTGAAAAAAAATTAAAAAAAAAAATGCAGACTCACTGGTGTCTACTGTAGTCTGATTACATCATTAATAATGCTTTAAATTCTTGTGGATTTCGAACAAGTGAACTTATCCTATAAGGTGCAAGCACTGAATGGATGGGGCTGTAACCTGAAGGGAAAGCAAAGCATTTAGGTATAAACTGTCTGATAGCTATTTAAATTGACTGGGTGGAGGTAGCCTGCTCCTTACCCTGTGGTGTGGTCCAGAAACCAGCAGCACTGGCATTGTCTGGGAGCTTCTGAGAAATGCAGCATCTCAAGCTCCATCCCTGAGTTAGAATCTAAATTTTAACACTGCTTTAAAGAAGGAAGCCCCATAATGAGTGGAAGAACATTCCAGAGAGGCAAAATTTGACTGAGTATGAACAAAAGTCTCTGATGATTCTTTCCAACATGAATGGACTGCCTATTAAGTGGTGAAGACCTCTCTTCAGTGGAAACACTCCAGTAGAATGTAAATCACCAGATTATAACAGAGAATATTAGTTCCACTTCAAGGTCTCTTTCTACTTATGTGATTCTAAGAACATATGGGAAACATTTCATCTAAATTCTCAAAAAAAGGGGCCTTGCATTATGTCTATATCAACAGTTTGAATCTTCACCCTGCCATTTGCAAATGGAGTGTTTTTGGCAAATCATTTAACCTATACCTAACTTACTCACCAGTTACAAGGGGACATAATGATAATACCTCACCTGCCTTGCAGGGATGTTGTGAGGATTAGATATAAATAAAACACTTGACATACTACATTTTCAATAAACAGTAGTTATTACCCAAGAATAAGACATCAAAGAGTGCAAAATTTTTACTTGCCAAAAATACTATTTTGCAAACTATCTTATCTCAGGATTATTTAAACCACTAAAACGGAATGTGAAGAAGTCATCTGAGAATCAGACTGTAGATACAGGTTCAGGCAAATCTGAAAAACATTATTATTAATATCAATGATAATAGAAAAATGAATATAAAGTGATCATCATGGTGACTTTCCATAATGCTGAATTATTATTTGTAAGCACCTGCTGCCTTGGCAAACTAGACACATTAAGTAAGACAGACTGACCTGAAGTATGGCAATGATTCATGTCTTATAAGTATTTATGTATTTTTTTTTTAATTTTTTTTTTCAACGTTTATTTATTTTTGGGACAGAGAGAGACAGAGCATGAACGGGCAAGGGGCAGAGAGAGAGGGAGACACAGAATCGGAAACAGGCTCCAGGCTCTGAGCCATCAGCCCAGAGCCCGACGCGGGGCTCGAACTCACGGACGGCGAGATCGTGACCTGGCTGAAGTCGGACGCTTAACCGACTGCGCCACCCAGGCGCCCCAGTATTTATGTATTTTAAGCAACTTTTTTCGATGTTTGACTGAGACTGAATTATTCTTTAATTATAGCTTTGGGGAAGTTTACCCCTCCCCCCCTTTTTTTAAATACAAAGACTATCCTATTTCATTCAAACTAGAACAATTTATCAGCTGAGTGTCAATTCAACATGGTCAGAAAATTGAGAGAAGTGCCAAAATCTGAAACATTTTGGCAAAAATGAGTCTGACTGATTTTTTGTTTTAATTGAGAGAATTCATCACATGTCACAACTTGGTTAACTTTCACCAAAACACATGGTAGAAAGTGTTCCCATTGTTTTCCTCCAGAGATTTTTACTCTGGACAAAATAAGGACTCCCAACAAGAATGGATGTAGGTTCCTTCCGCCAACTCTTCTCTGTCACACCCACTTCTGTTCCTAACATCAGAAGAACTGGCTGCTAGGGTGTTGGATCCTTTGGGAAAACACAAACTTCTTGGCATGCCCCATCTCCTCCTCAATCTTCACGAGTCTCCTGTTATACACTAAGATGCTTCACCTCTTTCTTGAGTGCTGAGTACAGAAATAAAATTTCATCCTGCCTTCCTTTCTGCCTCGCCTCTCTCCTTCCCTTTATTCTGGTTGATATCTATGGGCTGCCTTTTGCCTCATAAGGTTTCCAGAACAATATGTTAAAATTATCAGCACATGAATTACAAATTCAAATTGTAATTTATTATTTTTAAACCTCTCTCACCAGGGAAGATTTGCAACTTATTTGATTCTTAACATTGGCTTTAAGCCTACAAAAGCCTTTTACCTGACCTTTGTTTTCACTTAACCTTCCTTATGAGGGGATTCAGCAAAATCTGGTTTATGGATTTGTAAAGATGTTTGCAGAGAGGGAAGTCTGCAGTGGGCCTTTTTAATGAGGCACTTAGGGAACCATTTTAACTCTTTCAAGCCAGGAGGATACCATTCAGTGGCCTCCAGCAATGGCACTTATCAGCAGTACTTTTGCATATATAAAGCCCAGTCAGCTTGGAATTCCAAATAGTACTCTAGTGGCCTAACTTTATGGAAGGTAGTGACTAATGCCCTGGAGACAACCTGGCTTTGTATTGAAAACAATTACCCCCATAAACAGAACTTCCTACTGACACAAATATTCGGTCTGAGCACCATACCTTCTGGGAGTTCTTTGAGCACCATAGCTTCTTAGAGCTCTTTGTTTCTGGAAAGAAATTAAGAACATATTTTCAACTGCTTTTTAACATCTTCACATTAAAAAGAGAAAAATATATATAAGAAATTTAAAATGTTGAAGTAAATCATTCTTTTGATCTTTCTTGGGATGAATGTCTCAGCAGTTACAGGAAGAGATACATGATTGAATTGTGTATTAAAGCACCTCTGAAAAGCCATAGATCAGTAACCCTGCCTTCATATCTGTTTTCTTTAATCATTTGTATGGAAAAAAGATGAAACCCATAAAATACATCGACTGTGTCTGGTTTCAATTGTGTTTCAGCTATAGAAAGTCAACACTTCCTAGAAGCATTATCCGACAAAAAAAAAAAAAAAAAAGCAACAAAGTATAGAGACCATTATTTTATTAACTTGGAAACATACAACCAAAACTGAATATTTCTGCAGGTCTTGGCCAAAATTAATGAATATTGATCTTTCCTCTGTGTGTATTTTTTTTTTAACAATATGCAGTTTTTAAGGCCAACTTTAAGTATTAGATTAGGTTAAATTCCAGTGTCTGTTTTTGCCTTTCATTAAAGGGCTAAAAGAGGAAGAACATTGATTAACAATCTATCTGAAATTTTACATGTGATTGTGATTGAAGTAACTAAACCTAATAGTTTCCATGAAAAGATATGACCTAGCATTGTCGGATTTTTATTACTATTTTTTATTCTTTTGATAAAGACTTGCTGCTTTTTTAGTGTTAGCACTAAAACTTGTATAAGTTTTATTTTTACTTATACAGATGTTACAGGTTCTTTGGAGTAAAATATAGACCTATGGTAATCTGGTATGTGTATGATAAAGTATGAGCCTGTTTTTTTTTTGGATGTGGCCATCTCTATATTTTAGGGATCAATATACTTTTTTTTCAAGGACAGTCCCATAATACATTATCAAATTGTGTCTCCTGATATGGAGCTCCATATGAAGATGAGGTTTTATGCCTCTCTCTTTCCTGTGTACCACTCAGATAATTTCATCTGGTTACTATATTCTTCCTCATTTGCATTCAGAATAGCTGTTCCACATCATAATTATATGATTCCCCACCTATGGTACAAAGCAGACTCATCCATGGAACCTTTCAAAAACATACATATCTCTAAGCACACCCCAGACATATTGAGTCAGAACCTCCATGTGGGAACCAAGTCATCTTATTTTTAAAAAGCTCCACAGCTGGTTCTGATATGCACTCCTGGTTGAAAGCAACTGTCAGAGCTATGAATTTATTGGCATGAGTTTAAAATCTCAAAAATTACCTCTTTTGCAGTTCTTAAAACTTATGAGACATAGACAGAAAGAGATGAAAAGAACTAGGACTAAGGGACAGTTGGAGGACACAGCTTCTCTCTCCATTAGGAAGCAGAAGTAAAAATAAGAGAGTAGTCTACACTTTGGTTTATGTCAACCAGTGTCAACCAGTTGGTTTTAATTTCTTATTTATTTTTTCTTTATTTTTTAAAAATGTTTATTTACTTATTTTGAGAGAGAGAGAAAGCACACGCAAACTGGGGAGGGGCTGAGAGAGAGAGAGAGGAGAGAGGGAATCCTATACAGGTTCTGTGCTGTCAGTGTGGAGCCTGAAACGGGGCTTGATCCCATGAACCATGAGATCATGACCTGAGCTGAAGTCAGGAGTCGGACACTTAACTGACTGAGCCACAAAGGCACCCCTAATTTCTTATTTAATAATTCTTGGATTAAAATGACAGTACTTATTTATATAAACCAACACTCAACTTGCCGTAAGAATACATTAGTTCCTAGCATCTAAAAACCTTTTAAATAATTGTTTCAGTATCCCCTTATTCATTTCCAGGCTAAGACATAGTCCTGGATTGTTTTTGTTCCCTTTTGCATACAGAGTAGAATGAAACCTGCTTCTCCTCAAATAGCTCACAGTCTGGTGGGAGAGAGGCAAGTAAACAGAACATTACTATGTATTGTGATATATCCTTTAACTATAATAACAACAACTAGATTTTTGTTGTTCTCATGTATCAGCATTGAGCTAAATGCTTCCAATATATTATTTCTCTCTCACAACCTTATATATGGAAACAACATTTTTAATCCCTGTTTTGCAGATAAGGAAACTGAGGCTAAAAACTAATAATCGGAGGTTCCACAGCAAATATGAGGCAGAGCAGTGCTTCAAATTGGAGCAGAGATAGGGAGTAGAAGATATTTAATCAAAGCCAAGCCTTTATTTCTAGGCATCAGATCTGTAGTCTGCCTGATAAACTATGCAATAGACAGTTTACTAATGTGGGAACCCATTTTCCCTTCTTTGACTTATTTTTCATCTTCATGATGAAACAGTGTTTTCTGCATGGCTGCCCTTAGCTTTTAGAAAGTTCCCTCCCTACCCTCCCTCTCTAACAGTCATTTTGATTCATTGTAGCCGAACATCTTGTTCCCACCATGCACCATGTTTAGACAGTTTATCTGGCAAGGTGCGTGGAATAGAATTTTTATTTATAAAATCAGATTTTGTTGTTTTCCTTTCAGTTGCTTCTTCTTCTCTTTTCACTCAGAAAAAGCAAACTGTTTAGGAAGGGATGTTAATCTCCACTCAGAGGAGGTACAGGACTGTGTGCCACGCTGGGGACAGAAGCTCTCATAGGAATGACACTAATCTGTTTTTGAGGCTCACTGGAGATCACTGCCCTTTTTCCCTAGGGAAGCTGAGCAGTTTTATCCCTGCAGTGCTTTCAGCAGCATGGAAATATGTGACCTAAAACTTAACACTTCATCATTCCCAGCTTCCTTATTCACATTTAGTATAATTGCTGAATCCCTTCTAACTGCGCACCAGAGGGAATCCTCAAGTGGCTAGAGAGTTGACGCGTCTAAGCTGAGAAGAAAATGCAAGGAAAAATCCCAGCAGTCTTCTTTCTCCTCCCAGTGGCTGCTGCAACTGAGAATGTGCTAATTCTTTGACTTTCAGTGCCCTGTAGCTTTTTGTTTTGCTTATTCATTGGAGAAGGTAAGCTTCACTCTTCTTTCTAGTATGTAGCCTTGCTGACACGAAAATGTGTAAAATTCTTAGCACATCCTAAATTGCTCTGATATTCTCTGCCACTGTGGAACTTTGGCAAAGTATGACTTGTGCATCTCGGAAACAGAGAAGCAAGGGAGCACTGGAATACTGACTTCTGGGGGTCCTATATCTTTGCTCTGAGCTACAGGACTTCAGGGGAGAATATATGCTTCAGGGGAGCATATACCAGTACAATTTGAATGAAGAGTGTTGAGTTAATTAAAAACTAAGTTAAATTTGGGAATAATCTTAAAAGTGTGCTTCTATATGTTAATCAATTTTGTTTTAATTTTAAGTATAAAACTATATATTCATTTACACATTATTGAAAATGTAGGGCCAGAGTCTGGAATTCTGAGTCAGTGGTTCTTTTTTAGAACTCTCCCATAATTAAATGCATCAAAGTTCTACCTTCTGTTTTGTTTTTGTTTTTGTTTTGCGTTTTGTTTTCACTAGAGCAAATAAGACACCTGCAAAGCAACGTAAGTTAAAATCTTCTAATGTTTTATTATTTTTCTAGTCTTTTGGAGTAATTGTAACAAACATAACTCTAAAGCATTTTTTTAGTGATTTGCTTTTATTGAGCAAACCTAATATTTAAATTAGGTTTTATCAAAAACAAAACAGAACAAAACAAATGGCTCTTTTCCCACTAATACTTAACTTATTTACATAACATTATAAATCTTATCAGAACAATAACAGAACAGGCATAAATGGTTTGGGGACCCAACACTACTGACGTTTAGTAAGTAACTCAATTGGCAGAGACAGTAGCATACAAATGTATTTAATGCATTTAGTAGCCTCTGGGCATACACGCGCATGCGCGCGCGCGCGCACACACACACACATAAACTTATATATTTTAAGTTCATTTATTTTGAGAGAGAAAGAGAGAGCACACACAAGCAGGGGAAGGGCAGAGAGAGGGAGAGAAATAATCCCAAACAGTCTCTGCACTGTCCGCATAGAGCCCGATGCAGGGCTCAAACTCATGAACCATAAGATCACGACCTGAGCCAAAATCAGGAGTCTGGCACTTAAACTGAGCCCCGCAGGTGTGGCAATCAATATACTTCAAAGAAGGAGTGTGTTAAGTTTGTTAAAGGAGAAATCCGTGAAGAATACTTCTACTATAGTTATAATTCTATAAAGTTGATATACATTAAATTTGAAAAAAAAAAAAATAAGATTTTCAGAGTCTATTGTCTGTATTGGGAAAATGAGAATTGCTGTGATTATCTCAGTACTACTGTCACACTTCTTAAAAGTAAAACCTTTATTAATGATTGCTTCCGTTAACAGAATGTTTCTTTCTGAAACATGAGGGTGTATATCCTGCTATGCTAGAGGTTTGTCTTTCAGATATCAACGTGCATGGGACAAATGGGGAGGTTGTTTGGATGTAGATCCATGGGCCTGGTTCTCAAATATTTTGATTCTCTGTGCAGCCAGGAATTTTTTTTTTTTTTTCAGCCAGAGCTCCAGTGATCATGATTCAGTGGGCACTTTAAACAACAAGAATTATGTTGTTTTTGTTTGTTTGTTTTTTGTTTATTTTGTTTGTTTTGTTTTTAAATGCTCAGAAGTGTTTTGTCAGTGCAGTACGAGCTAAGGCACAGCATGTTGTCTCCAGGAGCTTCAGGGGCAGGAGGATACCAGAGAAGCAAGCCCTCTTCGGAGCTGGGCATACAGGCTCCCTTTTGGCCTGGGTGCTGGGCTTCAGACCCTAGCCCCAGAAGAGCCAAGGCTGTGTTGAAGAGGTTGATGTGAGTGGAGCTGACCGTGATGAGTGTTGATTTCAGGCCCAGGCTCTGGAGCAGTTTTACCTGCATCTCTGGCCCAGCCACAACAAGGTCCCTGATGGTGCCGGGGCCCAGGGCCGCTGTAAACTGCTTGAACTTCACCTCGATTCAGCTGTCTGCTGGGCCTTGCTCACCTCCAGCTCCAGCTGGGCCCAGGGACAGACCAGTTCTAGCTCTCGCACTTCCTGTACCCACTGGAGCTCCACCTTCATCTCAATGGCGAAAGCCTCTCCTTTCAACTTGGCCTGCAGCACAGAGCTTTCTTCCTGGATGTGCAGGGTCTCTGCATGGGGCTCAGCCCTCGCCTTGGTAGTTCCACTGCTTTCCACAGCAGTGCTCAGAGCCTCCACTCCAAGAATTATGTTTAATTACTTCTCTGAATGTCATTATTAAATGCTATAGTGTTTTCCTCCCTCCTTCCCTCCCTTCTTCAAACTTCAATAAAGCATATGGAGTACTGGGTGTATGCTAACACTCTGTAGTCTTTGAGGCTTCACAGATATAGCACAGCTTCTGTCCTCAAGGAGCTCACGGTTTGGTCAGTAAGACAAACATGCAGTTCAAGAATTACATTAAACTTCAAGCGTTGCCAAAGAATACTTTTTGAGGATTCGAAAACTGAATATCCTAATCTAGAATGTCAGTAGTTTCACATCACCAACATTGAGAGTTGGCTTTCCTTGGGGGACCACTTCTTTTTTTTAACCCACAAAGAAACTATTTTTGAACATTTAACAACCGTGACTGGAATTGCCCTAACGAAAATAAGAGCCATGTTAAGATTCAGGTGCAAAGCAGCCAGCTAGGCTCACTCACTAGCTCTTACATGTCAACCTTCTGCCTCAAAACCCAAATCCATAACGAGAGAGCATTTAAATGATTCCAGTCCTGGGTTTACAGGTTTGCTTATTAACATTTAAAAATGAAAATGTTAAAGCTAGAAAAGTCAAAGGTCTAGTAATATAAGTTATTATCTGAGTATAATTTGACTCCTGAAAAATAATAACAGCAACAACAGAAACAATAATAATATTGTTAAATATCTTGTCCAAGAATATCCTGATAGTATTCATTGAAAACGTTTGAATTATGTTCAAAATGTTCCATTAACTAGTATTTTAGAAACATTTCCAAAAGCAGTCTGTGACTGAGAAGTGTTTACTGGTGAAACCTATTAACCAGATACATTTAATCTGAAATCATCTGACCTATACAGATTTGAATATCAGCCTTTACTGTAATAAGAATTAGACATAAGGCTCAATGGAGAGAAATGTAGCAGAAAAGTATTGAGTCACTAATTGGAAAAAAGTGTGAAAAATGTCTTTCCCTTTAAAGAAAGTTTTATTATTATTTAGAATATAGTTAACACTGAACATGATAAGAGGTTTTGTCTGAGGTAACCGCTGCATCTCTGTCTTCTTTTGTAGGGGTTTGGAAATCCCTCTGGTGAATACTGGCTGGGGAATGAGTTTATTTTTGCCATAACCAGTCAGAGGCAGTACACACTAAGAATCGAGCTAATGGACTGGGAAGGAAACCGAGCCTATTCACAATACGACCGATTCCACATAGGAAATGAAAAGCAAAACTATAGGTAAGTCCTCCTTTGACTTAGGGCCCAACTGTCCTGGGCCTCGCCACTGACTAGTTTCAGGGGAAAGATGTGAAAGACAGAGTGATGAGAGCCATCCTTCAGAATGAGAATTAGGTCATCTAGGCCTTTGGTAGGGATACAAAAATCTCAGTAAAGGCTTCTTAAAAGCTTTAAATTTGAATTTTCACAGACTATTTTGATGTTGGCTCAGATACTAGAGGATGAAGAATTAAGTCAAGCACAATAGTGTTGTTGTGGTTTTTATTGCTGTTATTGTGGTGAAATAGGTGCAGTGAATTCATACCTATAAAACTGATGGCAGAGAATTGACTCAAACTCAGTGGCTTGGAATAAGTACTCCTTTCTATGATTTTCTACTTACATTTTATTCACCTTTCTTAAATTGTTATTTTTTCACATTATTTTGAAAGTGACAAAGAGGAGGTACAAGTTTATGTTTTTATATGACTTATGTAAAAGATAAGGTGAGGCATAATTTAGAATTTTTTGGAAAATAATGTAAAGGCAAGAATAAATTCAAATAATGGCATCAATGTACACAATACATCATTGTAGATGTACAAATTGACAAATTCTACACTTTCTTGTTAACATCCTGATTTTTTTTTTCAGCAGCTTGTACGCTGTCCAAAAAAAAAAAAAAAAAAAAAAAATTAAAAGATGGCTAAGCAAGTAATGCAGGATGATAAATTCATTCCCCAAACCCTTATTGTGTTACTTCTCTCTAGGAACCCTACCAGGCACTGGTAATTTTGCAGTCAGTGATAAGGTCTCTAGTCTCCTAGACCTCACAGTCCAGCTTTGTAACTAGCTAGGTCACTAAATAACTGGCTGGCATTCCTTGACAACAGGGAACATATTTCCATTACTTTTATATCACTACCTATTAATGCAATACTTGGCACATATAAACCCTTAATAATTGCGTGTGACAGTTTCATAATCAGCAAATTAGTGTTGCAGTGATTTTTAACTCTCCATATTGTAGCTACTCTACCTCAGTCTTGGAAATGTGATTGTGTGCATTAAAGGATTGGCACATAGCTTCAAGCAAAATGCAGTGATAGCAACTAAAGCCTTCTGCTGTTTTTCCAGCCTGTGTGGCCCTCTTATAGTTCCACGGTTTCTGCTGCTTGTGTCTTTTTGAGACATGCTATTCTTTAAGGGTTTGAATCCACAACATTTTCATGAACATATCTCATTTTATTTTAATGGATTATGTAGGGGATTGGATCCTTAGAGACATAAGGATCATTTTTTTAAACAAACAGTGATGATGTCACAACAGTGGGATAAGAAATAGATCTAAAGAGTTTTCATCATCTCATGGGAGGGTAGTGAGGGTGTACCTACTGACAACTCAAGAAACCAAAGAAGAGACATTTATAAAATGCAATGGAGTGTAAGAAGATGTGTTTCCAAGGAGGTCAATATTTGGGGAGTTTTATAACAAGAGAAACCACTGTAAAACATCAGGGGTACTCTTATGTAAATGTTTTGACCTAAAACTTGAAACTATATGGAACTTGGCTAATGTCAGACAGCTTGACAATAGGACTAACAAATAATTAGTCTAGTCTTTTTCTAGGCTCCTGGAGAATTTGCTTTGGTTCCTTTCCAAAATGTCTCTCAGTTCTTTGTAGGTGTGTGTGTGTGTGTGTGTGTGTGTGTGTATGTGTGTGTGTGTGTGTGTGTTTGCATGCATACACATGTGCTTGTGAGGCTGGGGTGGTGTTAAGACAAAGAGTGCATGGACAGGTTTAGGAAGATTGTCAGAAACCAAAGTAGGCTTCAGGGTGCATGGTATGAATGTCATTCTGGCATCTGTGTGAGGAAGGAGCACTTACTTCCTCTTAGAATGCCCCACTGCCCTCATTGATCATTTCCTGTCCCTATGATGTATGATTCTGATCTTCACCCATATGATGCAGATTTATGATTGAAAAGCAAGTCTTCCCAGATAGAGTGAGGCATGCACTCTGGGATCCCCATTTTTCTTTCTTGAGAGAATTGTGAACCTTGATAGGCATGCTGCTGTAGTAAAGTTGGTGGCTCTGGCCCTCTCTCTTGGCAGGACCCAGCAGAAAATAAGTCTGTAACCATCACCTTCTCATGCAGTTGAGTATGATTCATATTGGCATCAAATGGGAAATTAGAATTCATTAAAACATAATGCCTTTTCTGATGAAAGCTTGCTTAAAATAAGCACACTATGAAATGGTCCTATTTACTCTTTCGAAGAAAATCAGACAGAAGCCTGAAAAGGGAGTACACCCTTGTGACTCCCCTCCCCACCTGTGTCATCACTCACTCAAGTCCAATTACACCAGGTGTGGCCTGAAGTTAGAGCCCAGAAGTCCGACTTTGCCTCTGCTTCTCATCCACTTATTTCTCTTTCTTCTGAATTAAGAAGGAATTTCTTAATTTCAGTGATAATTCATTAAAAGGATTAACACTAGCATTTGTGTAGTGTTTTATAATTTATGAAATGGTTTTTAACACTTTAATTATTCAGTCTTCACACTGAAGTTTTGAGGTAGGTATTACTAGACACATTTTTTTTTCTTTTTTTTTTTTTTTTTAATTTTTTTTTCAACGTTTATTTATTTTTGGGACAGAGAGAGACAGAGCATGAATGGGGGAGGGACAGAGAGAGAGGGAGACACAGAATCAGAAACAGGCTCCAGGCTCTGAGCCATCAGCCCAGAGCCTGACGTGGGGCTCGAACTCACGGACCGCGAGATAGTGATCTGGCTGAGGTCGGACGCTTAACCGACTGCGCCACCCAGGCGCCCCTAGACACATTTTAAATATGAAGGAAATGAGGCTTTGGTCAACTGACCTGCTCAAACTCAAGTAAATATCAACTAAAAACAGAACTATGGAATTCACATTAGGATTTTGGTTTCTTTTTTTTTTAATTTTTCAATATTTTTTCCTCCTCCAAATTAAATTCAGATGATTTTTTGAGAGTTGCTTTTTTTTAAAGTATTCTATCTTAACAAATTTTATTTTGGAAACTTACAATAGCTGTGGTCATAATGTATAAATCTAAGTTTAAAATTTTTTTTCTCATGCTCTGGACACAAACTGATAAAAGTAAGCGTTGTTGAATAAGCTTACAAATGTACATAGAATACACACACTTTCCTTTTATTCTCTAAGGAAACTCCAAATGATTTTCTCAGATAGAAAATAAAATCTATGGAACCCAGGAGAATATATATAAGGAAAAAATAATGTGAGAGTGTCATGATAAACACATCATGTAAAATAACACACAATTAATGTGAAATTATTAAATACTTCCTCTAGAGAGGTAGTATTATTCAGGTCCTCATCATCTAACACCCAAACTATTGTACAGCTTTCCTGCCTCCAATCTTGATGCTCTCAAATATATCATCCACACTATTGTTGGGATGGTTTTTCTAAAAGATAATCTGACTTTGGTTTCTGCCCTCCTTCATATATTTCATCAGTGTTCAAATATCTACAGATTAAAGTCTGTCAGTAATACACTTTCCCAACAACTATCAGCTTTCACTAATACACTCTCCCAAAAACCTCACCTGACCAGATACTCCTCATTATGATTATGTTCCAGAAACTACTTGCAATTTCCCTAAACCTTCTGTGTCTCTGGTTATGTTATATTGGCACCCACACATATAAACTTGACTTAAATACATCTTATAAACCCATAAGATTCTCCTTTATATCAGGAAGTTTTCCCCAATACATGTTATGGTATGTGTTGTGATGAACTCACTCCTAGCCTCCCTTCGGAACTATAGTGCTCCTTCTCTCACCTTCCAGGAATGTTGCTGGTTTACAGCCTGTAGCCAGGGTCCCCTGCCTGAGCATTGCCTGTGGCTGAAGAAAGTCACATCACCCGAGGTCACTGTCCTGCAGACAGATTGCATCCAATGACTAGTCAATACAGGAGTATATAAAGGACCCCTTGCCCCAGTTTGGGACAATTCTGAAGGGCCATCCCAGGTTCAGAATTCCACCTGGGATTAGCCAAGCCCTCTACAGTAACTGTGTGTGAATTCATCCTCTCTCTGTTCAGTATTGCTTTCTTCATTCTGCCATGGGGATTGATCCTGAGAGCCCTCCTTTATAAATCTCCCTACACTGATCTCCTCGAGAAATGCATCATCTTCACATAGGCCAGTTTGGATGTTTTGTACTCCCATAGATCCCTAATGTGTCTGTGACAAACTATCCAGTATCCACATTTCTATTATAAGTCATTAACAAGTATTTATTAAATAACTGTGCTTGTTTCCCTTTTCTACTATTTCTAAGCTTCTTGAGAATAGGAACCATTTTCATCAAAATTCAAGATAATATATCTAAGTTAGCAAAAATGTTAAGTGATAGTTAATAACTAATATTTGGTGAGCAGATACTATGCATCAGACACCTTGTTTTCACTTGAAAAAAATAGGCATGGTACACGGTCACAGGCACTGAGATGAGTAGAAGTTATTTGAGGTTCAATATCATAAGTGTGCACCATATGGCCATCCCTCAATAAAGGGAAATACAGAAGTCAATTTCTAGAACTGAATACACTCAAAGCACATATTCTAACAGATAAAATTTGTTTCTTCTGATCCTATTTCTGTCTTTAATAATTTGAATGTTCATGGGCATTATCTTATCTCTTACTCTCAATTTTCTGTCCTATAAATGAAGTTTTTGTAAAGTTGCAGCTCAAAAATTGTTTTCTAGAATGGAATTACTTTTCTGTATATATTTCTTTTTTATTTTATGCCCCTTTATTTCTTTGATAAATTTGGTCTCTCTAATAAATACTTCAGTAAGAGGAAATATCAAATTGCTGGAAACATCAGTTTAGGGCTTACAGTGACCTTTTAGTTCTCATGAAAACTTTGATGGCCCTAATACTCGGAGTTTAAAAAGCAAATACACAACTACCCCCACCACAACAAATGCTTTAAAAATAACAGATTAATTGGGGCACCTGGGTGGCTCAGTTGGTTAAGCGTCCGACTTCAGCTCAGGTATGATCTCACAGTTTGTGAGTTCGAGCCCCACGTCGAGCTCTGTGCTGACAGCTCAGAGCCTGCAACCTGCTTCAGATTCTGTGTCTCCCTCTCTCTCTGCCCCTCTCCTGCTCATGCTCTGTCTCTCTCTGTCTCTCAATAATAAATAAACATTAAAAAAAATTTAAATAACAGATTAATTGTGGGTGTGGCGAGATACTGTGGTGGTGATCTATTGGAAAGTGTTTTGGAATAGGAATCAGAAGATGTGGAAGCTATTAAATAGTGAAGTCTGGCTTCCACGTCCATAAAACCAAGTTGGTTGTATCCGTGTTCAGAAAAACAGAGCTATGATAAGCACTGTGGAAATAAGAGGTTTGTTATACAGATTACACCTTGCACAACTGTGAGATGAACTGGGATAGTGAAGGTCTGAAAGGTGAAGGTCCCAGCATAGCAGTGGACCAGCTGGAGCTTGCAGGGAAATCCAAGAAAACAAGCATGTCCAGCCACCAGAGGAGGAGCACAAAGGGGGAGATCTAAGGAACTATGTCACTTCAGGGTAGCTATGCTACCAATCAAGCATCCGTTGACAGGTCTGGGACTGTTGACAGCATGGGAAGGCAGGCTGGATGCAGAGTGGAAAAGGACAAGCTGGGAACTGACAGGCATCTCTTCCATATTGACTGATGGTCAGATTCAGGCCTCTGCTTCCTCCCACCTTCCAAATCTCACACCAAGTCCTCTTTTGGCGAACAAGGAGGGATATCCTGGGAAACATAGTTCCCAGATTAACCAAGTTGACAGTAGTTTAATCTAGCTATATAACGTGGGCAATTTACATGTTACTTTAATACCTCAATTCTGTCATCTTTAAGTGGGAATAATGCCCTCTCTCCTATCATCCTCACCATTTGTTATGGAGATCCAAGCAAAAAGAGTATGCAAACATACTTTGTATTGGACAAATTTAAATGCCATGCAACTATAAAAAAATTTACATATTTTTTTTTCAATTTGCATCACACCCAAGAAATTTATTACTGGTTTTGATAAGAAAATTAATTATATTCTGTATTGAAATCCATATTCCACTGTCCCAGAAATGTTTTACTGATTGGGATTTTTGTCTGTTTGTTAATTTGGCTTCAAGACCCAGTCCAGGTTCACTCATTTCATCTATGATCTCTTCAGTCAACTTTTACTTAGAATAGTCTACCACATACCTACCATAAATATTTTTAAAAAATCTCAGTCAGTGTTCCTCAGAAATGTCTCTTTCTGGATTCACCTTATTATTTCTTCCTGATGAGATTCAAATTAAATCTTTTTGGTGAGAATGCTGTATAAACAATATTATGTACTTCCCATTTTATCACATCCAAAGGTACAAGGAGTTAATTTGTCCCATTATTGGTTTGGCTAAGTTTAATTCACTTAAGGTTTTGTTTTCATTTTTGCAATGGAATATGTAATCTCTTAAAGAAAATTCTTACAAAATATAATGTATAAAACCCATAAAGCTTATCCATTTTGGTTAAAGTGTGGGGACCTACTACAATATCCTTTTGGCCCTTTCATTGCTAGTACCTCAGATGTTTGTAAAGAATAGTTTAAAAAGTGTTGTATTATATTATTATAGCTAAAAAAGTAAAGATTTACCAATTGGAGAAAATTTAGTTGTGCTACTTTAATGTATACGAAGAAAAAGAAAATTACATGAAAAAATTTCAGCCTTGTTTTAGAAAGGCACAGTTTATTGAACATGTTTTATTACGCAAGTGATTTTGCATGTTAATTTTTTTTCTACTTTTGGTTACACTTTGTTCCCTAAAGTTAATTCTTTTATCTTACCATGGTATTAACTGGATTATTAAATCCTTTATCACAGATAGTATAATGACAAGCTTAAAGGTAACCCCTCTTTGAACCAACAGAAAATCTCTATTAGTAAAGTATGAATGATAATGTTTAACCATTTACAATGTTCATCTTATAATTACAATCTTACTATAATATTGATGCACAGTTTAAGAATATTCTCCATATTTTATTATCTCCATGTAATTTGTTGGGGATGAATGATACCTTCAGGGTGAAACTATTTATGTGTTAAAGCCTTGTTCTGAAGAGATTCCACATGAAGAGATGAATGGAATGTTTGGGGAAAAAAATTGTCAAAAAAACCCTTAAAAATAATTTAGCCATTAAATATCTTTCTGCACAAAATTTACTTTTGGCCAACATCTTTATTGGGGAAGAGTTTGATGTAATGGATAAAGCCTTGTATTGGGAATTAAGAGCCATGAATTCTAGCCTTGGATCTGTAGTTATTTTCTGAATGACCTTGGACAAGTTACTTCACTTTTCCAAGTCTCAGGTCCTCAGAAGTAAAATAAGAAGGTAAGAATGAAATCTTTCCAATTCAAAAATCTTATTTTTTTTTATCATTAAAATACTCCCATGTCATGTATGTATTTCAAGGACAAATTAGTGTAGAGTGAAAAGAATTCTCTAGAGCTTCCCACATAAATTTAAGCCCTGAATTTTTGTAGGTATTGCAAAACTTGTTTTACTCTCTGTAGTGAAATGTTTTTCATTTCTCTGATCCTCTGGGCTATACAGTCCTGGCTAGAACCAGTAGCAGATGTGTTGAAATACCAAGAAGAAAGTTATTTTTTACAGCACTTCTGGACTGATCAAGGTAGAAAAAAAAATAGGGAATCCTCTGGCTGTTTCTACCCTCTTGAATTTTTAGCCTAGATTGCAAATTCAAGGCTTTAAGTCATTTTATTTGTATTTCCAAATACTGTCTCCAATGTGGGAGTTATCTTACTATATTTAGACTACAATTTTTGTTATAGTTCCTTCCTGAAACAGAGAAAAAAATGTTTTATTCAACAAAATTTGTATTTTATACTCTGACCGAGACAAAATATTCAAAAGGAGAAAGGAATGATCTTACAAAGTCACTTTGTACCTCTCCAGGTCTTCTAATGGTCAGGAAAATCACTTGATTTTATTAAAGTAGATTAATGCCAGTTTCTAGAGTCCTGGATTTTTCTAAGCCAACAAAACAAATGTCCCAGTCCTGTTAGGTCTAAGATTCCCAGAGGATTCCTGCTCTAGAAAAACTAATGCTGGGATTCAGACAATTGCTATTCTAGAAACCTCTAGGTTGGTGAGAGTTGTTAGAAGCAGCTAGCTCTGCCTCAAGGAAATAGTCTAGAGAGATGTCCTGTGATCCCACTACTGGGAGTCCTCCTAGTGCTGTCCACTACTGAAAAGATGAAAGCTCTGTTTTCAAGGAATAAAATAATTGTTATGTTCTAGTATGTGCAATCCTAGGATAAAATATCCACAGGGATTTCAGCAGTCAGATATGTATGTGTGTTTACACATGTGCCTACAACATGTGTGATGAGGATAGGGGAAGGAGCAGATAATAGAAAAACAGGCAGTTACAATACCATGAACACAGTGAGTTCACCAATAAAGACAAGTATGGCATGAATAGGGGGATCTAACCAATTTGGGAAGCTGAGAAGACTTCCACAGGGTAGCCTAAGTTGACATACAAATGGCAAATAGGAATTAGCTAGAAAAATAGTCAAAATTGGAGCTAGAAGAGGGAATAGCATATGTTAAGCCTCATAAATGAGACCCGGTATGTCTTGCTAGGCTTATGGTTAGATTGATGTAAATGGTTAGCTTTTGCCTAAGCATGGAGTATAAGGGGACAGGAACAAAGCATAATGCTAAGAGCAAAGAGGATAGCCACACAACTCATAATATGGAAGAGATTTAGGACTGGCAGCTAGTGATAGCTTCTGAGGGCAGCTCATTTGAAATGGTCTTTCATATTTCAGTCAGTTTTTTTTTTCACTCAGTGTTTTGATCAATTTCATTCAATAAATATGAACAACAACAATATGCAAGGCATTATGAGTGAAACAAAACCCACAGAACTCAACCCCTATTCTTTAAGAGCTTCAAAACTCTGTGGCTGACTTGATTTTCATTATCCTTCAAGCCTCAGCTTGATCTGAAGAGTTATGGTTCCTACATTGGATAAGAACCCCTTTCTTCCTGCTGTCACTGTGCTCTGTGCATATCTTTATCAGACTCCTTATTACACTGGCTTGTAATTGACTATTATTTGGCTTTTCCCTAGATTGCCCCCTCTAGGAGTGCAGGGATCTCTCCACAAGGTTTGACATGTGACTGGAAAGGAAGCGCTGTCTAATAAATATATGAAAGACATATCAACAAGGATTTTTGGTTGTTGTTCATTCAACAGACAGCTGGCTACTATTTGGCATTTATTGATCTAGATGCTGGAAATCAGAGATCAACAAGTCAAAATTCCTGCCCTCAGACGTTTATGGTTTAGAGTGACGGCATATGCCAATTTCCGTGTAAGACTTTCATAAAGTGCTATGTCCTTTAGGTTTTGGTATGTTGCTTGGATGAGATTCATTTCCCTGATCTATTCAACTCTAGGCTCTTCTGTTTTGTTTTGTTTTGTTTTGTTTTCTTTACCTGTAAATGATATGCAAGAATTTCTGTATTGCATGATGCCAAGCAAATGAAATACGATATTAACAAAATAGAAAGACAACGTACCTTTTTTGTAGGCCAACTGATCTTGAAAAAGGATACTGTGTTGTTGACACTGATAGGTAGTTTTTTTGGCTACAAGAACTAGGTTCTCTGCCTACAATTTTGATAACTGCCACTAGGTGTCAGTAAACATTGATTTTATAGAATTCATCATGGATGAATAACTGAGAACTTAATGAAAATTACAAGATTTAGTTAATTATACTTTTTGAGTAGAAACTTCAAAATTGTGACAATGAAAGTATAAAATATTTATTACTCTGTAACTTATAATTTTTTCTCTCTAGATGATTTATTTCTTTTGTAAGAGTCTTTACCCATTTCAATCATAAATATCGTAAAAGCATTATAAATAATTATGCCAAGTATCAATAAATATCAACATTAAATGCATCAACTACAAATCTTGTTTAATAGTAGCATCATAACATTCAGCTTTAATATTAAATAAAGTATTCAGCTAAATATTTAAAATATCTGCAAAGTGCTTAGATATGTCTCTTGGTGCTAACAAACAAAGGCCAGTGTTTATGCTGATATGCTTATTCTCTATTGAAAGAATCAAAAGTACTATTTTATTACCTGGCTCAGTTAAAAGTTCAACTAAATAGCTGCATAAAGATTTATTCATATTTAGGCTTCAACTTCCTTTCCCTCACATACCTTCCTAATCAATTGTAGAGAGAACTTTCTAAGTCTGATCATTATATACAAATTTGAAGGTCACATCATTGTTATAAAAGAACTATTTCAATGAACTCTGCTTTAAAAATAATAGATGTGATTAAAGATCAAATGAATAGTTGGTACCTATTTATAATCTGATTCTTAAAGTACACCTTGTGTTCCTAGCAGAAGAATTACATCTGAATGGTGTATGTTTCTTTGACATCTTCTAATCCAGAAGATACTCTAATTATGAGAAGCATCAAGTCAATATTTCCTTTAAAAACAATAATTTTAAAGATGTAGTTGTCTCATATACATTATTATTCTGTTCATTTCTTAACTGAGTATAATTTTGCTTTAATCTATATAACCTCACTAAAACTACTCTCTTAAAAGTTACTATAATTATTTTGAAATCAGAGTCTGCATTCATTTATTTGTCGAGCCAGCTAGTCATCAAAAATCTATCATGTTGCTAATATTTCCCTGATACTATTTAGTTGTTTCCAAACTTGAGTGTGCATATAGTCAACTAGGGTGTTTGTTTAAAGTGTAGATTTCTGGGTTCCATATCCAGAGATTCTGATCTTGATATAAGGCCTAGATCTATCAGTGTTACCAACTCCACCCAGGTGATGTTGATGCAGAACTAAAACTTTAATGACTCTAAGAGGAGACACCATCCTTGCTGGTCTTGTGGTGCTGATAGTTTAGAAGATAGAAGAAAACATGATATAGCTGGCTTCAAACAAAAGTTGCAGCTGCAGTATGTTGTAGCATGTCTTTATTTTTTTTTAATCAAAGAATCACGGACCTTTTTAAAAAAATGATGGCACTATGGATCTTCTCCCCAGAATAACTGAAAAAACTGAATTTTGTTTATATTTCTGTGTGATTCAACTCCACACTCAAAGTGCAGGGGTAAGAACACTTGGAATTAGACTCTAGTTGGGCAATAAAGAAAAGTGGTCTATTCAGCTGGGGTTGAGGATGGATGAGATACATTGGAGGAGATTAAAGGGTACCAGGAAAGGCTTCACAGAGGAAATCCTTGGGGATTTGTGAAATATGAGTAGGTGTTCAAGGAGAAAGTATGGAGGATGATGGCAGAAGGAGAAAGGTCATAAGATTCCAGCCAAAGAGGCAACGTGGACAAAGACCCAGAGATGGGAGAGAGCCTGCACCAGTTAGAAAATAGCAAGTATCTCATATGTGGGAGTTCACTGTGCTACAGAAAACAGAAGGCCATGTTCCATGATAAGGAGTTTGGATACTATCTTATACTAATTTTGAAGAGAAATAAGCACACTGATGATTTTGGTCAACAGAAGAATCTGCTTATGCACACTGGAGCCTTATTTGTAGAACTTATAGCAACACATTATCCAAGTACAACAAGAGAAAGTATTTCCTCTTTGCAAAGAAACCTCAGACAATGCCTCTCAATGGCTTTCAGCATTCTACTCACCCTTTCCCCTCTGTCTTCCCCTAGGGGATGCTGGAAAGAAAGTTTCTTGCTGCTCTTTAAACAGACATTAAAATGAGAACAAACCTACCTCCCTTGAACTTGCTTATGCTAAAAAAATCACCAATTTCAATCACAAGTTTTACAAGGTCTTGACTTAATTTGGGGGGGAAAAAAGCAAAGCCATAAACTCTTTTAGATGGCCATGGTCTTTTGGGCACAAGAAGGGTGTCCAGTCAGTGATCCACTCATGGGGAGCTGACTCTGTCAGCCACACATGACCCCAGGGGAACTGAAGTATGTTTAAGGGACTGTTTGTATTTTTTAGAGAGGTCTTAGTGCCATATAATTCGTTTGGCACTCATTTTTTTCTACATATTCTTAGAAAAGGGGAGGAATACTGGAAGAACTTTGCTGTATTTAGAACTAAAACTAGAGAATGAGTACAGTGTGTATTTATGAACTTTGGAAAGTATGGTTTCATGGTCACAGACTTCATGAAAATTATCTTTACATGTACAGAAGAGAGTGTACTCTCTCAGCACTATGAAGAGGCACAGAAATAACAGTGTGCGAGTTCTCTATTTTCCTTACAGGAAGAATTTCTCCTGAGTTTTGAACACAGGCAACCTTCATGCCATTGAGAAACTTTGAAAACTGTATTTTACTGGACTTTGGAACCGGGATAGCTGGTAACAGTGTTTCCAGTGTGAAGACCTTGAGGAGATTTGGGTGGCTGATAAACTCATTTTTACAGAGTTCTACATTATATTAATATTTGCAAATCAAGGGAGAGACATTAAAATGTATGCTGTGAAAACAAATAGGTGGAAACTTACCATGCAATTTATGCATGTATAATGAAAACCAATCAGAAACAGAGAACAAATAAAACTGGAAATTTATCTTTCTCAATCAGAGCACAGATTCCCATGACCAACACTATCTCAAACATTTTTCACTTACACATCTTCCACTAAACATGATCAAAAATAAATAACAGCTACCTCAGGGCATCTGAGGCTTAAAGCAAATAAGATAACACACTCCTTCTTAGCATAATGGTTAGTTTGATATACAGCAATGCTGCCAATTACTCAATAATCCAATTCCATCTAAGAACAAATGACACCAATTCAGGAAGATTGAATATGATGAAGAAAGCTGTTGGGGAGGAAGGTTGACAATTACAGGATGAGTTGCTATGGGTGATCATTTTCAGGGATTTTTTTCCCCAGTATCAATTATGAGTAAAGAAAGGGGAAAAAAATCACATGCTGGATTCAGCCAATAAAGCAGCCTATTATGTCAAAAGAAACATAAGATTCTCAAAAAGTTGAAATTTTAATTTATAAAGAATAAACATTTGAACTAAAGGATCATTATTCAGGCATCTGGGTTAAAAATAATATAGACCTGGGGTGCCGGGGTGGCTCAGTAGGTTAAGTGTCTGACTTCGGCTCAGGTCATGATCTCATGGTTTGTGAGTTCAACCCCACATTGGGCTCTGTGCTGACAGCTCGGAACCTGGAGCCTGCTTCAGATTCTGTGTCTCCCTCTCTCTCTGCTCCTTCCCCACTCATGCTCTCTCTCTCTCTTTCTCTCTCTCTCTCTCTCTCAAAAATAAATAAACATTAAAAAAATAATATAGACCTTAAACTAGGTAGTTAGTCAGCAAGTTTCTTGTCCTTTGTACTTAGTATTCTGCTTGCTCTATATAGAACGAGAATAATTTTCAAAGGAAATGGCACCTTATGAATTTGAGAAAATTTCATTTTTAATTTCTCCATCTTACTACCTACATGCACGTCTTTAATTAGCTGCATCTCTATCTCGTTATTTTCATCACTCTCCATATGTTTATGTATATCTATCAATATCATATATATTTTAATTTAATTTAGATTTATTCATATAACTTATGTTTCCTGAGCTAATGTGTATTTTATGGTTATTGGTTAGGGAAGTTTGATTCCCTAAGTTGTAACAATCCTTTAAGGATTTTATATGTATCACCTCATTTAATCTTCAGGACAGTATTAAAAGAACATAATAATTTTTAGAGCCATTTTACAGACGAGGCAACTGAGGATCACAAAGATTAGCTAGGTGGAAACCCAGAAAGTTAAGTTCCAAACTCTATTCTGTTATTCTAATTCTGGAGGCACACATGTACATGACATAATCTTACTCTTCAGAAGCGAATATTTTATTTATCCATTTGTGTGTGTGTGTGTGTGGAGTATGAGGAGAGAAAGGAAAGAAAGAAGAATTTTTACTAATGACTTTATTGTTATCCATTTTCTTCATTCATATTTTGTACCACACCACCTATAGCTGTTTGATCTTTATGTCTTTTTAAGCATCTTTAAATCTCTGTCATATTCTTCATTTTTGACGAGTCAAACTTCACATTCTTAGGTCTTTAATCACCCTACTTGCACCCTCTTTTCTTTTGAAACTTCTTTTGAACTTTTCCTTCTACATATAGATTTATATCTATGAATGTAGATCATCGCCATGCAGCTGTCTATTGTAGGATGTATTCACTTATATTTTCATACGTGGACTGACTTTTTTTAGATATTTTCCTATCATTGTCTCGCATACTCCTTGACAGGCTCTTGCAAACAAATAATTATGTTCACTTATGGAGTAAGACAATATAGCTCCAACATTTGAAAAACAGTGTTGTACATAATGACACTGACTTAATAGAGCCTCCTCCAACAGAGATCGCAGCCCTAGATCCAACATTGGAAAACAAACCTTCTGTCCTCTAACAAAGAAGGTGAAGATTTTTTTTTAATTTTTAAGTTTATTTATCTATTTGTAGAGAGATAGAGATGAGAGAGAGAGAGAGAGAGAGAGAGAGAGAGAGAGAGAGAGAGAGAACAAGTGGGGCAGGGACAGAGAGAGGGAGAGAGAGAGAATCCCAAGCAGGCAGGCTGTGTGCTGTCAGTGCAGAGCCCAATGCAGGGCTCAAACCCATGAACCATGAAATCACAATCTGAGGCAAAATCAAGAGTCGGATGCCGACTAAGCCACCCAGGAACCCTAAGGTAAAGCTTTTAAAACAGATTTCTAAATGAATATCTAGATTCCAGAGGGAATTATGCGATAGAGACACGTGTACAGATATAGGTACCTTTGTAAACTCAATGGTCTCATTTCTCATATGGACTCCCCAGTATTTATTTTAATGAGTTATTTCATGAGCTATTTCTTCAAATATCAACAGATACAAATGAATTACATCCTCATTATAGCAGTATCCCAATATAATTTCATCATATTATTAAAGTCATTAATATTGGGCAAATTTCACATCAGAAAATAAATGCCCAGGGGGCTTGAATTGTAAAACATAATTAAATTATAGAGTTAAAATGTTATTACATGTAAGCCATATCTTGAATGGGTAAAACTTAAATTCTAAACAATTTTAACTTAGTTCATAATTGACTCAAATATTTATTGTATGCCTGTTGTGTTTATAGTATATGGAGTTTATAAAGATGGCTGGCTTATAATATGGTAAGGAAGAGAAAGCACACATGTAGATAATAATACTACAGTAGACAAAATGAGATGTGCCACAAGAGAAGCAATTTATCTATGGAATGACAAGTTAGAGGAGAAGGAAGAGAGGAGGCATCCTCTGCAATATTTGTGCTTGTCTTGAAGATTGGCTCATTTTGGAATTGTGAAGATAGGGAGAAAGGTACCAAATCAGTAAAGCTCTCATCATTTAAAAGAACAAGATACACTAGACAATCCCGAACTAGAGAGAATAAAATGTTTATCTCAAAAATACTATTTTGAAAAAAAGATAGAATATATATATATGTATATATACACATATATATGTGTGTATATATATACACACATATATACATATATATATATATATACACATATATATATGTATATATATAATATAGGACTCAAGTCTCCTCTTGTGGTAAGATAAATTTATATTCTTTCCTGTATCTCAGGGTTTCCAGACTTAGTAATTTCCACTAGAACTTTGTATACTTAACAAAAGGGCATTTAAAACATAAAGAATTTCAGCTTCAGATACTAATATAATAAAAGGAATAAAATATATCTTAAATGTTTAGTATCCAAATAACTTCATTGTCTGTCTTTTCCCTTGATATTCCCAGCACATTCAAATGACTGATGAAAACCCTTTTCTTTCTTATCTTTTTTTATGTTAAATTGTGCTATGGATTTCACAACCCCTATTTATTTATTTATTTATTTATTTATTTATTTATTTATAAATGTTTATTTTGAGAGAGAGAGAGAGAGCTTGAGCAGGGAAGGGGCAGAGAAAGAGCAGAAGAGAGATTATCCCAAGCAGACTCCTTGCTGCCAGCGCAGAGCCCAATGTGGGGCTTGAACCCAAAAACTGTGAGTTCATGACCTGAGCTGAAACCAAGAGTCAGACACTTACTGGACTGAGCCACCCAGGTGCCCGTCACAACCCCTTTACTGAAAATATCCTCTTCATCCCTCTCCAAAAGTCCATGTCCTCCATATCCTCCAAAGCTTATCTCTTCCACTAATTTTTTGAACATTTTAGCATCTTCTGAGTTTTTCTCTCACCCTTTTTCCAACAATACTAATTATTTGTATACTTCCCAACGATGTCTTCATAACACCAAACAAATGCTTAATCTTGCTAGAAGCCTAAAACAAAAGCTCTTTTCTCTATATATGTTTTGACAAGAGATACATTGTCTTTATTTTCAGCAGAAGATGCCACCTGTATCATTTACACTCCATCTAAAAGACATGCTCTGCTAGTCTCTTTGCTAATGGTGCCCAGCTCTTTCGGTAAGGAAAGGAGGGAAGTTAGAGCTGAGACAGCCCTGGAGCAGGAGGAACTGGGAGAGAGCAATGTTGGGAAACTCAGTCAGATTGAGTCATTGTTACCAGGCTTTGAAAGAAAACCATGGAGGTCATTTTGCATTTTCTTCAAGTGATTGTGAGGAAGACAAACTAGTTCCATATGGTGGCAGGGCAAGAGCTCAGAGCAGAAGAGAAATCTGCTGCATGAGATCTGCTCAGCTTGTCAGTTCAAAAGACCTTAGAGTTCAGATATCTGAGAGTCTTTCTACTGTTTTAAAGAGCCAAGGCCAAACTTCAATTTGTCATACATACAACTCCCACTGCCTTGGGTAATGAAAGAGCCTCTTGACTTCCTGAATACCGTAAAGATGTAAAAATGGAAGAAGCATAGAAGTCTCTTAAGTAGATAAAATTAGTGAGAAACCAACTTCATGACATTGGGCTGCCTATTTTAAAGAAAAGAAAGTTATAGAATCATTTGTATGATCCATAACTATTTTGAAGTCTTTTATTTAATAATAGAACTTGCTATTGTCCTACATTTATTAAGAAATAGAATTTAGCCTTTCTGGTTATTTAAATTTCTATAAGTGAAAGAAAAGGGATAACTATGTGTTCATTGAGGATGACTAGAGAACCATCTCAGATGACTAGGGAGTAGTGACTAATTTCAACATGCACCTGTCTGTTTCATTTTTCCTTCAGATGCTTATTGAGGGCCGCCTGGGTGGCTCAGCTGGTTAAGCATCTGACTCTTGGTTTTGGCTCAGGTTGTGATCTCAAGGTGGTGAAATCAATCCCTGTGTCTGCTTGGGATTCTCTCTGATTCTCTCTTTCCTCTGTCTCTGCCCCTCCACAGTCATGCACATTCAATCTCTCTCTCCCTGTCTCCCTCTCAAAATAAATAAACATTAAAAAAGACGCTAATTGAAAACAATCATAATGCTGATATTCTGTACAGCCACTGACCAAATCATGCTAAGAAATGTGGGGGTTTTATCCTCATTAATTAGGAAAAATGGGTTTAAAAGGATGAATACCATCATTTTACTCAGTGGCTACCGTTTTAATCATATCTAATCATGTTCTTTGCAGATTTTGTGTTATTTTAGGTGTTTTGTTTATTTTCATTTTGGGTTTTGGGGGTTTTTTTAGTGTTTTTTTTTTCATCTTCCATATTTCTGTCCCTAAGCCAAATACTTTACTCTGGAATAATGTTTGGTTTTTATCTCCTAACACATCATCCTTCATGAAAACCACATCTACACTGGCTGAACATAAGAAATAAATGTCCAGGATTCCCATGGTGTTATTTTGGGGGAGTATTCTTTATAATGACTCACACTTCAATTTTCCTTTCACTACATTCGTATGCAAGGCCAACTTTGGCCCTTCTGTATATTGACTTCTCTTTTGTAAAGTGAAGTATCATTAACATAGAAGAGAAAGCCATGGTTAGTTAACTATACATAAAGACTTCAGAAATTAGACAGAACCACTGTGTAAAAGAACTACCTAAATATTCTGTTTGAACCTCAATTTAAATAAGTTTCCTTGTCTAATTAGAAAAAAATACTTGGTGTTGGTGAATGGCCAGCTCTTAGTTTGCCTGTATCAGATAACTAGCTAGGAGTGTTGGCTTTGGGTCAATAATGGCTGTTCTGTACTAGCTAAATAGTTGCTAAGAAAGATTGAGCCGCTTAACTGTTCAGATGACCTACCCTTGACTACACAGTTGCTCCCAGAATCCTTGTGGGATTCCACAGAAGCATAGTTGTCCTCATTTGTAAATTTCTTAAAATAGTGGTGAGAAACATATTTTTATGAAACACCATCCCTGTTTCTCAGTGCAAGAAAATGACTCTCCATGGTGCTTCTTCCCTAGAACATTCCCCTGTGACATGCTAAGGATATAGACTCAGACACAGTGAATACTACTATATATAAATTGCAGGTTTAACTCGGTCTTGTACAGTGAAAATCCTCTAAACGTTGATCTTTTCACTTTTATTTATTTTTCATTGAGATATAATTGACATATAACATCATATTAGGTTCAGGTGTATAACACAGTGATTTAATATATGCATAAAATGCACAATGGGCCTTCTAGGAATGGGGTCAACACATGGAAATGTGCACAGAAATGAGAATATGTTGATTTGAGGGGTAAAATAATTGATAAGGCTGGTCAGGAAATGGTCAGGAAATAAGTGATGATATGTATGGGGTTAGGTGGCATGGGAAAAAATAGAGGATGGCAAGATCTTCCAAGTCTTTGTAAACCACAATAAGGCATTTGGACCTTATCTTTCATGTGTTGGGAGAACAACTGAGGGATTTTAACCAGAGTAGAAGAATAATGAGATGCAGGTTTTTGAATGAGCCTTACAGAGCATGGATTGTAGATTGTAGAAAGGGGAAGGAGCAAGATTCAAGGCAGTGAGACCAGTTGTAAAACTTTTCTAATACAGAAGAACTGCCAGGACTAGAAGACTGACCTTTTGATGTTGATTAAAAGGATCTGCAAAAATATTTCTTTTTACTTACAGACTCTAACATATAGCAATAATGTAGTTTGTAGAGGCAAAGGTCAGGAAAAGGCATCGTTGATGTTTATTCTACCCTTTATATGCTTGCATACATATTTAGAGATATATGAAGGTGTCCTTAAACTTGTAACAACTGATGGTATAGTCATACAATAGCTCCAAATGAAGGTGGAGAAGGATATGTAATAGCATGAAAAAATGGTTATAAAATTATGTGTGGAAAGCATGGTATAAAGAAGTATGTAGAGTACAGTTTGTATTTATACATGAAAAGAAACTATTTTGGAAGGTGCAAAACTAATGTAAGTGATTACTTCTAGACAGGTAGTTGAGGCAGGCCTGTGGGCAACAACTTTATGTGCATTGTTCAAAATTTTTATAAGAATATGATCAGATATTACATATATATTTTAAAATAAATATTTTCAATTTGGAAGGGGAAAACAAGGAAAAGACTAAATGCACATAAACCATAATGTTAAGAGTAGTTATATTCAGAGATGAGATTTGTGTTACTTTCTATTTTCTTCTTTTTGCTTTTCTCTACTTCCTAAATTTATAATTGGGCATTCCTATTGCCATGGTAACACAAAGAAACCATTGTAAACTATGAGGCTTAAACTGCAACCCTCTTGTGAAAGGATAAAAGTATAAACTATATCCAGCACATAGCAGTCACTTACTTAATATCAATAGAACATTGGTGCTCAAGTTACCTGCAAATGATAGTGTAGAAAATTATCATGTTCTGGAATCTCTAGCCCCATCAGTGAGCTTAGAGCTACTAACAGGATACTGGTATTGACTTACCTTTTGAAAAAAGAAGGAAAGTCATCACTAATCATAGAGAAGCCAAGAATCAGAGTTGGAATTTAGCATGGCTCATCCAAGAGCACCTATGGGCAAAACTCACCCAGTCCCAGTGGAGCAGGAGATTTTAGGCCTGCAGTTGCAGCCACATAATTTTGGAATCATTCATCTTCTTCCCCCAACTGATTCTGTGTTCACTAAACAAGCAACTTTCCAATTATAATTTGGCTTTCTGTGTGAAACTCTAAGAAAAACGTGAGCCTGGATTCCACAATGTCCCCATTTTGAGTGTAAGTGGCGAGCTAACAAGAGTCTCTCTTAGCTTTGAGAGTGCGTGGCTATCTCTGAAAGGCTGAGAAAGTGATCAAATCTGGAAGGTTGTGAATTCACACGGGTAACTTGTCCCAGGCTCCAACTGGTGACCTCTCAACCTTACTTTCCCCTGATGAAACCCGCCTCCAAGTGGGCTGTCTACAACCTGAAATGTAAATCCACATTTAAAAAATTCTACAATTCTTGGGGTGCCTGGGTGGCTCAGTAGGTTAAGCATCTGGCTTCTGCTCGGGTTGGGATCTCATGGTTCGTCAGTTCAAGCCCCGTGTTGGGCTCTGTGCTGATAGCTCAGAGCCTGGAGCCTGCTTCAGATTTTGTGTCTCCCTCTCTCTCTGCCCTTCCCCTGCTTACACTCTGTCTCCCTCTCTCTCTACTCAAAAATAAATTAAGAAAAAATCTACAATTTTTGTCACCAGTGATTTTTAGCTGGCCCCTCAGAGTTTTAAAATACAGGCTTATATATGAAAATTTACCTTTAGAAGCTTCCCCCAACCTACTATTAACTATAGGTTCTATTAATCATTGAAAACAACAAAATTTGAGTAGGGCTTAATTGTATATTTTGCTCTGACTCAAATCTGCAGAATATCTGTAAAATGTTTTCACACAACCATATAACATTACTGTTATTTTCTAAAATTGATATCAACCTTGCAAAATAATAAGTGGACCTTTACATATACTTAGGTGCAAACCCAAGTCAAATATAGGTATCAAAGAATGAAAATCCAAATATTAATTGATCTGTATTATTTTTTTAAATATTTATTTTGAGAGAGAGAGAAAACGTGAGTGGGGGAAGGGCAGAGAGAAAGAAGGAGAGAGAGAATCCCAAACCCGTTCTGTGCTGTCAGCAGGGAGCCTGATGTGGGATCGATTTCACAAACCATGAGAGCATGACCTGAGCCGAAATCAAGAGTCAGATGCTTAACTGACTAAGCCACCCAGGTGCCCGTCATATTATTTCTGTTTAATAATAATGTAACATTTGTTCAGAGCTGGCCTAAGTCCCAGTAGTGTCTCCCTCATACAGAGATATTAACTATATTGTGAGTGGATAAGATTTATAAATAAGACTCAGGTACAGAAGTGGTAATACATGTGGATATGAAAAGAATATTCCTAGATGATTTTGATGAATGAGAACTGAGGAACCATGTTAGGTAGAGTTGGAAAGAAGGTAGAGGGTCAACTAGAGAAGACCTTGTATATCAAATTGACAACCTGACAACCTGAGTGTAGCTATTCTGAGCCCCGAGGAACCACTGAAGGACCTGAGCAAGTGTGCATTTGTTCCAATTGCCCAGATGGATATAAAACAATATATATAGGGTCAGTAGGAAATGACCAGACATCAGAGAACTAATTACATTAGGCATCAACTGTGATTTATCCACTAGTTTTTGAATTATAGACTAGTATTCTTTAGTCTGCAAAGAGTAATATCAGATACTAATTGAGAACATAAATTCCCAGTCCTAGTTAAAAGGCCTTTTTCACAAATAACCAGATGATTTTTTATATGTACAACTGTTGCAGAGCCTCGGATGTACGTTAATTTAAATTTTATATAAGAAATGTTTCTAGAGAGTAAGGTAGGTTAGGTTCTTTGAAGAATGCCATATTTGAGGTTAAACAGTTGGCATTTTGAACTTAATTTTAGGGATACTCCTAGAATATAAGCCCCTTAATGCCATGGCCCTTTGGTATATCTTAAGTGCTTAGAATAATTCCTGGTATGTAATATGTGCTCAACAAACATTTCTTCAGGGAATGTATAATGATTAAGAACTTGGATTTTAGGGGCGCCTGGGTGGCGCAGTCGGTTAAGCGTCCGACTTCAGCCAGGTCACGATCTCGCGGTCCGTGAGTTCGAGCCCCGCATCGGGCTCTGGGCTGATGGCTCAGAGCCTGGAGCCTGTTTCCGATTCTGTGTCTCCCTCTCTCTCTGCCCCTCCCCCGTTCATGCTCTGTCTCTCTCTGTCCCAAAAATAAATAAACGTTGAAAAAAAAAATTAAAAAAAAAAAAAAAGAACTTGGATTTTAAAGTCAAACATAGCCAGATTCCAGCTTATTTATCTTCTCTAAATCTTGGAATGCAAAATTGGTATATTGATGCTTAGATCACAGATTTAATATAAAAGTAAATTAAAGAATAAATGGAAAGCATTTAGCAGATTGTTTGGCACAGAGCAAGTCCTCAATCAATGACAATTATTATTAGTATGGCTGTTAAGAATAATGTGTACACATCATCACTGCTTAACATTAACATAGTTGTGTGCTGTAATGGCACTCTACAAGGCATTTTTTTCTTTGGAGATTAATACTTGTAGTAAAATCAACCCATTTTCCTTTTGTGGATCCTGTACTATCAGAACCATATGAGTTTGAGTATGCATTGTGAAAAAACACCAAACACACAAGCCATAGAGAATTTTGCTGTCATTTGGAGTCTTCCTTTTCTTTCTTTCTTTCTTTCTTTCTTTCTTTCTTTCTTTCTTTCTTTCTTTCTTTCTTTCTTTCTCCTTCCCCTTTCTCCCCCCTCCTCTTTCTTTCTTTCTTCCTTTCTCTTTATTCTCTTTCTTTCTCTCTGTCTCTCTCTCTCTCTCTCCCTCCCTCCCTCCCTCTCTCTCTCCCTCCCTCCCTCCCTCTCTCCCTCCCTCCCTCCTGGATTGGGTCTTGGAGTAGTTTGTTAAAAGGGCTGAGTGCAAAGAAGGGAGGAAATAATGAAAAAGGCAAACATTCAACAAACTGGTCTTATGGGTTCTGTAATTCTGTTGAATAACTTATCTTTTTCCTTTTTTTAACTTCAGGTTGTATTTAAAGGGTCACACTGGGACAGCAGGAAAACAGAGCAGCCTGATCTTACATGGTGCTGATTTCAGCACTAAAGATGCAGATAATGACAACTGTATGTGCAAATGTGCCCTCATGCTAACAGGAGGTAAGTCCTATGGGGCCATTCTCTAAGTTATGTTTCATTGGTTTGAGGCTTGAAGTTTCTTATCTATGAGAAAGGACTGTGATCTTCTGGTCAGGAAACTTAAGAGCAAGTCCCTAGAGATCATTTTGTTTTGCCCACTAATTTACCATGTGTTCTCGTGCAAGACATTGCTAGCATATTTATAAGTTTGCCTCCTCCCCCATTGTCTGTAAAGGGGGCATGCTAAGCTTGGTTCTGAAAAATTTCTTTAGCTTCTTAAAGTGCCAGTTATTCTACCTTCTAAATAATCATAATGATACCCATAGTGGAATGGGTAACAATTTGGGAATTCAGCATACACGGGAAAGCCAACAAAAAACAAAGAAACAAAAAAACCACCTTCTTACAAAGTATTTTGCAACTATGTAGTACAGTTCATTGACCATTCTATTGAAATGGAATAAGAAGAATAAAGAAGTGTACTGAGATCTAAAGTTATAAAATTCAGACCAGCAACACTAGGGCTTTTCAATGTATGGTATTGACTTCTGCAAGACATTTGAGCTGGTCTAACGGATACCATTAAATAATACTATATCACCGAGTAAGAAAGATAAATCCCTTTTTAACCTTCTCATTGTCTTTGAGTCTTCTGAATGTGTCAAAAGAGAAATTCTCAGTTTGGTGGTAGTGTATCTAGAATACTTCTTGAACACTTACTCGATAATCATTCAATAATCTTTAGAGCAAAGAAAGAAAAAACCCTTAGGCCTCAGGCTCAGGGCCTTGGTTAGACAATGGAACCTACCTAGAAGTGAATAAAGTGGTCTTGTTTTAATTGTATTGGGTTTTATATCTCCCTTTTATTGTAGCAAGTGGTACTGTTTTCTTCTTTAAAAGAATTATATAATCTTTGCATTTTTAAAGTATTCACAATATTTGATCTATAAAAATTATTGATTTAAAGAAAAAATTAAATATTAATAAGAATTATAAATGGATGATGGCAAAAATCTGTGAAGTTGATGCATGACTGGCTGAAGTTTGAGAAACATGTGACTGAAACCCAATGGCAAGCAAGGTAGCTCAAGTCAAGCTATAGGTTCTGGCAAGGAAGGAGTTGGCACCCAGCAAAACTGTAAAGGAAAACTTTTTTCCAGTGCTTCTCTTCTCACAGTTTTTTTGTTCTTTCTCTCTCTGAATGGAATAGCAGTCACTCCAACCCTCAGGTTTCCTGGTTCTCCTTCTGTGTTAATCTACAACAAACCATGTTTTCATTGACAGTAAGGAAAAAAAAAGCCTCGAAATCCATTATTATATATTAGTATATGTTATTGCATAGGTTGTACTCCCTTAGTTGAATGCCAAACCAGCTGTGTGAGATAAGCAGGGAGACAAACTCTATCTCCACTTTGTACATAAGGAAAATAAAAGCAAGTTAATGCTTACCATTTTATAGTTAACACCCAGCACAGTAGATGTGGCACACAGGAACTCAATTAAAAGTATGGTACATGAATAAATGAACATTTTGTAACCCTTGAAATCATGTTCAAATTTTGAAGCCAGTGGAATGGATCATTAGGTCGACACTTTGTCATCAGTTAACAGAGCATGGAAGAATAGGGAGGGGTGGTTTTACAGAAATCTTTCCACCTTCATCCATCCCCATGTCCTCCATTATTACCACCACCAAATCACATCCCATTGACCCCCCTCCACCACACTTACATTAACATCATTTCAACATGGGACCAACTCTAGTATTATCAAAGCCAACCTGTTACGATTCTTCTTCTATCATATCCTCCTCCTTAAACTTTAAAATGCTATTCTGGCGTCATATGCAACCTCATCAAATAGGTAAAAGTCCTCTATATGTAACTTTATGACCCCCTCCCCAAAACAGTTGTTAAAATTTAGAGTGGTACCCACAGGTTAGGTTTTAAACTGTTTTCCTGAAAGAAAAAAAAAATTTTCATTACTTCCCTGATCCCATAAATGGAATTGTCAACAACTTTATACAGAGACAAAAGGACTTTGATTGTCTAGTTTGCTGTTCATTTTAATATTGAAATGTGCTTCATTTTCTCCATGTCTATTTTTACAGATAGCTTTTCTTACCAAATAAATGCAATGCCTGAAAGAACAACAGTAAAATATTTCAAATGTTGCCTTAGAAGAGCATTCCAATGTGTTCATATTTCTGTCATAATAATGAGAAATATAGAGCTAAGCAAAGAGGAAAATGCACCTCTTGGTTGTTGGTGAGAAAATTTCATTGCTCAGATTTATGATTTTATTTCTGCTTCAAATGATTGAACTTTGTCATGTTCTTTCATCCATAATCATTCCTGGACCTGCTTCTTACTCACCAATAAACACATATGTTGGGGAGAGAAAATTTCCACTTATTGCTTGGGCTGGAATAGTCTAACTAAATGTGTTTTTGTAATAAACGCCATTACCCTATCAAATATCCTTTTGAAAGAATCCAGGCCTTGCAAACCTATTCACTCTGCAAAGCTAAAATGTGGAATTTAGATGGCTAAGAACTGGAGAGCATAAGGATGAATGTCAATGACAGTCCAGGTAACTTGAGTATTGCCTGGAACTTTAGGTCCTACTTAGCTACTCCCCACTACCAGTATTTATTCTGTCATAGTTTCCCTTAGAACCATTTTCTTCATCTAATGGTTTTTCCTTTCTTTTTTAGTTTGTATTTGAACTTGCTGCCTATTTTAAATAGTTTCCTTTAAGCAATAAGATTTTATAGTCTTTGAAGCTAATAATTCATAGTTTTCTGTCACCATCAATTAAAGTTTTATTTCATCTTGTTTATTTACAAAATTTTTCCTTTGTTTCTTCTGAAAGAAATTAAGGGTAGAGTAAGATTTATCGCCCACTAACTGTCCTAAATAGTTTTGTGCAAGTACATGCAGGGATTTGGGTTGGCGAATGTGGTATCGTTGCCACCTTTATATGACAGAGATTGAACAACGAGAGATGAGCTTAATTGAAAGCAGAAGGTATTTCAGTTAGGCATAAAGTAGAACATTTTGATCTTTCTTTATTCTTTCCCAATATCCTAACTTCTTAACTTTCTTCTATCAATTTAACATATTTTTAACAAGTAACTATTACAGATCAACTACTCTTAGAGAAATGAGCAAGACAGAATAGAACTTGAATCTATTGAGGGAGACCATCAACAAAAGAGTAAGCAATAAATAACAATTTCAAACCATAACCAGTTTCAGAGGCAAAATATAACGTGATGGAGTTGTTGGAGAAAGGGGAAGTAACTTTAGATGGAGTGTCCAGGGATCAAATGCTGCCAGGGAGGATTGTTCATTTCTAGTGGTGGACATCTTCAAGAAGAGAATATAAAGCTATTTTATCTAAAAGAGCTTACTTACGCATGTTCCTGCAGTTGAGGGTCTAGACAAGAAAGTCTCTACTTTCTTCTGGTTCTGTGATTCTATTATTCCATGTACTCACTGTGGCTGATGTAAGGAAAACCACGTGATATTATTTTTCAGTGCATGGGTTGTGATTCGTAGTATAGTGTAGAGTGGAAAGGAGGTGTAATGGGCTGAGAAAGTACATTTACATCAATAGAAATAGATACCACAATGCTTTATACCTCCTTTCCCAGAAGTATATGTACTTGTTTCTACCTTACCATAAAGCCAGCAATTTTTCCATCCAATGTAAACGTTGAAAGTTTTTCATGTTTTGTTACAGATTTCTTCTGGGACCAGAATATATATTTCAAGGTCAAAATTGCCCCATACAGTTACTTCTGTGCAACTGCCCTTTTAATTAATAGTTAAATAAAGGTGATTTATCAGCCCAGATTTATAAGCCAGAAATGTCTTTGTTCTATGATGGAACTGACCTTAGGAAAATTTGTAAGTTTTCTCCTTAGGTTTCCTCCTATATGTAGGATATTGTGAAAAATCCATATACTTCAGTATTGGGAGGGACTAAGTTAAGAGATGATTGTAGGCAATATTTTCAGTCCTGTAGGACAGTTCGTTTTGTGCCTTCCTGAGCCCAAAGAAAGGAATCAGTTTCTTTTAAACTTAACAGTTTTATCTACTATTTAACATTAAGAAAATGAAAATGTAATCTCATTCAATGCATGCTTTTGTTTTATAGGGATTTATTGTATATAAAAACAAATATGTAAAAATCTTCTGACTCCAGAATTCTGAAAAGGAACAACTTAGATTGTCACATTCAAAGCGAATATTACATTTCAAGAAAACGGGGTCTTTAGTACTAAATTAGCATTCTTCAAATAGTCTTTCTAAAAGACTATTAGAAGCTACAATTACTAAAGGTTGCTGACAAAACAAAACATGGTATTGTTTTACATTCTGTTCCTTACCTTACTTTTCTTTCAACACAGTTTCCACATTTAGTGTATAATATAAAAACTATGTAAAAATGTGACCTAACCTTCTACAGAAAGAATCTGTTGTGGTAGAAACTCTGATCTCTTTTCCCACGCATAAACTATGTCAGACGACAGACAAGACTTTGCTAAAGCTAACAAAGGATATTTCTCAGTTCAGCCCTTAAAAGACAGGATAAAGCCATACACATAAATTTCTTAGTACACCCTACAACTTCCCAGATGCTAACAGCAGAGTTGATAAATGCTTGCAGAAAGAGTTGATATTGCCTGCTATATAATCTTGAAGACAAAGAAAATGAAAGAAATTAGCAGCTTCTCCAACTGGCAAATGACGCTGAGTGACAAGATCTTTGGGAAAATATAATCATCTTAGAGTTTTTAATAATCCAGGAAGGATGTGCTAAGCATTGCCAGATAACTGGCATTCCCTAGGTTTTAAGGCAAAAATGTTGAGGGAAAAGATCCATATGGATAATTTAAGGTTGACCACAGAAATCTACATTGCATTACTTTATTTCAAAGCAATTTCTCATTTGTACATATCCAGTACACAAAATGTTCCACAAAATGTGTGTTGCAGAGACTCTGTGCTGTCTACTACTATATACTGAGTGCCTAGCACAGTGCCTGGCACATAGTATGTGCTCAATAAATATCGGTCAAGTGAATGAATACTTTATCACAGGCTCTGAAAGGGCATTACAAAGTCACAAATGATCCCAGTGAGAAGGCATAAAAGTAAATCAGTGTGAGTCTGAATGTGACTGTTGCTTGAACTGAGGTTTAAAATACATAAGTATACATATGTATTTGCAGGCACACACATGAAACAATTTGATGAATAGAAGATATGAGAATTGGGACTAAATTTTAAGAATAACTAAACCCCAGAAGACTAAGCTCGAGAACTGGAAAAATGTGTTAGATTCCTGTCTTCCAAGTAAATATGAACATTTCTAAGTACAAATTTATATTCCTATTTTCTGAAGGAAATTTTTGCTTATTGGGAAAAGAAAAGCAGAGAATATCAGAAAATGTCTTTCAAATGGTAAATTTGGAAAAAAAAAAGTGAACCAGAACTGATAGTCTCATAGTACAAGTCTGCCACCGAAGGTTAATAATTGACAATGCATGAGAAATCATCAAATGCTTACTTTTGTGTTATTTTACTCTCATTATAATATAGCAAATATTACTGCACTCATATGAACAGACATTTTTGCATTATCTTAAATGGTTTATATTTAATAACTTACATGACACTTCTAAAAACCCTTTGAAATCAGCACCACAGTAATGCTTTTGGCAAGAAGTGAGATACAGAAACATTAGATAATTTACCAAAGGTCACAGAATTAGCACTAGAGGTAAGATTTGAACACAACCTCCAGATAAGCCATCACTTTATCTGCTCCTTCTCCGGCCTCTGTTAAAATGAGTGGCATTCAAAGGCAACAGGTATCTCTCTATTTTACTGTTTGCAGCGCATTAGCAGGGATTTCCTCATTTAAACCTTAAAAGTGAAATGAAGTGCAAGGGAGGGAAGAGACAGTAAGAGAATACCTAAAGGTTTTCAGTGAATTCAAGATCACTGGCCAGGATCAACAACTTTTCATCTTTGGAACAAAAAGAAGGGAAAGGGAAAAAAAGCCAAGTCCTTGGCCTGAGAGGGATATAGTATGAGGTGACAGAGAGAACACAGACATCTAGGAAAGGTCCTTTGCCTCCCGCGTGCTACTCCTTGAGGCTACCTATGGATAAGGCCAAGTTTGTGCACGTGAACTCAGTAAGTGATTTTCATAATGAAAAATGGCACCATCAGTTTTGTGCAGCCTCATTCTTAGTTAGCAAGAGAGGAACTCTTACGTTCTGTGCAAGTTCTTTTGTGCATTGCTGACTAGAATGTATGCATTGAAAATGAATGAAAGAAATCCATAAGAACAGATATATCTTTACAGTTTGTTGTACTTTTTACCTTAGAAAGGAAGTGTTGAGAGACATTTTGTTTAGGATCAGAAGAATTTGAGAGTTAGGTTTCCTGATTTTCAAATAAATTTGAACTTCCTGAGTACAAAGTTTAGAATCAAATTCCTACTTTCTGGGCAGCGTTTTATTTATTGGTGATAAAATGTGAGTTTTCTGCTTCAAAGATAAAAGACTGGAATGATTTTTAAAGGCCGGAGAGCCAGGCATAGTTAGGACAAAGCTAAATTTTAATGAGTTAAGTGTAAATGAATTAGAAACATGCATCTCAGATTTCTTATTAAAATATACATGAGGTTACAGGTTATAAAGAAAAATGCTTGGCAACGTACAACCCAGCAGTTGCCAATCTTAAAACATTTGAGACATTTTATCAGTTGTCCCAACAGCAGATGGACACTGCTGGTTTCTTCTGTCCTTTGCTTGCATCACTGCGTTCTTTAAAGCTTAAAGTGTCTTTCCTAGATTAACTTCTTTAGCATATTGCACATTTGTTATTCCTAGGCACACAGAGTTAATATTTCCCCAAGATTGTAAAGCACATATACTATTATTCAGCTACTTGGTATCTTATCAGAGAGGAACTGCAAACCCAGGCATACTCTCTATATGTTCACAAAGAACACCTTCATTCCATGCAAATTTACATAGGTACTGGTTACCCAGGAGCACACAGGATTATCTATGAATGCCAAGGAGTACATATGAGTAACAAGGACTACACTATACTTTTGCCTGTTTTCTATAATCATGCTTTAAAACCTTGTCTTTTCAGGATTTATGTTTAAAAGAGCTGGCCATGTTCAATTTTTTCAAAGAAAAGTAGAAAGTAGAAATTCCTTTGTTGTTTTACTGCATGTGTCAGAGGAAATGGAATACTTACTTGCACACAAATAACTATTTTTGTTTCCTTGTAGTTCAGAATATCTTATAAAGGACACTGCAACAAAAATTGTCATGAGAAATAATCACCCTTTCTTTTTGTGTCGTGCCATCTTAATTCGTCATCTTTATTATCATCAACTGCTCTGTGATAGTCCATTATGTGCATGGCCCACTGGTCTTAAGATAAAGCGTCAAATACATTAAGGTCTTTGGTTTCAACATGATGTCAAAAGAAATCACTGAAAACAATTGTTCAAATCATGTTAGTTACTTAAATGCCATTGTTTTTACAATGCAAACGTTGCACAACTTACTCATTTGGGTCCAAATTATTGCATATTTCTCTAAGAGACCCTACCAAGCAAATAAGGAGATATGTTGGCACTGATGACCTGGTCTTTATTATTAAATCATTATGGTGCCTGCCCCACAAGATGTAATCCTTTGTGTTCCTACCCTAAACCTTCCATCTTCCTTTCCACATAACTTATACTAAGCACTTATTTAGGATTCTACAGGACCGAATAGTCAATGTGTCATCTTATTTGGGCCATATGACTATGCTGGGAAAATGGTTGGCCAGACATTATAAACCACATTTTATGAATGAGGAACTAAGTGACCATGACCTTGGAACCATCTCCTTACTGCTAGGCATCAGTGTCTTTATTACAGTACTTGCCACATCAACTCAGGTTGTTTGAAGGATGAAATAAGAGAATGCATATAAATACTATAGCATAGTCCCTAATGTATATTAACTATTTTATAAATATCAAATATCATTATTATTATTACTGCTTAGGATCTCTTGGTTATTAACTGGTGCCATCAGCATCAAAGTCTGGATCTTCTAATTTCTTGTCTGGTACACTATAGGCTTTCCATTGCCCACAAGAAAATTTCTGAAAATAAAATAAAAACCTCTGTGTTCTCTCTCCTGTTTATTTTGCTAGCCTTTTGTTGTCTAACCCCTTACCCACTGGCAGTCCAGTCAAGCCAGGCTGCTGACAGACACTCTCTCCTACTCTCTCAGGGTACACACTGTGTTCAGAATTTCTTTCTGTTCAGTGAATTCACATTCATTCTCAGGACACAGCTCAGGTGGTAAATAAGTCAACTTTGTGGACCCACTGACAGGACGTTCTGCCTCTGTATCTGTAGATTTCCTTCTTCTCTGTTTAACAACCCTCACCTCATTGTTAAGCAGTTTATTGTCTCTCCCATGAACAAAACTGTGCAGTCTTTGAAGACAGGATTTCTGTTTTATTCAACCCTGACCTCTATATCTTTCTGTTGGTTAATATTTGTTGACTTGATTCTAAAATCATTTTTTTCCCCTTCATCATTCTGCCACATATGCTCAGGATGACTTTGGCAGACCATAGTTACAGAATGAAGGTTCTCAATAATATTTGATTAAACATTCAGCCTGATAGATCTGGTTCCCTTGGTTAAATATTGGTTCCTATTTCGAGAGAATGTTTTGCTTATTCATCTGATGATGGACAAGTAGACTGGATAAACTCTAAAGTTTTCCATGAACGTTGTTCAACTTTCCACCAAGACTGCCTGTTTCTTTACCTTTATTTCCTGAGAGTTTCCTCCGTGTTCACTATGTTCCAGTGAACAAGCTACACTGATGTTCTTTTAGTTTCTAAACATGTCAAGCTCTCCTTCTTCCTCAGAACATTGGCATGTGCTATACTCAGCTTAAAAGAGTCTTTCCACATCTTCACATGGCTGCCTCCCTCTCATCCTTCAGATCTCATTAAATACCAGCTTGTTCTGTGAATGTGAAAAGTCAAGTAGGTCTCCTTTTATTCTCCTTCATAGCTCCTTGATTCTTTTCTTTCTTCTTCTTTTTTTAAATCATGAAGTATCGTAAGTATTTTACTTATTCGCTTGCTTTTTGTCTGTTCCTCACATGAGAAGTAAGTTCCATGAAGGGAGGGACCACTTCTGTCTTATTGAGTATTGTGTTAACAACAGTCACAATAATTACATATTGAAGGAATAAATAAAGAATGAATGAACGAACACAGTAGGCATGGATGTTATATATTGTGGTGTCTATCAAATATAACTTTTTAGTAAACTAAACTACTTCAGACTCTGAAAATTTACAAAGAGAAATAGTCAAAAACAGCCAATCTGTCAGTAAGCTTATAGTCACTCCCCTAGTCATTTGTTAAGCAAACTGTTAGGTACAGTGCTAAGTACATGAGGTAGGCCTGTAAATAGACCATACCTTTACATTGTTCTTAGGATATTGGATAAAAGACTGTGATTTGATCTTCTGACCTTCTCAGCTTGAGGCTGCTATTTTCTCATGTTAACTATGACCCAGCCATATGGTCTTCTTTCAAGATATCCAAAATGCCATTCCGCTTACCACAAACATTACCCTCCTTTACTCATCAGAAAAAATATAGAAGATCAATTTGTCTGATTCTCTCACGTGCCCCTACTGTTTCTTGTGTCTTTGCTAAACTCATCCAAAATTTCCTAATGAATCTACCCTTCAGCCTGTGCCCTTTATTGCCAGGCTGCTGTTGGAAACAGACTTCTGTCTTCCCACAGTTGTCCAGAACTCTTGTGACTTTCTCTAAACCAAACAAAAATACATACTTTTACCTCGAGTACCTAATGTAACTTGGAGGATCATTCTATGATTCATAGAAGTTCCTAATAATAGAGTAGCTGCCTTTCCTTCAGAGACCATGGTGGATATTTGAAACACTATGAAAGGATCATTAACAAGATGGAAGAGTGCATCAAGAAGGTCAGAGAAAAGGAGGAGAAAGTTGAAACACTGGAGCAATCAAGTTGGGTTTCATTTGGTGTTTTGAGAGTCTTTAGGGTAAATGCATTCCCTAATATTAGAATGCTTTTTGTAATACAAATAACATATTTTTACTAGTTGTATTTATCAAAAAAATTTAAAGGAATTAATCTTAAGAAAAAAATGTGGAATTTTACATTTCTTCCTTCCTTGCCAAACAAGAACTTTCTCATTTCTCATGTTTTGACTGCATTAACATCTATGTTGTCTGCATACAGTTGGAAAAATAGCATTTAATACAGTCTTTCCAAATTCAAGACATACCTTATTCTTCTCTAATATGCACTGTGATTAATACAGCTTGCTATGTCTCTAGTATGACTTTATAAACACAACCTTGCTGTATTCATCTTCCAAAATTGAAAAATGAGAACAAGCTTTTCTCCATTTAACTTTTTCTAAAGTTTCTGCAAAATGATGCTTGTGTTATACACAAGTTAACATCAGTTAAACATCAGTTGTACAGCTTTCTCTTTCTTTAGCTATTAGTCCCTTAGGTATAACTCTGTAATCAAAGGGAGGTCAGCTGTATCCAAATAAAAATATGCCAGAATGTCTCTGGCATAGATCTCTCCCTAAAGATTTCAGTAGTGTTACTTCAGGAGACAGAGAAAAAGTACTATGTTTTATCTAAAAATCTAAGAACTTAATTCATTAAAAAAATAAATTACTAAGTTACCCTTACAGAGAACTATACAAGCATAGGATCTCCATGTTGCTCATCAAGTTGTTTTTCTTTTTAATAAGTTTTGAAAGAGCTTGAACAATCACAGAAAAAAAAAATACTGCTGTATAGACACTGTATGGCTACTATTGATGAACACTTCTCATATTGCTGTAAAATATAGGGAGAACATAGTAATTCAAATTCAATTTGTGCATCATAGTCATTGCCCAGTATCCAATTAGTTTCAGAAGCAGCTGAGGGCCAGTTGTTGGCAAAAATATGAAGTAGATGGAGAACATTTCTTTCACTCTATGTAGATATCAGTTGTCAAAGCTTCTGAACTTCCTCACTAATTATTGTTCTAGTCCTAATAACGAGCTTAACATGGAATGACTAAGGGTATCTGCATTTTACTTGCCCTACATATAAATCTAGGTCTGAAATAGATCTTATCTTGAATCCCAGAAGTTTCCCATCATTACAATGGGAAATGAGTCCCAATGGAGTGACCCTGAAGCTTGGTTTCCATGGAAGCTTTCCTCTCTACTCATACATTGCCTAAATTGGATGTCGCTTAAAACAGTTGCACTTACCCAGAAGCTTTTTGTTGAATGCCTCGTATTTGCAAATGGTCATAACAAGTATAAATGAATTCCACCTTGGTTAATTGCACTAATTTCCAGATGTTCAATTTACTTATAATTGTTTCTTCTCCTTCTTTTCTCTTTCATTATTAACTAATTTTTCAGGCTGGTGGTTTGATGCTTGTGGCCCATCCAATCTAAATGGAATGTTCTATACTGCTGGACAAAACCATGGAAAACTGAATGGGATAAAGTGGCACTACTTCAAAGGGCCCAGTTACTCCTTACGTTCTACAACTATGATGATTCGACCTTTGGACTTTTGAAGGCATAATGTCGAAAGGAGTCATAAAAGCAACAAAAAAAAATCTGAAGCTACCAGATACGAAACTGCTTGAAAACTTCTGAAGCAAACAATATTGTCTCCCTTCCAGCCACAAGTGGCATTTATGTGAAGTCACCAAGGTTCTTGACTGTGGACTTGGAGCCTTTAGAGTTCACAAAAGTCTCTAGATGGGATTAATCGTGTTCATAAGTCTTGACTGTGGGGAATGCCACTCACCATCATGTTTTAAAAAGGGAAGAAACTGCTCAGTTCACTGTGCTTCAAACTACTACTGGATCTTATTTTAGAACTATGGTAGCCAGATGATAAATATGGTTAATTTCATATAAAAACTGAAGAAAAAGAAGAAGAAGAAGAAGAAGAAGAAGAAGAAGAAGAAGAAGAAGAAGAAGAGGAGGAGGAGGAGGAAGAGGAAGAAGGAGGAGAAGAAGAAGGAGAGAAGGTATAGGAAGAGGAGGAGAAGGGAGAAGGAGGGAAATGAACAACAACAAAGAAAGAATATACAAGAAAAATACAAACAGGCCTGCCGTAATCCTTTGGAAAAGATGTATCACACAAGTGAAATGGTGTTATTTCTATGCAAACCTACTAAAAATCAGTTTATACTTTTGCACAATTTTGATAAAAGTTTAAGAATAATAGCATTGCCCTCTAAGTTGGTTAAATGTTAATGGATTTCAGAAGCCTAACTCTTAAGTCATACTTACTAGTTGATTTCAGTTAACCCATCTTCAAATGTAAATTCCATTTTGGTAAACCATAATGACTTGTAGTGCATGAAGAATAATAGTGTGAGTTAGAAACATGCTCCATGTACTCTGATTTTTTGATACAGTTTTCAGAAAAGAAATAGACATGATCAAGTATGGACATATAAAGCAAAAAATTACCCCCATGCTACAGTTTTCATTTACTTTAAAAACTGAGTGACATATAAATATATTTATAGCGTGAGTAAAATTTAAAGAATGTGAAATATACCATCAAGCTCTTAAAATAATATACATGCATTTAATATTTCCTTTGATATTATACATGAAACCAGTATTTTAGAGTATATTCAGTTGGAGTAAAACCAAATAAACTGGAACAGTTCATTTTACAATATCTTCTTGCATGTGTACACTTAAGCGTAACTTCATTATTTTTAAAATCACCATTTCAATTCTTCATTCTGTTATTTCATGCTAATTTAATTTTTGCTAATTAAGTGAAACATGTTTTCCAGATTCACCCTGTTCCAGTTTCTAGGAGAGATACACTTTGAAGTCTATAAAAATAAAAGAAGAATTATAAATACCATTGTACGTAGCATGTTTATATCCATGGTAAACCTAATAGCTGTTTAATCTGGAATATGCAAGATTGTCCTTCATTGAAGCAAACAAACACAAGTTTTGAAAGAAATCTACTATACTATTTTACATTATTTCTTCACGTTTTTCTCTCTCAGGCTCTGTTTTCATAAGCAACTTCTGATTTTTAAAAAATTATTTAGTGGAGAAAATTGTCAAAATTCTGTATTAAACATAAGGAAAACACCCCAAAAGAGAAAATTAATCAGTTATCTAAAAAATTGTGACTTCTAGCTACTATAATTCTCTCAATGAAAATATTCCTATGGGATAATCTATCTTAAGTGAATTTTGTGGCAATTTGAATTTAGTACAGTATTTTATCAAAAATAAACACTGCCTCTAAGTGTTCAAGGTTACAGTAGTGAAGCATTTTTATCAAAATGTGAGTTATTATGAGGTAAGAAAACTGAAATACATATTAAGTGTCCTTTCTTAGAAAAATAAGCTTGTTCAAGGCAACAATATAGATTTCCTCTATTTGAGAGAATAAAGCTATTCCATTTTTAGGAAAATAGTTTTTAAATTTGCCATCAAGTCTTCATGTTTATGCATCTGTAACAACCCTGTTTTGCCTCACAAGTGACATTCTCCCATATTATGCAGTTGTTCAGTTCTTGGTGACTCCTTCATAGCACTGTTCAGCCTCTCCCTCTAAAGTCCTTCTTGATTGTTTTCATTTAAGTGAATGAAAGTGAGTGTTTTGTTCTTTTGTGTTCCTACAGATTTTTGTTACCAGTCTTTTGATAAATACTATTTTCCAACTCATATTACAAAAATAAAATGAAATAATGAAAAAAAAAAAGAAAGCATGATATTTACTGTTTTGTTATCTGGGTTTGAAAAAATGAAATATTGTTTCCAATTATTTATAATAAAGCAGTATAAAATGTTTTATGACTTCATTATGTGTACTGTGTAATGCTTACAGCTGTGCAACTATTTAATATGTGTATCCTTTACATTTTAATTATTTCAAGGTAAGATAATTAGGTATTAGGATCTTTATGTTTTTATCTCATTAAACTTTATGTGGTTTCTAGACCATTTTTCTCACATCAGTCACAGATTTATTTGATTTTAAATAAAACTGAAAATGTATTCATTCAACCTCATCTCATTTTCAATAAATGTTTTACAAATTTTAAAATTAGAGATCTATAGAAGTATGGAATCACTGGGAGAAAAAAAAAAAAAAAACTACTAAATTAACTAATCCCTCAATCTCTGAAAAACTTCCAGTCTGGGATGCGATAAGAAAGCTTAGCTCCATTAGAATGTTAGATCAAAGCAATGGGTCTCAGTCCCACATCTCTGTATGGTTGTATGTTCTACCAGTTATGAATGCCATATTAGCATATAACAATTGACAATAAATTCTGGGAGCTCTGAACTGGAATAATGGGAGATGTGTTGAATATTTGAGAATGGAATAAAAGGGAAAGCATAAGGAGGTGCTACCAGCCCATCATGCCTGTAATCGTATCAGTGGTCTTATAAGGTCAGTCTCCTTAGAAGGAAGTTTCTTACTTTGCCCCTTGATTCTGCACCCATTAACACCACACTGATTTGAACATTTATTAACTTCCATCTACATGATTGAAAAACATATCCTTTCTCCCATTTTCTGCTTCTATTTACCATATCCACATAAGCTTATTCTTAGAGCCAGACTTCTGAAAGTTTCTCCCCAGCCCAAAACCCTTCAGTGTTTCCTCACTACTGCCTAAATTTGAAATAAATATGTCAGGTTAACCCCAGCCTACATCTCCAGATAACTTCACTCCACCTACTCCATATTTCAATCAAAATGAAGAAGCCTCTGTGGTAGACTAATTACAAGTGTGACCACTACCATTCCCCTTTCTCTACTCCTGCCCTTACAATGTGACTTTGCAGTTCATCCCATAAAAAGGTGGAGTCTACTTCCTAAATGGCTGGCTTGAGACTTGCACTAGCCCATAGAATGCAGAAGTGCCTATATGTCACTTTTGAGGGAAGGTCTCAAGAGTCATTCAGCTTCAGCCTACTTCTCAAGGTGAAAAAGCCCAGGGTAACTTAAAGGAAATTTGGAGATCACAGGAAGCAAGTTTACCAGCTGAGACCCCTGCCCCTAGTCCCAACAGCCCCCACCTGACCCACCACATGACACCAGATACGTGAGGGATCTCAGCTGAGATCAACTGAACCCGGCTCAGATGAGCGGAACTGCCCAGAATAATCATAAGAGACATTAAGGGATGGTTGTTTTAAGCCACTACATTTTTGGGTGTTTTATTAAACATCATTGTAGCCATAACTAACTAATACAGAATGAAATAACAACCAACCTCTCGACACACACACAAGATTTTTGTGAATCCTAAGGTTTCAGAACCACTCCCCAAAATTATGTTCTCTTCCTTCAGATGGGCAAATGTTCTAACAGTCCTCCATGGTGCATCAAAATTTTAGTTCCTTCCTGATACTTTTTCTGATGTCTTCTAATAATCATCACCCTCTCTCCACTCACCAAGCTTTTAACACATTTTGCTTGAGCTTTGTTTTCTCTTTTCTACTGTTTTATAAGAAGCTGTCTCCTACTCACTTTTTTAATTCCCCACAGTACCTGTTAGACTCTTGTTATTTGTTCAATGGAACTGAATTGCTCTGAAAGATGAAGAAATCGCTTCTATCTATACAAAATCCAATACCTGTAGATTTGACCACTATCTTAAGCCATTTAAGATCTTAAGCCATTTGCAGACTTTAAACTTAGCTCATTTTCTTCCAGAAAAAAAAAGATGTCCAAATTTATAATTTATAATTTATAATTTTAGTCAGCTCAGAAATTTACTTCATTACCAACTTTGCTGGAGCATTTTTATTGTGTAGATTGAAAGAGGTCTATGTGTTTCTTTTAACATTAAATTATGTAAATATAAGAAATGTGCTATTGAATAGTAATTATTCACCTTTATTACACATTTGCTATTGTTATTTTAGCGTAAGACAATTTTGAATTTAGATATATGGATTTAACCTTTGGGATTTTGCTCCTTGAATAAGCATTGTCTTGTCTAACTCAAGGTCAATACATTCTTATGAATTCTTCTGATCATTACTGTATTGATTTCTTACTTGATATCAGCCATTGAGGTTAAAATTAAAATTGAACATACAAATAAAGGTAAATATAATGAAAAAATTCCTAGGAAATATTGACGTTAAACAAGTCGTTACATCTCTTGCATTCTTTCAAAAAAGAAACCAACAGACTCACCTGAAATAGCAGATAATGGTTAAGGTTTAATAACTCCCAGGGCTTTGCCTTTTAATCAAGGAAAAACAATTGCAAACTCTGCCATATTAACTCTCATTTTGATGAGAAATGTGAAAGTATATTTTATTTTATCTTATTTTCGTGGAGGGCATAATGACTCCTGCTATCCTCTTTTACAGGCAAGCTCCTACTTCATCCACTCATAAGACCAGTGTGCCTCCTGACCATCCATCCATTCTATCTTGGCCTCCATGGGGAATTGATGTTCAGGATGTGATGGTGGGAAGCAGAAAGGTACCACTATCAGCTAATTTTGCCACAGAACTACAACTACCCTAAGTTTCTCTTATATACAATCTTTTTTTTTTTTTTTTTTTTTTTTTTTTTTTTTTTTTTTTTTTTTAAGTAAATACACATTGGCTTCCCAGATATGCTGTAAAGAACCAGAATCAAACAAAAGAAAAGTGGGGGGGGGGGGTGCTAAAACATTTTAAGTTAAAAATGGATTTAAAAGAAATTATAATCAAGGAATATTCATTTGTATGAATTGTAATACAATGTGTAAGCATCAAAACAGTGGTATAAAAGGTTAGAGAAGACATTATTCAGGTTCTAAATTAACTTAAATATTTCCATTAGGAAAGGTACAACCATAAGTCATAATGAGATGCTGGATTATACTTATATAAGCTCTTCCTTTGGGAAATTATTTTATAGCTGTAATTTAATGATAGAATGGGAATTATATTTAACAAATATACTGGATCATTACTAGCATCCAGATGAAGCATTAGGCAGAAAAATTTTAATTAATAGGATTAAGCTACAAAAAGAAGACTGAGACAGGAGTGATTAAGTCCACTAAAGGTTGTGTTGTGGGATAGCTGTGTATAATAATGATTAGTGTGTAAAGACAAAAATGAGTAACTATAACTCAATAGTAAATTTTATATATACATGTTTTTAAAATTAAAAGAAACATGTAGGCCTCTCTGAATTCACATAATCGATTTCACAAAAGATGGCATCTGAGCTTTATTTTGAAAGTTTATTGGGAGTTTACAGAGAGACACAGGAACTACAAAGGCATAAAAATGTCAGAAAGCACGGAGTTATGGGGAACTCCAAGTGGTTCAGTATGAATGGACTATAAAGTTTCTTTGAGGGAAGGGTAAGCAGGAGATGAGGCTGGAGATAGGGCCAGATAAGGAAGGACTTTAAGTCATGTTCTTAAGCTTAGGCTTTATTTTCTTGTTAAAGGGAGACAGTGCAGGGTTTTACACACTTTAGGAAGACTAAATGTGCCGCAATTAGTAGGAATTGAAAGGGAGTAAGACCAGAGAAGTTTGAATCAGTGAAGATGCTATTCTATAAGCCTGTTAAGAAGAAAGACCTGATCTATACATCAGTGGCAGTAGGAATGGACTGAAGAAGTTGGATTTTGAGAGATACTAAGGAAAAAAAATCCAAAAAATTTAATGATTGGATGGAAGGTGGGGAAGAGATGAAGGTCATTTCATATCTTTGTCCTGATTAATTAAATAGAAGGTGGTACAGATGTCCAAAAGAGGAATCACAGGTTTTGAAGAGTAGCTAATGAGTTAATTTTACATGTTGAACTTGAGATGCTAATGATTCAAGTTTTGCAATTGGATATATGAGTCTGAGGTCGATCAGGACTGAAAGGGAAGATTTGGGACTCTATAGTATCCAGGCAGAAATTAAAATTACTAGATGAGATTGTTTCAAGAGAGTATATAGTAAAATATAAACTGGATGGAACATAAACATTTTAAAAATCAGGTAAACAGGGAGAATTCAAAAAGAAGATGAGAAATTGTGGTTAGACAAAAGAGAAACCAGGAGCGAATAACATCATAGTAGATTGCATTAACAGTCAGGGATGCTTAACTCCCCAAAGAGGGTGGGAGGTACTATGACTGCAAAGTGTCCATTGGGTTTGGCATTCCAGGGTGAATTGGTGATTTTTTATGGGCGGCATTAGAGGTTTAGAGTTTAGAAGCCAGAGGGTAAGAGGGTTCTGAATAAATGGTAGATAAAGACATAAGGGGAACTAGAGTTTAGACCTTTGCTATGTAGAATGACCTCTCTATAGCAGCATTACAGATTGGGGACTAGGTTGAGGTGCAGGATCTCAGGCCCCATCCCAGACTACTGAATTAGAACCTTCATCTTAACAAGATCCTCAAGTGATTTATGGATATTAAAGTTTGAGAAGCTTTGGTTTAGAAAATACTTCCAAGGAAATGGATGAAAATGGAAGGAGATAGGGAGGGAACTAGAAGGACAAGGACAAGGATAGGGATGGTTTTTAGGATGAGAGGTGTGTGAAAGAATTTTAAGGCTAAGGAAAAAGAGCTAAAGGAGGAGCTGAAAGGAGGAACGGAAAAGTCCTTGATGGAGCAAGTACTTTGAGATAGCTAAGGATCTGGAGTTAAGAATAGAAGGGGTAAGGGGTGCCTGGGTGGCTCAGTCAGCTAAACATCCGACTCTTGATCTCAACTTATGTCATGATCTCATGTTTCGCAAGATTAAGCCCCACATCAGGCTCTGGGCTGACAATGTGGAGCCTGCTTGGGATTCTCTCTCTCTCTTTCTCAAGACAGATAAACTTAAGAAGAAGAACAGAGGGGTGAGAGGAGGCTGAATTTGAGTAGGAGAATTATTCCTTCTTCTAAGAGAAGAGGCGAGGAGGGAATGAAATGCCATAGGAGAAACAGCCACCTAATGGCCTGTTTTATAAAGGAAGTGGAAGAAAAGGAAGCTTTATGAGAGTATAGGCAGTTCAATTAAATAGTGTTTGAAGATAGGTCTGGAAAAACCACTTAAAATAATGGAAGAACTAACTGTCCAGAAGAGTTACAACTTTACCAAGCACTGTTAAAGACTTAACTGAGATGGGAAATCATGAATGTGAAGAGACTAATCCACTCTTTCCAGTGATTTCTATATGTATGAAAATGGTGTAATGCATAGCACAACTTAGTGTAACACCTTCACACTGCCACACCCAGGTTTCTTTGCACCTTCTAGTGTCTAGTTCAGCCAACACCATTTGTGTCTGTGAATGTTCACACCCAGGAAACATTGCCTTCTCTTTAAAGGCGACCCAAATTCCCATAAACTCAATTACTCACCCTTCCGCTGTGCTGCCACAGCATCTTACTTCTACTTATGTTGCAGGATTTTTACAGTTTGACTTGTGTTCCAGTCAACTGCTAACATACTTGTTCTTGCTCCAGATCAAGAGCATTTGGAGTCAGGTATCAAACTTAGTTTTGTGTTGGTAGGACCTAACACTACCTAGAATATTTTTTGAATCACAATTAAGGGCAGGTTATTTGCACGGTCTTTTTCCATTCCAGATTATGAACTCCTTGAGTTCTTGTTCTGTGACTTATTTTATTTGGTTGTAAGTAAAGGTTTGTTCATTGGGTGGGTGGATGGGTGGATGGATGGATACATGACACATGAATGAAAACAGCAGGAATTCAAAACGATCTACCAAATCATTTTTTCCCTGAGAGTTTATATTTTAAGAAAAATGCTTTCCTGCTTTCAGCAAGAAGATTATGAGGACACATTTTTTCCCCAAACATCAAAGAGCTCATGTAAAAAGAACATCAGATTATTTATATACAAATGAGAATCATGTGGATTACATTTCTTCAAAATTAAAGATATTTTGTTTAAAGTTTAAGGAAAACCAGGAAACAAGCACTGAATCCTAGCATAACAAACCATTTGATAATCTTTGAACTGCCTATGTCCAAACTAGTGATTAACAGTGAGTCTAGGGCTCAGAGAGCAGCAATACCAGTCTAAGTATTTCCCTCCAGGAGGGAAGAGCCAGAGAGCAGGATGACAGCCTTTCTTTGGCCTGTGAAAGGGGGAGAGAGGGACTCAGGGATTTCCATTATTACACAAAAAGAAGACTCCCCTGTAGTCTCTCTTGTTTTGATGTAGTGCTTTTGTGAGACTTCTGGTTAGGAGTGGGAATGAGCCACTTGGAGAGGGTGCCTGGGTAGACAAGGATCTGTAGAAATTTGTTTACTGACTGTCACTGAGCCTTAAGATTCTGAGAAGTCTTATAGCAAACACTATTGGTGCCTCTCCGTATTGACCTCAACAAAGGAAAAGATGTTTACTGCGACAATCCAGCAAAGAGATGTTTTGTTTGCTTTCATGTTTGTTTGTTTGCTGGCCAAGAGAGCATGCTCAGCACCTGGGTGTGGCGAGCTAAAACTAAGGGATAATTAATGTCTCAAGAAACAGACTTCAACAGATGATAGGTACTTGCAGATAAATGCCTCCGCTTCTTTTCACCTCGATTGAAATGACTCTGAGGTGTAGAATACACCTGCTCAGATTCCCCAGCAGAAATGAGCTCCAGTTGCTCACACAGGCAACTAGCTTGATAGCACACAATTTATGGGCTTATTCTCTTCCATGTCTTATCTCTAATCCTTTACCGGTATTTCCTGGAATCCCCTCCTGAATAAACTACTTGCCCTTGAATCCTTTTCTCATGCTCTACCTCTGGCAGAATCAAAACCAAGCAAAGTCTACATGTGTCAAGGTACATTCTTGAGAAACAGATGCCTCCAACAAGGTAAAGTCCATTTGAATAAAAGCAATCACAGAGGAGTTTCTATGAGGACAGATGGAGCTTGTGATCTCTCATCTAGTTACCAGTTGAGTTATATTTTATCTCTGTTACCATTATGCTTCCTTTTGTGTGGTTTTGTTAAATATGCCAGGCCATAATCAAATATATACTATAGGTAACTGAGAGAAGGATATATGCCCCCTCTGTGTTAGAGCAGAATAGTGAAAAATGATCTTCCCTGAGGCAATTTTGGGGTTGGCTATGGGGACTGGGAAGTTCTCTGAGGGGGAGGTGAATCTGAAGGGAAATGAATTAGAATAGCCAAGTATTACTGTTCTTCCTCAGGAGAGAATGCTTCCTCTGCTGTAACCTCAGAGTATGTCAGATTAAGAGAGTCAGCCGATTTCTTTAGTGTGTCTTCAATTTAAATGTACCCTATATGTAGTGGTTGCATCAGCCCAGATCCAAGCCAGTGGCCTACGCCCACCCTATTCCTCTAGTCTTCCATTTCAGCATTTCTCACTGCTCCACCCCTTTCCCTGCCAACTTTCTATTGCTCCATCCTTATTCCTTCCCAGCTATATAGACCCACCACATTCTTAGTCCTGTAAACCGCATAACTCAGTCTTTCATATTCTGAGCCGTGATTACATGCAAACCCAAGCTGGTTTTCAGCATTACTCTTTCAGTGGGAAACATCTATTTGGCTTAAAATATTTTAGTATGTTTTATTGTTTTCTAACATAAAGACCTTATTTATTTTCTCCAAGAAATATCTTATCAAAATATTTATTTCAGACTGTTATATCCTTTTGAACTGAACTTTCTGCTCAGAGTCTCACAGGTCCAAATCAAGGCTTCCGTAGGCTGCTTTCTCATCTAGAGCTGGGGATCCCCTTCCAAGCTCATTGTTGGCAGAATTAAGTTCTCAAGATTGTAGAACCGAAGTTCTGTTTCCTTGCTGGATGTGAGCTGGAGGCCATACTCAGCTCCTGGCTGCTCTCAAAGCACATTGTCTGTATGGGCTTGACATAATCACAGGAGCCCTTTAAATCAGGTACTAGATGTCAGAGACAAGAGTGAAATCCATCGCATTCACAGTCTGGGAGATTATATAGAGTAAGTACAATAAGAACAGGGAATCTTTGAGGCCACCACAGAATTCTGCTTACCATTTGTGATAAACCAAGGGTATAATAATACTCTGCTTATCAGGAAAAATATCTAGGCTTTTGGAAATGGTTCATGTGCAATGACACATTGTCATATATGGTTAATAATTCAAGAAACAATCTTCAACAGATGACATATCTGTAGAAAAATGCCTCAACCTATATGTATATATACATATATGTATATGTATGTATGTATATATACATATATGTATATGTATGTATGTATATATACATATATGTACATGTGTGTGTGTATATATATATATATATATATATATTCAGAAGATCTAGACCAGTGACCTCGCACTGATATATTTTCCCTGGAAATTTCTTACCCTCTCTGGAATTATTTCCTCAGTTATTAAGCATGGATAATCATAATCTTTATCTGCTTTTTTTTTTGCAGTATCACTGTGAGAATCAAATGAGATAATTTAAGTATCTATTACGGGTATAAATCTCAATTTCACACTTGCAAGCAAGCAAGGAATATCACAATAGTTTATATTGTAATAATATACAACACACTATATGTTTTAAATCACCTTAATTTTATCTTCAAACCCCATCAGATCAGCAAGAAAATCACTTCAGTCATTTTGGGGGCTGTCCTACCCCAGCAGATATAATGGTCCAAGAGATTTATGGAGAACCAAGCTCATGAAGACCACATCTCCAGTCACTCTCCATATCATTGACCCCTGAGGCACCCATTCTCCCTATCCCAATCGTCTTCATCTGGTCCTGGGATGTTGGAGGGCTGGGAACTGGACCAGAAATATATCCCAGCCTAACTGTTTTAATTTGATTCCTCAAACACAGAAATCTCCCCTGTCCCAAGTCCTGTATCTTTGTGCATTTGGGTCCTGCTGTCCGGAATGCCTTCCATTTTCTGCCCTGTGTCCAGGGCTATTAAAAATCCCAAAATATTCTTTAAGAATTTACTCAAACATTACTTATTTTATTATATCTTCTTTGATCCACAGTGGCCTTATCCCTGTGCCCATGAGTCTATAATACTTTTAAATCTATAGAAACACCTAATACAAGGTATTATAGCTACTTGCTTGTGATTGTCTTTTTTCCTCACTAGATCATGAACTTCCTGAGAGAAAGAATTTTGTTCATTAATTGCCATATTCTTTAAGTTTAGCACAAAGCTTAACCTTGCTGCGCATCCAAAAATATATTTGTTGAAAGAATCTCAGCATTTCTCTCCCTCTCTGACACTCTGTATTCTAAGTCTATTGAACTTTTAGTCCATCCTGTTGATCTAGTTCTCTTCTGTTCACATGCCTTTGTGTACTATGTGTATCCATATATTTGGTATATCATATGCTTTATGTATATGATACTGCAGGCAATACTAGGGAGCAAAATCATCATGTTGAAAACTAGTAAATGAAGGGAAAGAGTCTGGCATTTATCCCGCCTATCTTCAACAAACTTTTCCTCAGGATAACCAAATAGTTGATGTAAATACTTCTGCTTATAAAATGATAGACTTACAATATCACCATTTTGCATCCCCTAATGAACTAGTAGATCTAAGCAATGGCTGTTAATATCTATAAAAATAAAGAACTAAATATCATGTGACTACTGATTGAATCATATTGTTTATCAAACATTCTTACCAAAAGGCAAACCTGAATCTGATCCAGCCTGTAGATCTAACTACTAGCTAACAGGATCCCTTTTGATTCTTTTTTTAATTTTATAATTTTTTTAAAAAATTTATTTTTATTCTGTTGAGCGAGAGATAGAATGCAAGCAGAGTAGGGGCAGAGAGAGAGAGAGAGAAAGAGAATCCCAAGTAGGCTCCGCACTGTCAGAGCAGAGCCCGATGCAGGGCTCAAACTCACAAACCATGAGATGGTGACCTGAGCTAAAATCAAGAGTCAAAGTCTTAACTGGGCACCTTAACACCTAGGTGCCCCTACCGGATGGATCCCTTTTGAAATGAACAAACTGTAACATATTTATAAGAAAATCAGGGAAATTTGAAAGATAAATCTGTTTAAGTTATTTTTAATTTTTTTTTAACATTTATTTATTTTTGTGAGAGAGAGAGACACACACATAGAGTGCAAGTGGGGAGGGGCAGAGAGAGAGGGAGACACAAAATCCGAAGCAGGCTCCAGGCTCTGAGCTGTCCACACAGAGCCCGATGTGGGGCTCGAACTCACAGACCATGAGATCATGACCTGAGCCAAAGTCAGACGCTTAACCAAAGAAGCCACCCAGGTGCCCCTTAAAGAGAAATCTTAAAAAGATTTGCAAGTCCAATGTTATTACAAAGGCATCAAAAAGCAGGCTTACCTAATAAATGCATTTTCAACCTCATTTATAAGTTATGCAAATATTTTTGTTGAAATTTGTCTAGTGACTTTTCATCTTCCTCATGAGGTCATTTTTTCTGGCAAAAAATAATACCTTTGACTATTTTAATAAATGGATTCAAAGCCCACAATAACTTTTTATTTGTAAGATTCTTAACAGGTGGAAAAAAGTTTCCAATATATTTTTCTTTAATTCAGATATTAATGTTTCAGAGTAAACACACTGGTAATTACCACTTTCAGAAACAAAATATCATTTTGTTATTATTGAACCTGGAAAAATCTCTTAGCATCTTTATTTTTTTTATTTTATTTTTTTTTATTTGAGAGAGAGAGAGAGAGACAATGCACAAGTGGGGGAGAGGGGCAGAGAGAGTGAGAGGGAGAGAGAATCTCAAGCAGACTCCATGCTAAGAACAGCGCGTGACATGGGGCTCAATCCTGTGACCCTGGGATTATGACCTGAGCCAAAATCAAGAGTCAGACACTCACCAACTGAGCCACCCAGGCACTCCTCTTAGCATCCTTATTTAAAATGATTTTTCCGGAGCACCTGGGTGGCTCAGTCTGTTAAGCATCTGACTTTGCCTCAGGTCATGATCTCACAATTCATGAGTTTGAGCCCAGTGTTGGGTTCTGTGCTGACACCTGAGAGCCTGGACCCTGCTTCAGATTCTGTGTCTCCCTCTCTCTCTATGCCCCTCCCCAACTCACTCTCTCTCTCTCTCTCTCTCTCAACAATAAATAAAAATAAAATGATTTTTCCATAACAAAATTTTCTTTGAATTTCAACTTTTTTAGAATAAGTGTGTGATTTTTAAAAATAATCCATTAGTTATGTTAGTGATATCCATTTATCTTCAACAAATTTAGAATACTCTTTTATGTAGGGTAAATGTGTAGATTAGCTTTAAGTCCACTTAAGTCCAACATTCTTGAAAAGTTCCTTTAAAGTATTAAGTCTCTCTAATTGTGCCGTGCTTATACAGAAAGATTTTCATGACCGCTCCCTATCTCACTACATAGTATTTTGAAGATTCTGCTGTATCTCAGATGTCTTGCTTTTATATAGAAGGTATTCTTTAAGAGTTTATGTACCAAACATTTCTGGGTTTATGTACCCTTTTGCCTAAATCGCTTACCTATGAAGGATTTAAAAAACAGTGTTCTCTGCTCAATATTGCATTGGAATCCTTCTGGGAAATTCCGGGAGAGCAGCTGCTTCATCAGTGGTTGCACTTCACAGTTATTTCCACAAAATATTGCTTTTATTAACAAAATAATATTCTGCTGAGAGTGCATCATCTTTGCTACATCTTTCTTTTGGTGGTTTACAAAAATAAGTATTTCTTTGTGTATTTCATCATTGAACTAGAATTTAGAAAATACTGTCAGCTGAGACATGTTAGCAACATTTGTGCTTTCCTCCAACAGCATTGCAAAATTCCCAAGTTGGGTGGCTTCTTTCTAATACTCAAGTCTATCCATCTGTATCAATCTTGTTCATCTTTGGATGATTTTATGACAAAGGCATGCATTTAAATATGTAACTACATTTTCATGTTATTTTCTGTGTATTACTGTAGCCATTTTTGTTGTGGTAGGAAGAATAAGCATATCCTTAAAGGCATTTGGCTTTCTGTTTTTCATTATTAAGTAACAAACCTCAAAAAAAATCCTTTAAACATTGATTGTTTTATTTAGTAAATTTTGCAAGGTATGGTTGAGTGTCTCGCAGCTTTAAGCACTAAACAAAGGTATAGATATTTGTTTTTATGTTCTGACTATTTCCCCCAAAATTTCTCATACTAAATGTGAGAGTCAAGCAAGGCACCAGAAGCCATGGAGATAATTAGTAAGTCTTAATTTCCTTACATTGGATATCTTTGAATTTTGTATTTTACTAATGTATTCTTTATTCTTTTCAAATTTTTAAATGTTATCAACAGAAGTAGAAGTTGTAATATTTCTCCCTGTAATCAAGGCTTGTCTTGGATAGGTCTGGTAAATGACTCCTACTGTGAAACCAATCTTCTCTCCTGTAAGTGCTCCCAGGGGGGACCAGCTTATATTCATGTTTGTAAACCTAGATTGAAGTTCAGTGTTAGGCACAAGCTAAACAACTGTTTGTAGAGTTAAAAAGAACTGAACTACTAGATTTTGATTAAGCTACATATATTCTTACTCTTTCAAAGGAAGACATTTTCTCTAGTTTACTGCATTTAGTTCATTATCTAAAGTTCATGTCCCTCTCCTTTTAATGAGATTGATTATAGATCTATCAGTGTTTAATTAATAATACCAGTTTCATTAAGGTGAGATATATTTTATCATGATTCTTAAAAAATAGGCTTTATCCAAGCATTTGAAATCTTAAAGATCTGCTATATTTAAAAGGTAAACTGTAACCGTAAAAAAAAAAAAAAAAAAAGACTTAATGTTACTATTCTCAGTGCCATTTTCTACATTTAAGGAAACAAGCGTCAAACCAAACAAAACCATTACTGGGGCATGATATGTGTGCTTCCCTTGGATATTTAATGACTAGGACTAAAACAAATAATATTTCTTTGCCTCCACTTAATAATATCATTAAGGTTAGTCTCTAGAAACATGCCTGAAATTTAAGACTTCTCTATTATTAACCACTATTTATTGGCCTTAAATAATAGAGTTGGGGCTATTTAAAAAAGAGAGAGAGAAAAAAGGATAATTTCTACATTGAGGGTTTGCTGTGTAACTTGGACCAGAAGCTGAATGGAAATGTTTCAAGGTAGAGATCCAATTTTAGCTATTAGCTACATTTGCAGTTCACAGATGCAATTTTAAGAAGGCAATAACCCCCTACGTTATGACACTTGAAATTCCAAATTCCAGCCGGTCAATATTTATAGAGTACCCACTGTGTGGAAAATGTTGTAGTGGCACCATGGATAGCTAAAAACAAAGTAAACATTTTATGACAAGGAATGAACAATTCAGTTCGGTCACCCTGTGTCAAACCCTCAATATCATGCTGATCACTCTGCTATGAAGTTGAATGGTACATTAGTAAGTAAATTCACTCAATTCACTCAAGCATTTTTATTTTTCTGCAATACTGAGGTCTTGTCCCTGATTCCTTCATACCCTGAGTGCTAATTGCAACATACTGAGCTCGTCCATCATTTCCATCCAAGGTTGCTGGGATGCTGAGGCAAATTTCCTAGGCTCTGTTTGCATGCAGTCTCTTACTTCCTCTCCATACACTAATGAGTGGGAATTAGAGCCCTGTTTCCAAAGAGCAGACTGAAACTCTCAAACAAGGAAGTAGAAAGAAACGTTGTTCCTACATTTTTGGGAGGATACCTCAAAAATTAAGAGTAACCAATGATAAGTGAAAGGGTCATCCCCAACCAGAGGTTAATATACATCACTGAGCAAGCATGCTAGGATTGGTGGAATACTCAGTCTAGAAAGACAAGATTGTCCGAAACCAAAGCACTAATTAAATGTATTCCAAAAACAGAATCAATAATTGTATTAGCATTATAAGAAGGCCTTTGGGGCGCCTGGGTGGCTCAGTCGGTTAAGCGTCCAACTTCAGCTCAGGTCATGATCTCATGGTTCTTGAGTTCGAGCCCTGCGTCGGGCTCTGTGCTGTCGAGCCTGGAGCCTGCTTCATTTTCTGTGTGTCTCTCTCTCTGCCCCTCCCCCACTCACACTGTCTCTCTATCAAAAAATGAACAAATGCTAACAAAAATTTTAAAAAAAATGAAAAAGGCCTCGAATACGAGTGTGTGTATATATATATATATATATATATATATATATATATATATATATCTGGATAGGTGTGTGGATGGCACTCAAGGAGACTTTGACCTTGGGGAGAGGAGGTAACCATATTAACATTTTAGTGGAGACGGGGCAAATAGCAGACCACCCTGAATTATTTCAGGAAATCTGAACATAAACAAGGCAGAACAGTAGCAAAGCCCAGTCCAGTACTGTAGGAAGTGAAGCTGGAGGAGCCTAGCAATAAGTTAGAAAAATAGTTTCAGGAAGTTGTCATGGATAATAAAAAAAATGTATTATTTGGGATGATGTTTCCTCTGGACAGAGGACAGTCTCATGTCAAAAACCCTGGAGAGGAAGTACTGACTTAGAAGGCAATTATTAGGTTGTTGAGAGGCAATCTTTCTTTCTCTTAGGCCCTATCTAAAGCACAGAGATGGAGATGGAGAGGGCGAGCCCAACTGCAAGTGTGAAAAAGTAGTTAGAAGCCCTCTCCTGCAGCATTTCTTTCTTTCTTTGTTTATTAACAAACGCAATAAGTAAATGCTGCGTAGCTGGTACAATCCTAGGCTGATCACAAGACCCATACATCCTCTACATCACTGACTTTGTATTTTTCTGGGGGAGATTAATTAGTTAGTACATAAATAATTTAATGATAACTAAAGATGCTATTAAGAAAATGAAGCAGGGTAGGATGTCAGAATGAATGGGCAGGGGATGAGGAGGCCATTTTGGAAAGTGATCAGACATAGAGAGGACTTTAATGTGAACAGTGAATTAGGCAAAGGCTCCGAGGACAGAGCGCCCTAGATGAGGAGACTGCAAATAAAAAGACCCAGAGGCTAGCATGCACTTAGCATGCTAGGGAAAGAGCAGAGGTCAGCATGGAGGTTGTTGAGGGCTGGGAGAGGTCACTGGGCTGCAGAGGTCTGTAGCACCCTACCCTGTAGGTGTGGATAGTGTGTGTTAAGGATTGAGGTTTTATTCCAGGTGCTGTGGGAAGCAGTGGAAGGTTTTGAGCAGAAAGCAATGTAATCTAATTTAATTCTGTAAAATTATCTCATTTTTCTTTGCTTTATGATGAGAGCTATTGCTGGATCATGATACTCTACACCTCTTTCCTATCACTGACACCACTCTGGCACAGACCATACATCAAATATCATTCTAAGTCTTATTCTAGAATGTCCACCAGTCAAAGGTATACATTCTCTCCAGCGTATCATTCTGAGGAAAATTTTAGAAAGGTAAATAAATAAAAATATAACCAATTATAGGGGCGCCTGGGTGGCTCAGTCGTTTGAGTGTCTGACTTCAGCTCAGGTCATGATCTCACGGCCCGTGAGTTCGAGCCCCACGTCGGGCTCTGTGCTGACAGCTCAGAGCCTGGAGCCTGTTTCAGATTCTGTGTCTCCCTTTCTCTCTGCCCCTCCCCTGTTCATGCTCTGTCTTTCTCTGTCTCAAAAATAAATAAATGTTAAAAAAAATTAAAAATATATATAACCAATTATAAATAAATAAATAAATAAATAAATAAATAAATAAATAAATAGATAAATAAATAAATAAAAAGAAAAACGATCTTTAAAGGTGAATTCCATGGAGAAAAAAATTTTAAGCATAAAATGTTCCTAACAATAGTAAAGTTCTTCTGTTGGTACAGAATCTAGTAGCAGTGGATTTACACTTCTTTTAAAAACATGGTGCCAAAAATTCCTAAGTGATGATCAGAATAAAAATAATCCATTGGAATGGAATTCTGGCAAAAGATGAATGCTTCTTGATTCAGGAACTGCTCCTCGGTGTTCTCTCATGACTGCCACCTCCTTTTTGACACATTTCCTATTGCACCTAGAGACACCTCTCATTTGCCACCAGGACAGGCACCATGATTTAAAAAAGAAAAAAGAAAAACTTCCATTCTAGGGAGGCTGGGTGGCTCAGTCAAACATCCAACTCTTGATTTCTGCTCAGGTCATGATCTCATAGTTCGTGAGATCAAACCGCACATCAGGCTCTGTGCTGACAGCATGGAGCCTACTTGGAATTCACTTTCTCCCTCTCTGTCTGCCACTCCCCCACATTCTCTCTCTCTCTCTCTCTCTCTCTCTCTCTCTCTCTCTCTTTCTCTCTCCCTCTCTCTCAAAATAAATAAATAAACTTAAAAAAACCTCTCATTCTGTAAGCTTCTTTTATTTTCATAGGGGTCACTTGTGTGGCTATGTCTCTATATTGATAAAACTTCCAGTTAATTCTCACTACCAAGTGATCCTCTTTTTAAATCATTTCTATGCCTATACTAAGAACTATATCTAAGGTAAATAGATGAGCTTTTGTAAGACAATGTTTTCACATGCAGAGAAAGGAATGAATCCCTTCCACTTAAAGCTATGGGACTTTGAGCAAATTACCTAAACTGTCTGGACCTCAGTTTCCTCATAAAGCTATTATAAAGGTTGAGTTAATATATATATATATATATATATATATATATATATATATATATATATATTTATTTCACATTCAAGCACCACATACATGGTATATAAAATAAATGGAAGATTTGCTGTTAATAAGTTGTCAAAATAACAATTACCAGTGCAGCCTACTATTTTAATGAAGAAAAGAACATAGTGAAACTATAAGCATTTCTGGTCCCAGAACCATCTAAAGAAATTCAGAGAACCCTTCAAGAGGGTTTGTAAGAAAGGTTATGAAGTTATTTGAACATATGAATATTTTTAACTAAAGTTACATAAACTCACCATGTAGTAGCTCAAGTTCCAAATGTGTATTTTAAGAATTAAATAAGGAATGCAACGAATAAAATAATATGATAAACATTTATGAACGAGAACAATCTTTCAGGATGATTTCTCTATGACGATCTGTTTTACATGTGTTCCTCTGTGGGCACTCTTAAGTAAACCCTGCAAAACTCAAGAGATTACTTTTCCAAGGATTGGCATCTAGATTATTTTAAAATGACATTTCTTATTTTTGAAAAGAGGTCACCTATTATTTCCAAAGGAGTAAAACAGTTTCTTGGCCTTCACCTCTGAACTCTCACCTTCCCAAAACACATCTCCAAGCAATCTGCAAACCCGTCCATATGGAATGATTTAATTTGACAAAGGACTAAAATACCAATTAACTTTATTTTAATTGACTCAACTGTGTGATGTCTGGAAAAGTTGATGACTCAAAAGAAAATATGACAAGAATGTTTTCAGATCAGAGGGAAATTGTGAAACTTTTGGCTGGGCACCAAATAGGCAAACTTTGGCAACATCCTGTAATAAACACCAGGAGAAAATTGTGAGGTATGCAACAATTTATTCAGGACAATTTTTAAAAGGTTTCCATTGGATAAAATGGCCTTTTCTTTTTTCATTTAATCTTGAGTGCCTGTCTGTGTTTAGTATTCTTCACAATGAACTACAAATTAGAACCAGACCTAGTACAAGCATCTCTGAAATTCTCCTCAGTCACTGTTGACCTGTGACACCCTTATGATTTCTACTGTGAGCCACTATTATGAGCCGCTTGCCTTAAAAAAAAAATCTTTACTATTTCAGATGGATTAGGATTGAGCTGCAAACTTGAATTCTCCAGACCAGTTTTGTAACTTTCTGGAAATTTGAGTTTCCAGACCAGACGGCATCATACTCACCTAATGTGTGAAAGGTGAGGATACTGAAAAGGTATTATAATGGTTCAGAGCTTGGATTCTAGCACTGGTTGAGATCTCCGTTTTAGTAACAGATTTCTTACGTAGTAGCTGGGTGTCCTTGAGCCTGTTAGTTAACCTTTCCACGCCTCAGTTCTCATCTGCAAAATGGAGCTAACAGTATTATTTCCTCCCATTTAGGGTTATAACAAGGATAAAATAAAATAAATCATGTAAAGTGTTTAAGCACAGTGGACCTAATTATATTAAGTTTTATAGCCTTCTCAGTTTAGAAGGGAAAAAATACTGATTTTATTTATATGTATTGGGTCAGATATTCAACCATATAAACAATTCCCATTGCTTCACAGGGTAGTTTAGCTAAACTATCAATCCCTCCTGGCAAAGATTAGTTAGTTTTAGTCTGTGGAGTGTATGAGAATTTAGTTTCAGCATTCACATCAGTCAGAATGGGTGCACCAATTTTGTTTGTAAACATTACCTCAGGTAAACTTGATTCTGAAATCACGCAATTTTGTTGTTTTTTTTCTGAAGCCTAATTCAGTAGCAGGGAAACCTAGACCAACCAACTATAAGAAAAATAATATAACATTAATTTTTATGTAGGCCCCTCATTTCTATCTATTCAGATTGGTTTACATACCTAAAACAATGATGAATTGATTGTAAAGGGTCCCATGTCTTAAGAAATTCATATGTATTAAAAGACACAAATTTTTATATATTAGATGACTTCTAAAAAGAGGTAAACTCTCTGGACTTCCTAGGCACAGGTTACCTAAAATTATATGCTCACTGTTTTCTAAATATCATCCAGGAGACTCCAAAGGACAATATCCTCACACCAAGCTTTCAAAAACAATGGAATCCAACTGGGGTGAGCGAAATGATTAATCTTCACGGAATGCAGAGGGGGAGCAGAAGCGCCGCCAAAGGTGAAGAGTTGTATATAACACAAAGATGTGTGGTTTCAGACTGACACCTTGCATATTATCTAGGAATGAGTAGAACCAAAATAATGACTGCAAAACAATGGTCCTATTGTGTTCCAGGAATTTAATAGAAAAGCTTAGGAGATACAAATCTTCTGGATGGTCTTCCAGGGACCTTCAGTAATATCCCTCAGGGCTTGGAGACCTTTGGAAGACACGACATAGCTGAAAATGCACAGTAACCAAAGAAGCACTTTTTTCCTTCTCAGCTCTTTGATACCTCACCGAAGTATAGTCAGATGCAGCATTGTTCTAAGGGAAATCAAACTTAATCACTACAAAAAACCTATTTCCTAGAAAGCATTTTCCACTTCTCTCTTCAGATTTGGCAAAATTCAGTTTAAATTTTATCTTTAACTCGAGCTCTGGATGATACATTGAAGAAGTGTGAATGGAAGGAAAGACTCAAACCAAAGACTTTATGTGGCTCACAGCAACAATTTTTCTTAATTCAAGTTGGTCTCCTCCCTGATTCTTAAACCTGGATGTTGATGAATGTCACAAGGCAAAAAGTAAGTAAAAAATGCTTTTGTATCTTGCCATAATAAAAGGAGATGCTTAAAAAATTTGAGAAATGGTCAAAATAAAGATTTTATAATTCAGTAACCTGACCAGTTTTGATATGCAGGAAAGATGATGGTGATTTTCTAATACACAAGGGATGAATGTGTCAATAATTTCAAATTCTAAATTTGTCTAAAAGAAGTAAATATGCTTGGCAGAGTGCTTGATATGTTATATACCAACAAATATAAATACGAATATATATTTTTATATATAGAAGGAAGGAAAGGAAAGGAAAGGAAAGGAAAGGAAAGGAAAGGAAAGGAAATGTGTATACACACTTAATTCATGTTAGCTGTTGCATAACAATCTATTACATTAGTTAGTATCTATTTACTAATTTCCTATAGATCGAAATTCAGATTGTTTATATATAATGCTGAATTAAACTTTCTTACACCCAAATCTTTACACACTTATATGAGCTTTTAAAAGTGGAGTTCTGGATCAAAAGGTACAAATAGTAGTTTACAAACTTGTATCCCTAGATATCCCTAGATATGTCCATATTCAAGCTCAAATCTTAAAAATATCTCAATTGGGGCACCTGGGTGGCTCTGTCGGTTAAGTGTCCAACCTCAACTCAGGTGTGGGTTCGAGCCCCGTGTCGGGCTCTGTGCTGACAGCTCAGAGCCTGGAGCCTGCTTCAGATTCTGTGTCTCCCTCTCTCTCTGTCCTCCCCTGTTCACACCCTGTCTTTGTCTCTCAAAAATGAATAAATGTTAAATTTTTTTTAAAAATCTCATTTAAATAAATGCAGACCTGAATAAAATACTCAGAATACAACACAACACAAATATAAAAGAAAGGTAATGAGACATAGAAGATACAGTGAAGTAGTCTAACATGTCATATTAAACAATCAGAAACAGAAAATTCAGATTGTATGGGAGAGGCAAATTTTGAAGACAAAGTTACAAAACCAATGATAGATATAAATGTTTAAATTTTTGAAAGACCATAAATTGATAACTAGGGCTATCATAACAAAGCTAGAGAAAGCTAAAATAAAATTTTTTAAATGTAAAAGCAAGTAGGGAAAAAAGACAATATAAAAGGGAAGTAAAGTTAGACAGTAAACAACCAAAGAGCAACATTGAAGGTATGCTGTGAATTGAAATACAGCATAAGTTTCAAAACCACAGGCTTTTGAGTTGAGAGTAAACTCAATTTCAGCCAAAATTAAGAAGCAGCTTCCAGAATAAACTAATATAAACTTAGACCTTATTTATAGAAATCCAGTGACTATATTACAATAAGGGGAAAGGGTTTAGATTTGCTATATGATTTATTTGGTATAATTACATTAAGATTGTGGGGCTTAGTTCTCGTACCATCTTGTTTCAAGTGAAGAAACTCAAAGTTCTGTTATTCCAGGGGCAAATGAAGAAACTGGGGATATTCAACAGGAGTAACATCTAGAGATCTAGAGAGTTAGTTTTAATCAGCTGTCAATATGAACAGCTGCCACAAGAGAGACAAATTAGCTATGTCATATAGGATAGATCCGAATGTTTGTTGCCTAGAATAGGAATTAAATATGTCTGTACCTGGGAACTACTTGTGCATTGTCAGATTTTGAGGAAAAATAACCTGATCATTAGAACTAAACACAGATGGAATGACCTCTTTCAAAAGATAATGAAACTCCTATCATTAGAGATATTCAAAAGAAAACCTAGAAAGGACTTGGCAAGTAGGCTAAACAGAGAATTTAGGAAGTATGTGAAAAAGAAAAAAAAAGAAAAAGAAAAAACAGCTTTAAGTTATGTGTTAGTTGGCCTGGAAGGAGTTGAGCCACCACCGAGAATATCTCTGGAGGAAAAAATAGAAATGATTGGAAACTTTCACAATGTCCCATCTTACCCAGGAAAGACCTCAGCCTGACTATATTCAAGTCAAAACAATCAAAATGAAAGTTAAATATTGGCCCCTTTTCTAAATTTAAAAGAAAAACCCCAGTTCCTCCTATATTATGGACTTTTATTTGAAAAAATCTGTTGGGTACATTTACTCACTTGTCTATGATGAGAGTCCAAGAAAAAGTATCCAAGATCTAATGGCCTATGATATTATTGGGAGTGCCGATTTCCATATTTTCACTCTGATATTTTGTGAACTGCACTATACTATTTCTTTGGATGAAGTTAAATCACTTAGTGACACTGAGGAAAGGAAATTTGGCCTGCTGAATTAAAATTCTATAAAGCAGAGAGAACACTAAACTCAGCAGAGATGTCAAAAGACAGAATCAGACCTGGATTCAAGTGCTCACTCTGCCATTTACTGATTTACTAGTTGAGCAAGTTACTTCACCTCCCTGAGCCTTCATTTTCCCATCTATAAAATGAGGATAATAGTAATTACGTTAAGGATTATTGGTAAGTTTAAATAAGAAGGGAAAATTCTAGCTCAGTCCTGGTACAGTTAATATCTGAGATGTGTTAGTTTTCCTGTCTTGGACTCATTGATTCTTGATTTATTTGTTTGTTTGTAAGGAATGAATAAAATAGTTTCACAACACCTAAGCTGCATGAAGGTAAGAACCAAATCTGTTGTTTACCATCAGATACCAGGGCTTGGCACAAAATAGGCACTGACAAATAAGTCAGTATTATAATTTAGAGTACTTTAATTATATCATTAATCTGAAAAACAAAAGTGAAGATCAACATTTCCCTGCCACTTTATGACTTGAATTATGCTAAAGCATAAACTCTCTCTCAAAACTCTCTCAAAACTTAGGAAATAGTAAATTCTTTTTGTACTTTTAAATGCTATGTCTCAATAGGAGCTATATTTATTATTTTCCAATGTAAGAGGCCACATACTCTATAGGACAACTTTTTGGAACAGGCCAAAACCCCAAAAGCCCTAACATCTAACCAACTAAAGCTGCCTTTTAAGTGTGTATTTGTAGATGTCATTTTTTAAAAAAATCAACTTTCCACTTCAGCGTAAGAGCCGAGGACCACATTTTCAATAAAATCCATCTGGTTTGCATTGCATTTCAGAATTCAAACCCAGGTGTCTTTCATGTGTGTTTAATTTTAGACGGAGAGAGTACCACAAGAAACAAAATGATTTGAAGTTGTTTAATAACACAGATAAAGGATATGCTGATACTGTATTGCCAAAATACAATTACTTCTTGTTGTTGCTCTTATCGTTGTTGGTATGGACTGAATTTAAATTTTCTTTTAAATTATAAGCTTGGGATGTAAGGCAGTAAGCATGATTTTGGGTATACATTGTGCTTCATGCATTCGTAGGTGTTCATAGATAGAATGCACTTGATGAGAATTTCAGACACTAGACCCCTCCCCCCAAAGAAGAGAGTGGAAAGAAGGGAGGGAAAGTGGGGAAGAGAGAAAAATTCTTCACTAATATCTTTATCAAACAATTACTCATCCTTGGGAAATGTGGTTCAGTTTCTTTGATAGTGTAATGTTTAAACAAAAGAATAATTATTACACTAGTTACAGAAATCAAGCTGTCTTGGGGGAAAACTTTTTGATAAATGAAAGACATTTCATCTTCTTGTGTACAGAGTGCTATAAAATTATTTCCCTTGGGAGAATGAGTCCACTTTTAATGAAAATAAAGCCCATGCTATGAGTCCATACACAGTGCTTTTAGCCCTGCCCCCAGTCATCAGAAAATCACTAAACATGCACAGCTCTCCAGTGTTAACATAATAGATGACATTTTATTTGCTAAAGCAAGTAAATACCACCAAATGTGTGACTGTCAAAGACAAATTCCTGATTTTGCAGAATCACTAACACTCAGAAACTTAAGTTTTCTTGAGAATGTTAATAATGGTTTTTCTTGAACATCCTGAACAGAAGTGGACAAGACATGACAGGACAGGCATCCATGTGGAATTAAGATGATACACATTAAGAGTATTTTTAAAAATTAGTAAACTAAATAATATATCCAAAAACCCTAAAAGTATAATTTATTACAAGGAAACTAGCTCTGAATCTAAAATTTCCTCTCATAATTTTCTATACACGCTATGTTCTGCCTTTAGGATGAGCTTTCAACAAACACAGCCCTTAGTTGGTAAGCACAAGCTCTCCACATTCTCAGCTGAAAGAGAACACTTCTCAGAATGCAAAGATACAAAAGTCAAACTTATCAGGTACAATGATTCATATCATTTCTTAAAAAAATCTCTTTATCATCTTATTTCTTACTATGCAAATAATCAATACAAAAGCACCAGGAAATATTTTGGTGGTGGAAAAGCTCAGGTACCTTCTGGGCACCTTCTGGACACCTTCTTGCATTGTGTGACTCATGGTTACAGGGACTGGGGGAGAGGTGGCTTTGAGACCTCTGTGGAGCCACCTCTTGGGTATATTCAGCAGCTTACACCCGCAGGTAAGAAGGGTGCAGCACCTTGCTTCTATGAATTGGTCATATATCTGGCAGACTTTCAGGGAGTCCAGCTTTGTGTCCAGTTCATTCATGCAACACCAGCTCCATGACTTAGCAGGTATGTGACACTGAGAAATAACATCATTTATTTCAACTCCACTGGTAAAGTATTAAGTAAGACAATGTACTGCATACACACAGCTCATTTTTTGGTCCATAGTAGGCATTTAGTATGCGACTACTAGTACCATTACTATTCTTTTTCTTAACGCCCCCAACCCAAGATGAAAATTGTTGCTTAATGAGGGCTTATCAGAGTGCACTGGGTCAAATATAAGGATTGTCAACCAACAAACAAACATTTGCAGTCATGTTCAGATTATAAAATACAGAAACATTCTTACAAGCTAACTAAGACAAAGGATCACATTTTCCCTTAAGAAAGGCAGAAATAAATTGGATTTTTCTGACTATCCCAGTTTAAAGACTATAAGCCTTATTAAACACACAGTAAATAATGGCTTTTCATTAATTTGATTTATTTAGATGTAAAGAAACTGGAGAGATGCACATCCTGAACTTATTATAAATCCAAAACTCCTGAACTACAGAAAGAATGGAGTAAGCATATAGTCCATACTTCAGAAGCAGAAATCAATGTTTTAAGGGTTGAAACAATTTCACTAACACATGGAAAGGATTTTTTTCCAGATACACTGCAAAGATTTTCAAATAAAGATTGATAATACAAATACAACACAGACCTAAGGTGAACTTGGTAGGTAAGCCAAGATTCAAGAGGTCAGAGAGTTATTTCCTTATGACTCGATCTTCACCTACCTAAGTTCCCAAGAGATCTGCAGACCTTGTAGTAGTTGACTGGCAGCAGCTGGGGTGGTTATCAAAGTTTTCACTGGATAAACACTTATTCAGTACCTATTATATAGTCAGACACTACGCCAGACTATAGAAACACGAAGATGACTAAGATCCTTCTTTCTTTTTTAAATGTTTATTTACTTATTTTGAGAGAGAAAGAGAAAGCATGAGAAAGAGAGGGGCAGAGAGTGAGAATCCCAAGCAGGCTCCATGCTCAACTCAGAGCCCAACATGGGCTCGGTCTCACAACTGTGAGATCATGACACGAGCTGAAATCAAGAGTCGGATGCTTAACCAACTGAGCCAACCAGGCACCCCTAACTAAGCTACCTTAGAATTCTGTAGCATCCAGTGGCTCTAGAAACATGCAAATGAGGAGTTGTTGTCCAGCATGGTAACAGAAGTTATCAAAGAGCTGCCAGAATGCAAGGTGCCATGTATACCTACAGCAAGGGGGCAGTCCCTCTACCCTAGGGAGAGAAAAGATTTCACTGAGGTTGTAACACCTGAACCAATGGCTTTGGAATAGCTGCCTACGACAATCTGGTCGCAAGTGGCTGACTTGAAGTTGTATTTGTACAGCACTTCATACAAAATTGATAAAATGTCATTTGTTCACAAGAAAAAAAATATGGAGGAGGCAAGACAGGTATGAGGGATCACTCTTAGTCTCTCTCCCCTCTCAGTATCATGACTAATTTCAACTAAGTACTTCGAAATGAATAGAAGTTTTCAAGATTGAAATGAGAAGCAAGGCTATCCCTGGCAGAAAAACAAGATGAAAAAAAAAAAGAGAATTGGGAGAATTGATAAGAACTGGATCTCATTCTGGTAGTAAATTAGAATCTCTTGATGGGTTATAGAAAAATACCAATGTCCAAGTTTCACCTGAACTCAATTAAATCACAGGATCTGGGCATGGGGACTTGGCATTGGTCTTTGCTTAAAGCTTCTAAGGTAATTCTAATGTACAGCCAGACTTCAGAACTATTGCTCTAGCAAAATGCATGTGGGAGAGGGAAAAGGGGTGCAGAGGTAGCAAAAAGTGATGCTGGAGATGGACATCTCCCTTACAGATTATGAAAATTGGGTCTCATCACATAAGCAAAGTAGAGAACTCTTCATTAATTTTTAATGTTTATTTATTTTTGAGAGGGGGGAGGGGCAGAGAGAGGGAGACAGAGAATCTGAAGCAGGCTCCAGGCTCTGAGCTGTCAGCACAGACCCTGATGCGGGGCTTGAACTCTTAAACTGTGAGATCATGACCTGAGCCGAAGTCGGATGCTGAACCGCCTGAGCCACCCAAGAGCCCCTCATTAATTTTTAAATGGGAGGTGGTATGGTAAGATGGGCATTATGTCATTTTGGAAGTAGTGCAAAGATTGAGCTGAGTGGGAAGTATACAGAAGGCAGAGAGACCAGAGTCTATTGATTCAGGTCAAGGGATGATACCTGTGGCAATTGCAGTTGGGGTGCAGAGAAGGGATGGAATGAGAGACGTTTAGGATCCCAGAACCCAAGTCCTGGGAGTGTGAGGGAAAGAGAGAAGTCAAAAAAATACTAATCTCAGGTTTGAGCAATCTGATAGATGTTTTTTCAATCATCAAATCATCACATACAGAACAGAATAAAAGGAACTGGTCTGGAGGTAAGGAGATGAATGAGACAGTGGACAGTTTGAGTGTCCACATTGAGTGCATATTGTCAGTGTGCACAAGCAATAATCAGCTGGCATTTTTCAGAGCATGTGTAGATTCTTGGTGGTGCTCAGAAGAAATATCTAGGTTGCAGGCTTGGAGACAGGGTGATGTGGATATCAGCAGGATAGCAATGGAAAGTCTCAGGGGAGGATGACTTCTCCTGGAGTGAAAGTAGTGAGGACAAGAGATGGCAGAGGTCAAAGCCACAGAGAAACATGACTTTAAATGTCTGCTTCAATTAGGGGCACCTGAGTGGCTCGGTCAGTTAAGCACCCAACACTTGATTTTGGCTCAGGTCATGATCTCATGGTTCGTGACTTCCAGCCCCCAGAGGGTTCTACCCTGACAGTGCATAGCCTACTTGGGATTCTCTCTCCCTCTTACTCTGCCCCTTGCTCACTCTCTTTCTCTCTCTCTCTTTTTCTTTCTCTCTCAAAATAAATAAACTTCCAAAAAAGTTTAAATGTCTGCTTCAATGAAAGAGTGGCTCTGGGCCATATAATACTTCAGTTTGAGCACCTGATCACATAAAATATCACTGTAAATAAAATGTTGCTGGTTGAAGAATGCACAGTGAAACACTCCCAATTAAAACGAAATCCCCCTTTTTTAACCTATGTAATTAACTACCTTCACAGCTCTTTTTAAATCTGAACTGCAAATATATATTTTTTTCTAATAGCACATCCTTATTTACAACAGGTAGGCTTGGTAAAACAATTTTAGACAGTATCTTAGGAGTATGAATCAAGAATCTAAAGAAACAACATTGTTTTACTAATGCACCTCATTGCTGGTTGTCTATCTTAAGGAACAATTATCCAAACACACAAAATTTTTTATTAAAAGGGTATTTAATTCATAGTAACACTCACTGTATACAGGATATTATTTATAATACTGAAAAAATCAGAAACAGAAATACCTGTTATGTGCTTTAACTAATGATGCACAAAAATGGCATATTTTTGTATTATAATAATCAAGAGAATATGTTCTGAGATAAGATTTTACTGCCTGTTGGCTCTGTGACTGTGAGAAATTACTAACTTTACTAATTTTCCTAGCCTTCCCTTACATTATATATAAAAGAAAGATAGTAATACCTATTATGTACACTTGATCTGAGCATTAACTGGGGGAAAATGAAAAGTAAAATGGCTAACATTTATTGAGTGCATACAATAATCCAGGCACTCTTCCAAGGGTTAATATTTTATATATATTTTAAAATTAATCTTCATAAAACCATAGTAAATTCCTCATTTTAAAGATGAGGAATCTGATATACAGTGGGTTGAGCAAGGTCACACAACTGAAAGATGTAGGAGTGTGGATGCTGACCAGACAGACTCCAAAAGCCTTGCCTGTAACTGCTGGGTGTTTGACATCTGGGAGGATTCAATAAATACAGATGATTATTGCTATTGTTATTAATTTAAAACATCATAAAGAAATACAAGAGTGCTTGCCTTTGGGTGGTAAGCCGATAGATACTATTTTTATTCTTCTATTATTTGTTATTTTTAATTTTTTAAATAATTAACTCTCAACTCTACAGTGCAAACAAGTAAAACAAACTTAAAATAAAATAAAACGCAACAAGAGTCCGAGTTCTACTTCTGCTTCCACCAAGTCGAAAGTAATTTTATTGAGTTGTTCACTTCAGTGTTTTTTCAGTATTCTTATATATAAAATAAGGGTGATATTTAACAGTGATTTTCAATATTTCTAACAATTGAATTCTTTAAGAAAATACATTTTAGGAGGCACCTGGGTGGCTCAGTTGGTTAAGTGTCTCACTCTGGATTTCCACCCAGTCATGATCTCATAGTTTGTGGGATCACGCCCCACATCAGGCTCAGCACTGAGCACAGAGCCTGCTTTGGATTCTCTCTCTCCCTCTCTCTCTACCCCTCCCCTACTATGCTTTCTCTCTTGCTCAAAATAAATAAACATTTTATTAAAAAAGAAAATACATTTTAAAAGCCTAGTAAACAAATCATCATATGTCTTCTCTGATTATAGTAGGGAAGAGTAGGAAATTTAAAGAGGGAGTAAACAGAAAGGGGAGGCCTGGGCTATCTTATCCCTACAACACACACACACACACACACACACACACACACACTTAACAGAGGGTTAGTTATGTTGCAGTAACAAGCAGTCTCAAATTCTCAGTCACTTCAGTCAACAAGAGTTTCTTGCTCATGCTATATGTCTAAGATACAGAAGTGGGGGTGAAGAGATGTGGGAAAATGGAGGTAGTGGATTGGTCACTCAGAGACCCAAGTTAAAGGAGTCTCTTCCATCTCACTGATTTACCTACAAAAATTCTTTGACTTCTTGGTTGTGAGGACAGGGGAAGAAAGAGACTAGATAATTGGATAGAGTTTATTCTTTACCCGGAAGTGAAGTCTGTCACTTCTGTTCACATTTCCTTGGCCAGTACTGGTCACATTGCCCAGCCAACAGTGAGATGACTGTGAAGTACAATCTTGCTCAAGCCTGGCAGAGTAGGAGAAGCAGTCACTGAAGAGACCCAGCAATTTCCTTCACAAGCACCAAGGAGGCCCCAAAAGACCCTCAGAGCACAGTCTTAAGCCGTCACTCAATGAGATGCTTAATCGTATCCCTCACACTCAAGGAGTCTGAGTCTTTGAGGTCTGCAAAGACTTTCAATAGCTGCACTTTGTTAACCCTGATATGAAATGGGGCATGAATCTATGTTATAATGCTTCATTGACCCTTCCTGTCCTTACATTTTTAGGTACAAACAGATGTCCATTTTCTTTTTTCATGTGAACACAATCAATAATGCAGTTCTGCACTTTGCTTTTCATTCAATGTCACCTTAGAAATGAAAAATGGATTTGATGAGTACAAGGAAGTCTATGTTCAAGTAAATACTAGAAATACTGGAAAAAAAATAAGTAGGCATATTTATTGCAGAATTATTTACCTTTAATATGCTAGCATAGTTGTAATTTTCCATGAGGTAGTTAAACCATGCAGCATTTCCCAGTATCAAACTCTTTTTGCATTGAGCTATTATTCAAAAGTCTAAAATCTCATGCTCCCTAGAACACATTTAAGAAAATGCCACATATTGTGAAATATGTTATCTATAGTACAACCAGTATTTTGATCCTCATAGATGTGCTATATTTTGGCTTATCTTATTGTTTCTAATGCCTTCAACAGCCATAGGAGTGAAATACAGATAAGCAAGTCCCCAAATCCCAAATCCCACATGATAGTGGGTGTGAAGTTGCTTAGCAGTGGTGCCCCTGACCTGACTGTAATGGTGTTACCCAAAAATCTTTGCATGGTGCTACGCAACAGGGGAGCTAGTTTTCAACACTAACCCTGATAAGTGAGAACTTCTCCCCCACCCCCACCATCTAAGGGAGGAGAATGTATCATCATCTGTGTCAACAGAGCACATCCAGCAAAGAGAAGACAAAAAGAACTGAGCATTCAGGCCACAGAGAGCTACAGAACCAAGCAAACAAACACCATGCGTGGGACACTCCAATATTCTGCAAAACCTCTTCAAGATAGGATCTGAAGAAAAAAATTGCTAAAGATTGCTAAAGATTGGGTGACTTTTCTAAGTATAGAAATGAGGCCTGAAAGTAAAGGGTCTCAAAAAGAGAAGTTACAATGTTAACCTAAATGGTGATCCTTTGTAAGCTAAGAATGTCATGTATCACAAAAAATAGTTTAGCAGAATTCAATAGATTAACCCACTTTTTTCCAGAGTTTATATCCCTAGACACATTGACCATGAGCTTCTGCTGACTTATTTGTGACAAAAAGGTTAACAGTTTTTTCAGAACCACCTCTCAAGCCAAGAAGGTAATATAGCCAGAATCCAAGAGTGGCCCCCTCCTGCCTAGATGCCTTTTTCCATCACTGGTCCCCAGAGGGATGCCCACCCACTTGACATGTTAGGCAAAAATGCTCTTTGTTACTTGATATGCCTTTGCCCTAAGTCCTTCTTGTTCTTCACAAGCAAAGAAAGGCACACTTTTGGTAACAACTTGTTACAGAAGTTTGAGCTTTCTGGAAAGACAATTCTTGGATTACAGAGTTCATACTAGAACCAGGGTTACTACTGGCTCTAGTTTATAGTCAATTATGCATGTTACCAAGAATCTACAGTGACCACTACCAGGGTTCTCCAAAAGGTCTAAGTGTCTAAAGAGTTTCTACCACTGTTGTGTATTCATAACATATGGTCAACTCCAGTACATATTTGACCTGTCTATTCATTTGTGGATTATGAAATGGGCTTAAATAATTTTCTTCCTAAAGTATGTGTTTTGTAATTTTCATGTCACATTATTATACTTTTAAGAATAGCAATTCTATTTTAAATATTTTGGAAACTACAATGTTTATTTTTTGCTTTTCCATACATTTGATCTAAATGCCCATGCTTTTCTTCAAATCCCCTCTAATATATTTATGTTTTGAATGAAATGAAATATAACCACACGTAGATATAGAGAAAGTAAGAGACGTAGATAGAAATGTGTCCTCAAACAGGAGCACAATCCCCATATCACAAATGCAGGTATAGCAAAATATATATTGGCTCCATCTGGGCAGGCACTATATTTCTCTTGCTTGCTAGAACAAATCCTATGGTAAGTACTCAAAAAATATTTGCAAATTATTTAAGCAATTCCTTAGGAAAATATAGAGCTGGAAAATTTTTCTTTTTCATCACATTTCTATAAAACTCTACCATCAAATATAAACTATGATTAAGAACTTGAAATGAGGGGCGCCTGGGTGGCTCAGTCGGTTAAGCGTCCGACTTCAGCTCAGGTCACGATCTCACGGTCCGTGAGTTCGAGCCCTGCGTCGGGCTCTGGGCTGATGATGGCCCAGAGCCTGGAGCCTGCTTCCGATTCTGTGTCTCCCTCTCTCTCTGACCCTCCCCTGTTCATGCTCTGCCTCTCTCTGTCTCAAAAATAAAAACATTAAAAAAAAAAAAAAAAAAGAACTTGAAATGAGTCAAACTGCTTTCATTCAAATTCCAACTCCACCATTGAAATACCTGTGACCTCAAGCCTTACATTTACATCTTCTAATGCTTCAGTTTTCTTTGCCTTTAAAATGGGGAAAATAGTAACCCTAACTCAAAGGGTCATAATGAAGATTAGGTTAGAGTTATAATGAGGCTCAGGACTGAGGTGTTCAAGTATGTAATAAATAAGCACCAGGTAAATGTTTACTACTATTACTACTACTACCACTGTAAGGACGATGACTACCACTGCTGCCATTTTCCCTGGACTGCAGTTTCTTCACTTATGAAACAATATGTATGGATAATGAGTAGCTTTCAAACCCTTTCAGAATAACTGTTACGGTTCCATTAGGGAAGCAAACCTCTTTGAGTGATGTGGACTAAGGGGCTTATTTTCAGTATGATACCATATCCCAAGATGTGAGTTGTAGAGCAGTCTATGGAAGGCTAATGCATCTGTTGGGTAGTGGGCCTGAAATGGCTGTAGGTCAGCAGAATCAGCATCTGGGAAGAATCCTAAACATGAAGCAGGGAGAGCACGGACTAACAGACCCTCAAGGACGACAGAAACCCATGAGGTCAAAGTGGAATTCACCTCCACTTCTTACCACCTCCAGCAGTGGTGATGTGGATGACCTGTAGAAGAAGCCACCCCACTGCACCACATGTGAAGCATATATACTATGCAACAGCAGAGTTGCATCAGGACCAACGGAGAACATGGAAAAGCTGAAGGAGCTATGGAACCAGTTGTTGTGCCCTATGAATAAGGTAATCTGGCGGATCAGTGACAGTATATATGTGATGGCCCCTCCACTGAACTTCAGAGTATGATGATACCTCTGCATTTACCTGCCAGATCTACACCAACCTTCTCTTGCAGCCAGCCCTAATCTGGAACCACTCAGGGAAGGAGAATCTGGAAAATGTAGTTCTAGTCAAGCTTCACTGACACAGTCCAAAGCCACTGCATTTAGCAACAGTAGAAGCATTATAAATGCTCATAAAGACCTGCAATATCAGAAAAAAAAGGGAAAAAGTACTCTAGCTGAAGGGGGCAAGGACTAAGGAGCCTAAATCTTTTGGCCTATTCCTTGTATCTCCTCCACAGCTTGCCCTCCCCAGAATTCTTCACAGTTTGAAAGCAAACTTGAGTTGACCTCTCTTTCTCTGGGAAATACAGATCAGTGTGTAAAATATGTTGGATACGTTCTATCACATCATAGACGTATGATGTCAATTAGGCATGAGACTCTTAGGTAACATAAACTTGGATTTACAGTCAAGATAATACAAATTATTAAAATCAACTCTAGATTCCATCATTTTTCAATAATAATCCAACGCAACACTCTGAAAAACTATATGGGCAGCAAATGTCCAAATAATGACTATGCTGATGCTTCAGTCTAATGTTGATGCTTAGTCCATAGGGAATAAGGAAGGAGAATATGAATGCTTCCTAAACCACTGCAATCAATTGGTGACCCCAGGATTTAAATACATTTAATCCATGGGATTTACATCTGCACGATATGCTGTCTTTAGTTGTTGTTGTTGTTTTTAACTAATCATCTTCAAGGTAAAGATAGTTTTCCTAATAATTTTTAAACTTAAAAAGACTATCTAAAATATGAAATGATATTTCTCATGAGTCAAAGTGTTTGGAATGAAAACATTTTCACTTGGCACATACTCAGGGTGCATTGTGTGTGTGTGTGTCTGTGTGTGTGTCTATGTGTGCATTTCAGTAGCCATCTGGGATTTAGAGGTAACTATCTCTGGGGTTGGCAAACATTTTCTGTAAAGAGCCATATAATGAATATTTTCAGCTATAAGGGCCATATGATCTCTGTCCCAATTACTCAGTTCTGCTATTATACTGCAAAAGAAGCTTTAGACTATATGTAAATAAATGGGCGTAACTATGTTCCAACAAAACTTTACTTTTAAACACCAAAACGTAAATTTCAGATAATTTTCACATTATGAAATATTATTCTTTAACATTTTTCCAACCATTTAAAAATACAAATACCATTCTTAGATCACAAGCACAAGAACGTCAAAAGGCTGGATTTGGCTCATACGCCATAGTTTTTACCAACCCCTGACCTATCTCAATGGAAATCATTAGCCAATTAAGAAAACTAAAATGTTTTAACCAAAACCTGCAAATATTTAACTAAATTTTCTCAAATAGATTTAAGAAACTTGAGATTTTTAAATAGCCAACTAACTTTCTACCATTAAAACACAATGATTGAAAACTCAAATCCATTTGGATACTCAACATTGCAATGTTTTATTTCCAAGGTTGTACCAAAATAGTATATATGCTTCACATGCATGCTGTTGGGTTGAAAACCCTATTATTTTATTAAATAAGAAAAATAAATTTTTGTATTTGAGTTTGTTTTTAAATCAATGCAGGCCTTTAACAAAGTTAAGATTACTTCTTGGCTACATAGGAGCATGTCAAGAATAATTAAATAATCTCTTGTCACATCATCACAGTTAGTTGCTGAGTATCTTACTTTTTCTATATTATGGAAAAAATGAAAACCTAAGCATTCTGCCAATATGTTTCTTTTCCTAGTGTTTTGAAAGTTTACAAAGCCATCAGTTGCCATGGAAGCAAAAGAATATAAGTTGTAATGCATAAAATATGTCCAAACATGGTATGGATTATCAGATCAATCTAGTGTGTGAGAAAGACCTTCACAACCCTGCCAGTTGATTATGGGTTTTGTGTCCCACGAGGGATAAGCTTGGTATTCCATGAGGAAATATCATATTACGGTGTTGATTCCATTGTGTTTATCTTCAGCAAGTGTTCTGGGCAATGTTATCAGAGACAACAATTTTTAAAAAAGGGTTTCAATCTTTTAGCAAGAATCAAACTACAAATAAATCAAGATTTAAATTTTCTCTAAAATGAACCTGGATTACAATTTAATGTATATTTCCAGGGAAGAATAAAACTATTAAGTTCATGTTAAATCTCTTTTGTCTATAGCCATGCATTCTAAAATTATGTGTTTTATGCTAATTAAATAATGATAATAATAGTAATATAATAATAATATAATGTGAAGAAAACATTTCATCCAAATAATCCAATTATTAGTATAGAAGACTATAATCCAAACCATTCACATTATTTTATTTCTCCAAAACTCAGATATGCCTAAGTTGTTTTTATTTATTTATTTTCTGTAGCTCATCTATTTTGGTTCTTAAGTACTTTCTCATTGAAATATTTTTATGTTTGTGAAAACAAATTGGTTACTAAAAATAAGTACCTATTTTTACACACCTTTTGTTTTGACTGGAAAGAAGTCACAGGAGTATTGGCCATCATCAAATAATAGAGAATGGAAATAATGCATCAGGAAGTTAAAATATTTGAGGGCTTTAAAATTAAGACAAAATGAATAAAAATATATGCACAAAATATGGTATTTCAACCTAGTCATTGGACTCTTCAACCTCTTCATTAAAAGTGAAACAAAGTTGGGGGTCTGGGTGGCTCAGTCGGTTAAGTGTACTACTTCAGCCCAGGTCATGGTCTCACAGCTGTGAGTTCGAGCCCCACATCAGGCTCTGTGCTGACAGCTCAGAGCCTGGAGCCTGCTTCTGATTCTGTGTCTCCCTCTCTCTCTGCCCCTTCCTGCTCATGCTCTGTCTCTCTCAAAACTAAACATTAAAAAAAAAAGTGAAGCAAAGTTGAGAAAATGGTCAATAAAATACAAGTTTTAAATACCACTCCAAAATCTTTGTTGTTATCCAGTAATTGCTTTTCATAAGGATGATAAATGAAAGTGTATATGTTTTCAGTATAAAATGTGATGTATATTCATCAGACATTCTACAGAAACAAGAACAAAAAGAGTATGAAAATTATTTTCAAAAAGATAATTGGGGTGCATGGGTGGCTCAGTTGTTGAGTGACCAACTCTTGATTTCAGCTCAGGTCATGATCCAGTGTCATGGGATCAAACCCCATGTCAGGCTCCATACTGAGCATGGATCCTGCTTAAGATTCTCTCTCTCTCTCATCCTTTGCCCCTCTCTCCCTCTCATGTGCTTTCTCTCTCTCTCTCTCTCTCTAAAATAAAAAAAGTAAAAAATAAAAAGAAAGATATCTTATACCAGAGGTGAGAAGTTACATAATCACAAGTATTGTCCCAAAATAAGTTTTGTTCATTACCCCTAAGCATAAATATAACACCTCATTCCTAATCTACAGTTACCTATCTATTGCAATATTTCTTTCTACAAGATATTATAAGATGACCACTTCTTTTTCCTCCATAGAAAACTTGATCACCCTTGTGAACATTTTCATTCTCACACTTTTGGTCCTCTCTGAACTTCAGTCTCTTTATTTGTTAAATGAAGATAAGCACATCTACATCATCATGCTTGGGAGAAGGAAGAGAGACTACATACATGAAAATATTTTTCAAACTGGAAAATACACAGGATAAGTCATCTATTATTTTTATGATCTGTAAATATACTATTTCAGGTTTCCTTCACTACTCACCCACTCCCAACCACCACTATAGTGACATGATTAAAATAAATGAATGAGGGGCGCCTGGGTGGCGCAGTCGGTTAAGCGTCCAACTTCAGCCAGGTCACAATCTCGTGGTCCGTGAGTTTGAGCCCCGCGTCGGGCTCTGGGCTGATGGCTCGGAGCCTGGAGCCTGTTTCCGATTCTGTGTCTCCCTCTCTCTCTGCCCCTCCCCCGTTCATGCTCTGTCTCTCTCTGTCCCCAAAATAAATAAACGTTGAAAAAAAAATTAAAAAAAATAAATAAATAAATGATGGGGAAATTCAAGCCCCCTTGATATGGTTGCATCATCAACAATCTTTTGTATATGTTCTTATTCATTTTGGTGAAACCAACCAGAGGATCTAGGACCACATCTAGAGTGCAATGGTCATGAAAAAGCAAGGCAGACAAGAAGAACCTTCTTGATTACATATTGCATCAGGCATTTTGCTAGAAATACATAGCTTTTTTTAATCTTTAGGAAAATACATACATAGCAATGTAATGCCCATTTTAAAGGTGGGCAAAGTGATGCTGAAGATTCAGGATTTGTGGTAGAGGGTACTGTGTTGATATTGGTTCTGTCCAACATGCCTGCTAAAGATACAGTTTTCAACCCCTTAATTAATACCTCCACAAAAAAAGTCTCTCTGTTGATAACTTCCCATCTAAATGGAGGAATCAGACAATGCCAAGTGTGGTTGTGAACAAAATCTGTTGAGCATCAATTAAGCAGGACATTTTTGGCAGTAAACTAGCTGTGAGTGAATGACTACACAGGTGATTCGTGACTAAAAAAAAAAAAAGGTGACAAATTGTCATTTTAAATAGCATGCACCATCACCCAGAAGTTAATTCCTTCTCAAATTCTTTTCTTCTGGCCCCTCTTGCCCGACCTTAGCCTTGCTCATACATACAACAAAAGTTCCCCTTTTTGCTCCACATGCTGTAGTCACTTATCTTTCATCTCCAGTGGAATGAGTTATTTTTCAAAACAACATAGTCACTGTAATAAAATGGCCATGTGGTTAGGTTAGCACAGAACATTTTTGTGCAGAATAGACCTACTTTGTTCCTATCTATTATATAACCAACATTCATTACTGAAGCCTTAAGTTTACATTTTAGATATCTAAGCAAAAATGTCAGAAAGGAGTTCCTTTATCTTTTTGTCCTTATTGTTAAATGGCCCTTATTCCTTTCTAATTGAAAAACAAGCAGGCTCAGTGGTAGAAGGCACTTTCTTTCCTGATCCCTTTCATTACAGAAAGAGTTTGGTTCTTAAAGAGCACAGGCTTTGAACTCAGATCTGCAATGGCTACTCAGGATCTCAGTATGATCTTAGGTAGGAATCTTAAACTTCAAAGCCCTAATTTCCTCATGGGAGTAATAGCCACAACCTTGACTAACTGCTGCTGGGGCTAGCAAATGGGACATCTGTGTGAGAAAGCGCTCTTTAGTTTGTTTTTTAATGTTTATTTATTTTTCAGACAGGGAGAGGAAGACAGAGAGAGACACACAGAATCCGAAGCAAGCTTCAGGCTCTGAGCTGTCAGCACAGACCCTGATGTGGGGCTCGAACTCATGAACCTCTAGATCATGACCTGAGCTGAAGTCAGATGCCTAAACAACTGAGCCACCGAGACTTTAAATGGTAATGTCTTGACATTTGACACCCTTTCCACCATGACTTGTTCTTGTTTGGCCACTTGTTCATGGAACAAGAAATGTTTCCAGAGGGCCTAGTACATGGCAGATGTTGTCTATCTGCAATGAATGGTGGTATCTCTTAATACTTATGGAAAATTAGAAAAAGGTGAAGTGGTGTCTTTAAATTCTAACACAGGTTTTTAGGGAGAGGCAACTTGAGCTGGAAAATTAGAAAAGAATCCAAAAAGGGGTATTTATATGGACATGATGAAGAACATGAATATATGTTATGGTATGAAAGGAGATGAAGGTTTTGGCAGTGAACAGTATGGGATATACCCAGCAACACCAGACTTTTCTGTCATGGTGATGGTGATACCCTATGGACACAAATCATACAGACCTTGAAAATCAAGCTAAGGAATATAGATTTCATTTTAGTAGGAAATGGAGAGCCTTTGACAATTTTTTATATAATAGCGGTATGATCAGAAACGGGGCTTCGAGAATGATGGTCCGAGGAGCTCAGGGAATACTTCCCCAGTGAAGCAACCATTTAAATCATGAAAATTATAAAAATTATAAATAACAATTTAAAAACCACATGTCTCTGGAAATATTAAATGGGGAAATATTTATTCAATAAACTCTATGAGCTCTTAGTAAGAACAGTAAGAGTCTGTGGCATATTAGTCACAACCTACTCCTGCCGCTAATCAGCGTAAGGGGAGCTCTACTCCAAGCAGGTGTGGCTGAGAAGTTGGATGAAACAGTGGAACAATTTATGCCTGAGGGCATTGTCAAAAACAATAGAGCAATTACTTAGAAATTAGTGGGAGCTACCATTCAGAGGTTATGTTGGGAGCCCTCAAAACTGCCCTCAGTTCCACAATTCACTACGACAAATCAAAGGGCTCAGCATACAGTTGTACTCAAGGCTTGATTTATAGTTCAGTGCAAGGTGACCAATTAAAATCAGCAAAACAAAAGGTGAATGAGGTGAGGCCCAGAGGAAAGCAGGTGTAAGTTTCCAAGAGTCCTTTCCCAGTGGAGTCACACAGGATTTATTATTCCTTTCACTGCAGATTGTGGTGACATGTGAAAAGATGTTTAGCAGGGAAGCTCTTTGGAGACTTTGGTTTTTACCAGAGACTCGTCACCTAGGCACTCTGCCTAGCATGGACGAAAATTTCAGAATCCCAAAAGGAAAGCAGGAGAGACGCCTGGGTGGCTCTGTCTGTTAAGCGTCCAACTTCTGCTCAGGTCATGATCTCATGGTTTGTGGGTTCGAGCCCTGCGTCAGGCTTTGTGCTGACAGCTCAGAGCCTGGAGGCTGCTTCAGATTCTGTGTCTCCCTCTCTCTTTGTCTCCCCCTCACTCACGCTCTGTCTCTCTCTCTCAAAAATGAATAAACATTGAAAAAAAATACCAGACAAAAGGAAAGCAGGAGTTTAGCATAAACCACATTCTTTGTGCAAACAGTTTAGCCACAGTGAACCTTTATTATTGGTTCTGGTAATAGTGGAAACCCTCGCTTAAATCCAAGTTCCTAGATATGAATTACATCACAAGAAAGCTGTTAAAAATAATGCAATCAAACCTGAACTTCTGAAAGGTTAATGCAGATTTAATGTAGTGGGACTAGAGTAGAGAAATACTGAACACAGACGAGAGAGTTAGGGGGGTTCTGCAATGGCCCAATCAAGAGGTACCGAGGAGCTGAAGGGCAGAGGAAGGGAATCACCAAATAGTGAGCAATGATTGTGCCTATATCATGCTTGATGTGGCCCAAACCTTCATTCCAGGAAAGGCTTCCTTGCTGTTACTCCCCTCACATGCCCTGTACTGCAGCTAAACTCAATACACCCTGACTAAGGTTGTAGTAGGAGATCATGATGAAAAACGTGCAGTTACACTTTTACTTTTACCATTTCCTATACACATTTCCTATACTTATTCAACAAGTTAAAAAAATCACAAAGTATTAGACAGGAGAGGCTAGATTATGCTATTGCAGTGGTACTCAAACTTAAGCTTGCACAGGAATATCCAGGAGGGATTTTTAGTATATAGATTGCTGGGCCCCCGGCTGAGAGATTGTGACCGAGTATTCTGGAATGGGACTTGAGAATTTGTACTTCTGATAAGTTCCTTAATAAGGCGGATGCTCTTGGTCAAGGGAACACACCCTGGGAATACCTGTGCTATTTTAACAAACATTCCTCCAAATCCCTGTACTTTATCACAAGGTAAAGTCATACATGCTACTTGTCCATCACAGGACACCTAAGATAGGATAGAGGTACGGGAGGGTCTCTGCCCACATAGTCACTCAAGGACACAGGCTGGACTCCATATAGCTGCCCCATATAGAACCCCCCATATCATTGGTTGTCATAGAGGAAGACAGCCACAAAATCTCATGGCTACTCTTTCATGTTTGGCCTAGAGAGGACACCCATCAGGTCTGCTCAGGGTCTATTGGCTAGAATGAGTCATATAACCCTTGAAATCTTCAGATTGCTGGAATGAAAAGGAAAATGGATATTAGTTAGACCCAATTCTCTAATATTGGAATTACATGTTTACAGTAATTAGCTCTAATTAATTGAACTGTGTTTAATGGAACACAAATGATCTACCTATACAAAGCTGCTGACCAAATCTTACTGTGGCTGATTAGAATATAGTTATAAATATCATTTTCTACAGTAATGAAAACAGTGTGATCTGCCATAAGGATAGACATATAGACTAATAGAATACAATAGAGAGCCCAGAAATAAACCCTTGCATATTTGGTCAAATAATTTTTTACAAAGTTTGCCATGGTGAAAGAATAGTCCCTTCAACATATAGTGCTGGGAAAAATGGATGTCCACATGTAAAAGAATGGAGTTGGACTCTTACCTTCTACCATATATAAAAAAAAATTATCCCAAAATGGGTTAAAACCTCAATGCAAGAGCTAAAACTCTAAAACTCTAAAAATGAAATATAGGGCAAATCTTCATGACCTTTGACTTGGCAATTGTTCCTTAAAGATAATTCTGGATATATAGGCAACAAAAGAAAAAAATAGGTAAATTGGACTTCATTAAAATTAAAACCTTTTGTGCATCAAAAGATAATATGAAGAAGTAAAAAGATAACCCCTCAGAATAAAAGAAATATTTGAAAATCATAAATTTAGCAAAGGTTTAATACCCAGAAGGTGTAAAGAATACATACAACTCAACAACAGAAAGACAATGTGATTAAAGAAACACACAAAAGACTTGAATAGATATTTCTTGAAAGACATATCAATGTATAAATTACCAATAAGAACTTCAAAAGATTTCAAACTATTAATCATTAGGGATATGCAAATCAAAAGCACAATGAGATAGCACTTCACACCTACTAGGACGACTATAATTAAACAAAATCCAGAAAATAACAAGTGTTGCTGACAATGTAGAAAAATTGGAACCTTCTACATTACTGATGAGGATATAAACTTGCGCAGCTGATATTGAAAACAGTCAAAAAGCTTAACAGAACTACCATATGACCTAACAATTCTAAAAGAATTAAAAACAGAGACTCCAGCAGAAACACATATATCAATGTTATTGAGGCATTATTCACAATAGCCAAAGAGTGGCCAGAACACCCCAAGTAGCTATCAGCAGATGAATGGATAGACAAAATGTGGTACATACACACAATGGAATATTATTCAGTCACAAAAAGAATGAAGTTCTGCTACATTGTAGGTGAACTTTGAAAATATGCTAACTGAAATAGGCCAGACATAAAAGGACACAAAAGGATTCTATTTACATGAAATATCTAGAGTAGGCAATTTCATGGAAACAGAAAGTATATTAGAAGTTACAGAAGGAATAATGGGGAATTATTGCATAACAGATACATAGTATGTATTTGGGGTAATGAAAAATCTTAGATAGTAGTGATGGTTGCAAACATTGTGAAAATGCCACTGAATTGTGCACTGAATTGAATGTATGAAAAAGGAAGATAAAATTTTATGCTATATTATACATATAATATAAAATGATATGTCATATTATATGTATAATATAAAAATGAAAAAGAAACAAATATTGATTTTATAGTGCCTATGTATCATAGTAAAAATAACAGGAATAACATTCTAACATGAATATCAAAATTGTGTCTGGCATAATATATACCAGAACATGGACCATACCCTCAAATGATAGGAGAAATTCTTTTTTCCCACTATTATTAATAAAACTATCCTATTTTTATGATTAATGATATTTAATGATATCATTACATTATCATTTATCTGTAACTTAAGTTTCTTTGAGAAAAACCAGATGGAGTTAGGCGGCCAGCCAACAAAGTAGAATGGCTATGAGCACAGATCTTGCAGTTGGAGTGTAAGGGATTTGAACCCCAACTCTGCCATTCATTACCTGAGCGACCTTGGGTAAGTCACGTAGCTCCCTGTGTCTCAATTTCCTCATTTTGAAACAGAGCTAATAATAGTACTTACCTCTTACGTTGCTCTGAAAGTTAAATAAATTAATACTTATGAAGTACATAAAATGGTGTGCCTGTTTTATGGTAACCATGCTATGTAAAATAAAATTTCTCAGTATAGTGGTTGGCTAATTTAATCTGTAACAGCCTAATTTCCAAAGTAATGCTGATACAGCAGCTATAGGGGTAATGCCCTATCTTTCACCTGGAACAAATTTTGCAGAGGTTATACACCTGAAAAGCTTTTGTATGACGGTGATACAATGTAATTACATTGGTGAGCAGAATAAAAATGACTGAATTACGTTAAGCCATCTCTGTACATGAGAGAGACCCAAAGACAGTACAGTTTGCTCTAGCACTTTTCACCTACTTAGATACAGGATGATGCCCAAATCTCTCTCCTCTCAGGGAACAGGGGAGTTGGATTGCACACCTCCCTGAAGGGTTCTACAAGGTGGAGATGGAAGTAGGAATCTCTTGACGTTGAAATCCCAGGAGTCCACCAAAGCAGTTGCTGAGAGGGTTTTCCAAGTCCAATTGGGCAAAAAGCTATGGCAGGCAGAGGGAAGCCAAGAGGAATGGCCATAGACTCAAGAGCCAAAAAAAAGAAAAAAAAAAAGTGAACCTATGAACCTAAGAATATCAAGTCAGCTGTTAACCGGAAGAGGTATGGGTCAACTGCCTATAATTTCACTTCTTGTCTAAAAGTTGCTTTTATGTGAAAACCACAGCTATTGAACTAAGAGGCAGATTCAGTCATTTGTTCATTCAATGAGCACTTACACATACATTGTACTCTGCACCGAACACCACATTGCACGTGAAATGAGATGTGGAGCCTTCAGATACGCCAATATATTGTTACAAGGAAAAGAACCTTTGAGACATAGGAGGGATCCCATGGAACGCTGACATTATTGCTCTTGTTTTTAAAAGGAAGTGAAAAAGGATACTGAATATTTCTTGCATGATGTCTCAGCAAGGAAATTCTTACACCTACCTTGAAAAAGAAAAAAAAAAAAAAAAAGGAAGATTAAATCAACTGTGGGAATAAATCTCTTTTGACCCGGTGACTTATCTAAGCAGAAAGTCGCTTCCCTTGATGGTAGTTGAGATGCCTTGTTTGTACTCACTTGATCCCTGGACTCTTTTACCCTGCCCCCAACTCCCATTTGCCTGAAAATAGTTAAAAGGCAAAGCAGTAAATCAGGAAGTCTCCAAACACAGCAGGGTTCAGCTGACAGTACAGCAGGGTTAGGGCTGAAAACTGAAGTCGTCTAATTTCATTTTCAAAGCTGAACATCTAATGGTGGATTATCATTAATGGCAGACAGCATGGTGTCAAAGGGTTGTGTCAGGCTCCAGACCTTTTCGTGCTTTACATTCCTATGTTTAATCAAAGGTTAACCAAATCATTGCTGGTAGCAACCTGCAGCTTCAAGGGTCTGTGGGTGGTCTGTCTCTGCCACTGAGGCAGCCACTGCTGATAAGAAAAAGAATACACTTATAGTCCATATATACACATTCCTGGATGTTTACCACTTTACAAAAACTGTAACATGTAACTGCCTCATGAGCTGCTGGGGCTGGAGAGGCTATGCCATTTTATCTCCAATTGGGAACTAATTTTATTATTTGAATGTATGATTATTGATTTATTAAATCATTTCTTTAATTTGTTTAGTCAAACAAACAGAAAAGTGTCCAAATATTTATTATTATTTTTTTAATTTCTTGCTTCTTTCCCAGGCCTTACTTCAGCAGCTTTTCCAAGTGGCTGGTAACTTTTTCCTTAAATTTTTTTAATGTTTATTTATTTTTTGAGAGAGAGACAGGGCATGAGCAGGGGAAGGGCAGAGAAAGAAGGAGACACAGAATCCGAAGCAGGTTCCAGGCTCTGAGCTGTCAGCAACAGAGCCTGATGCGGGGCTTGAACTCACAAACCACGAGATCATGCCCTGAGCTAAAATCTGACGCTTAACCAACAAGGCACCCAAGCATCCCTGCAAGTGATTGATAACTTTAAGGAGTTTCCAGCTAAGCTCTTTGCTAGGCCTCCAAAGACAAAAGTAGGAGAAAATTCCTGCAGGTGAGTTCTCAGCTGATGGCAGGGACAAAACCTGGGCTGGTCTACTCTATGGTGTGTTGGTCCGGTAGGAATTCAGTGGCAAAAGTAAAGGGAGATAAAATTTTTCTTAAATACACAGCTGGAGGTTTTTCAATGTTTATAGGTAGGGAGGCCAATCAGCAGTGGTTCTCAAACTTCGGAGTGCATAACAATCACCTGACGGCTTGTTAGAAATGCAGGTTTCTAATGTTAAACCTCCTGGGGATTATTTAACCTGGCCCCTCATTTCACAGATGCAGAAATCAGGGCAGGACAACAGAGGGTCAAGCCCTCTGCCCAACAGCACTCGTTGGTCAGCAGAACTGGGATTAGAATCCGAGTGTCCTGACTCTCTGATGTGGGTAAGTATTCAGAGTTGAATGAAATAAGATTTTGTCCTTAACCTGGACAGACACATAAGCAGAGCATTCAATTCATTGTGATAATGACTATATTAGTAGGGTAAACAAAGGGCTTTAGGACTAGAGGAGGGAGTAACTGCTGGCCACAGCCAGGAGATGTTGAGGGTGTACTTGAAAAGTGGGGTTTGTCTCTCTCTCCCTCCCTAAAATAAAAAAGGTCGGGGGGCACCTGGGTGGCTCAGTCAGTTGAGTGTCCAACTCTTGATTTGAGCTCAGGTCCTGATCCCAGAGTCCTGGAATGGAGCCCGGTTTCTGGCTCTGAGCTGAAAGTGGAGTCTGCTTAAGATTCTCTCTCTCTCTCTCTCTCTCTCTCTCTCTCTCTCTCTCTCCTTTTTTCCCATGCTCCCTCTGCCCCTCTTCCTGCTCATGCTTGCTCTTTCTAAAATTAAGAAAAAAAAGAAGAAAATAAAAGTAAGGCTTTACCAAACTGAGTGAAGTGATAGCAAGCATTTAAGAAGGAGTTTGGGTGGGGCGCCTGGGTGGCTCAGTCGGTTAAGAGCCGACTTCCGCTCAGGTCGTGATCTCGCGGTCCGTGAGTTCGAGACCCGCGTCGCTCTGTGCTCAGAGCCTGGAGCCTATTTCAGATTCTGTGTCTCCCTCTCTCTGACCCTCCCCCGTTCATGCCCTGTCTCTCTCTGTCTCAAAAATAATAAATAAACATTAAAAAAAAAAAAGGAGTTTGGTTAGGAGAATGAAAATTATGCATGTGTCTGTAATACACTTGTGCTCAGTGTCCGTGCTGGGTTGCAGGATAGGGCAAAGGCTGAACATGGCTGGAGAAGTAGGTTAAGAAGTGGACCTTAAAGAGCCTTGTATGATATTCTAAGGAACCATCACTGAATCCTAAAGGTGAGTAGTTCTCTACTTTACCATCAGGAGAATCACCTGGATGGCTCTTTAAAACACAGATTGCTGGGGCCCACTTACAGAATTTCTGATTAAGCAGCCCTGGGGTGGGGTACAAGAGTGTACATTTCTAACAAGTTCCCAGGTGATGCTGCTCAAAGGATCCCACTTTGTAAACCACCGCTGCTGATCATAGCCAAAAACGGTTTTAAAAAATAAAGAACATAATAGCATTCAAGTTGTGGAAAGAAAATCCAAGGTGGGGTAGAGAAATTAGAGTATGCTGGTTTCAGGGAAATAAGAATCCACATCGCCCGTTTGTTGCCATTGATCCTGTAGAGCATTGTGTGCTAGGAGCTAAATTTCTAGCTTTCGTTTAACATACTTAAACTATACAATTGCCAAGTCTTAAGCATAAGGCTTTGGTTTGACTAAGTGTTAGAATTACAGCTAATAGCCTCTCAAAGATAAGAAGAGGTAAGGATTGTTGGGCGGTGCTGGGACCAGCTCTTAGCTGCTGATGCAGAGAAACATTTCCACTGCGGCGAATGGAGTTTGGGCACAGCTGGCTCTACATTAGCTGTGGTTCAGGAAAGGACACGTATCTCTCTCTCACTTCTTCTAGGCTCCACTGGTCCTGTATATCAGGATCCTTAGCAGCCTCAATTTGACCTCACCATCTAGCATAAAGGAAAGTCACCTAAATGTAGCTTAAAATCTGAACTCCTCATCCCAGCTCTCCAAATTCTTTTTCATCCAGATAACTTCTGTTACCACAACCTTTAAACATAACTTGTTTATCTTTCAGAGCCTGGTTATCTTTCCAAAAATATGCCATTTTTCATACCAATAATACTACTGCCTTTCTCCATCCCTGTCCAGTCACAAACCCTACCCATCCTTCAAATCCCAGCTCAGAATCCTCTTCCTTGGACCCTCCCCGTATTTCTCTACCTGCACTGATCCTGCCAATTGTGAAGTTCGATAACGGCAATTGACTTGTAACTCACACTTTACTCCTCAACTGTGCATATTTCCGACTCCTGCTTTATCCATCTTAGCTTCTCAGCCAGACTGCCAACCCCAGCTCCTCAAAGTCATCTGTGCTACCCAGGAAATCAGCAAGGTGCTTTGTACAGAGTAATTAGATTCTCAAGTACTGATCCATAATATCAGTCCATGTCAATGAAAACAAGTACAGCTAAAACCTGAATCAAACATACATTTTAAGTGGCACAGTAAGGCATTATAGCAAATTACCTAAAATTTTAAAAAGTAAAGTAACCTAAACGTCTTTGGTGGACATTCTATTTGCCCATCCTCACCGTGTTTTCTCTATGGAAACATCATCATTACACCATTATGTTTGCTTGTCCCCATTTTTACAAACATTTTTCTTCTCTTTGCTTTAACTTTTTTTTTTTTTTTTGGTAGTTTTAAGCTTCTGAATTGCAAGCCCTCTAATCATAGAGAGAGGCAGGATTAGTACAGATACAAAATCTTAAAACTCCAGACAGGAGTCCCTCAACATTCCCACCTCAGACCCCCCTCTATCTGTGTCTGGGACCAGCTCCAACTTGGCTCTGCTCCTGGATTACGTGGCGCCCAGACCTCCCTCTCCCTGGCAGACCCCTACGCTCGCCCAGCTACAATAGCATCATTTTGCAGATCATTCCCAGATCTACCTTTCTAAGCCAACCTTACTACTCCTCCTGTCCAGACCTGCACTTTAAGCTTTCAGATGTTTTTGCCCGCATGTTTAACAGCCTGCAAACCTATCATCATATGGATAAACATAATGCTTGCTGTCTCCCCCAAGGCCACATTCCTATCTTGCTTGTCTTCATTTGTAGTATGAGCTTCACAGCCCTGCAATTGTCATAGACAGCCAGTGCGGAGGTCACTGTATTTCTCTTGGTTCATTTTTGTCTTCTGTACTTTGTCAATAATATTTACAAAATATCCACATTTATCATAAAAGGTGAAATCCATGCCTTGCTAGCCACATGGAGGAATTATGCTAATACTGATCTCCCTTTTCTTTTGTCCATTTGATTTGGATTGTTTTTTCTGTCCACACAAAATGTGGCTGTCAAAGATTCTAACATGATTAATTCACACACATGTTCACACCATTTCTCTACAGGATTTAAAAACTCTTTAAAAAAATGAATGGCTTCAGGGTTAGCCACATGTGTATCCTTATTTGCATTCTTTGTCTTCTTCTTTTGGACTCCTGGAATCGAGATAAACATTGGGTTACCTTCAACCCCTTCATTCTCTTTATTAGTGCTATACTTTCTTTTATGACATCTGAAGTCTAGTGCAAACTTTTTCTTGAGTTTAGAAACTATTTTAAGACGCTTATCCACCAAAGATCAAGAATTCACTGAAGCATCCTACTTGCAACACCAATCTTAAAAAGATAGGGAGATATACTGATTATTTTTAACTTTCCACTAATAATGAACCTAGGTTAATCATTGATACATTTAACTGGAACTTTTTAGATTGTATGGGAAAACAAAAAATCATGGGCCAAACACTGTAAGAACTTGGAAGGAATACCTTGAGATGATGGGAGAATAGACAGTTGCAACGTTAGTTTTCCCTCCCTTTTCTTTTTTGTGTTCTAGCATTTATCATGGTCTTTGATGCATAATAGGTACTAAATAAATATTGGTATAATGTATTAATTCACATGAAAATAATGTGTAAAAAGTAGTAGCACATGGAAGTATTCCTAGTGGTTCCAAAATATGCAGTGTTCTTAATTCAAAATGCTATAGTTATAATTTCCGTGTTTTGAAAACAACACTGAGGATGCAGCCAAAATATATCACGTACCCTACATTTAGAACATCTTGTTAGTTTATGTTTCATCTTAGAAGAATGGAATTTCTAATTTATTTCCCAGAGTTTTGTCAAAAGGGTGGTATTGATTACAATGTTTTATTTATACTTGGGAATCTCTCTAAGGTTTAAACTCAGCTTGAAAGCAGGGTCATGAATCTGTTCTTGTGTAAGTATAACACAAAGTTGCTATAATCAGATAACTTTAGGTTTCACATTAAAATTAAAAATAACATTGAAGTCATTTTAGGTAGACAGTTTGCAATGGTTCCCCTGAGTCCCCTTAAATAATTTTATGTTCTGGAGACATCTGAAACTTTGATTGATGCATTGATAAATGCTTTCTTCTGTTTTAGATAACGAAGAAACCATTGACTAAAACTAAAGCCAAGTTTTGCCTTTAAAATGTCCTCCAGTGAATGTCAAACTGTATCAAAGCCTAATTCACACTGCAGTACATATCATGAATATGGTACTGATCATAAATCCCAACTTTAAGCCCAGATCTTATAATGACAAGTCTGCTTTCAAACACTTATGTTGTTGGTGAGATCTCTCTGAAGACTGACTGAAGGGATTACAAGATCATCCTTGGTTCCAGGGAAATCCATAAACTTGTGAATAAGAAGCCCTTATTTTTCCAGGGTCTTAAGAGTCATGATAAGGAATATGTTAATAACCTGCTCTGTAGGTTTCCTGTCTTAGATGTCTGGGTTTGATCACATCTCGGGTAATAATTTTGCTTCATAATTATTTAAAGTGAATCACTTGGAAACGTGGATAGCTAGAGTGACTTTGGAAATAATATTTGAGGTTACCTAGAACTCAAGCTAATTCATTAATTTCAATCTGTTTTAACTAATGTCAATTCCAACCAAAGTTAGTGTATTTTCAGCATTTCCTTGATTATTCATATTATTATTAATGTTTGTTTGTCTCAAGTTCTTTCATAAGGGAGCTTAAACTAATACTATTAAATCTAATTCAGATTGCAGTAATGACATACACAAAAGCTTTCTCTGCATCAGTTCTCTGATTGAGAAACTAGATTTTCTCTCTCCCTACAAATTCCATTATTCCTAACCTGAGAATAACTGGTTCCCTAGCCCCTTGAATGATGCCCCAGTTCTCAGCATTTGCAGTGAACTCAGCCTTACATTTTCAGTGGACATACTTGATCTTTCTTGCTTCTGTGCCCTTGCCTTCAATGCCCTTCCTTTCACTTGCCTCAAAGTCAGAAAACCTTTTCCTGACAGTTTCAGTACCAAGATCCCATTCCCTTTATTTTTCGTTTCCTGACACATTTAGCTGTTGGTACGACTTTTTTTTTTCCCACATGTCATTCTCAAAAAGGCAAAAACAATGTGGTTTTTCCTGAGTATTTCACCCAGAGCCAACTGAAATACTCAGTATACAGTAGATGCTTCCCACATGCTGATGAGCAAGGGGACATCAATGCATTTGGGAAAACTTCTTAGTAAAGTTGCCTTATCCCTTCACAAATTCTCTGTTAATCCCCTAACCAACTGTTTGTGTTGAAAACAAACAGTAACATGAATTACTGTTACATGGTACATCCTACCACTCTCCTTTCTGATTATCAATCCAAATAGGAACAATCTGGAATGATATTGCCCAAGGGCAGTCACTTGGAAAGAAAAGGGAAGAAATTCAGGAAAATGACTCATCCTTAGGCTGATAATTCAGGATTGATCTTATTGATTAACAATCATAATTTATTATGTAATTCTGATAGAAAAAGGATTTTTAGTTTAGACACAGAGCTTGAAAGAAGTTACTCTATTTATAAAATTGCAAAAAGAAAGAGCTAGGGAATTGTGCCTGCTTGGTGCTCTGTGTTAGATTTTTCTAGCTAAGTTATTCCTGAAACAATCTAGATATGGAAGTCTAGTTACTCTTCTGGAAGCCTGGTATTCTTGTTTCTTAGACTAGTAGCAAAGCAGAAGCAGCCTGTTGAATTAAGTGGAGCTGAAACCAAGCCTTCCTGCACCACACCTGTTAATCACTGAAATGAAAGGCCAATTCAAAGATGTAACACAACACTGTTGGTCGTCAAAACCTGCTTGAGTTACCACAGATTCATTTATGACTCTCTTGGGAGCATCACTGCTGTGAAATCTATCAAATTAGGAACTGCCCCCAAATTCTGCTCAGTAAAGAATGCAAACATTTCACTCAAATGGCACTTGTTTGTCAAATGGGCAAGGGCAGGGAAATTGATGAGGGTACTAATTATTCTTGAAAGAGCCAGAAAGGAGTGAAGAACATTCAAAGACTTCATAAAGAAGTGAGGAGCAAGGGAGTGAATTTCCCCAAACTTTAAAAGGCTTCAGATCCACAGACAGCAGGGCTGGTAAGCAGGGCAGGGCTTCCTCAATTAGAAACAGGTCTCCTCCTCTGTTGCAATCCTGACATTTCCCTTGTGGATTAAGACAGAGTTGAATTTTTGAAAATTGTGAAATTTTATGTTTTCTTTCAAACACTGAATATTGATGCATAATAGGGGTATATAGACCATAACTATTTTGTCTAATCTTTTGTTCTTCGTGGGTTTTATAAAAATTAATGTCATTTTGCCCAAATACCAGAAAGGAACACCATGGTAGTTTAAGTGGTGAAGGCTTTCAGGGAAAGTAGGGTTCAGCTACTTACTATTTAAGCTAGCTATGCTAATAAGCAACTCTGGGCCTAAGTGAAACGACTCAACCTAGACATGGCTAAGTAGAACTTGGTTTTCAATCAACAGGTACTTACCTCTAACAAGTTAAGAAATTCAAGAAGAGTTGGAATAAAATTCTTTGACTTAATAAACTAATACAAACTGGCAACTAGTTTTTTGTTCCATGCAAGAGTAAATAAAATATCCATATTATCTTCTGGTTCCCTTCTCTAGATATAAGATAAAGAAGATACTAGAAAGCAAAGACCTGAAAGAGAAATACCTTGAGAAAGCAGGCATAGGCATCCATTGATATAGGGGAGACCTTAGGCTCATTCTGTCTAGGTGTGTTTTAGTTTTTAATAGGACATAAAGATGAAGAAAACTTCCAAGCCTAAAGAAATGAAGTCTTATTGTTAGGAAATCAAGTGATTTAACTGGTGTTGAGGATGGAAAATGTATTTAGATTGGAAAATACTTAAATGCATGCCAGAGTAGGATGAGCTATCTGATATCCATTAAATTTTGCCAGTGAGAGAGCAAACAGTTTTTAATGAAAGTTTGCCACATGCAAAGCACTGTGGCAGGCTCTCTGAGGACTTGTGCTTGCCCTCAAATTGGTTATAATTCAGTAGTGTTGTAAGAAATACATGACAATCTAGTGAGATAATGTTAAGTTTAAGACATAGCATAGGAAGAAATGTCATGTGAAAGTATGAAGATAGGAAAACCAATTCTCCATGCTGAGATAGTGAAGAATGTTTGTGGCAATTAAACATGCATAGTTGCTTACTTTGCCTAATTGTGAAAACATTCTTGTTGAACTATGCTCCTCCGCTTCTGAATTGACCCTCAAGTCTTTCATTATTGATTTAATGGGGAGTATAGCGATCTTGCCAAATCCTCTTCTCCCCTTTCTTACCTGCTATGTCACCTCTTGACCATTATGACACAGGGTGGTTGATATAAGGTTTTGCACAGTGACCATAATTATTTTATCCATTATAAAATATTTAAACTACATGAGGAACTCAGATCTAGGCATATTCAGATAAAAGGTAGGTTTGGGTTATTAAAAGAAACTACCATGATGAGTTACGGTTGGATGACCCCATTTGAACTAAGGAATTATCTTGGAAACATGCTCACATAGAACAGAAAAGACATGTTCTTCCAAGCCAAAGCTTGCTCTAGGCCACTACATTTGATCTCAATGATCTCCCACAACTGGGACTGTTCAGTTGTGGCTGAGTAAAATGGCTTAGTAAAATGGAATTATATCATCCCTAGTTTCCTAAAATAAATATAAATTAGGGGTGGCCATCTGGACATGCACCGGTGCCCGTCAGGCCAGGGCAGTAGATTCTGTCTAAGGATGCCCTGATCATTGTTTCAGAGATGCAACCAAAGGCAGGAAACAGTTTCCCAGACAGGGTGGATTATTCAACGGACTTATAAATGTTTTATAGCTATTTAATTTCACAACCACGAGGTCTGGATTACAGGGAATTATATCCAAACTAGGACAGAAAATCTATAATAGATGCAATCCAGATCGATTCCTGGATAAAGATAGTGACTTAAATCTTTAAATAATGTTTTGTTTTGTTTTGTTTTGTTTTGTTTTGTTTTGTTTCTGAAAGGGTTGCTAGATTGGCAAAGCATAGGTCCATGGAATAGCAGAGTGCACCCACTGTCTCAGGCAGATTATTAACATTTCTTTTCATAATAAGTCTTCACTCTGACTGAATACTTGATAATTAATTACATGTGTTGTGCTCCTTTCTTTTTGGCCATGTCTAAAGCAGTAATTGATAGGTTGTTGTCTGGTTATTTTCTTGTATGTCAGAAAAGAAATATCAAGCAACTAATTGACACAGAAATTTTCTGCCCAGTTTTGTGTGCCCAGGGGACCTCAGTTGTAAGAAAGACTCAAACAGAGAGTGAAAAGTGGGTAGGAGAGCACTGTCCTTGGATGCCTTTCTATGAGAGTTATTGATTATAATGTTACCTCTCTTCTGCCATTTAAATCTTCCCCTTTCTTGTGTTTTCTTTCCCCTGCTTTGAACTTTGGGCAATAATCAAGACTTCAACCTATTCTTTCTCTTAGCAGTCCCCAGAGATATTGGAGAAGCTGAAGGTTTGGACTGGCCACAAACAACCTTATGCATTTGCCAGATTAGCCCACTCTTGTCAAAACTGTCATGTTCTCAAATCTTTTTTTTATAGAAGAACAATTCTCTTGGTTGGAGGAAGATTTTTCTCACCAGAATTTTAAAGAGTTAAAAAGAATTTCCTCATACAGACCACTCCTGCAGAAACCAAATCATTCACAGCTTGTATATGATTATAAAGGAAGTCTCCTCTCAATAGACAGTATCAGCTCCAAAGCCAAGCAAACAAGCTGAGTTCCATTCAAAGCAATAAGAACACACACTCTATGCTTCCTCTTTTCTGAAAATAGCTTAGCACCTTCAAAATAATGATATCCTCAAAGAATTGTGATGAGCCAAGGAATGAGAGCATGGGGCTGGTCTCCATCAAACCCTGGGCTTGCTAAGTATAGCTCTATTGGACTGCTCAAAAGACTTGTACAATATCTCTCCCAAATGTGATTAGAATAGACCGATGTATAGTTTCTGAGTAATTTACCAGCCCTTCCCCCTTTTTATCATAATGGATTTATGTTAATCATCATCTTTGTCTTCAGGGATCTCATTTTGAGCTCAACAAAGTTGTGAAAATATCGACTGACTTCTCCAGTTTCTGCTCTAACATCCTTTATCAGTCTTGGATGTATAATGTTTGGCTTGGTGCCCTGTCAATTATAACATCTAACACTTGCAGAGTTCCAGCCAAAGCTGTTAGCACAGTCTTACTCTCCATTTGATATCCAGAGCAATTTAATCCCCACTTAAGCTAATCTCACTCCTCCCTGTCCACCATGATTTTGGATGGGGAAAGGATAATTGTTCTGCTATTTTCCTATCTCCTTGGGTTTCATTTCATTTCAAAATTATGCTCTTTTTTACTCTTCTGAAAACAGTGTTTGCTATCACTAGTTACTTGTATATAAAAGAAACCTGATAAAGTTTAATGAAAAGAATTGCATCTTTCATTAAACCAGAAGTTATCTCAAGGTATAAAAATATGTATTGTCCTTGCAACTATAGGTTTGAGGAAATAAAAATTAAAATAATAATTATAATTTGGGCTTATCCACTTGGCAAAATAAAAAAAGAGGATAGATTATTGATGGAAATATAATTGGTATACCCTTTCTAAGAAAAAGCAGGAAGGATGTATCAAGAGTTTTTAAATGCTCATTTATTTTAAGTACCTTCACCTTAAAATGTTTACCCTGAGATGATTATTAAAATCATGGGCAAAGAGACTGATGAACAAGGAGACTTTGCTAAACCATTCCTTGTAATCAAATTTCCTACAATAGGAGATTAATCGGTTATACTCATGGAATAAAATATTATGTGGTGTTAAAAATCATGCTTTAATGTAAAATTTTTGTACCTTTTAGTAAAAATTGAGCAGATTATAAAAATTTACATATAGAATAAGTCTCTATCCATGTAATCATACATATATTTATACTGAAATAAAAATTTTTGTATCTTTACAGGGGAAGTTATTTTTTTCAAGTGTCAAGGTTTTAAATTTTGTATACTCTTTTATGATCAGAAATGTAACATAATTTCCCTATTTAAAAATATACAGAGCAATTATATAAGCATTTGTAAACATTGATTGTAAGTGTAAAGAGACCATCATTTGCAGGTTTTGACTTTTAAAATCAAGTCTATCACCTTAGACTTCAAAAGCAAGGCTAACAAAAGTATGTCCTATAATATATTATCATAATACACATTTTTGAAAACTGATAACTGATGTTGCTCTAAAAATAGAAGGCTAAAATAAATTATTCAAAGACGATGATTCTTTAATATTCAGTCATTTGGTATAAAGTATTCTTTTTCAGAAATACTGTGCTATAAAAGTTTGCAGAGTGGATATGTGGGAGTTGTCTTTCTACAACTAGTTAACAAAATTACCAGCCAGGTCTCTGGGTGTTAAGAAGATGACCTAAATACAAAATGCTATTGCTCTGTTTAAAGCACGTGCAGAAAGGCAAGTTGACAGCCTTCTTCCAACTGAACAAGCACAGTAACATATGGACACTGGACCTTCATTAAAGATCTATTCATTTCGACAGTTTTTAAGTGAGATTCTCCTACATTCCTAACTCTGTCTTAATCATATAGATAAGAAGAGGTGTAAGAGTGGCTGCATTCTAAACTCAAGGGATTAAAATCTTTCATTTTTAAATGTTTATTTATTTTTGAGAGAGAGAAAGAGCCCGCAGCAGGGGAGGGGCAGAGAGAGAGAGGGGATAGAGGATCCAAAACAGGCTCTGTGATGACAGCAGAGAGCTCGATGTGGGACTCGAACTCACAAACCTTGAGATCATGACCTGAACTGAGGCCGGTCGCTTAACCGACTGAGCCACCCAGGAGCCGCAAGAGTTAAAATCTTAAATAATAAACAGCAGCATGAAAGACAGATATTATATGATTTCACTCATATGTGGAATTTGAGAAACACAATAGACGAATATAGGGGAAGGGAAGGAAAATACAATAAAAACAGAGAGGGAGGCAAACCATGAGACTTAAATACAGAGACCAAGCTGAGTGTTAATTGAAGGGAGGTGAGTTGGGGGTGGGGTAAAGGGGTGATGGGCATTAAGAAAGGCACTTGGGATGAGCACTAAGTGTCATAGTAAGTGATGAATCACTGGGTTCCACTCCTGAAACCAAGACCACACTGTATATTAAGTAACTTGAATTTAAATTAATAATAAAAAAGAAGTGTGACACAGGAAAAAAGAAGAAGAAACAGCACAAATGAAAACATTAGTAATAAACAGACTTGAGGAGGTGGAAAAATCATGGAAATCAAAGGCATAGCTAAATCATAAAAATGGTCAAAAGGGTATCAAGAAAAGGTTACTGGAAAGTCTGAGTATTGTTAGTATTGAGTACAGTGGAAATGCAAACTCAACCATAGGAGTGGACACAAGGAGAACAGACACAAGGAAAAGCAAGGAAAAACTGGAACCTGTAAGGTTGATGTGAAACCCACATGGAGGAAACTGTGGACTGACTTGCTGCTCCTGAGCAGCTGAGCCAGGATGTAAGACTCACCTGTGCAGCTGCAGCAGCATCTTGGGCTCTCCTCTCACCTAAAAAGATGCTTGTGCAAATACATCACCTTCCTGGTCCTCGTTCAGCTTCTCTACTCTTGGGACAAATGTGTTAGCTTCTTCTTCTTCTTTTTTTTTTTCTTTTAAGTTTATTTTGAGAGAGAGGGGGAGAGAGAGAATCCTGAGTAGGTCCCGCGCTGTCAGTGCAGAGCCCAATGTAAGGCTCAAAACCACAAACCGTAAGATCATGACCTGAGCCAAGACCAAGAGTCTGAGGCTTAACTGACTAAGCCACCCAGGTGCTCCCAAAAGTGTTGGCTTCTCGATGAAGAGTACAAGTGTTTCCTTCAGGACACTTCCATCCTCAAAGTTGGAGTCTTAGAAGAGTGGAAGAACTTGGATGAAATGTTAAGCAATTTCAGTTCTGGACTTCGCTCTTTTCTGGGATTAAATGACCCCAGGCCAGTCACTCAACTTCTCTGGTGATCAATTTTCTCATCAATAAGATGAAAGAAGTTGGGTCACCTCTAAACTGGCAAGCATTACTAGGAAAGTAATGCCTGTAACAAGGAAAGGAATATACAAAAATTATACTGGGAGAGGCTGTTCACAGCCTCGTTACTACTAATGGAGTTTCTGAAATTCAAATCACAGGCAGGTCAATCAAAGGTGACCACGTGAAACAAGGAGAGACAGAAAGATGGAGTGTAGTGGAAATAATAAGATGGAGAGTTGGGAGACTGAGGCTTTTGTCCTGGCTTTATCACAGTCTCCTTGAGCTAAACTCAATCATTTAGCTTAGGAGTGTCTGTTTTCTCCTCCACAACATGAAGGCAAGAGGCAGTGGTGCTTATCGTGACTCACAATGAAATCCCCTCAGGAGCTTTAAAATATGTTGAAGTACACGTCCCATCACCAGAGATCTTGATTTAATTGATCTGAGATGTACCTAGACATCAGGATTGTTTAAAGCTCCCCAGATTGTAATGGGCAACTAAGCTTGTGAATTCTTTATTAGAATTTGCTTTGGAAAATGGCAGTATGATTTAAGGGTTGTGGGAAGGCTTCCCCCCCACCACACGCCAAGTATGTCTGTTACAAACCTGTCAGATTGCATGTTAGCTAACCCTTAGAGATTCATCCCTTTGGGTATTGAAGCCTCTTAATTACTTATTAAAATTCACACGCTCCTGCTAAATGTGACACCTTGAATTTACAGTAAGTATATCTTACTTAGAATTGTAAAAACTAACTTGGAAAAAAATCTCAGAGGTCACAGTTCAAACAGGCAAGTATTTTTATTGTGATTTTTATAGATAAGAAGCAAATGCAGGGATGTCTTCAGTGTTAGGCTTTTCAATAGCATTTATTTTGGTGTGGATGTGGGAGGGGTTTTAATTAATGTTCTCTCTCTTACATAAGATTTTTTTCAAATAAGAGGTTTGGGACTGTAATTATGTGACCATGCATTTTAAAACGCCAGCTGGGCTTTTATCTCAATCTATTCTAGAGTTTAAAATCCTTTTTTGGATGCAGATTCCCACAAGTGACGTTTTAGCCTTTAATGTGTCTCATTTATCTAAATAAGCATTTCCTGCTCTGATTTATCATCACCCTGTGATTGCTTCCTATGATCTACCTTTCACTCTTTTTGCCTTTCATCTTAATCCACAATATATCTGCTCTGCTGGCCAGAGAGAACATGTCACTGCCAGATTCCAAAGCCAAATGATCTCCCCCCTTATATCAGAAGACATAAACAGTTGTCATGTAATGTACATGTCTGTTCTCAAAGACATGTTGGGCATTTTGCCTGTCTGGGAATTGTTTGGGGTTCTTTTGTGGGGGGGGGGTGAATGGATCCAATTCTATAAACTTGTAACACATTAAATTAATTAATACCTAAAGGTAATGTTCTAGTCTATTTAAGGTTTGGCTATTCTAACTGGAGCACACCCAACTCTCCCCTCTAATCAGCATGGTCCTATCCAAATCTGAAACTATCTGAATAAAACTGGAGGTATCTTAGTACCACATGCTGGTGAAGAGATGTTTGCAGAGGGACGACCTCATCAGGAATTCCACTGGAAGGAATTCTAACCAGCTCACACAAGCAGGAGGTTATGACCAATACATGTACTACTTTGGGACCTAAATTACAATTGGAATCACACAAATCTTCTTGTCAAAATTCTATTGCTGGTTTACTCCTCCAACAGGAGAAAACAATCCTTTTTCTGCACAAAAATAAACATTTGAATAATTTTTTAAAATCTTCATCGGCCTGATGTTTTTCTTCCTTTAAAGATACAAAGGTTAGTGCAGTATTATAGTACATTATATACTGTTTACATTAAGACATTTCATTTATATAAAGGATACTGCTCTAATGTATTCAGCTCACAAACTACTTAATATGTTATACTCTCCAGTCTGAGAGAGAAACAATCCCTTAAGATTTTCATAAATATGAACAAGAGTTTTCCATTGACTGGTCTCAAGGAATCATTTTTTAAATAATTGAATGAGCAATAAAAAATTGTTGATGATACCTATCCAAGAAGAACTAAAAAATGCATTACTTTCACTTGGAAAAGTTATTAATGTGACCTAAGGTGCTATAGTTTTAAGGCTTAATATTTGAAGAGCCTTGGGAATTTTCCTTGGAATCTTAGGATTTATTCATGAATTAATGACTTCTCAAATTTCAGTTCTCTCCTTTTCATTTGAATCAAATAATGTGCAAAAAGCATTTTAATAAAATGTGTTTGAAAACCCACAGAGTTTTCAATTACAGTCATCAACATAGAATGATATGATAAGCATTCCTGAATTCTAGTCTTTATTCCATCATGTACTCCTTGTATGAAAATTGGAAGTTAACTCTTTACAAAGCTCTCATATTCTCATTTGTAAAATTTGTTGTGTGAGAATGAATAATGATGTATGTAAAACACCTTGAAAAGTGCCTGACAAAATAGCAGCTACTAAAGAGAAAGAGCCTTGTAAAACAAAACGTGTTTATCCATGGGATATTTGCTACTTAATAAAATACCCCTCCATTGAGGATTCTATCAAGTTTTATCTTCTCCAGAGTAATGTTTCCCCAAACATGGCAAAACCTGATCTCACCACTTCCTCCTCATTCTTAAAGTCTCTTCACTCTTTGCTACTTGATTATATTCAATTTATCACTATAAAAATCTTTATTTTTTTCTTTGTTTAATATTCCCCTAGAAATATGGTATGACCCTTTAGAAGAACCTTATAAAATAGTGTATTTCAACAGGGAAACATGTATTGTGTGTTTGTGCATTTGTGTACATTTTGTTATAAGGGCTGCATTTATTCAATACATTTCATTTGCTAATTTCAATATAACAGTTTTATGGATATGTAACATTCACATACCATATAGTTCACCCGTTTAAAGTGTACAGTCCAATGGTTTTTAGTATACCCAGAGTTGCACAACCATCACCACAATAAATTTTAGGGCATTTTCATACCCTAAAGGAAACCCCACAGGTATTAGCAGGGACTCCTCATTTTGCACCAACTTTACCATCCCAAGTAACCACTTTTTTTAAGTTTATTTATTTATTTTGAGAGAGAGAGAGAGAGAGAGAGAGAATGCATGTGAGCACAAGGGAGCGTCAGAGAGAGGGGGAGAGAGAGAATCCCAAGCAGTCTCCACAGTGCAGAGCCTGATGTGGGGCTTGAACTCACAACCGTGAGATCATGACCTGAGCCAAAATCAAGAGTTAGGCTTTTTAACTGACTGAGCCACCCCGGTGCCCCCAAACCAGATAACCATTAATCTAATTTCTGACTCAGTAGATTATCCTGTTCTGGACATTTCATGTAAATTGAATCATATATCACACGTGTGTGTGTGTGTGTGTGTGTGTGTGTGTGTGTATACCTATTTTGTCTGTCATTTATTAGATGATGGACTTTTGGGTTGTTTCTACTTTGGGGCTATTATGAGTAATGCTGCTAGGGACATTCACGTAGCAGTTTTTGTGAGGACATATGTTTGCATTCTTTTAGGTGTATTTCTAGGAATAGAATTGCTGAGTGATATAGTAACTCTGTTTGAACTTTTGAGGAACTACCAGACTATTTTCCATCATTTTCCATCCCCAGCAGCAATGAATGAGTGTTCTAATTTCTTCACATCCTCATCGTCACTTATTATTATTTGAATTTTTAATTAAATCCATCCTAGTGGGTATGAAGTGGTATCTCGTTATGGTTTTGCCTGTGTCTGCATTTCCGTGATGGCTAATGATGTTGAGCATCTTTTGATATGCTTATTGGCTGTTTGCATATTTTCTTTGGAAAAAGTCTATTCAATTCCTTTGCCCATTTTTGATTGATAAAAAATTTGTTTTTTATTATTGAGTTGTAAGAGTTCTTTATGTATTCTAAACACAAGTTATTTATCAATGCAATATTTTCTTGCATTGTGTGGGTTATCTTTTGACATACTTGATGGTACCCTTTAAAAAACAAAAGGTTTTAGGGGCACCTCGGTGGCTCAGTCAGTAAAGCATCCAACTCTTGATCTCAGCACAGGTCTTGATCTCAGGGTCCTGAGTTTAAGCCCTGCATTGGGCTCCACACTGGGAGCCTACTTAAACAAAATAATAAAAATAAATAAATAAATTTTCGAAAAGGTTTTAATTTTAATGAAAGCCAATTTATCTCTTCTTTCTTTTGTTGCCTATACTTTTTTGGTGTCACATCTAAGAAGTCTTTGCCTCACCCACGTCACAAAGATTTACTCATACTTAATTACTTTAATGGTATGTTCACTATTTTTGTGGTTATTTCTCAGTGGTTACCTTAGGACTTACCGTATATACCTAAACTTATTAGAATCTACTTCAGATTTATACTAACTTCATTCAAGTTAGTATAAATAACTGCCTTGTTACCCTAGGTAGCTCTTTTCCTTCTTCCCCTTTTTTTGTGCTAGTATTTCCTCCATCTCTATATTTTGTAAGCCAACAACACGTTTTCATACCTATTCCCTTATGTTATTTTATGACTTCTTAAGAAGCTGAGAGAAGAAAGTAGAACTAGTGTATATTTATGTAATTTGTTATATTCTCTTATTTACTATTTCTTGATCTCTTTACTTCTTTCTATGGATTCCAGTTTATCTGATGTCATTTCCTTACTATATTATACCTTGATTCCTACCCACCTTCTTCCTGCTGTTATTGTAAAATATATTTTGGTTCCTTATGCCATAAGCCAATAACAATTATATACATTTTTATGTGATTGCTTTTTAGCTCAATTAAAAGAAGACAGTGGAGGAAATATGTCATTTTTACTGTCTTTTGTAATTAGCTACATAATTACCTTTATTAGAGCTCTGTTTTTTCACATGGGTTGAATTACTGTCTGGAGTCACTTGCTTTGAGCTCAAAGAACTTCCATTAGTATTTCTTACAAGGCAGGTCTGCTAGCAATAATTTTTTTAGGTTTTGTTTGTCTTGGAATGCCTTTATATAGCCCTCACTTTTTAAAGAGCTTGCTGGGTATACGATTCTTGTAACTTTTATTTTTCCAGAAATTTTAATATCATCCTACTGCTTCTGGCCTCCATTGTCTCTAACAGGAAATCATCTGTTGATATCTTTCTGTCATATGTGATGGGTTGTTTTTCTCTTTTAAGATTCTCTCTTCATCTTTGGCTTTCGTTATTTGCTCTATAACATGTCTGAGTGTGGATCTCTTTCCGTGTATCTTATTGGGAATTCTTTGAGTTTCTTAGGTATATAGATTAATGTTTTTCATCAGATTTTGGATAGTTTTTTCTTTGATTCTTTTCTCTAACCTTTCTGCTCCCTCTCATTTTGGCCCTCCACCCATGAGTGAGCTTAGTGGTAGCCTGCATTCTCCTGAGAGTGTGTTCCTTTTTCTTCAGATTACATAATCTCTACCAATTCATCCTCAAGTTTTCTGATTCTTTTTTCTGCCCGTTCAAATCTACTATTGAGCCCCTCATGTGAATTTTTCATTTCGGCTATTATAGTCTGAATTTCCATAGGTTCTTTTGAGAATGGCTGTCTCTTTATGGATATTCTCTACTTGATGAGACATTGACATCATATTTTTTTCTTTAATCATGATTCCCTTTAATCCTTGAAAATGTTTACAATAGCTGCTTTAAAAGTTTTGTCTGTTAAGTCTGACACCTGAGCCTTCTTACAGGCAATTTCTTTTGCTTCGCTTTCTGGTTTCTTTGCATTTCTCATAATTTTTTTGTTAAAAATTTGACATTTTAGAACTTCTACATTAATGGCTCTGGATTCTACACCCCTCAACCCCCCTGCTGCCAGGCTTACTGTTGTAGTTGTTTGCTTATTTATTTGTTTAGTGACGTACTGGACAGAAGTCGATATCCCTCTCAGTATGAAATCTCTGGATGTTGGCATCTCATAGGGTAAATCTTGATCATACGCAGCTCCCTACTATGACAGTAGTTTTAGCAAGGTCTTTGCCTTTTTCCCTGATTTATTTTATTTTTTATTTTTTTAAATTTTTTTTTTCAACGTTTATTTATTTTTGGGACAGAGACAGACAGAGCATGAACGGGGGAGGGGCAGAGAGAGAGGGAGACACAGAATCGGAAACAGGCTCCAGGCTCTGAGCCATCAGCCCAGAGCCCGACGCGGGGCTCGAACTCACGGAGCGCGAGATCGTGACCTGGCTGAAGTCGGACGCTTAACCGACTGCGCCACCCAGGCGCCCCTTCCCTGGTTTATTTTAAGCTACCTGCCTCTTTTGGTATCTTTTGGTATCACGCCCAGCTCTTAGCTTCCACTCACTGCTATCTGATTGCTCTATTGTTTTCAACAATTCTCTGGGTCATAAACTGCTCTGCAGTCTGGCCTAATTAAATTCAGATGTCTCTTTGAAGGGGTACATTTTGAGGCCAGGCTTTGAGGTTTGTTCTGGATCCCAGGAGTGCTCTTCTTAGTTGTCTTTTTTCTTTTTTCCTGCTTCTCTCTTTGAACTAGGTGGCTGAGGATTTAGTCTGTTGATTTCATGGAGCTACCACCCCACTCTTAGATCTTACCATCTAAATCTCCATGGTTTTCCAGCATGCCATTAGGCTGAACCTCCCATAGTCTATTCTAAAGAATGTCATTTCCTTAGGGAGAGATTTGAGGCTCATTGTTACAATGACCTACCTCTCCCCTCCTTGGGAAGAATCTCTGAGCTTCTCCCCCAGGGCTGGAGTTATAGTCTGCTTTGTGAGCAGGTCACTTAGCAGGGACAGTAGCATCTAGTCTTCTCAACTTTTCAACCAGTCAACTCTCCCACAGTGGAACCTCTGCCATACAGCTGAGCTGAAGTGTGGTGAATCGGGGCCCCCAATACTTGGCCAGAAGTACCTGGAATAGAGCCTCCACCCTTATGAGGGGAGAAGCCTCCTCCCCTCAGCCTGTCAGCCTCACTCACCTAGAATATGGCCTCTGCAACACAAAGCTGAAGGGGATGAGAAGTGTTGTTGTCCTACCCGACTTGAGATACCATAGCCCTCAAGGGAGACATGGGGGACAGGGAGAGAGGAAGCAAGAAATTCACGTTCTTGGCTACACTGACCCAAACTAGAGCTTCTGTTGCATTGAGCTGGGGCAGGGGGGAGGGAGAGAGTCATACTCAAGCACCACGGAGCTTCACTGTATTACGGAAATTTAATACATTTTCCTGAGTAATTTTTTTTCCTTAGCTCTATGCCCTCAGGAATATTTGCAGGGATTTTAAATTGTTGTCTCTTTATCATTTTCATTAGTTATAGTCATTCTATGGGGAGCAAATCTGCAGAGCTCCTCACAATGCCATGTTAGACGTAAATCTTTTATTCAATAATTTTCAGCTCTACAAGGAAAAAAAGTCTTTGTCCCAACACAAATAACTGTTGCTAACATTTTGATATATCTCTTTCCAGGACATTTTTCTAGACTCGATTACCTACATTTGCCCTTCCTTCCTTCCGTCCTTATTTCTTTTTCTTCTTCCTTTCTTTTTATTTAAGCATTAGAAATCACCACCTTTGTGCAGTTGGATATATTTTACTAACAGTCTAAGATAATTTTATGCATTATTCCATATTCTTTATAAATGTCAATATTAATAGGCACATACTATTCTATCAATTTGATCTATCAAATTAACTTAATAGTCATTTCCTATGGCTAGAGGTATATTAGTGATGTTTCATTGCTGTCATTTACTGAGCACATGAACTCAGAACTTCATAATCCATCTCAGTACTCACAACTGAATGAGGTAGAGCTTCTTATCATGTTTTATAGAAAACAAAACTGAGGCTTACTCAGAGGGCAATAACTCTCAAAGTCATAAAAATAGTCAGGGAAGGGGCTAGGGTGACCACAGATCTGTCAGATTCAGTGAATATGGTTACATATAACTTTTTTTTTTTTTGCCTTTATTACTATTTCTCTTTTTAGGCAGGTTTCTAGAAGTAAAATTAGTAGGCCAAAGGAGATTACTCCTTTACTTTTCTTGACAAGAATTGACAAATTGATTTCTAGGATAACATTTTTTATTCATCACTCTTCTGTGCTGCAATTAGTGGGGCCAGAATATCCCTTTCGTTTTTCACCAGAAGAAAATAGCATTGCATAATCACCTTCATTTATATTCTGTTATTCCCAATGTTGACAACATTTCCATTCTCTCAATATATGTTGGTTATTATACATTTTGTACATATGTCTGTTGAGACTCTTGAGGCTTTCTTACTATTTTTATGAGTCCTTTACATAATATAATATAACAGCCATCAATATTTGCTGCAAGTAATTGTATTTAATGTGTTTCCCACTGTTTTATTGTAGCCAAACATATTTTTTATTATCTGAAGAATTTATACATAGTCAGATTTACTAGCAGAGCATCTATTTGGTTTTTGATATGACAAAGAAAAAAAAATAGGAACAGAGAATTATCCTAGAGATCACAGTTCTGAAAATTATTGTCAGTCCCCTTTGGTTCACAGGGCACTTCCTGGGGAGTGGCTCCCCTCACACTGGCTGCGGGAGCACTACCCCCTCTGTAAGATGCACTTCTCCTTAGAGGTCTGGCAGAGCCCATTAGTGGGTAGCTCATCAATTTACTTTTTACTGGTAAACTCTCTCCTAAGTAGCTATACTTAAGATTCTAATTCCAGTGGGCTGGGCTGGGCTGGGCTGTCCTCCCCTCCCCCACCTTTTTTTCTTTATAAACCAAAACACTTTAGGAACTATGATATTATGTATTAGAGACTTCAATTTTCCTTCATCCAGGATGCACATCTTTCAATTTACTTGATGGGTTTGAATGAGTCACTTGACCTGTTTGAATGAGAACAACTGAATGCATCTTGAGTAAGTTTATGGTGACTAATCTCTTAAATATTCCTCAGTAGGCGGGCACCTGTATGTGCCCTCTAAAGCACATACTTCGTTATTAATTTAGGATCTTAGTTCTTGAGTCTTTCTGAGACAACATTCTCACCTATTTAAATGCTCCTACACAAGCCTCCACTTCTTTCCTTCAAGAGGGCAGCTATATTTAGTTAGTCCTTAGTGGTGGACCTGTCTATACAACTTAACCTAGAGTGTTCTAATGACTACATACTTCTAAGTCAGCTGTGTAGATGCATAGTTACTGTCGATTCTGCCCCCCCCCCATTCAAGCCAACAGGCAATGAAAACACAGCACATACCCTGCAAGTTACCTACTTATTAATTTGAGATAGGACTAGTGACAAATGTGACTTTATTCTTTCTTTAAAATATCTGGCTAGTAGTGGTATTCATAGAAAATATTGGTCAAAATAACTAATAGTCCAATTCATTTGAGAGAGAAATCGGCTTTTATAAGAAAATAATTTTTCTCTTGTGGTATGAAATAATATATGATCATATTAATTTAGAAATAAGTCAAAATTATGTGTTATCCCACATTCTCCCTAAATACACATCATGGGCTATAATAACTTGTAGTTTTCTTCTGCCATGAAAGAAAAACTTTCTAACTGAAAACTTTAGAATCATATAACCTATATTTTATTGGTGGGTGTAGGGGTGTCTTAAATATGGAAATTCCAAACTGGCATTTTTTCTAAAATGCAAGAGGGCTCATATTTCAGATGTGACCTTATCCTGAACTTCTCTGAAAGAGCACAAAGAATGTATTTAACCCTATCGATTCACTGAAATTTGAAGCTATCTATCCATCCATCCATCCATCATCTATCTATTATCTATCTCGACAGTATATCTATCTATCTATCTATCTATCTATCTATCTATCTATCTCTACTATCTATATAATACCTGAAAATCAGGTATTGTCAGCAAAACGATAGTCCAAAGGTTCGGGTATTTAAAACCTCTTCACATGAAAACATGAGTGATTTTTGGTACTAAATGAAAATGTTCTGCCTGTTTTATCAGCTTGTATGTGAGTCTTTCCTTTATAAACAAAATCATTAAAAGGTTAAAAAATTAAAAAAAAAACATAATTACTCATTGTAAAATCCTCAGAGTATACTGTTAGCCTATATCTACTTTGAGGAAGGGAAAGGAAATCAGTTACCAGTTTTGTTTTAGGTAATTTCTACGGCCACAGTTACCACGAAGATTTCTCAAAAGCAGTCTCACAGACAATGTTTTTATCCTCAGTGAATTCCACCAAGTAGGTATTTGACAAAGGTCCCACCCAGTAACAGCACAACAGAACCATTCTCAGTGGCTCAGAGACAAAAACAATATAGATTCCTCTGAGTAAGAATATGAGCCAACAGGTCCTAACCTAGTGGAGAATGTTTGGTGATACCAGCCTTGAAAAGGTTTATTATTTTTATGAAAGTGGCTTTATAAGCTTTAATATATAGACTCATACATTTTACTAGTGATATTTTTCAATAAATATTCCACCAATTTAGTTTATGGATACAACTTTTGACAAGACTGAGAAAAAGTAAAACCTTCCAAAAGGGCAACATGTCCTCCTTTTGTTGTGAATACTCATATGCCTAAAAGCATTCTGTCGAGAATACCACTTACCAAGCATACTTGGCCTAAACATCTGTGCTCTATTGTGTTTTCCTGAACAAATCAACCCATTCAGGGACTATAAAACAAGAATCCATATAAAAATGTACGTAAGGAAGACACACTTCTCTTTTTAAAAGCTCATTCATCCATGGCGAAGCTATAAAAAGAAGGTTCAAGTTAACAATAGAGAACAAGAGACAATTGTGTGGATATCCGGGGAGGCCCAGACAAATGGCAGTGTGGTTAGAATGATGGAGACCCAGTGACCAGACAGACCACAGGGATGTCCTCTGAGGCTTATTTAAGAAAAAAAAAGAGAGGGGGATCTACACAGATGTGCCAAAGATTCATGGTAAACAGCTGGCAGACATTTCAGTTAGTGAGGAAATCACAGTGCCAGCATGTCCTGGGATTATAAGAGGAGAGGCCAAGCAGAGCACCAAGAACGTGGTGGAAAGGGATGCGAAGTAAGCAACCCACAAAAGTATAGGAAGAAAAGCAGTCAGGACCTGTAAAGTATAGCTATAACATGTACCAGGGGAGATAGGTTCAGAAATAAATCTCTGATACCACAAAGAACGCAGGTGCTAGAGAAACTGGAATAATAAGGAGGCTTACAAATCCAGGAGTAAAGCACAAGTGGCCCTGCTTCTGAAATCAAAGGACCTTAAAAGCATTCCCCAAAATGGTAAGGGATCACTCCCCTCCCACCCCCAGAAGTCTAGATCAGAACATGCTTGAAGTAAGAACAAGCCATTTTCAAATTACACAATTACTCTGCCCCCATCCAGCCTCGTCTCTGTTTTAACAGGCCACTGTTACTGATAGGAAAGCTTCTTATTGCACAGGTGTACTGGGGCAAATAAAAAAGGTAGAATAGGGGCTTGGTCATAAAAAACAAAAAATAAGAAAACAAGAACAAACAAACAAACAAACAAACAAAAAAACAAGCAAGGAGCTCACTGTTGCTCCTGAGCACAGTATGAGAAATACAGTTGCATTAAAGTCAATCTTGATGCTGAGCTGTGAACACCAAGCAGCTGATACAACAGGAAGCTCATGCACCTTGGAATCAGTTGGCCAAGGTTCAATTCCCAATCTGCTGCATACCACAGGCATGTTTTTAAACTCACTGGCTCTAATTTTTCTACTATTACTTTAGATCCACACAACCATGTGTTTAGAGAAAAAGTATACATCTGGTGATCCAACTTGGAACTCCAGAAATACATTTTCTATGGTACTTCAGTTCTTCAGTGGCTTATAATGTCCTTCCCACCATTCCTCCATTATCTGTTCCTTCCCAACCAGCTGGAAATCCACCCCCCCCCCCCGCCCCTGCCCAACACGGGCCCCAATCTAATTCTCTGGGGATGAGTCTCAGGCAGAGGATGTTGTGGAGGAAGCAAGAGATATTGATGAAGAACAAATTGGTAGTTGGATGGGAGAGTAATGATCATGAATACAGGCTCTCAGCAAGTCCTGGGAAGGAAGTGCTGAAAAGGACCTGGGGCCTCTATGTAAACCCCAAGAAGCAAGTGTTCTGAAATGGCCAGATGTGAACCACTGTCTTTGTGCTCTTCTCAGGTCCCTAGCTACCACGTGCCATCTATGATGAAGGTCTCTTTATCCCTTCCCTTCTTGGTTCTCTGAAGAATGAACTATTGTTTCAAATTTTAAAAATAATAAATAGCACAATAAGTTTATAATTACAAATCAAGATAAGTGCTAAGTAAGAAAAGAAGAAGATGCAGTGAGAAAACATAATAGGGATCTGATTTAAATGTAACTGTTGGGTTTGAGAAGTGGAGAAATAGAATATGAGGAAGTTAAATGTGTAATGAATAGAAGGAAAGAGGTTTCTAGGCAGAGGGAACAGCAAGACTTCTATTTTAACACCATTATGATAATACCTCTAAGAGGCATTATCAGTATCTTTTACTGTTATCGGGAAACCAGATGAGCTTTAGAACTCTTTGACCCATGAATGATTTTATGCTTACAAATAAAAAAAAAGAATAATAAAATAAACAACACTTAATTCTTAAAGAATGAGGCTAAACCAGCAATATAAACTGAGAAAATAAAATACTTTAAATAGTAATGTTATGGATGTAGTCATTTCCATTGTGATCTAATAAGTGTCCATCACTTTTCCCAGGCCTCAGTGAAGGGAAAGAGAAGAGAAAAAGGTAAGAAGCACTCTGTGAAATTTTCTTCCCCCACCTCCAAGTTTTCCAATCTGTCACTGATGTTTAAGGACTTAGACCCTCTCACATTCTTCCAGAACAGCACTGGAAGTCCTGGGCAGAGTATCACACATGTGATCCCTAACCTGGGATCTGGCCTCTCTCAGTTTCTCCTTCTTCACTGCCTTCTCCTGGTTAATGAACCTTAAAGCAGCACTTCACCTTCACTCCTCTGGGGTTTGGCCATAGGTTGATGGGCACCAAAGGAAGGCTTTGCCAGCCTGTATTATCTGTCCTGAGGCAACTAATTTACATAAAGGGCTCTACTGAATGTACCTAAGAGTGGCTTCTGTCATTAGAGAAGTTTCTGACACTACTTCTCATCATCACAAGTAGTTGTTAAAAGCTTCTGATATCACTGCTTCATAGAGATTATACTGGAAAATGAGCTAGGTTTTACTCAATTCTGGAGAGCTCTTCACATGAGGATCGACGCATCAGTCCTTTGGGACTGTATGGGGAAATGGCTAAGACAAGTCCAAATAATAAGTATAATAATCATAAACAGGGTAATGCCTTAAGCATTATCAATATGCTTTTCCTTTTGCCTTTCTGAATACAAGCGCTCCAGCCTCACTTACCCAAAACATCCATTAACCTCAGCCTTCATTTGGATATTATGAAGAGAAAGAATAGGATGCTACCTGACCTCTGAGACTGTTGTTATGAGAATAGAATGTTCCAGTTCCATAGAGCCTTTTTTGCCCTTTGAGGTTATAAAAAGTATGCTCAAGGGACTCACTATTTTGTGGAGGGGGTGCTCCATCTGAAGCAAATGAATGTAAAGAAAAGATAAGATCTGGGGGAAATAGAAGAAATGCCCAGTGCAGTGTCTGAGTGGCTCAATGGGTTAAGTGTCCAACTATTGGTTTTGACTCAGGTCATTATCTCATGGTTCATGAGTTTGAGCCCAAGCAGAGCCTGCTGAGGATTCTCTCTCTCTCTCTCTCTCTCTCTCTCTCTCCCTCTCTCTCTTCTCTTCTTGTGCTCTTTCTCTCAAAAATAAATCAATAAATGTAAAAAAAAAAAAAAAAAAAGAAATGCCAAGCCCTTTTCAAGTCTAGGAAATTTGTGGGAAAGAGTAGGGGAAAATGGATGTTAGTCAGACAGGTATCTTCTGATGTCCTCTCTGTGGTGAAAAAGGAGAGAACATTCCATAGAGGTGAGGGAAACACTGAAGGCAAAGAAGAGCTTTTCTCTCTCTACATTAAGACTCCTAGAAAGATATCACATCTAAAACATCTCCCAGTCACCAAGATGGGCAGTGGCCACAGCAAGCTGGCAATGCTAGGAGGTCAAGTGGAAGAAGTCTCCAAAGTTTAATGTTTTGGTGTAACCCTGGGTTTTAGAGCAAATGAGACTCTGGCTGGGGAGCTTGTCATACTGGTTTGACCACATGACTTACTGAGCAAACTGCAAGGCTCAAGGTCAGATGAGCTAAACCCTGAAAGATCTGTACATAAGCACAAGTCAGTATGAGGCTCATTTGCCAGCGATGGCCTCTCAGCCCTGACCACAATGAGAAAGACCAGCTCATGAATCTTACCAGCTGCAGACTTCAGCTGCAAATGACAAGAGGACTGGGTACACAGCTGGATGAGGAGCATTGTCCTAGAGCCCAGCATGACATATAACACTGAGCCTGAGGGCCTGGCCCTTCTTATTAACTTAAGGTTTCGTGTTCAGCCCCTCCTTCTCCCTATTCTCAGACACTAACTTAAGGAGAGTAAGAGTATTTGAATGACTATTTTATGACACTTAATGGAATATTTAAATAAGACTAATATTGATAGCAGATGGTTCATTTATTCTTGTGATTGATTGACTTTATTATCTTTTGGAAGATGGTGAATTGCGTAAGCACCTTAATGTCAAAGGCTATATTTCATTCATTTTTGTGTCCCTTCTAGTAACTGACCCATGACTCTACGTGTAAAGGAAGCTCAAAAAAATGCTCTGTAAATTAACAATGAGTAAATAGATAGTTTTACATCTCAGGGGTTCACAAAATTCTAGAGAGCAGCTCATGGTATCCTAAAGTTTCTCCCTGTTTCTATACTTTCCTAACTCAGTACTCTAGAGGTAAATCTCCTTGAGTAAGAAAAAAACCACATCTATATGACTGGATTTCTAAACTTGAAAAATTTTTGTTTTCCAGTCATTTTTGTATTGGAAGGAGGGAATCACATCTAGTTTGTGAAACCCTGGCTAGAAGGGATTTTTCAGTCAACACACAAAGGTTCACAGAGGTTGTTCCTTCCAAGAATAATCTCCCAGGGCCCCATTGAACAATAAATATTGCCCAACTTCCCCATGCAGAAGTCAGCGTAAGGCCGCAAACACTAAGGAAATTACCTCTGCGTCCAGCCAGCTGATTTGGCAGGCCGAGAGCCAATGCACAAAGAAGGTCTGTCTCTGTTTGTTTTCCTCATACTTTTCCTCCTTTCTGAGCATTAGGCCATGGAGAGTTATGGGGCAAAGCCTGGGAAGAATGTGTTAGAGACTCTCTCTTCCCGCAGACCCCCCTAATTATAAAGAGCCAACGGTTTTGCTTAAACTGACTGGGTAGTCATGATTCTGACCACTGGACATACTGCTAACATGGACTTCTGTAAATGTGCCCTTGAAAAAAGTCTTGGGAGGAAGACCTCAGAGTGTTTGCTCACTCTGTTTCATTTTCAGGCTCCTTCTCCTAAGAAAATTAAAATAAAGACAACAGCCATGTAATGACTCATCGGCCTTGTTACCCAAAGGGACATTCTTCTTCTAGTGTCGTAGAAGAGCACCAAAACAGCAAGCAGTTTGTTATCTTAAAAGACCAGGATTTAAGAGATGTAGCTTATGATTGTAGTGTGAAAAAAGCTGCTGGATCCCTGCATGACATGGGCCAGGTCCTTTTACTTGTCTGGGTCTGAATTTCCATCCTGAAACCAAGGAGACCTTAATGTGTTTGAAATTGTCATACAGAATAGTTTTAAAGTTATTAGCTGGATATAAATCTTGACACTTTGGCCTGAGTTGCAATTGTTTTCTTTTGTTGTTGTTGTTGTTGTTGTTTGTTTGTTTTTTTGTTTGTTTGTTTTTTGTTTTATTTTTCAAGAATATATTTAGGTGATTTTCTTTCTTAAGTTGATTAGTTTGTATTATTCTCAAATAAAAATTTTCCTTCACTAGCTAGCTGTATATATTAAGATAAAATTCACACAGAAAATGTGGAATAAATATTTGATTCTTTCCAAGTATCATGCATTGTAATATCAATGCCAAGAGAGCCTTGGTTTATGCATAGAGTTGTTTGGTGGCAGTTTTTTCTTTGGACTTGTGAGTAGCTGTCTCTTCTAGGTCACTGTGTTTTTATGCTAACAGATGCAAGCTGTACTTTGTTGGTGAAATTCAACTAAAATAAGGTATTTGCTGGAGTCAGTCTTGGTTCATTTACTCATTTCAGAATTTCTGAATTCTGAATTTTAAAAAAACTAATATTTTCATTAATCAAAGGACTGTCATCCTGTATAATCTTCATCTGGGCCATAAAAAATCTATTCAGACAAACTAGGTGGTCTCAGCGAGAGAAGAAAAGTTTTTGTAAATAAAGAAATAACATCAGTGAGATATTGAAATGCCAGCTCAAAAATAGTGACTTTGTATTAAGAAATGCCATGAAAGGGGTGCCTGGGTGGTACAGTCAGTTAAGCATACAGCTCAGATCGTAATCTCACAGTTCATGAGTTCGAGCCCCTGCTTCAAGGGAGCAGGAGCCCCGCATTGGGCTCCTCAGTCTCTCTCCCTCTCTCCCTCTCTCCCTCTCTCTCTCTCTGCCCCTTGCTCACTCATGCTCTCTCTCAAGAAAAAGAAAAAAAAAAAAAGAAACACGATGAAAAAGAGGATTGCCATATACATTCAGAAGTGATAAAACAAAATTGTTTCCATCATGTGTACTGTGTGGGCAAAATGTGTGTCAATTTGTTTGAAAATTGTATAGATACTAGAGGGAGGACATGTTTTTAGATATTTTAACAAAATTATTCTATTTATAGTTTTTGAAATATTAGTTTCTATTATATTAAATATTAGCTCCTATTTTGAAATAGAGCTACATAGTCTAAACATACTGTTCTATTATCAATAACCACTTGATTTTTATTAACTTCTCAAGAATATCTAGGTTAGCAACATCCTATACCTACACTTGGGTCAAGTAAGTGCAAATATCTAACAGAAATCAATAAAGAACACAACATATGGAACCATTACTTTTCCACTTACAGGTGATTATGTTCAGAAAAGAATGCAATAATTCCTTTAATGGTAACTCTACTTAAATTTCCATTTTCCACCTTTGTCTCTTGCCAGAAGCATAATAATTATTCCAAACCTGGGCTATGTAATAAATGTCTGGGAATAGTTTACTTGCTTGAGCTGTTTCTCATACTAAGACATAGAACATATGGTATCCCACCATCTGGGTCCTTTATATGTGACTTTTCCTACTTCTCCACCAGAGTTACCCGTGCTCTGAAATATAATAATGCAAATAATAAGATATTATTTCACCTTTGGCTCAACCTATTATTCAAAGAGCCTAAGGAAGTCAGTTAAACTGTTCATTTTAAGTAGCATTGAAAAAAAATGCTATGTTGGAAAATAATGCAGAAGTGCATTTGTATTTTAAATTTCTAAAACTATTACCAGAGTATTAGGAGTTTACAGCTTGATGGTAATCCTCCAACAAAAAAACAAGTAGAAGAGGATATTTAGGAATCAAATGATCACGTTTTAACCTGTAACCTGGAAGGGTGATGAAAGCTTATTAAGATTTTTTAAAAAGTAAAATACTAGCAGATGTGGGATATTGTACAAAGTACAAACTCAGTAGGCATCCACATAGAAAAGAACCATGACAATGTAAAGCTAAAAGGAGTTTCCTGAGGTTGTTTTTGTATTCAAGTAGGATGTACTCAGCCAAATTTGCTTAGAAATTTGGTCTGCCCAGGGGCGCCTGGGTGGCGCAGTCGGTTGAGCGTCCGACTTCAGCCAGGTCATGATCTCGCGGTCCGTGAGTTCGAGCCCCGCGTCGGGCTCTGGGCTGACGGCTCAGAGCCTGGAGCCTGTTTCCGATTCTGTGTCTCCCTCTCTCTCTGCCCCTCCCCTGTTCATGCTCTGTCTCTCTCTGTCCCAAAAAGAAATAAACGTTGAAAAAAAAAAAAAAATTAAAAAAAAAAAAAAAAAAGAAAAAGAAATTTGGTCTGCCCAAACTGGATGTCTGATAAATAGGTCTAGAATGTGGAGATAAGTGGTCAACCTAGTGCATGCAAGTATGGCCTGGAAATTACAGAGAGAAGACATTCTAAGTTCTGAAGTATACAACACTGTATATATTACATTATTACAATGTACTCTTGAAAATGAGAACACTGGTTCTTCTGGATACTTCTTTGTGGACTATGGTCCTGAAAATGGACTTTCTTGAGTTTCTCCCCTGACCCTCATTCCAGGTCCAGGCTGAACATGTCTATACCTAATCTACTAAGCAGATGATTTCCTTGAAATTATCCCCTGGTTTTTCCAGGCAACCTCCAGAGCTCTCACAGAGAGATATCACAATGAGTCTAACATTGTTCTTCATGAGTTTGCTATGAACTATAGAGCTCTCATGTGATCTGACCCCAGCCTCCTTCATCTAGCTCAACTGGGGACACTCTGTGTTACCCTCCAGCTATGCTGGATTTCAGTCAATTTCTAAAATACCACAAACTCTTTTCTGTTCTTATCCTTTCCCTCTGCCCAAAATGTTTCTCCCAAGTTCTTTGCATGTTCAAGTTGGTCTCATTCTTTAGATCTTGTCTTAAATCCAACTCTTCAGAGAAAACTCTCCTGAATACTAGGTAGAGTGCTTTTACTTCAGCTAGAAAGGAACCTGTCTCCATTAGGATATATAACAGCAACCCATTACTCTCTTGATTATGGCTTTTGTCACATGTGTACTGTTGGTTTTCCTCACTGGAATGTAAACTAGTCAGGGAGAAGTTCTGTCTTGTTCATTATTGCATCCCTAGTACCTAGTATAGCCTCTGAAACATGGGAAGCCTCAGCATAATGTTGTTAAATAAGTTAATGAAGAGAAGATTTCACAGTGAAATGAAATGAAATGAAGTGAAAAGAGAAGTAAATGGGAACAGTAAAGGACAGGAGAGAGAATAAGGGTGAGAGGTTGATTTTCTGTGGGTCATTTTAACCCTTAATATTTCCCAGAACCTAAGCAGACAAGATGAGGTGACATAAGCATATCCCAGGATTCTTTAGGGATAGAACTATGGGATTTGACTTAAGGAAGCAAAGGGAAATAAGAGGAGAATGTCCAAAATGCCACAAAAATTAAAGTCATCAGATACTCTGTAAGAACTAACTAAGCCTCTTGACTCACTCATAAACTGGTTACCTTAACTATCTACTCTGTTTATAAATTGGGAAACTCAGCTACAAGATTAGGTGGGTTTACTCAAATGATTAATGAAAATCAAGGACAAAACTGGAACACAGTTTATTAGAAGAAAAAGACAGTGAAAAGAATGCTTATTATATCCACATTATCAAACCTTCAGGAATGAGGTAAGATTAGACATGTACATATGAGAAGGTGAGTAAGAGATCGAGCCAGAATATGGCTGAGATAACCCTGTGGTGATGTGTGCTGAGATCCCCTCAATTACAGAACACCTACCATCATCCTGTGGGTTGGTTCAGGAGTTCCATGACCTTCCGTGAAGCTATGTTGGTACAATGTACCAGTGAGAATGACTGTTTCCACTGCTACTGAGGATGGAACAGCTTTTTTCTGATGTCTATTAAATGCAACTTGGACTGTAAAACAACAGCAACAAAAAGAGAGTAGACAAAAGCATTTTCCTATAAGTACAGGGATCGCATTCGTCCCTGCCAAGGGCTCAAAGTCAGTCTGCACTGAGCAGCAGGCTGAAACCCGCTGAGCAGACAGCTGCCGCTGGCCTGGAGCCCACTGTGGACCTGAATAGTATAAGCCCCACTCCATTCAGGGCTTAAAATAGAGCTGACTCATCACTTTGGACATACACAGCGTGTCAGCCTAGGGAGGGCTGAGATCATTGCTCGAGATGTCTAAGGTCAGGCAGGAATAGAGAGATGCCTTCAGAAGATACGTTAACCAAGCCACAAGCTATATTATTACTCCAGTTCACCAATTTGAATTATTGTCCTGTTCACTATGCAAAAGATGGATAGGTGGATTTTCCAAAATTATTTTTGCTTCCCCACTGATTTCAGAAAGTTAAGGATGACTCTCCAGACCTAAAAATATTTCTAAAATAACACTTTCTAAAGAGATTGTAGAGACTTCCTAGACCAGTGTGTTTATGGTCCTAAATATCTAGGGGCATGAAGGACTCAAGGATCATTATCAGGAACCCCTCTATTTCTGTTCCCTTATGCCCCAAGGTGGTGGCAGGACTTCAAGAAATAGATTCCACACATATTTGTACAAACAAAATTTATCAACCAGAGAAAAGATGAGACCATAGCTTTTAAAAATACCCAAATAATGTAATTACAAAGATTTTCTGGGATGTAGCTCCCAGAGATCCATCTTCCTTTTTGACAAAGGATACTTAAACACATATAATAATTCACCATATCCAAAGACTGCGTGTCATCAGAAACAATTTATGAAGCAGTAGGAGGTTGTATGTGGCAGTACATTAAACACTTCTCAAATAGATAAACAGTTGGGTTTTTTTTTCATATGAAAGTAATTTAAGTTTTCTATTAGTCATCTCATGAACTTTAGAGGAAATTGGACACCATATAAATGATATGGAAGCACTAGAAGACACTGAAACACCAAATGAATATGTCTAAGAAACTAGATAACATTTTTATGATGTGTATTTTGTTATAGACTGTTTTTTGAAAATTGGCAAACTACTTCTGTTTTTAACAGAGGGATCCAGATGGACCAGAATGTTCCAAGTTCTTTCTATTTTTTTTTTATCATTTCATTTATTAAGTATTTGTTGACATCAACTATTTGCCAGGCACTGTGCTAAGAACTAGACGAATACAAATTTAAAAAAGACAGGACCCATGCCCCTGTGCAACTGGTTACCAGAGGAAGCAGGCTAATTTGCATATTTAATTATGTAATTCTGTCTATGAAAAGTGCCCCCACCCAAAGGAATAGGTGGCGTTAAAAGAACTTGTAACAGGATATCCGGACATGCTGGAAGATCAAATGAGGGTTCTTTGATGAAGTGACATTACTCTAATTTCTGAAGGGTATATAGTTATTAGATAAAGAAGGAGAGGAAGAGCATTCCAGGCAAAGGAACAGCATGTGCAAAGGACTTGGGAATGAAAGAAGCTTAGCAAATTTAGCAAGTGAAAAGTGCCAAAACGTCTGGAACATCAAAAGCCAAAAGGGGAGTGATGACAGATGAAGGTAACCAGGATCTTGCTGACTTTTTATCTTAAAACTTTGGGATTTTAAAAATCGTTAGGAAGATTTTGAAGTATTAGATACATTGGAATGCTACCATTAGAAATAGATTTTTTAAATCTTTTTTTTTTTTTTGCTAGTTAAAGGAAATGAACTGACAAAGGAATATAGGATGTATGTAGAGATGTATTCAGCAGCTATTGCAAAAGTGCAGAAGAGAGATAATTGTAGTATTGAATGTGAGTGCTAGTAGCAGTGGAAATGAAAAAATAGGTTACTCTGCATTAGAATGAAGAGAGTTTGATTTACCTGGCACACAGTGGGCTTCAATAAATATTTGTTGAACCAACGAATGATTAGTTGTGCATTTAGGAAGAGAGAAAAATCAAGGATACCTCTTACATGGGTCTAATTGAGAACTTTTTAAACCTAAAGTTGTTCTCTGTTCAGTGTTGTCCACAGAACCAGCAGCATCAGCATCACCTGAGAGCTTATTAGAAACACAGAATCTTGAGACCACAAGGAATGGGGCCTTTAATGAGATCCTTAGGTGATTTGTATACACATTAAAGTTTAAGAAGTGTTGCAAAGTGAGGCAGCCTTGGGGCTGAGAGACACACACAGTTAAGAGAGCAGGATAGAATCAAAACCAAAAGGGGGAAATGCAGGGACGTATTTAAATTATACATGGATCAAGAATAATAAGCTATTAAAGATGGGCTTCAATACATAATTAGGTGAGACTCCTTACAAAAACTCATCACCCAAATAAGCAGGTTAAATTTTCAAATTCCAAAATGTGGTAAGACAATGCTAGTGATAACTATTTCTCTGCCTAATAATAAAAATAATAATAATAACTATGATAATAATAGTAAGTTACAACAGTAAGACTTGTATTACTTGATGGTTTTTCAGCTTCCTTTTATATACTCTTTCTGTTGGAAAAACTCTTAAGAGTATGGGAGGAAATGGCATTGTATTTTATGGTGTGTGTAAGAAAATGTTGAAATTCTTTACTCCCATGTATTTTAACAGAGGCTAACTTAAAAAACGAGATCAATACTGAAGCTATACACAATAACCTCATAAAATCTGTATGCCCTGTGTATAAGGCAAATCATGTTGGGCCATTTCTATAAAGTACAGAAATACTGGAACAAAGAAGAAATGTGTATCCAGCATGGCTGTTGCTATGTCATTATGAATCTCAATAGGAAGAAAATGCCAGAAATAGTTCTAAGCTACACTCTAACTCAAAGTACCATGCAACCAAAGTTACTAGGCTGCTCACCATTATGCACTAGATCTGTTCCATATACCCCCAAAGTATAGGAGGAGGCAGAGGGAAACCACAATATTTCACGTATCTTTAATATATTGCCAAAAAGAGATACGGTTCAATTGTGCTCAATGGGTCTTGAGGTTGTGGAACATCATTCTTTTCTGAAGTTCCAGTTGGCAGTTGCTTTCCCTCACTCTCATCTGCTCCCTTGTGTTTATTTTATATTCATGCACATGACAGCAGAGTTACCAAATCAGCCTGTGCGATCTTGCAACTATTGTTTTCAGAAAAATGCACATGTCAGTTATTAGATCAACAATTGAATAACTCAAAGCAGTCACTTAATATTAATGTCATGTGTGTGTAACTTGAAGAGGGCACAGAGAGGAGCAGCAAGAATGTTGCAGGGCCTAAAAGTTTGACCTTGAGAGAAAAGGTGAAAAAGTGACTTGTTTGACCTTGACAACAATAGGCTGGGAGAGTAATCAGAAGCCTAAGAATATGGAGAAACAGGCTTGAAAGGAAGAGGTTCTAGGACTTGGTCAGCAGGGGAGCCGAGGGACACAGTGGAAATGAGTTTTAATGACCACAACGAAGTGGAAGATAAACACTTGAGCGGTTAGAGAACCTAGTGTAGCATTGCTAATACCAAGCTTTGGGCTTTAGTGTTCCTGAATTTAAGTCCTGGCTGTTCCAGATTAAAATAAAACTGACCAGAAAACTATGGATGGAGGGAAATTGTGCACTTCAGCTTTTGTAATTGTTTGGAAAGGGCTAGAGCATGAAACGTGGGAATCAGATTATTTGAATGTTCTTATGGTAGAAGATTGGAACACATAATGTTTGCCTCTGTATTGGTTTTGGCAATTACTTGGTAAATTCATTTTTTTCTGACTTAGTGCCCCCTCCCCTTTCTTGGGGCACCTTCCCTGAGGTCACACCACCTGGGTTTGGGTCCTGTGTTGAAATATTTACCAGTTATTCATTCTCTTGAAGTCTCAAGTCTCATACTTGTAAAATAGAAATAATAATAGTACCTGTCTTGTATGTGTTTTAAAGGATTAAATGGAAGTTTTCAGACCGATTGGCACATCATAAACTCCCAATAAATGTAAGCTGTCTGCATTGTTATTCCTGGCCGGTGTAGAGCACTCCCTAAGGTCTATGAAGAAGTTGGAGATGAATCAGATAATGAACCTGAACTGGGAGAGCTTTTAGAATCAAGTAGAGGAAAGAAGGCATAGATTCAGATGGCCATAATAAAGAGGAGTAAATCTGCCTCAAGAAAGACACAGGTAATAATCTGAGCATTTACAGAAGAGAACTGACTTTAAAGTGCGGAGGAGGAGAAAGAACATGAGGGCACAGTCTGCAGGGACGGTGGTATTTGAGGTGGATTTAGAAATACAAAAAGAGTTCGACGGTCTGGAAATGAGTGTGTGGCAGGAGTGGTGGGAGTATCGTGGGGTAATGCATTCCTAGCTAAGAGAATACGACAGGCGTTCATTTTGCAAGGTTTTCAGATTCTAATGCTGACTTGAAGATTAGTTTCAACACATTTTTCCAGCCTAAGATATTCCAACTGTTGGCTAAGTCTTCAGCAGTCAGTTGGCCGCCCACACACCAGCCTCAAAAGCAGTGACATGTCAATTGCTAAGAACAACCATTTCAATGAAATACCATGGTCTTAGCATCACTACAACCCTCATGAGTTTTCATTGTTATTCCATTATGAAGTTTACTTCCAAATTTTATCGTTTAATCTTCCACATTGTACAAGAACAGTAGTTTATTCATGATTGTTAAAAGGGAAGAAAAACCTCAAATATTCAAAACAACCTATTTGGATTCAAACCGAGTACAAAACTCACAGTGTATCTATCTTTTTGGAACTAATGTTTTATTTCATACTTTGATTAAAATTAAAATGTAGAAAGTCATGAACATCAACAAACTAAAGATGCAAGAAAAGAATGGATTCATTTTCTGAGACACATACAATTTATTGGGGTTAAAATACTAGAGGGAAACATTCTTGGCAAAATATAGTCTAGATTTTCCTTCAGGCAGTTAGTTTGGAAACTTTGCATAGCTTTAAGGGACTGACTCCTAGACATAGTTTTGTTTTGTTTTTTTTTTTTTTTGGTTGTTTCTCACCTCCTGCTTATACATACAGTGTTTAAAAATTGGGGCTCCTGGGTGGCTCAATCGGTTAAGTAGATGACTCTTGATTTGGGCTCAGTTCATGATCTCACAGTCCATGAGTTCAAGCCCTGCATCTGTCTCTGTGCTGACAGCACGGAGCCTGCTTGGGATCCTCCCTCTCCTTCTCTTTCTGCCCCTTCCCTGCTTGCACTCTCTTTCTTCCAAAGTAAATAAATAAACTTAAGAAAATTTTAATACACATATGTTAATATAAATTAAATCAATTAAATCTGTCACATTTGTGCATTCCAATAAAAAGCTTACTTGTGTAGCATGGGGATTTAAATTCTTAACTCTATCAAGAAGGCTTTATTTTCTGAAACATTGCTGATTATTAGCCAGTCAGAATTAGGTACAAGAAGGGAAGGAGGGCATCATTCTTCTTGACACATCATTCAGACTGAGAGAAAAACAAGCTATTAAAATTGCCCACACTGGGAAACACTGACAGCCTTAGCTGGGGTGTCCAAATGAATCAATATGCGTCCCTGAGTCACATGGAATCGGCAAACAATTGAACTCAGGTTCTCAGTGAAACTGTTAACTTTGTCTATAAGCAACGGCACACTCCCTTTCTTTGGAATGAATTGAAGTTTCCTCTGAATGAGAGTATCACAAATTATTCAGAATTAAACCTAGTGCATGATCGCATTCCCTATGATAAAAATCAAATTTATCATTCCATCAGAACTGATAAGAATTGAATCTACCTGAATACAGAATCCCCTAATTGGGTTATATTTCTATTGATTTATAATACCCTCTCTCCTTTTTGTGACTGAGACACAATTTTATTTTTATTTTTTTAATAAAGGAAGATGTTCAAAGAATTGCTTAAGTAGGATAATGTACAGATTTATGAGGAAGAAAATGACTTGGGAAACACATTGTGTCGTAAACATTAAAAACATACTTGTGTGAGGCTGAACTGTGTACTGTGGGCAAGGGAAGGTCTTGTTTTTATCTGGATGCCATATGAGCTGATAGTGAATGACTGTGGTATACGTAAGCATTTCTTCATACATTAAAAGTGATGGCTACATCTGAACTCACATTTTCTAAAGAAAACCACATTGAGAATCATCACATTGTAGCAGCATACTGAGGTTTATCTACCTTGGATGAGGACAAAACTCGTCACTGGGGATTTCATTTTATAAAAATATCAATGAATTCTAACTTCTAGGTCATGAGAAATGCCAAGCACTGAAAAAGGAATGCTTTGTATGTATATGTCAAACAGAAGACACAACATTATTTTCTTTTTTCATTGTCAACAGGAAGACAGTTATGATGTACAGTAGGGACAACTTGAACTTTAGAGTCTGAAATAGTTTGAACCCCAGCTGTGCAACTTACAAGAATCTCTGAATTCCAGTTTCTTAAACATCTAAGATAGAAATGATAATAATGCATATTTTGAAAGTTAATTGTGGATGCTAGATAAGATCACTTGTATATGCAAGGTGGTTCTGGGTTTCACAAAACCATAAGCACTTTGGAGTCTCATTAATCATAACAATACAGAAGTGCCTGGGTGGCTCAGTTGATTGAGCGTCTGGGTCATGATCTCATGGTTTTGTGCGTTTGGCCCTCTGTCGGGGTCTGCACTGACAGTGCAGAGCCTGCTTGGGATTCTCTGTGTCCTTCTCTCACTCTGCCCCTCCCCTACTCTCTCTCTCTCTGTCTCTCTTAAAATAAATAAATAAACTTAAAAAAATCATAACAATACAGATTTCAGCAGCTCTGGCCCAACCCCTCATAAGGGAGGATGTGCAGTTTATCGAAGTCTCACCCAGTTACTTCTTCATGTCCCCAGAGAGATCGCCCCCAAATATTTAACACCCCAGGGCTTTCCTTCATCAGTATCCTCTGAGCCTGAAGCCTTTCCCATCAGTGCTGCTCTATACACCAGGACAAGGTCTACACACGTGCTGAGAGTGCTGGCTTTTAGTGCTGCCCAAACAGGATGCTCCAAGATAGATGAGCCACTGCCTTTCCCTGAATCCTCACTGGACTGAAACCAGGATGAGATCCACTCAGCAGTGTCTCACCATGTTACCTGCGCCCAAAAGCTGCCTGTGCTGCCCTGGTTTTCAGAATCACTCACAAAACCAGTTTCATCACCTTTTGCCTATGGCTTTGCTCTCCATAAGGCTCAAAGTGATGCACCCAGGCCATGAAAGGCCAGCTGTGTGACCATTCTGTACCTCAGTTTCCTTTTGTGTTAAATAAGTATTATACTAATATCTACCTATAGATATTGTCATAACCAAATACATTAATATATGCAGAGTGCCCATTGTAAGTAGTACATTAAGGGTCAATGGTTATTAGAACTTTTAGTATTCTCAAAATTGTTCTAGAATATAGACCCTGGGAACAAGAGGAAATTGTTGGAAGAGGTTAAAGGATGACTCAAACTGTTTAATTTTATTTAACTGAAATATGAAAAGGAGATGTGACTTACACTATACCCCTGCTGGTATAGTTATTGCCAATCAGAAGGTGATAGTTTAAAAAAAAATCAGACTATTGTGGGAACATAGAGGAGAAATTATTTGTTCTGGGGATGCTTAAGGGAGAAGGGAGAGGATTCACGTCAGAGTTAGTGTGTCCAAGAGGTTTGGAAAAATTAGTGTGACTTTGAAAGAGAAGATGAGACGGTACAGCCAGACTGGCAGCAAGACATGACTATAGAAATAGCATGAACACCAAGCACACGCGAGAATGGTGAGGGCGCACAGAGTAACAGAAGAGGGGAAACAGTGAGTGCTCTAGCTTGAAAATAAGCTGGGATTTTAGGTGATATGGAATAGCATGCTTAAAAGTTTAGATGTCTTTTTAAGGGAAGGAAGAAACACCAAGAGTTTTTGTAAATAGAGCCCTTGACCATTTTAATATTTTTAAACAACACTCACTTTCAGACAGTATGTTCGAAAACCCTAAAGTTGCTTTTTCATGTTCTAAATGTATGTTTGTACCCCATCTGGTATGTTACCTTTTGATGGTAGTGCTTGCTCACTGAATTCATGTCAGCATCTTAGCACAGAAATTTAAACAAAATTGTAGTTTTATTGCCTTTCACTTCTTACTTTACATGCAAATATTACCGCAAAAAAGTTCTGAGATTAGAGACAATGAGCAAAGATCTCATCAACTTAATAAACTTGAGATAAAGATGGGACTCATTAGGCTAAACCTAAGCTTATTGACTACATTCATAATTAGGAAGGAAAAAAACAAAGTGAAAGGACATGCATGATATGTTAGTTATAAAATTATAGCAACCCTTTCTAGAAGGTGAACTGTAATTAGGAATTTGGGATGAATTTTTAGTCCTCTAGGGAGAGATTTTCCTTATAATACATAATTCCATTGGTGGCTTGCACATATTTGACTTTGGTAAATTTTCAAGAATATCATCATGTTAGAGAACAGTAGACTGTCTGAAGATATTGTTTTAGAATGTTAACTTGAGGGGCTCCTGGGTGGCTCAGTCAGTTAAGCATTGGACGTCGGCTCAAGTCATGATCTTGCAGTCTGCGTTGGGCTCTGTGCTGACAGCTCAGAGCCTGGAGCCTGCTTTGGATTCTGTTTCCCTCCCTCCCCACCCCCCAACCTCTCTTTGCCCATCCCCCACTTGTGCTCTGTCTCGCTCTGTCTCTCAAAAATAAATAAATATATTTTTTAAAAAGTTTAGGATGTTAACTTGAATAGCTATATGGCTAAGGGAAGAAACAATTGGGGTAAGGCCAGACAGAATCCTTTGTTAGAACCCAAATTAAAGATGGTGGAGATCTAAGGCAAAGGCAGAGAATGAAAAGAGATTTCACAACAGCTGCTCAAGGAGATAGAAAAGAGGGCCAGGAAGGATAACCTCCTGCCTTATCTCTCTCTAAAGCCCTGTACTGTTAAGGTTTAACTCATGACCATTGTCAAAGGAAAAATATTTAAAGGACCCATCTCCATTTTCACAGAGCAGGCAAAAAAGTGTATGCTTAGAGCTGAGAAAAAAGAAATTGCTAACCGGCACAAGTAGTAATGAAAATCTAACAAAAAATATACAGTAACGATTATAATTTATTTTAAAACACTCCCTTTGAAATCAAGAACAGGACAAAGATTCTAGCTATTACTGCTTCTATGCAACAGTAGCTGGAGGATCTAGCCAGTACAATAAGACAGAAAAAGATACAAAGCATATTAGCATTGTAATCCAAGGAAAGAATTTTCTAATGCTCATATGAGAATCATAATATAATAAGTAATTATAAAATTAGAATTTACAGAGATTTTAACCTAGGCTGCTAGACTAAGGGTTCATATTTTTAATTACCTTAACATGTTGTCCTTTTAAATAATATTCAAAGGCAATTCAGGCTTTAAATATTTGTCTGTGACACATTTTCAGACTCATGCTACTAAGGCTGGAGGAAATACTCTGAGTATTCTCCACAGATGTAGAAGTTCAGAGGACCCTGCCGTGGCCCGGAAGCACCTCGTCTCCAGCAATGATACCTGCGAGACTGCGTGGCTGACCGCCGGGATAGGAGCAGGCCCAGTGCCCAAAATCTCGGTGGGCGATACTTGAGTGTGGCCTGCAACATGGCCACCTCTGCCGCCTTCTCAGAGCATTTCGAGAAACTTCACCAGATCTTCTGCTGCCTCCATGAAGACCTGCAAGGGGTGCCAGAGCAGCTCCTGGGGACAGCAGGGGCAGAAGAAAAGAAAAAGCTGATCAGAGATTTTGATGAAAAGCAACAGGAAGCAAATGAAATGTTGGCAGAGATGGAAGAGGAACGACATTATGCACCTCTGTCTTTCTGTAACCCTATGGTGTCTAAGCTTGGAACCTACCGGAAAGACCTTGCTAAACTCCATCGGGAAGTGAGAAGCACACCTTTGACAGCCACACCTGGGGGCTGAGGAGACATGAAATATGGTACATACGCTGTAGAGAATGAGCATATGAATCAGCTACAGTCTCAAAGGGCATTGCTTCTGCAAGGCACTGACAGCCTGAACCAGGCCACCCAGAGTACTGAGTGTTCTTATCGGATTGCCACAGAGACTGACTAGATTGGCTCAGAAATCATAGAAGAGCTGGGTGAGCAATGTGATCCATTGGAGCGTACTAAGAGTAGGCTTGTAAACACAAGTGAAAACTTGAGCAAAAGTCGAAAGATTCTCCATTCAATGTCCAGAAAAGTGACAACCAACAAGCTGCTACTTTCCATCGTCATCTTACTGGACCTGACCATCCTAGCAGGTCTGGTTTATTGCAAGTTCTTTCACAGGCATTGAACTTCCTAGAGGGAAGGGTTTGTGGACCAGAACTTTGACCCTGTGAATGAATGGTGTTAGGGTTGGGGAATAAGCGTAGTGCTGCTGTAAGGTAATGGTTCAAGGATGCACTGTGTAGCTAGACTTGGAGGAGGGAGGGAAGATGGAAAACCACCTAACTGTGAAGGAACAGCAACAAGACCAGTATGATATACCAAGGTAAAAAAAAAAAAAAAAAAAGAAGTTCATTAATCCTCCATTAGTACACAAACACACACATAGATACAATGTCCACAAATATACAAATAAATATATCAAGGAAAGAACTTGGAAATCAGATTATAGTACCCAGGGGACCGTGGCCTGATTTTCATTTCATCTGGATATCTGATGCAGTGCTTATTTTTATGGCTGAGATATAATATGTAACTTAAACATCCCATGAATATTCACTGAACACTTCTCATGGGTCAGTCTTTAAGATGCTCTGAAAATAGCTATAAAAATATAGGCTAAATCCTTGCTCGCTTCAACTTACATTCAAACTGGAAAAGCACTGTGAAGAAAGTAAAACAATTATACACTACGAGTGTCTTGGTGAACTTAGCAAAAGCCTTTCCTCCAACAAAACAACTCATTATATATTGGAGTGCTATCATCAGTCTCATGAGTTTACATTCTGGTTACAAAGCTAAATTTGATAAAGCATCCCTTACCCAAATTAACATTCCAGTTCATCACTTTCAAGATTATGCAATGCCTAATGGGATCTTGAATAAGCATGCTTTGATTGGTAGGCTTGGCCCACCACTTATAAGCTGTTTATGAGACCTATAAAATAACAATGATAACACATATCTCAGTACATATCGTAATGTATAATCTCATAAGGTAGTCATAAGAATTAAATGAAACACCACATTTAAAGTACTGAGTGCAGTTGCTAGAAGAAAGTATTCAATAATTATAACTGATAATAGTGATTACTTTTATTTTTATTAAAAGTCATACAACTTGAATCACAAGAAGCCATACAACTTATCCTATCAAAAACATGTAGCCAATCCAATGCCATAACTATCTGATATTCACTGAGCTGGGTGAATGAATTTGTTGTTCTACATCCAATTACGATCTAAAGGAATCTTCTGTTTAAAAAAAATCATTAAAGCTAGGGAAACAGAGTTCTACATGTTTCTCACCATTGGGTATAGGCTGTCCAGATTTAGTGGAAATGCATTTGTGGGCAAGTTTACATAGAACTGTAGTTTAAATTTACACTAAACTATATTTTTCCACACTACCATGACAAAAAGCCAAAGCTGTAAGTCAGCTGTGTATGGGAAATACTTACAAATTGACTCCAATGAACAAATTAAAGGTGATTCCAGAAGTTTTAAGGGAAAGAGAAAAAAAAGTCCCAGAAATCCCTATGTGGTATTTTTATTTTTAGTTGAATTGTTAAATCGTCATTTTGTGGTAATCGTTTCCGTGAGAGTATAGTTAAGATTGCAGAAGTTACCTCATGAGTCTTTTGCCAATAGCAGATACTAGAGAGTGGGTATACTGGTCTCAAAATAAAATTGAAGAGAGAGAGGTAGAGAGAGGCAAATCAGGGAAGGAGGGAGGCATGAAGAAGGATGAGGAAAAACAAGAGTTTCCTTCAGTTAATGATAATGATTCATGTGTTGTCTTCCTCTTAAAGCTGCTGCTGAAACATTGTTGTCAATGGAATTCTTTTCCTTTCCTTCTCACACCCCACACTCTCTTTCTCCTTCTCTTACCCTCCTCTTTCTATATCCCTTGACTTCTCTCTAAACTAGGTTTCTTATGTTCATTTATTTTCTATTTGTTAGTAGAAAGGAATTGTCCAGTTCGGCAGAGGAGCTGAATATCAATGCTGTGTTCTCTTCCCCTATGCAAATAATATAGCACAACTAAAGCTTTGCATAGGAAGAGGAATAAAGTAAATTGTCTAAGAAATTCTTTCTGGATGGAAGGATTTGGATAAAGATTGTTCTTCTGTTTTTGATCTTTAGAAACAGGCTATAGTAGTATTCTCTAATAGTACCTTAATGATATCTCTAGCCCTAGGTAATAGCATATATAAAATATAGAATCATAGAGTTGTGGCAGACAGCCTAGTTATTGTACCTGACCAGGAGTTCTCATTCTTGTTTGTTTGTTTTTTTAAGTTTGTGTATTTATTTTGAGAGACAGAAAGAGAGAGAGCATGTGTGCTTGCAAGCCAGAGAGAGGCAGAGAGAAAGAAAGAGAGAGAGAGAGAGAGAGAGAGAGAGAGAATCCCAAGCAGGCTCATGCAGAGCCCGATGTGGGGCTTGATCCCATGAACAGTGAGATCATGACCTGAGCCAAGATCAAGAGTTGGACGCTTAACCAACTTAGCCACCCAGGCACCCTAGTTCTCATTCTTCATCGCATCTTGATTTCCATTCTAGGAGTTGTCCTTTCCCCATTGTGTATAATCTTGGTGGGAAGTAGCTTCTGCTTTCTATTACAGAGTCACGGAGAAGCGATAAACCCTCTCCACGGCCCTGTGCATGCAGTGGGTGTAATGTGATCTAAGCCAGGCCAATGAGATACTCTCTCCCTGGACCTGAGTAAATGATGCAAAGATATGAGTCATCGCCAGAAGTTATTCTTTCCCACTGTAGGATTGACAAGCTACCTAAATTCTTGCTGTATGCTGTTCCATCTGTGAGCCCCAGATGTGATCCAAGTAAACCCTTTTGCTTAAAATAGCCACAGTACATTTTTGTAGCTTACATTCAAAACCTGAATTTTATATTGTTTATTGGAAGAGATCTTGGAAATTCTTAGGAAAGATATAAACAAGGTAAGTAGTCACCTGGAAAACGGGGTTCAGAAACACTAACCCGGTCCATGTACATCCATCTCTCTCCCAGGAAGACTGACAACGGATTTGGAGCACACACACGGTGGTTTTATCAATAGAAGAGCATTCAGACATCCACACATATGGATTAGGCTCACTGCCTTGGGAAAGGGAAGTCACACTCAACAGGGAAAAGAGAAGTCAATTCTCAAAGAACAAAAGGAAACTTGTAAAAATGTTAGGGCGCCTGGGTGGCTCAGTCAGTTAAGCATCCAACTGTTGATTTCGGCTCAGGTCGTGATCTCACTGTTCATGGGTTGGAGCCACACATCTGGCTCTGCACTGATGGTGTGGAGCCTGCTTGGGATTGTGTCTCCCTCTCTCTCTGCTCCTCCCTGACTCCTCTCTCTCTCTCTCTCTCTCTCTCTCAAAATAAAGGAATAAACTTTTTAAAAAATGCTAAGCAAAGGGTATAGGGTGTGATAAAGGATTTTTGAGTTCCCAAACCCTGACTTTTTATTAATGAAATTCAAACTGGTGTATATAACCGATAGAGTTGAAAAGAATGCATATGAGAGCCGGGTTGTCGTTGTTGTGTTTGTTTGTTTTTACCCTAAATTTGCTTTGAGAAATCAGGACTGAGGCAGGAAAAGCAAAGCATGCAAAAGAGCAGTAAGAACACAGGTTGGGTAGTCCTGTGCCGAGCACTTCATGCCATCTTCTCCATATTGTCCCAGTTTCAGCAGAGGTTTAGTAAGATCACAGGGCAGATCATATATTCCCAGGCTCTGAGGGAGCCTGCGGAGGCATGAAACCTTCTTGTGACCCTGACACCAGGGGCGGTTGTAGCTGAAGTGTAGACAGCACTACAGTGTCTAGGCAGAAGGGCTGGCTGTGCCTTCTCCAAGTTTTTGTGGGATCAGAGAGAATCAGAAAGTTTTTCTGGTCCTCCAAAAGGTACAGAAGTGTCCCAGAGAAGGTCAACTTCTCTTAGGAGCTAAAAGGATGCAGTATGCACGGCCCTGCACCTGCAGCAACAGATGGGAACTTGACTTCACCCCAGATACCAGCGGAGATAGATGCCAAAACATAAAGAATAGAGATGAAATACATTTTAGTGACATCAGTCAAATATCTGACAGAGGTCTTCTGTGTTTACCTGCTTACCTCTGTGTTTACCTTACCATCACATTCTTATTCTGCTAAGGGCACATTAATTTTCCTTTGTGAAAGCCCTCATCTTCATTCTCTCTCTCTGAGACTGATCCACCCCCTGGCTCTAGAGGTAGGAAAGTCACTCAGGCACAGCAGATCGGAGTCAAAGTGATTGGTTCCAAAATGAGTTCATGACAATCCAGAACAGTGAGTTATCTTGAGGTATTTTCATTACAGTTACTGAAAAGCAGATGTTGGTAGGGGAGATGCTAATGGCCATCTTCCGTGTTAAGGCAAAAACCTTGCCTGAGAGAGGAACCCAAGCAGAGAAAGAAAGAAATGGAGAAACAGTCTCCTGAAGTCATTATTGAAGGTCTTGAAGAGCAAATTCTGCCTGGATCAGATTTATCCCTTGAATATATCTTGATTGTAGACAATATTTTTTCTATGTTTAAGTGAAATTTATTCACTTGAAATGAAAAGAGCCATAATGGAAATAAATTCTCTTTAAAAGTAAAAATCAAATTGAAACTCCTTAGCATGACCTGCCAGGTGATATATTGTCAGCATTTTGCCTGACTGTCCAACTTCTTCCTGTGCTCTTAGCCTTTTCTAACGAAACTCCACATGTACTAAGTTGTCCTCCTCATGCTTCTGGCTCTCCTCTCTGTGCTTCACATGGCTCACTCCTCATCCTTCAGGTCCTGGCTCAAATATTAAAGAAAGATTCTCTGACCAAATCTGTTCCCCATCTCCCCACCTCAAATCTTACTTCAGCACCCAGTTTATTTTTTTTTCATGAAAACAATCTGTATCTGAAATAGACTTATTTAGTTGTTTACTTACTTTTTTATTCTCTTGCTCCTCCAATTAGAATGTAAACTCCATGAGGACAGGTACCTTATCAGTCTTAAGCAACCCATAGTGCCTGACCTTTGGAAGGCATCTAATAAATACTGCTGGAGTAATCAATGAATTTCATTTTTATGCTCAGCAATTACATAGTGCTTGCTACAATACCAGGCACTGTCCTAGAGATTTTATAATTATTTATTTTTTTCTAATTTTCATAAGAATCCCATGAGGTTGGAATTAGAATTATCTCCATTTGACCAACCATGAAGCTAAGCTACATGATGGGTAAGCCATATGCCCAAGTGGGAGAGCTGAGTAAGGTTCACACCTGGCACCTGGTTCTTGATTCATTTCTCTCGGCCTCTGTGCCTTGCTTCCTGAATGACTTATTGAATGATTTGATAAACAAGTTGGCTACTAAGAAACTGATCATCTCTAGGTGAGCTGAGAATGCCAAGATATGACTTTAAAAAGTAAGTATTGACCATGGAATCTGTGACTCAGCCCAGATATTAGCCACGAGAGGTCCAGCCTCACTCCTTTAATTGCTACAGCACCATGCATGCTTGGGAATTGTTAATTTGCAGTGGTGAGTTATGAGCGCTTATAAAATATTTCACATCTATTTAATATTGTCATATAACTTTGGTCAGTTGAAAAGATACCAATTAGTTCATTCATGGAGAAAGATTGCAAAGGCTCTCAGTGAAGAAAAACCTCAAAGGCATATTTTTACCATTCCTTATGAAGCAGCATGACATTTTATAAAGTTTGATCAGCTACTTTATAGTTACTGCTATTGAACTTGTGTAGTGTACTTCAAATCCTACTCCCTAATAATTTTACAATTTTTATGATCTGACACTACTAATCATCAGGAAATATGATTAATAATAATAGAAAGGATGTTTCTCATTTAATCTTCAAAGCCATTTTTATGTTAACCAACATTAAAAAGCTGTGGGTATATTCATTTCTTTCCATCGAGAACATTAGTCTTCCCTTGTTACAGACAACTTTTTTTTGTCCTTCTTTGGGTAAAACTTAATCCTACTGAAATGAGTTGCAGCTGTTGTACAAATTCATATTTTTATACTGATAGGAAGCAGTCAGACATTTCAACTATTCAGTTTTGTTTAAAAGTAAGTTAACAGTTCAGTTCACTCTTTAGAAGACACAGATGAAGGAATTGTACAGGAATGTGTTTGTGGCCAACTGAATGTTTGTGATTAAAAATACTTATGAAGGCAACATTGCTGGATTTGAAAAAAATTATAAGGTCCTACAGCCTGGGAGAAATTCATTGAGGGAGAATCCACATTAATGCTTGAAGTGGTAGCTTTTGACCTCTTGCACTGGTAAATACCAGCCAATGGTGCACAGGCTTCCCTTCTAAATGACTAACTCTTACATAATTTCCTTTCCTTAACAGTTCCATGAAGTCTACAATTTTTAGAATTACAGAATCTGACATAACAAGATAAACTTTGATACCAGGCTTCCCTAAACACTGACCATTTTCTCCTCATATCTCCATTCCTGATTCAAAACCATATTGATTTCCTTTCCTGGGAAATTAGAAAGAATTAGGAAAATTAGTACTTCATACAATTTCTCTATCTCAGATTTCCCACTAGCAACCCACATCTTACCTAATCTTATGAAATAATTGTTAAAAGCAAGAGCTGGAGGCTAAACTGATTGGAATTAGAATCCAACTAATGAAAGTCTCTTTGAAAGCAGTCTTGCCACTTAATAGCTGCCTAACTTAGGGTGAGTTAGAAATATCTTCTAACCCTCAGTTTATTCATCTATTCAAAGGGTATAATATTGCCTACTTCAAAGAATTTAGGGACATTAAAGAAGATAATCTATACTTAATGCCTAATATCTAGTAATTCATCAATAGAAAAACCCAATAGTTACTGGAAATATTAAAAGCTTAACTTACAATCAAACACATATTTAGCTCCCTCCCAAGCTGGTAAGAGTCAGAACTAATTCAAATTAGGGGAAAAAAACAATTTTCAATAGTAATTTAAAATAATACTGGGGTGTCTCACAGAACCCCAGGACAAGAATGCCACTGGGTCTCAGGAAGAATTAGAAGAGGAACTTCACAGCTAGCAGGAATCTCTCTGTCCCGCATCTATTCACATTTCTGAATCTCCACTTGATCCTTCTCTCTTCCTCTCTAGTTGATTCCCCCTATCTTGGCCATGTGGTGGATGCTATGACCATTAACATCTCCCAAGGGTTATAAGGTCAGCCATTCAAGAAGGGAAAATTACTTACCTCTTTACATTCCATATCCAAATCCCTGAGGGAAAGCTCTGCTAGTCCAGTTTGGCTCATGAGCCCATAGCTGGTCAAGTAACTGAAGACAGGTTCCTCTTTGTTATAATCCTGTTGGTGGAAGGGATTAGTTGTAGCAAGGAACAATTAATTTAGTTTCTAGGAAAGGAGTTTCACAGGTGGCTATGAAAATCACCAGCGTTCTCCAACCCTGTCCCTCTGTCTCTGCTCATGTTGGGATAAATGTATTGGGGAGGGAGAGCTCCCTTCTCCCTGAGTCATTCTTGGTCATCCTGGCTGCCATTGTTGTTGATGCCATTCTATTTCCAGGCGTGGAACCCTTCTACTATATGTTTTTAGCAACACAGCAACTGCCACTGATACAACCTATAGGTTCTCAAAAGTGCTTATCTGGTCCGTGTACCTTTATCTCTCCTCATCCTAATGGATTATAGGATTTTGGCACTTAGAAGTAAATTTAGAACACAGAAATCACACACACACACACACACACACACGCGCGCGCGCGCGCGTTTTAAAAATGAGAAAACTGAAGCCAAGATAGACAAAGTCCTTAGCTAATATCACATAGCCAATTAATAAATCAGGATCAGAAGCCAGGTTTCTAGACTTACAGACTAATTTTCTTCCTAAACTAAGTTGGATATTTCTTTTTCACCATCACCACTCATGATGGTCTTTCTCCACAGGATAGAGTTGTGTCTGGGTCTGGAGCACTGTTCTTCAATAAGAGTAGGTGCCTTTACCAGTCCACCCTGATTATAACTTTGCTGATTGTATCTGACTTCAGAAAAAGCAGATGCTGCACATGACTGTGAATTTCACTTGCTTTTAGTTTAGGGGCAACAATCTTACCTGAAGGAGATTTAAATTACAGATTGTAATCATTTATCTTTGCTATTCATTTTTCCTTCATAAGTTCCTTATTATTAGTGCATAATATTAAGAAGCTAAATATCCCATTAATGACACTTTTGAAAGATATTTACAGGTGGAGACAGCCAAAAAATATATAATAATAAAGAGTTTGATGACAGTTTGGGACTTATTATGACTTTGCCTGTGCCTTTGAGATATTTTGTCACTTTTGCCCATTTCTAGGCAGAAAAAGATCAGTGAAAGTTTCCTGAAGGGGAAAAAAAAGAACACTTGTAGAGAGGGCCTAATGGCCCTCCTTTCATCTACTTTTTGGTGATTCTCCAAATAAGCCTAAATATCATGTATTTGAAAAAAATAAGGATTACCCTATGATGACTGTCTAAGGTCAGATATATTTATGTCATGATGTACTGAGCTTCATGATTAGTTATTTATACTTTACATATACTACTTCCTATTGACACAATACCTGTATCTTTTTCCTCCTCTCATATATAGTTCATATTTATTGTTTTTGAATTAGCAGAATAATACTCTAATTTTTTAAAAGCTGCCTCTTTTCTACTGCAGTGCATGAGGTTCTATAGAAGATGTCTCTATCCTTGGATCCAAGGGGTGGCATGTAACCAAGATATAGCCAATTAGAGTACTGACGTTGCCTGGCCATGGTGATGGGCTCAAGAATAAGCATGTGTCCCAATAGCAGCCAGTCAAACTCAATTTTAAGACATCTGTTGGAATCATTGAGTAGAATGTTGAAAAGATAAATTGTAAGTTGAAGTTGGTAGCAACTGCCAAGAAGAGAGTCTTTCTGAGACTTGAGCTAAGACAGAAGAAAGCCAAAGTGAAACAAGAATAGAATAAGATGGAGTTCAGTTGCTATTATTTGAGCCCCTTGATCTAGCCATGCAAGAAGTTTTTTTTTTTTTTTACACTTAAGACAATTTTAATTATTTTTATCTGTCACAGTGGGAAGAATCCTAACCAATTCTTTGTAAAAACTTATTTTACAAAGCTATATCTCATAAAAGCACTCTTTAGTGTATCCATCATAATTTTAGAAAAATAGAATTTATTGAAAAGGGTAATTGGAAACAGTGCAAGATTCCAAAATGGAGGATGTTGTGTTTTCCAAAATGAAAAGACTGATAATTAAATTTAATGGGCTGATACCAGAATTTGAATTTTTAAAAAGTAAACTATAGTAATCAAGATGGGAGATAAGCACACTTTAATTAATGAAGGTGGAGAGGAAGAAATGAGCAATGTAGATCCTGAAGAGAAAAAACATCAGCACTTAGAAATAATAAAATTTACCTTGGGGTTTTGTGATTTTTTTTTTGTGATAAGGTAGCATGATTTAGTGCATTTGGAGACTGGATGGGGGTGACAACCCTGAAAGCAAAGTTCACTGTTCAATCTTTGCTGAGTTTCCTTTGATTTCACACCAAGACAGCTAGTTTGGGGACTCTGGGAACTGGATGATGGGTGGGTAAGCCCATTTCCATGCCATGTGTGTAGAAAAGGTGTTTTACTGAAAGTAGGAGGAATTAGTTATATCGTGGCTGATAGAAATTAGAAGACAGAGCCCAGGCTGGGACAGAAATTGTGAAGAAAGCTGAATAGAACATGCCATGTAGAATCTTAAAAGGTAGAGGAGGTAACCTGGACAAGGATACACCTTTTCTGTTTCACCTATTTGTGAAGCCAAGGAAGATGAACTAAAGGGAATGTTCTAGCCCCCAGCCTATGTTTTTAAGAGGCTACCTACGTTACCACATAAATTAAGAGAAAAAATTGGAGTTCTTGAGTTTTACTTTAATGTGAATATAGCCATCATATAAGTCAGCTTTCATCATAATCCCCTCCTAGTTTGCATGTTTTACAAAATAATGTGGCACTTATGACAACATAGATGGACCTTGAGGGCATTATGCTAAATGAAATAAGTCAGAGAAAGACAAAGACTGTGTGATCTCACTTATATGTAGAATCTAGAAGTAGGTAAACAATATAATGTGGCAGATTAACATCTTCATGTATGTGTTCAATGCAAAATGGGATACTAAACAAAACATTGCTGTTGTTTTCTTCTTATAAGATACCACATGATGACTATAATAAACAATAACTGTATTGTATACTTAAAATTTGCTAAGAGAGTAGAACTTACATGTTCTCACCATAGAAGAAAGAAAGGAAGAAAAAGGTAAATGTGTGAGGTAATGGATATACTAATTGCTTGAGTGTAGTGTTAATTTCACAATACATACATATATCAAAACCTCAAGGGGGTGCCTGGGTGGCTCAGTCTGTTAAGCGTCCAACTTCTGCTCAGGTCATGATCTTGCGGTCCGTGGGTTTGAGCCCTGTGTCAGGCTCTGTTCTGACAGCTTGGAGCCTGGAGCCTGCTTTGGATTCTGTGTCTCCCTCTCTCTCTGCCCCTCCCCTGCTTGCACTCTGTATCTCCTTCAAAAATAAACATTAAACAAATTTTAAAAAAATCAAGTTGTAGACCTTAAATATATACAATGCCTATTTGTTAATTATACCTCAATAAAGCTAAAAAAATGCCATGTTTCTAAACAACTAGATTCATGGATATTAGCCTAATGGGAAAATCTTCCCTACAAAAATTAGCACTGATATTAGCTAATAATATCTGATTATTTATGGTATATGGCATTGTCAAAGTTTTAATATGCTAGTGTCTGTTAAAAAACATTTTTACACTAATGTAACACCTTAGCATAATTTAATTTGATGAACATACATATATGGCAGTGTTCTTTCATATATGAATGCAAGAATCTATCATTTGAATTTTTAAACTTTTTTTTTTTTTTTTTTAATTTTTATTTTTGGGACAGAGAGAGACAGAGCATGAACGGGGGAGGGGCAGAGAGAGAGGGAGACACAGAATCGGAAGCAGGCTCCAGGCTCCGAGCCACCAGCCCAGAGCCTGATGCGGGGCTCGAACTCACAGACGGCGAGATCGTGACCTGAGCTGAAGTCAGACGCTTAACCGACTGAGCCACCCAGGCACCCCGAATTTTTAAACTTTTTTAAGTAATCTCTACTCCCAGCATGGGGCTTGAACTCACCACCCTGAGATCAAAAGTTGTATGCTCTACTAAGCCAACATGGCATAATACTTAATTTTTCAGGAATCACTTAGAAAATAGACCCTTATTTATATGTGTAATTTGAATTAATATCTTAATTCTTACAAGCATTGCATTATATTAGCAGAATATCATGCATAATGTATAATTTAGGAAATAATTACAAAAGTTACATTAATAAAATAATTCTTATAGAATTTGCGAAGATGCTTTATTTACTTCATGGAGCCATGTGACAATTGTTTTTAATTAATCCCTTTACTTACAAAGTCTAAAGATACTTTAGATTCCTAAATCTAAAGATTTAGGAATTAACATTTGCAAATTTTGGATTTCAGGGATAAACTCTTGTAAATTTGGACTTTTACAAGAGTACATCAACCAAAAAAAGAAATGTCACAGGACAACTGATGGATATATTATATACTATTTTAATACTCACTGACTTCTAGGTATAAAAGTACATTTATATAATATTTATGCTTAAAACCCACCTGCTTTCAAACTGCTGTACCTAAGCACCAAATTCAAAAGGACTTTAAAAAGCCTATTTGCCTTTCTCTTCACTTCTGAAGGCAGTTTAGTTCTATTCTTTCTCTAGGATGAGAGGAGAATTTAGAGGAACACAAATACCCAGAATGAAATCAGAAAGTATAATCTAGCCTTGATTGTCTAATAGTCTGAAAATGCTTAAGAGTTTTTTATGGGATCATTCTTGGGATGTGAAGGAAATAGAACCTGTTACTGATGTGGGAACAGTTAGATAGTATTTGCCAAACTCTTTTCCTCTCTATTTGACTTCCTACTGGGATTCTCTACCACGCACTTCTAGGACCTCCTTTTAAAAAAATCCCCCAAGTCTCATTTCATCCATAAGGCTCTCTTTGACAATTCCTGCCCTGTTATGGCCCCAACTATTTTTAGACGATAGTCATAAAATGAGGAACAAAGTATAAATGACCAGAAGTGTTAACCACCATCTGTAAGACTAAAAATATGTGTCTAGTTGATGTCGTAAGGGTCATAGCTTTTCTGTGACCTGTAGTTTTTATGCAGGCTCCACAGTTTATCTCAGTCTATTTTGATCACTCAGGCCATATTATCTTCTCATAGAAGAGCATTTTTTTCCCTTTTATACTCCCAAAATTTATTTTACATGCTCAGGAGTTGGACTGCCTCTTATAAATTCCAATAGTTATTACTATCTTAAAAGTACTCTAGAGAACATTTTGATTAAAGAATCTAACCATAAAATCATCTTTTATGATCCTCAAGATTTATATTTTTGTAAAGGCATGTATATTATCGGTACACACGTATATATTATATATGAGTGTGTGAGTGTGTGTGTGTGTGTGTGTGTGTATGCATACACATATAAGAACGTGCTTATAGTGAAAGGTATAGTTCTTAGAAGCACACAATGGAAGGGCTACAGACAATAATTTAAATGAAGTACATGACATTATTTATTGAATAATTTACTAGTCTAGGTAGAATAATTTTCATGTAGATGGAAAGGACCAAAAAGAAAAATAAATAAACAAGTCATAGTGGTGAATTGTCAGTAGTAGTAATAACAGAAGTATCCTATTTCATTATTCCATAATTTTTCTACTTTTTATAACCACCCAGAAACAACAAACAGCACATTTTTTCCATGCTCTTTTAGACACTTGATTGCATTTCCTTTTTGTACTTTTAACAAGAAATAGAACATGATTATTTTAACCATGATTATATCCACATAATTGAAAACAATAAATTAAAAAAAAAATCCATACTGGGGTTTTGCTCTTCGCCTCCCCAGCATTGTCCCTTCCCATAGTATCCATACTAGATTTATGTCTGGGAATCCAAATAGTCAAGGCTGCAGATTACCTAGGCCTAAACTGTGCACATATCATATTACGAGGGTTACTCTGGTCATTGGTTCCCAGAGGAGCATTTCAGGGAGAGGTAGCGAGAGGCAGTGGATTTCAGGGGAATGTTGTGAAAGAGGTTCCTTTTCCACTAGTATGCAGTCTGGGAGCATGTAAGGAGATGATTCAGCCACCTTGCCACCACAGTGGAAAATCTTGCAGCTTCTGAGGTCATTTTATTGGGCCTCAGAATACAACCGAAACAGGGACAGGAAGGTCTGATAGATGAAGATAGATAGAGAAACTGAGTCCTTTTAACATTTGAGCCCCAAATCCATCCATGTTGGTGACCCTACTTCTGAATGTTTCTGATACTGATAAATGTATTTGAACTGGCAAAGTCTCTTTTACTGTTTTCTGATACTTACAATCTGAGCACACAATCCTTGGTTAGGGTGGGATTTCTAAAAGTATTGGCAATATGTTTTCCAAAGATACTGCTACCAGGAAATTTCTCATCAAAAGTTTTCTGTGGTCAAATACAGTTGGGGAAAGGTAAATATGATGCTATATTTTTCTTTAAGAAAATACTATTTTAACACCAGTTCCCTCATCAGAATCCTTTGTACTTAAAATAAAAATCATCTTTTGTACAGCCTCTAAGATTCCATGTGAATTTATTATTTCTTCTGCTTCATTATTTCTTCTGCTTCACCTTGGGCCTCTTATTTCCTGTACTCTGGCCACATTGGCCTTTTCTTCCTCCTGTGTAGCAAATTTTCTTTTGCCTCAAGCCTTTGGATTTGCTGTTCACTCTGCCTGGAATGCCCCTCTTTATCTGGCTAATTTTTCTTATTTGTGCTTCATCTTAAATCTCACTTCCTTTCCTAAATCCATCCTCCAATTAAATTGATACCCTTGTTCATGGGTATCAAGATGTTTATGGCATCTTATTCTTTCTCTTCATAGCATAATACAATTTATTGCAATCTAGATATTTATGTCTTTATTAATCTCTCTCTTCCCATTACTTTAAAAACTCTGTGAGGAGAGAAACCATGCCTGATTTGCTGACATTTCTTTGAGCAAAACATGATGCTGTTCCTGGCACACAGTAGGGACTGGAAAAAATATTGCCTGAATGCTATCTAGAGCCACAGGACATTTCAGAACATTATAGAATTTCAATAAAGAATCCCATTTAGATATGTTTAATCCAGAATTTCCCCAAGCTATTTAAAACCTGAAATTTTTAAATTTTTTTTTCAACGTTTATTTATTTTTGGGACAGAGAGAGACAGAGCATGAACGGGGGAGGGGCAGAGAGAGAGGGAGACACAGAATCGGAAACAGGCTCCAGGCTCCGAGCCATCAGCCCAGAGCCCGACGCGGGGCTCGAACTCACGGACCGCGAGATCGTGACCTGGCTGAAGTCGGACGCCTAACCGACTGCGCCACCCAGGCGCCCCAAACCTGAAATTTTTATAAGTAGTTAACATGTGTGAATATTCCTAGATGCTAATATTCCATAGCTCACATATCAAAGAATGCTGTTTCACATGTTTTAGGTCATTTGTCAGCTAAGAACTCAAGTCTAAAAGCCTAAGCTTATACTTTTATGAGCATTAGATGGATCTAAACTTCAGAGGTTCAAATGAGACATGACAAAAGTGATATTTGAGGACATTAACACCAATCATTCTGGACAGCATTATATAGCATGCACTGGTTAATTTTCCTATCCTGTTTTCAGTGAGTGGGTTTTAAAATATTCATCTTTAAGATCATCAGCATGTAGATTTGTATATTAGATAACAAGGAAATAATAAAAAGTCCCTGCACAGCAAAGGAAACCATCAACACAACAAGAAGGCAAACCGCTGAATAGGAGAAGACATTTGCAAATGATATATCCAATAAGGGGGTAATATCCAAAATACATAAAGAACTTATACAACTCAACACCAAAAAACCTCCAATCCAATTAAAAATGGAGCAGAGGATCTAAAAAGGCATTTTTCCAAAGAAGACCTACAAATGTCTAAGAGATTCTCAAAAAGATGTTTATCATTACTAATCAGGCAAAATCAAAGCCACAATGAGAGATCACTTCACACCTGTCACAATGGCTAAAATCAAGGAGAAATAGCAAATGTTGGTAAGGATGTGGAAAAAAAGGAACCCTTGTGCACTATCAGTGAGAATGTAAATTGTACAGCCACTGTGGAAAACAGTATGGAGTTCCCTCAAAAAATTAAAAATAGAAATATTATATGATCCAATAATTCCACTATTGGGTATTTACCCAGGGAAAACTAAAACACTAACTTGAAAAGATATATGCACCCCTATGTTTACTGCAGCATTATTTTTACAATAGCTGAGACACGGAAGCAACCTAAGTATCTATCAATAGATGAATGGATAAGGAAAATGTGGTATACACACACAATGGAATATTGTTTACTCAGCCATAAAAAGAATGAGATCATGCCATTTGAGATAACGTGGATGGACTTAGAGAGTTGCACTAGGTGAAATAACTCAGACTGAGAAAGACAAATACCATATGATTCCACTCATAAATGACATCTAAAAAATTAATAAACAAAATGCAGAATCAGAACTGTAAATACAGAGAACAAACCGATGGTCTTCAGAGGGGAGGGAAGTGGGGAATTGAGAAAAATGGGTGAAGGGGAGTGGGAGATACAGGCTTCCAGTTGTGGAATGAGTAAGTCATGGAAATAAAAAGCGGAGCATAAGGAATACAACCAATGATATTGTAATAGCAATATGATGGGACAGACGGTAGCTATACTTGTGGTGAACACAGCATAATGTATAGAGTTGTCAAATCACTAAGTTGTACGCCTGAAACCAATGTAACATTGTGTGTCAACTACACTTAAAGAAAAACAAGACAGCTATATGTTGTCTACAAGTATACAAAAAAAAAGAAATATGAATTAAGAATAGAAAAAGAAATTGCTTACTCATTGTGTATTGAAGCCTATTGTTCTAGCTTATATTTTTTAAGCATCCTTTAAATTAGATAGTAACAGTCAAATACATTTTTATCAGGACTAAATACTACCCCAGGGCATGTTCTTAAGTTTACATAAAATTAGACTAAAATCTCAATAAATAGTGACAATTTTAGCTCTGTCCCTTTTACATTTGAAATGTGTATTTTACCAATACAGAAAATTACATATAAATGCCCTTTTAAAAAATCTCCAAAGAACACTTAAAGCTAGCTCTTGCATTGCTTTCCCTTTAGAATTTAGAGACTAGCTTTCTAACTGAGCTCTGCCAGAAACAGATGAGACAAGCCCAGGAATATGTTACATGGCCACACACATCAACAGTCAAATCTTCAAGCCCAGGTTCCTAACTCCAGAGCATGACAGAGTGCAGAAAGCCTTGAAAATGTCCATTAGCTGAGCATGTGTAGAGTGAATTATTATTTGCTCCGCCAGCTGGAAGTCTCCCCCCAAAGTAGGTTTCTTTGAAAAGCCACGAGCTCCTCTCTAAGCACACACATGCATGGCTTGCTCAAGGAAGTGTTGGGAAATGTCATCAGCTGAACCTGACACTCCTCTGCCCATCTGGATCTAACTTTCCCAACTTCATCTTGAGGCAATAGATTCTGAACCAAAATTTACCAAGCAATATTACAGTTTTCCACTTGTGGTTTACCTGACACCATCTGTGAACGGCATTTATGATGTGTTCAAATTCATTTTTTTTAATGTTTATTTGTTTTAGAGAGAAAGGGACAGAGGATCAGAAGCAGGCTCTGCGCTGACGAAACTATGAACCTAAGTCTGACGCTTAACTAATTGAGCCCTCCAGGAGCCCTCCAATTCATTTTCAATAGCCACAGAATGTGCAGAATTTTCTCCCCTTTTACCCCTACTTTTATTACTTCATTCTCAGGATTGATATGCAAGCAGATAAAAGACATTGCTAAGACTATAACAAATTTGAACACAATTAGCAAGACTGATTTAATAGACATATGCAGACCACTGGACTCACTGTTGCAAATACATATTCCTTGCCGATATAAATAAAGTGTATATATATATATATATATACACACACACACACACACACACACACACATATATATAGTAAGAATTATATATAATTACTACTTTTTATGTATAATTTATAAATCCATATATCATTTCAAAACAAATTTCAGACATCTTTATACACATAGTTGTCTATCCAAATCCAGTTTTAGAAATGAAAAGCAAGAAATAAACCTTTAAAATATTAGTACTTATGTGTCCAAGAAGAAATAATATTGAAAATTTAAAGTCCTTAAAACTGGTCATTTTTTCATAATAATAAATTAGAGGTGGCATAATTAAAGATGAAGCAAAGACATAAGATATTAAAAACAACTTTTAGTCAAAATATTGGAAATTGAGGTAAAATAAATTCCTAGATTTAAAAAGTGCCAAAATTGTCAAAAAATATAAATATAAAAAGAAGAACTTTGAATAATCTTACGATAACTTGATAACTTTGATCTGTCATTCAAATTTTTCTTCCAAATACTATAGCCTTGATATTTTGGTTCACATTATTACCAAACAAAACCTAAAACAAACAAACAAACAAACAAAACACACACACACACACACACACTTTTTAGTAACAAAGAAAAATCATTGGACTACACAAGAATATAAAACAAATTAAATACACAAGGATTTGAAAAGAATAAATGATATATATATTTTTTTTTGGATTATGAGTTTGTACACACAGAAAACCCAAAATTCTAAGTGGACAAATTATTATAATAATTAATTGGAGATATTAGCAAGAATGATATACACTTATTACAGAAGTCCGATGTACTTTCTTATACCAGAAAGAAAATATTAGACAACAAAATATAAAGCCCCTAGGATAAATCTACCAAATGATCTATAAGACTATTTTGGACAAATTTATCAAACTTTTTTTTAGGAAGGCCTACATAAGTGGAAAGATATAACACACTTATGGAATATGACACAGTAGTTTACAGACATTAATTTCAATTCTATTTAATCTATAAATTTGTATAAAACCCAATTAAAATTTAATAGGACTTTTCTTTGATGAATGTTAAATTTATTTGAAAAGGGCCAAGAAGTAAAACCTTCCTGAAGAATTAGCTAGAGGGAAAGCTATAGTGAATGAGACAGTGATAGTAAAAGAGCATTGTACACATTTTCTAATGAAACCGAATAGAGGGCTAAAAAATGACATGAAATCCATGGAAACGGATGCAGGACAGAGATACACTGTAGATAAATGGAAAAAGGAAGGACTACTATTCAGTACATTGTACTGAAACAAATATCTACGTGGGGAAAGTGGATATGGATCTCCGCCTGTCAATATACACAAAACAATTCCAAATGGATTAAATCATAACTGAAATCTGAAAGACAAAACTTTAAACATTCTAGAAAATATCTAGAAGAATAATTTTATAAGCTGTGTTTAGGGAAGAAGTCCTTTTTTTATTTTTTTAACATTTATTTATTTTTTTTATTTAAAAAAACTTAATGTTTTGTTAAATTTATTTTTGAGAGAGAGAGAGAGCCAGCAAGGGAGGGGCAGAGAGAGAGGGAGACACAGAACCCAAAGCAGGCTCCAGACTCTAAGCTGTCAGTATGGAGCCCAACGTGGGGCTTAAACCCCAAAACCATGAGATCATGACCTGAGCCAAAGTTGGTTGCTTAACTAACTCACCTAGGCACCCCAGTGTTTATTTACTTTTGAGAAACAGAGCCCAAGTGGGGAAGGGGCAGAGGAAGATAAAGACACAGAATCAGAAGTAGGCTCCAGGCTCTGAGCTGTCAGCACAGAGCCCAACACGGGCTTGAATCCACAAACTGTGAAATTGTGACCTGAGCTGAAGTCAGATGCTCAACCGACTGAGCTACCCATGTGCCCCTAGGGAAGAATTTCTTAAACAAGAATCTATACAAGCTGCAAATATTTCTATAAGTATATAAGGAAGAGACAACTGAGAAAGAAAAATGACCGAAGACATGGACAGACATTTCACTGGAAACATACGTGACCTAGAGAAATGTGAAAAAACACTCAACTTTGCTGATAGTGAAATAAAATTTCACACGAACCAGATTTACAAAAATTTTAAATGTCAACCAAGTATTGATGAGATTATAAAGCAAAAGGAATTTCCCTTTACATGGCTGCATATATTAATAGAGTGAATTTCTTTGGAAGATAATTGGGCCTCACCTAGTAATGTTGAAATGAACTTGTATTAACTCTATAATACCTAGTTCACTCATAAGGCATATATCCTAGAGAAATACTTGTGTATATTTATACAGAATTATACAAATTATGAAGGTTCACAACAGCATCACTTATATTAAAACACTACTGACAACCCATAAATCCACGAAGAGAAGAACTAATTTTTAAAGTGACAATGTATACAATACAATATTGTACAGCACCCAGCTATACATATCAATGTGAGTGAATCTCAAAAACAGATAAGGACAGCTATTAGAGTGGCCAAACTCTGGATTCCTGACAAAACCAAATACCGGTGAGGATGTGGAACAACAGGAACTCTCTTCATTGCTGGTGGGAATGTAAACTGTCACAGCCACTTTGGAAGGCAGTTTGACAGTTTCTTACAAAAGTAAGTATATTCTTACCATGCACTCCAGAAATCACACCCCTTGATATTTCTCCAAAGAAACTGAATATTTATGTTTCACAAAAACCTGCACACAGATGTTATAGCAGCTTTATTCATAATTGCCAAAACTTAGAAACAACCAAAATGTTCTTCAGTAGGTAAATGGAAAAGACAGTGGTACATTAAGACAATTTGTTCTTCAAATGTAGTTTTTCAGCACACACACAAAAAAGGAGCTATCAAAACATGAATACATATTACTAAGTGAAAGAAGCCAGTCTGAAAAGTCTGTATACTGTATGGTCCTACTCTATGACATTCTGGAAAAGGCGAAACTAGATCAGTGGTTGTCAGGGGCTTGGGATTGGGGGAGAAGTGAACAGGTGGAATACAGATTTTTTTAGGGCAGTGAAAATACTCTGCATGATACTATAATGATAGATACATGTCATTATACATTTGTCCAAATGCATAGTCTGTAAAACACATAGAGTGAACCCTAAGGTAAACTATGGCCTCTGGGTGATTATGATGTGTCAGTGTAGGTTCATCGATTGCAAATGTACCACAGTGATCAGGGATGTTGATAATGGGGGGTGGGTGGGTATGCATGGGTCAGGGCAAAGGTATATGGGAAATCTTTGTAACTTCTCCTCAATACTGTCATGAATCTAAAACTGCTCTAAAAATAAAGCATATATACATATTTAGTATAAATATAGATACAAATATATAAAATATACATATAATACGTATACATTCTATACATATAATACGTATAATGAGAAAAACAAGCAAGTCACACAAGAACAAATACATTGTAATTTTCATGTACGTGAAGTTCAAAGCCAGGCAAAACTAAATACCACATTATTTTGAGATACAAATATATATGAGAAAATAATAAGAAAGTCAATGGAAATTCAGGCTGTTGGTTATTATTCTATTGGGGAGGAGGGCTGAGATGGAACATGGCACACAGGGAGATTTAAAGACGTTAGTAAGACTCTATTTCCTAAGCTGGCTAGTGGGTTCATGAATGTTTATTTTATTATTATTGTTTATACACATGGGCATGTTATATTCACTTTGATATGCATTATATATTTTATTTCCAACCGAAGTACATGTATTCAGTGTAGGATACATTTTACGAATTTCTGTAAATGGCCCGGGAGTCCACCATATTCTCCCTCCCCAGCATGGCGATGTCGGAGCAGAGCAGTCCGTATCATCAGGGTCCTTGCTGGAGCAGACAGCAGAACAGCAGCAAGAGAAGCATCTATGCATTTTTTAAATGGTATTGGTTACGGGACAGGAATATAACCAGAGAACATTTAGAACAAACAAGGATATGAGGATGATTAGCACAAAACTGAAACCTATGAATCCCTCAGCCTATTCCTGAATACATGGGAAAAACCAAACATTACCTAAACCGGAGAAAAATGCCATAGACCACTCAGGTTTTGGTAATATTGCTGGAAAGAGGCTATAGTCAGAAAACGATTATTTTGCTTCTGGTCTAGTGGCCTAAAGAAAAGTAAGATAAGTTTGCAAAAGTAATTAAATGAAACAGAAATATTTTCCACATTGGGCTACATAAATATTACAGGTTTTCTAAATCACAGGTCTGATCTGAGTTTTTTTTTTCCTTTGCATGATCTGAAAATTTTAATACATTCTCCAAGAAGTTAACCTTCATACAGGAAGCTTCTTAATCTCAGAAGAGTAAAGGCTTCCTGTTTTTTCCACAACAGCTACAATATGGGGCTAGTATTTCCTGCCTTCCTAAAGAAATGGTAGTAATTGATGGCTCAGATACTTAAAAAGAACTATACGATTCTATGGAATACCGGGCAAGTAAAGTATTGTTATATTTGGATATTTTTTCCTCTAATGAACTCTTCAGACTTTTTTTTCGTTGGTATCACTCCAAAAATTATAAATTAGAAAGAAATGTGTGTTCTCTCCCAAAGGGCAGTTGAACTTTGTTCAGAATGCTTAGGAAAACATCCGGTGGGATGTTTGCTGATGGAGCTATGTCAACTCATCTTCAAGATCCCCCTTCTAGAATAGTACAACCGTTACAAATGCCATGAATATTTTTGTATCACTGACATCTCACTGCGAGTGGCCACACAGCAGTTGTAACCAGCTACTGCTGGAGGCCTGGACATGTTGTTTATTCAGGAGGAAACTGAAAGTTGAAGAACAGAACAAAATCCTAAGAGTTATGCTTAGGGACAGGAACTGAAAATGAGAGACATCTTCAGCAAATGATAAATGTGTGTGTGGGTGTGTATGTGTGTGTGTGTGTGTATGCGTGAGCATATGTGTGCTTCATACTCCTTTATTGACAAATGTAAACACTGAATGGTTAATAAATTAAAATGTCCAGGAAGATCTTTATAGACAAGAGCTGAGCCATAGAATATCATGGTTTTTGCCAAATAAGAGGAAGTTGCTATTTGGCCCAGAGCTTCTCTCCCTCTTCCTTGTGTCTCACCCCACTCCAGGGTTGCAGCAACAGGCATTTTTCTGATAGAAGGATTCAAAGACAAGAACAAAGGTCATGAATGTGTGACTCTACAAAGCGAGGAATTCAAAAGGAGATTACTTGGATAGTTCTACTGTGCTTTTGATCTCTTAATCAAATTATATGTAGAAAGTTACATGGCTCAGGCATTCTGAAAACAGCCCTGATTTATTTTTCTTCATTTAATCCCTTCCAGGAAATACTATTGAGAGCCCATTATGAGCAAGTCAACTGGAGACCAAGCACAATCTTAGAATATCACCAGAGTTAAGACTAAATCTGAAAAATTAAATATAAATTGGAAAAATTGAGATTATTCGGATATTCATAAATAGTCATTGATAGATAACCTACTTTTCTCAGCATTGGACTGTGCACTGGAAAACATACCCATTGTACATGGCATTTATAGTCTAGTGGGATGAGTTATTAGTACAGCCTCATATAGCATTACACAAATGCATAATTAGTAACCATGAGAACTATGCAAGAGAAAGGATATGTAGCAGACAGATTTTGATCCAGACTGGACATCAGGGGGCTCTCCAAGGAAGTGGTAGTTAAGCTTATACTTGATGATGAATAGACGTTAACTTGGCAAAGGATTGGAGATTAAGTGAAAGAATCCATGAACATAGTTCTGGGCGTTTTCATAGTTTTCAAAATGCAGAACTAGGACAGGCTTTATGTTTCAGGAGAGTTTTCAAGTATACTCATCAGAGTCATTTGTCCTTATGAACTAAATTGAATGTGCTCTGGACTGAGAAAATCTGATGGCAGAATCACTCTCTTTCTGGTCTAACCATACCCCTGGGCAGGGTCACCAGCCAGCTACACTGAGTGATTTGTAAAAGTTTGTAAGACTTTTAAGAGGTGTCCTCAAATATCCAGACATGTCGTTGTCTTCTCTGTGAACATTTCTTTATTTCTTTGCTTTTTTGAGAGAGAGAGAGAGAGAGGGAGAACATAAGCAAGAGCAGGGGTGGGGTAGAAGGGGAGAGAGAGAGAATCTTAAGCAGGCTCCATGCTCAGCACTGAGCCTGACACAGGGTTTGATCCCATGACCCTGGAATCATGACCTGAGCTGAAATCAAGAGTCAGCTGCTCAACTGACTGTACCACCCAGGTGCCCACCTGTGCACGTTCCTAATGGCCAGAACTCCTACTATTACTTTTCTTCCTTTGAGTTACACATCCTCAATGAATGAGGCTATAGAGCATTCTCTCTCTAAATCATAGACTTTGCCATGATTTTCGAAACCTTGGATGATGTGGCCCCTTGTCTCTACCCGTGCCCAGCTCCATCTCTCACTTCTCCCCACCCATGCTCAGGGCAACCCAGTCAGGGGAGCCTCTTCGTTGTCTAACCCACGTGCCCAGCCACCTCAGAGTCTTTACCACTCTTCCCGCTCCCTGGCATGCTCTTCATTTCTTTTTTTCCAGTTAACTATCATTTTTCATTTAGCTCCTATTTCCTCAGGAAAGCATTGTTTAAACATCTAGGCCGGGCTACTTTCTCACTATATACTGTGTTCACATCTTGTATTCTGCTTCTTAACTTTATCACAACTGAAATTTAAAAACGAAATAATTAACTAGTCAAGTGATGTCTATCTCCCTTGGTAGTTTATCAGCTTCATAGAAGCTTATGTTTTCTTTCTGTCTCCTTACAACAACTAGCACATAGTAGACACAGAATATCTACTAAAGAAGGGAAAAAAGAAGAGATGGGGAAGGTAGAGGGAAAAAATACACATGTGGTCCAAGAGGTCTGTCTGCCCACCATCTTTCCTTTAAATAACCACCCCTCACCATTCCAAGTGACCCAGGCGAGAGTGGTTCCACCCCACGGCCAGTGGCCCAAGCCTCTCCATACCCTGGATTCCATTGAGAGATGTGCATGTGGCTCACGCTGGGTCAGTTAATGTTCCTCCCAAGATGTCTACCCCAAGAGATTTGGAAGAGATGCTCATTTCCTCTTAAATCACAAGATGAAAGGAAAATGCAAATGAAGAGATTTGAAGCTATTTTCATTTGCCACACAAAAGAAGTAGTCAGCAGCAGGAAAAATCAGGGGAAAACCCATTATGTCGCAATGGAGACATGGAAACAGGGAATGTGTGGAAACCGATTGTAGAAGCAAGAGTGACAGACTTTATGACGTCTTGAGGGGCTCTGACCCAGCCACACTGAAGGCTTGGCTCCCTGCTCAAAGAGTTTTCAGTTACACAAATCAATCCATTTGCTTTAAATTTAATTTAAGTTGGATTTTTGTTACTTGGGGGAAAAAACTGACAAATCGAGGAGTGAGGGGCCTGTTTGAACAACTCTAACCCTTCTCTAATCAGAAACTATTTTGTTCTTGCAACATCGCTGGTACCAGAGCAGTGCCCAGCATCTGACAGGAACCCAGTGAGCACTCTGGCTACTGATGAAATAATGAACAGCCTAACAGTAACTGTGAATATTTTCAAAGGCACAGACAGAGAAAGGAAGTTAAGAGAACATCACTTCAACATGAGCTACAGAGCTTTTGCGTGGCCAATGGGAAGTTATGCCTCAGTGACCACAACAGGTGGACTAGGAACCAGTTAGTAGGCAGTCAGCAAGCCGTGGACTCTGGTGGAGACGACTTGGGCTCATATCTCAGCTCCGTTATCTGTCCACTGCTGGACTTTGGGAAAGTTAGTGAATTCTCACATCCTCAGCTTCCTTATTTGCAAACTGCTGATAATCATTTATCATTAGGAAGACTATAGAGTTGTTGCCAGAAGGAAAACATGAAAAGGCAGAGTTCAATGAGACAGTAAAAGAAGTACATGAATCCAATCAAGTGTTCTTCACCCACATACACACACACACACACACACACACGCACACACTCACTCACTCACACACACATGCGTGCGCACACTCACACACACACACACACACACACACACACCCTTAGAAGTAGATTATAATTTCAGAAGTAGATCACAGTTTTGGTTGACCACAATACCCATTGGGCACTACCTACGTAAATTATCTAACATTCCAACTGTGGTTCTAGGAGGGATTATCTGGTAGCTTTTTCTCCCAGGCCCCATGTTCTAGGTTCTAATATCTGAGAAGTAACTATATTGTGGTATTAGGTTTGTGGATTTTTAACCTCAGTGTGTCCGACATGGTAGCTGTCCTTTATTTGAGACTTTTAAACTCTAGGAGGACATAGAAATAAAAATCAAACTCAATCCTTGGTAGAAAAAGATTATGTTAAATTCCTTATAATCTAGGTTTGTCATCCATGGTATTTATATATATAAGAGAATCTGACATATGAGTTTCATAATTTTTAAGTAAAAGTTATTTAGAGCATTTAAGCAGTCATGAGTACCAGAATGCCTAAAAGAGAATTTGATTTATTACACTGCAAAGTTTAATGTTTTAAATTAGTTGGAGCTTTGCCACTTATTATCTGTGTGACTTTGAACAAGTTACTTTATCCCTTTGCTACCTCAGTTTTCCTTGACCTTAAAGTAGAACTCAGAATAGCTACTTCATGGGATTGATGTGAGGATTAAATGAATTAATATATATATAAAGTTTAGAAAACTATCTGGCATAGAGTAAGCAGTTATAGAAATGCTAACTATAAGGGTTTAGAAAGGTTTTGCAACTTAAGGTTATAAGTATACTCTGTCATATATTTGAATCACTTAAATCAACTTATTAAAATTTATAAATGCAGATAAAATACTTAAAGAAATGTGACTGAATTTTAAATATCATTGATGGCTTAAGGTGGTTTAGTCAGTTCAAATTCAGTTCATTGCTGTTTTGATGCAGGGAAAAGTGATTTAATTTTCATATCATTAATAGTAGATATTCAGAAAGAAGATCAAGCAATGTAGGTTGAATTAAAAGGCTAAGGGAGGGGCGCCTGGGTGGGTGGCTCAGTCCATTGAGCGTCCGACTTTGGCTCAGGTCATTATCTCATGGTTCATGAGTTCAAGCCCCCGTGTTGGGCTCGGAGCTGACAGCTAAGAGCCTGGAGCCTGCTTGGGATTCTGTGTCTCCCTCTCTCTCTGCCCCTCCCTCACTCACGCTCTGTCTCCCTCCCTCTCAAAAATAAATAAAAGTTAAAAAAAACTTAGCTAAAGAAAAGCTGTTTTTAAAATTTTTCAAATTTGATAAGTTGAATATTAATTCAGATTCCAAGTCACTACAAAGAGTTATTTTTGCTCACCAAGGGTATTTACTGTCTCCTAGTCAAAGGGAAGTTTACATTGACAAATTTCAGTTTCTAGTTAGGGAGGATAATATACAATGTTGCATTTTAGCATTTCTAAACTATCTTCCAATGTATGTTAGGAAACTGCATAAATTCTATATCCTTCTTGAAGAACCAAGTGCTTGTTAGCATGTTGGTAAACCTGTTTAAGTTTATTTATCCTAGATTCTCCATCATCACTTTCCCATGGGGCATTTTATTTGTACACATCTGTCATCCTTGTGGGCCAACAGTTTGGGAACTTTAAGCCCCAGACAAAACAGAAAGTTTATAAATCATCAACTTCAGTATGTCTGAGACAGTAATTCTCTCATCCAGGAGTGAAGAGGGCAGGTGCTGAGGCAAAAGGGGTGCTGGTTGTGGGGGGTGGGCAGGGGGGACCCACTGGTGAAAAAGAAAACCAAAGTGGGGGAAGAGCACTGAGGCAAGTTTTGTTTGCGGACCCCCACCCCATCTCAGGCTGTTTACACATGAAGTTTTTTTTTTTATGTAAACACTCCCATGGATGGCAATGTGACATAGATTCACCCCCACTCAACCCTTCATTTCAATTTCTATTGCTCCTGGGGAAAATATCTGCAATAATTTTATTTTAAAATATTTTAAATAGTTTTTAATGAATGCTTTTAATAATATGCCATTTCAGTGGTTGATGTATGGAACTGGCAACATCTTTTTGCCTGATGCTACAAAATTCTGGTGCATGGAGGTCAAACTCCCTTGTGGAATCTAGGAAAGTCTTTCTCTGGTATCCTCCACACTTTTCTGATGTCTGTGCTTTAGTCTCCAGGACACTCATCTTTTGGAGCTCATGAGCTCTGTCTGCTTTGGTTGTGGCCCCTTATGTCTACCAGGTATCCTAGGGAATTATCTAAAGCTCTTTGGTCCTCAGACCCTAAATATGTCACTTGAAGTTCTCCATCCATCTCCTTTCCAAATGTCTTCCCTTTTAAGTTTTCCAAACCTGGAAGTTGTCCTTTGTATCTTCCTGGAGAGGTTACCCCCCTTCTCCAATCAATCTCTACTTTCTTTTGTGAGAGCTTCCATGATGCATAGTTGTGGGCATGCTATTTTCTGATGCATTACACTTTACATAACAATTTTGGCCACAACTTGTGTTTGCCAAATAAAATTATGCCTCCTTTCTAGTTTGTGAGTGTGTGTGTGTTCTTTGAAATTGCTCTAACTGCTTGTTGCTGTGATTTTGTATAGTTGAGGTTAGCCAGAGGAAATTTACATCCAAAAAAAGGAGATCTGTCCATTTGAAGACTTTTTGTTCTCTATTTTTAAAATTAGTACCCATGAGGCTGTGAAGGAAAATGACATGTTGTTAGAAAAATCTAAGAAATAAGAGGTAGTCAAGATCTTTACCGGAGAACTGCACTTCAGAAATTGAGAATGGTTTCATATCTGAACAAAACTTCTGTTTTTAATGGTTGGTTGAGGTCATATTAAAAGGTTTGATGTCAATCAATGTCCTGCGATATATATACCTGAGACATGTAACAACAAAGCAAAACATAGACCCCTTGTAAAATAATATTGGCCTGCAAGTCATCTAGGAGACAAAACTTTTTGTGCTAACACTCCTAAAGCACCCATAACCCATGGGGGCATTATGAACCCCACTGGGATAAAAATCGGTTCTTGCAGTGTGAAATAAACCATATATGTTTCAATGGTCTGTGGTTGCTCATAAACAGATAAGGTATATCTGTGATATTTCAATTTTATGGGGGAAAGAAGCAGCAATTAGGAAAAACATCAAAAAGTCTCCTTGGCAGGATAGTGATCATGAAAATAAGGTTGAGAAACAGTTATCTAAACTGGGACTCACGATGCATTGGTGAAATTATTGAAAGTTCATCTCTCCAACATCTATCAGTTCTTGTTCTAATGTTTATGCTTCACAAACAGAATCTGCTGCCTGTGTAGGTCTTGCTTCTTTGATATTAAAGGTGTATCATTTCTCACAGCTGTGAAATATTTTTTGATGTTTCTTGGATGGCATGTGGGTAAAAGGCTATATATATGGAATTCAAAATGACATTTTCCTGTGATTCATTTGATTGAACTAAATTTGACCTTTGAATTGGCCTAAGAAAACCGTAAATGATGGGCCTACATTGCCACATGTTACCACTTATAATTTGTAAGTATTCATAATTTGTAAGAACTTATAATTTCCATGCCTACTCAATCTTTGAGATCCAAATCAAGCATTACTCTGGTTTTACAGCTTAAATAGAACTTCAAGGCCCAGGGAATATTATTATTCCTTCTTCTGAGCTGGCAGTATAAAGCACATGTGTCACTTATTACACTGGCCACACTGCATTATATTTGTTTCTCACCTTCCACACTGAGCGCTCTCCTGGGTGGAAAGCAGCGGCCGAGCCACCTCTGTATGTCCGTACCTTGCATGCCAACCAATAGATGCATCAGTGATAGGGTGTGGTGCTCTTCCAAAGGAAGTGGCAAGAAGTCATGATCAAGGATTCCTTTTCATTTTTTTGAAGTACATTTACGGGAAATACTTCTCAGTTAAACTGCTTCAGTATCTGCAAAAATTACAACACTGCACATTTATTTGCAAGGTGCATCATTATTTTGTTCATACTGCAAGTGTTCAGAATCTGATATGTTTTCTTCTTTATCCATCCCTGCTCCTTTCCCTTTCCCCCATTTTGGATAATGGCGCCACAATTCATGAGTTGCCCAGACTGGAAACCTGGAAGTTGAACTTGCTGGTCCCAATTCCCACACCACATCGATCTTTTTTCTAATATTTAATATTTCTTCAATCCTTCCTCAGCTTCTAATGTGACAGAAACAGCCTTGTAAAAGCATACTCTCTCACTGGTTAAAGTATTCAGCTTGCTATGGGTACAGAGGCATTGGCTATTTCAAGTTCTGCAGCAGGGAGAAGGGGTGGGGGCGGTGGGGTGGGGGATGCTGGAGGTTATTTATTGCAGTTCAATAATGTTTGGAAAGGAATGCACAAGAATTTCAGAACCAAACTGTAGCCATTTTTATTGCACACAGGAAGAAGAAATCAGGCAAAAGGTATATTAGTAATAATGGATCTTTTTTAATTGAAGGCCTAGTCATTGCTTGTCTGTTCCTAAGACATAAAACATTGCCGCCTTTAGAAATTCTATATGCATTTCTATTATGAAATTCAATTATGTTCTCCATAAGACATCACTACCTTTGGAAATTCTATATGAAAGAGAAAAAAATAGAACAACTATTATTTACCTGATCATAATACTATTAATATATGATCATTATTAGTTTTTTGGAAAATAGTGAAACACACACACACAAGTCCAGGATTAATAATGATAATAATGTAGACGATAGTAGTGAATAACATTGTACACATACACACAAATTATATAATATGCTAATACACATTATATGTATTTACCTCTATTTTTACAAAAAAAATAGTTTTAAAGTGAACATACTTCCCCAAACTACTTTTTCCGTTTTTAAACAATTATAAATATGTCCTGATATCTGTACTACTGTATCACTTTTTTTTAAATGACGCCATACCATCCTATTCTATGGAACTTATCTGAGCAATCTTTCATTGTGCAACATAATAATTTTTAATTATATGTAACACTTTGAAGAACAACTGTATTCATAAATCTTAACATACATCACTGATTTTGTTTTCTTCTGATAAATTCCAGGAAATTAAACTGCTGAGTCACGGAGGCATGTTTAAGTCTTTGAATGGATACAGCTGAACTTCCCTCTAGAAGGGTTGCGTCAATTCACACACAAAATATATTAAAGACAGTGCTTTAAAACCACAGTGTGACCCACCTTCATAACATGGCACAGATGTGGGCTTCCAGGCCATACCACAGCAGATTGCAGTGAGGAAGGCTCTCTTCATGGAAATGTTTGAGGCAAAGTTACAGAGTAGCTAATAGCAACAGCCCTGATTTAGAGTGCAGACCACAGACAAGTGTTCATGCCTACCTTGCAAGCTGGTCACACAGTCACGCACTTTTTGTTTTTTTTTTTTTTTTTAATTTTCCCAGCCTGGTTAGTGCTATCATTTTTAGGATTATGCTTTTAAATCCTATGGGACAACAGCAGCAGAGCAGAGAAAGAAAAGGAAGAGAGGAAGAGAGGAAGGGACAGAGAGAAGAAAGAAAGAAGAAAGAAAGAAAGAAAGAAAGAAAGAAAGAAAGAAAGAGAAAGAAAGAAAGAAAGAAAGAAGGGAGGAAGGAACTCACAGAAGCACTCCAAATAAAGATTCTGGACTAAGATTATAAATAGTGCAAACTATGCCTGTCTCTATAGATGGTCTCTACATCTATATGTCAAATAAATTTTAATCCTGCACTGTGGAAAGATCTGGGGACTAATATTAGTTCTGTCAGCCATTTTCTCCCTCAGAAATGACATATAAACCAAGTGTAAACCTTGGATTTTATAGAGCCATTTCTTCCCAGTGCTCAAACATTTCACACAGGTAACAAATATAATCATTTGTTAATGTTGAATACTGCCTTCATCTCCAGATAATAATAGGACTACTGCCTTACATAATTTATCCTGATAGATAGAAACATGTTTTCCAATCCCTCTGCTGCTCTCATTATTGACAGTGAGAGATTATCCAAATGAGGGGAAAATGTCCAAAACCAGAGGCCTGACTGGAGAGTTAATATCATCATCAACTCATGGCCCGTGGGTCCTGTGCCAGAGCTGGTATTCTAGTAGAAAATGGGTAATGTGACACCACCGGACCTCAGTGTATAGAATTCATCAGCCCAGCCATCCTGCACAACTCAATTTATAGACAAAACCCATAAAATTTTGCAGTCAGGAAAGAAACCTTCAAAGAGCTTCATGTCTTCAAAGGATCAATTTTCACAATTAAGTCCCCAATTTAAGGCAGTAGAATATACTTAGTGGGAATGCAGCCTGGTAATTATCTGTACAAAATAGCAGCTCTCAACACAGAAAGGAATTTGCACGTGCACGCTTCTATTTGTGTGAGCAATCCCCTATTTTGCACATGAGGCCATATACTGTGCAGACATAGCCCCTTAAAACTTTCTGGAGCCACTGTGATTGAGTCAGTTGGTATTCACCTAATGCCTGCAATTAGAGCACAACAACTGACCTACGGGCAAATTCAAGTTCTTTATTGTCTTAGAGGTAAACATGCATATCTTAAACCAGAGTAATTTAAAAATTGATAGGTCTGCAGTTAAAGCTTTTGGGGAGGAACACTCAAGAAATCCTGCCTCTGGAATAACACTTTTTTCTATAAATGGATTCTTTTCGAATCCCCAATTTACAACACCCAGTCCTCAAATAACCTAAATCTAGAAACAATTACTCCTTTACACTCTGCTTCGGAAATACCTGCTAACATTCTTGCTGTGGACACCCAGATAATGTTTACAGAAAATGTGTTGCTTCAAAACTGGAAGGAGAGAATAAACTACAAAGAGCACAAATCACAAAGTGGCTAATTCTACAGAAAGGCCATTGGGCGGAAGTGGCCTCTGCACGTGCACTGAACAGAGCCTTCCTCGGTCTGCCCAGGCCACTGGACTGATTTTCTCCCTGTGGGCGCATCACTTTGCATTTCAAAAATTAGCCATCTATTCTGGAAAGCATCTTTATAGCACAAATGGTTCACAGAGTTTTCTTTCTTTAACAAACTCTACATTTCTGTTAGGACCACATAAAATAAAATCAACACAAGTGCTTTTTAACCCCAGAGACACTTTATAAATGCCCTATCCCTTCTACTATTGCCTAGCAAACCTAAGTTATTCATAGCCCCCTCATCAGCACGTGAGAAGTTTATGGTTTGCACACACACACACACACACACACACACACACAAATTAGGTTATCTAGACATAAATAACTTTATTTACTTGCCAGAAACTTGGCAACATATATGCCAAGTATGCATACATAGTCTTTTAAAAATCTGTGGAAGTAATGACTGATGAAAACAATCAGTATCTCCATGGGAAGATTAGCTTAACACTGCAGCGGTGGTGAATTAGAGGCAGGTGAGGGCGCAGGGATATTGGAAACTAACATTTTGAAAACAAAATGGCTCGGGGCACCTGGGTGGCGCAGTCGGTTAAGCGTCCGACTTCAGCCAGGTCACGATCTCGCGGTCCGTGGGTTCGAGCCCCGCGTCGGGCTCTGGGCTGATGGCTCAGAGCCTGGAGCCTGTTTCCGATTCTGTGTCTCCCTCTCTCTCTCTCTGCCCCTCTCCCGTTCATGCTCTGTCTCTCTCTGTCCCAAAAATAAATAAACGTTGAAAAAAAAAATTAAAAAAAAAAAGAAAACAAAATGGCTCTACAATGCAGAGCTACTATATTTTCTTAGAAAACAGTTTTATTTAATAGTTTCTTGAAATTCTAGTGACAGATCTGACTGTTCACAAAGTAGATTAAAAAGTGATAAATGAGACAAAGCAAAGATAATAGCTAACAGAACAGGGCACTAAAATTTATCATCAGTAATAAGTACAGCTCATGAATCAAGATGTTAATGCTCTATATCATATAGAAAACAAATACTGTGACTTATCTGTTAATGCTGACACAAAGCAAGAGAATTTCACACATCTTCCCAAGACACTTCTAATACACTTTTCTCGTAAGTAGCAAGGAACAAATCATGTAATGAATAGTTGATGCTATGGGGATTTTTTTTTAACTAAGTGCCCAAGAGGTAAGGTAAGAGCAGCAAGAAAGGAAAGAAATTTGCTCTTTATTAACTCAGAAGACAGAAAAGGGTAGGAAGTACAGAAACGACATAATCTAAGAAAGAATATTTAGGGGCACCTGGGTGGCTCAGTCAGGTGAGCATCCAACTCGATTTTGGCTCCGGTCATGATTCCAGGGTTGTGGGATCAAGCCCCACATTGGGCCCCACACTGAGCATGGAGCCTGCTTAAGATTCTCTCTCTCTCTCTCTCTCTCTCTCTCTCTCCTACCCTCTTCCCCACTCATGCTCTCTCTCTCTTTTAAAGGTAATTTTTTTTTAATTTTAAAATAAAGAATATTTAACAGCTAGAATTGGTGAACAATGAAATCGACTTTGACATTCTTTGTGTTCTGTCACAGATACTGTTGTAAATTATTTGTCAAGGAAGTTGTATGACAACACCTAGTATTTCACTTTCTGCATATTTATTGTCTATTATATTCCAAATGTGCTGATTAGTCAAACTATGTGCTACTAGAAACCCAAATCCATTTTGCATCACACCTGTCACTGGTAAATACAATATTCTACCAGTATTGGGGAAAATGGTCAAGGTCAGGCTTGACCTCCATTAACCCTAAAGCTCTCGCCCATCCTGAGCATGTTAAGATGCCAATATGATATAGGAGAAGTCAAGACCTGCCTTTGGAACCACAATATGATAGATGTCAAAGAAATAGCAATGTGACAGGCTAACAGTCTGACTAAATAATCATCTCAAGACCTCACCTTGTGTCCGGCAGAGCTCTTGGCATCACTGATGTTCTCAGTCACCTCTTCTTTCCCATCTGTCGCTGGTCTTGCCTGATTTATAAACCTAAGATCACAGTGACCATATTTTTCCCTTGGGAGGTCCTGAATTATGCCTATTGTTCCTGTGGGATAATAATAATAAGGCCCCCTTTCACTCTCAAACCCATTTTAGTTTGAAGAATAAACTATATTGTCACCTACCTTGACCCAGTATGTTCTGGAGTAACTAACTGTAGTGCTTGGTTTGCATGGTATTATGTTAATGGGAACCTATGCATGCTGGAACTGCTTCCTCGCTTTATACAGCAGAACCACACAAAACACTGACACGTTTGCTGTGGACACGTGTCATTGAACACAATGCTATGCAAAGTGAGGACCACCTGTCCTTACTCTGCTTTCTGACAGAATACTTCTCCAGCATCTATTTCTTGCCAAGTGGGATTGCAGCTTCACTCTTCCCCTTACTGTAGGTGCTGTCCAAACATATGACACACCAAAGGGATTTTTCCAGTTAGGAAGCTAGAAACTCTGGGCCTTGCACCACAACTGCTATTTTGTAATTGACTTAGTGTCCAAAATGAAAGAACGGGAGCCCCTGACCCAAGAGGTCTTCCTTGGATGCAGTGTAGTTAATACTGCAGGTCGGTTTACCTGTATTAGAGAATCCTGTGTCTGCAAAAGGCTGGACATCTCGGGTACCTATAAACTTCTCTGGATGTGCAGCTAAGCCGGTTCACACTTCATGAAGCCTATGAGCCATGTGTAAGGCTGCGTCTCATTAGTTAATGAGTGGCTTACTTCACGAATGCCTGCTCTGGGAATATTAGAATTAGTGTGTTTCATATTTGGACGATATTCTAATGCACTGTTCAGACTTTCTGGCAGAAATCCTCCATGTGCATAGAGTTCGGTCATCACCATTTTTAAGCTAAACCCCAGGTAACATTCCCACCCAGGCAGTGGGGTTCCTGGGCATGACCTATCCTGTTCACTCATCAACACCAGGCTACCTCTACTGAGATCACCAAAGTCCTGTGGTTTCAACAAAACTCCACATGTTGTAAGTTCTCTTTTTCCATGTTTTATGTTCTGTTCATGAACTGCTTCAAAAAGGACCCCAAGTAGAAACAGGGAGCCCTTTCTTTTAAGAAGACCCAAGTACCAACTATGTTTACCAGAAGTTCATCCCAGACATGGTGAGGCAAGTTCTCAGAGGATCATTAACTTCAACTTCATCTTGCCACTCACAGTTCAGACGTCCAATGAGCCAGGTTTGGAGCCAGGCTGGCATACCTGGACACTTGTCACTCTTGTTGGATCAGGTGGACCTCAGTTTATTTATTTCAGTCTACTTCGCCTAAAACCACTTCACCCAGAAACAGGGTAAGGAGAAATGGGCCCCGTGACCCAATCTCCTAAAACTCAGTGCTTTTCTGAGTGTTTCTGAATCTTCTTGGATGTCTTAATTCCCTTTGTCATTTTTCATGCCGGCTTTTCAAGATTTTTAAAAACCGATGTATGTTTACATCCAACTTAATTCTTTTTCATAAATGTTTACATAATATGTAGAATTTTAAAAACTAAAACATTGTTTTGACCTTACATAGGTATACTTTCTTTTTTTAACCTTTGGGAACTTAATAATACATTATCCAAATTAAAAAAAAAGAGGATTTGTCCAAATTGTAATTATTTTATATTACTTATTTTTGATTGGCTTAATAAATCCTTAAATACTCACAAAGGACTTCAATTGAAAGCTAGCTAATCATTAGAAGATTGAATCAACAAATGGCTATTACGTGAAGAAGTGAATCTTTTGTTTCTTTGTTTGCTTTTGTTATTGTTTTTTCCCTTCCTTTCTGTCTATCTACTTACCGGGATCCGGAATCACTAGGCAGACTCCTGTGTTAAAAGCCATAGTACTAGGTGGAAAGCAGAGGCTCCTCCCTCCACAGAAATCCTTCCCCTGAAAATTCCCCACCACAGATTGGCTATGTGGAATCACATAGGAACAGGGTAGAAATCACAGAGGCAAGATGAATGTTCTTTTGGTACATAGTGATACGTGTATTCCAGTTATGTATAATCGATGTGTTTTCAAATTGAGCCAGTAACTTGTCCAACTAACGATACTTGTGTTATATTAAACTTTATTCTATTTCTCCACTGAGAATATATCAATCTTAAAAAAAATCTTAGCTTCCTTAGCCTCTAATTCATTCATAATTCCATATACCATCACAACACTGGACTCAACACTGAAAAAAGAGCACACTACATAGGAAGATTATAATCAATATTAAATGTACCAACAAATAACACAATCAACATAAACCATAGAAAGGTGCATAGGCATGGAATATCAGGAGAGACACTGATTTTTTAAAATTTCGTGTTATGGAGCTAACAGTAAGAACTCAGTAAATATGACTCAGAAATCCTTTCTATTTGTTACATGAATAGCTTTATAAATAACAATATTTCTATTGTTATTATCTCAATTTTACTAATGAAGAATCTGGGATTCAGAGAAATTAAGACATCTGCCTATAAATCTGTTCACTGATGTTACTTTTCTCAGCTCTACTCAACCCACATGACTTGTGCTAATCCCCATCAGACCATTCTTCTGCTACCCAGCAAACACTACTGGAAAGCTGGTTTCCCTTTCTTTCTTTTCTTTTCTTTTTTCTTTCTCTTTCTTTCTTTCTTTTTCTTTCTTTCTTTCCTTCTTTCTCTTTCTTTCATTCTTCTTTCTTCTTTCTTTCTTTCTTTCTTTCTTTCTTTCTTTCTTTCTTTCTTTCTTTCTTTCTTTCTTAAAAAAGCTTTCTCTAAGGTGCCTGGGTGGCTCAGTGGGGTAAGCATTCAACTTCAGCTCAGGTCATGATCTCACAGTTAGTCGGTTCAAGCCTTGTGTCACGCTCTGTGCTGACAGATTAGAGCCTGGAGCCTGCTTCGGATTCTCTGTCTCCCTCTCTCACTGCCCCTCCCCGTCTCTCAAAAATAAATAAACATTAAAATAAATGCTTTTTCTAAACATCTTTGACTTGGCACCAGTGGGCTTTGGCTTTAACCACATACTCATTCTTTCCTCTGGACAATAGGCTAAGTGCTTATTGCATCTTTTTTCTTTAAGTTTATTTTTATTTATTTTGAGAGAGAGAGAGCATGAGCAAGGGAGGGGCAGAGAGAGAGGGAGAGAGAGAGAATCCCAAGCAGACTCCACACAGTCAGCATAGAGTCCAATGTGGCACTCGAACCACCAACCATGAGGTCGTGAACTGAGCTGAAACCGAGTCAGACACTTAACTGACTGAGCCACCCAGTCTACGTCTATGTCTATATGTCTATTTTTAGGATAAGAAAATATTTTCAGAAAAATAAAATTTCAGAACCCATTGCTTTCCCATGTTCATCTGGGGTCTCTGGGGAAGATTTGACCACCCTTTCATTGCTCTTTTGGTTCACAAACTCCCTTAGTTAAAGACATTTCTCTTTTTTTGGAATTTATTAGTTCATATGTATAATCAAATACCTCAGAGCACATTATAAAGTGTTAATTTTTTTAAACACAAACAAGAAACCACAAACAACTAAAGTTGCATGCTGACGACAATAGACTTCAGTCTAGAGTGATCCCTAGTTAACCATCTATGAATTTAAATAAAATTTCCCGTCCAACAAACTTCCTTTAGACAAAGGCTTGACTAAACAGAAGGGTTAATCTTCGTTCCCTGTCCAGTTTCCACCAACTATGATAGAGTTTAAGGTGACAGAATTGACATTATGAATTATGTTCTCTATGTTGCTATGACGGAGAAAGAAGAAAAAATAAAAATTAAAAAAAAAAAAAAACAAAAAACAAAACTCACCTACCCACAAGAGATTTGCTGAGATGTCTATCTCTTCCAATCCAGTAAAAAGAGTAGGTAGGGCCGGATTAAAGAGTATGTAAAACGCGCAAATGTCACTACCCCTATTTTATGGGCCAATGTACTTAAGCCCCAGCCACACTCCTTCCACACCGCGCTGCAAGAACAAATAGCAAAAAGCCGAGGTGAGGCTCCTGTGTACATTTTTATCCCTGCCTCTCGGGTAAGGGGTAGACAGCCAGTTGAAAAGAAGAATCGCTCAGTTATCCATCAGCTGTGTTTTCAACACTACATAAAACTAATTCCACTGATTCTTGCTCAGAGAATGGCCAAGCCATTCAGCTGATTTACCATGGGCTTCTGGTTTTGAAATGAAGTCTGAAAAGTATTATTTAAACACATTAGGGAAAAAAAGAAACAAATGTTCGTGTAGTTTATTATCCTTGCTTGGGTGGTAGGAATAGCTGGCTGATCATGCACACACGGCCTAATGTTCTCAGGTACAACCAGAAAGGGAGTTGAGGCCAAGTGAGTTGAAAAAAAAAAAATGATAAAAACCCAGAATATTGAACCCTAAGCATTTCAGCATTTCATCTCATCAAAATCTTTTCTTGCTTTTTTAATCCTTTAAAAGAATTACAACTATCATTAAATTAGGTATTTACTGGGGCACCTGGGTGGCTCAGTTGGTTGAGCGTCCAACTTTGGCTCAGGTCATGATCTCACAGCTCGTGAGTTCGAGCCCCATGTCGGGCTCTGTGCTGACGGCTCAGAGTCTGGATCCTGCTTTGGATTTTGTGTCTAACCTCTCTCACTTCCCCTAACCCACTTGCATTCTGTCTCTGTCTCTCTCAAAAATTGTTTTTCTTAAATTAGGTATTTACCAATAGTAATGTAATAATATCTATCAGCAGTAATGAGTAACACCTTTTGAGCATTTCTCAAGCATTCTAAAGAGTTGTCACTCCTGATATATAAATATTTTGAAAACATGTTAGGAATGATTCAGTATTTTTTAAGGAAAGAGAAATGACACTTTAAGCATCCTGGCAAACACATCCTTTACCTTTTTTTTTTTCCAGTGGTGGATTATATTCTCTGACATGAAATCTCTGTGGCCAAAACAAATTTTTTTTTAAATTTTTTTTTCAACGTTTATTTATTTTTGGGACAGAGAGAGACAGAGCATGAATGGGGGAGGGGCAGAGAGAGAGGGAGACACAGAATTGGAAACAGGTTCCAGGCTCTGAGCCATCAGCCCACAGCCTGACGCGGTGCTTGAACTCACAGACCGTGAGATCGTGACCTGGCTGAAGTCGGACGCTTAACCGACTGCGCCACCCAGGCGTCCCAAAACAAAATTTTTAATATTATTCACTTGTGTACTCATAATGAATGCTCACATTCTTTTAATCATTTTCTGGACAAATTAAGTATTGAGCATAAATTTATTTGCATGAGAGTTATTACTGATGAATAACTTCAATGTTCTTTGGTTACATACCCTTACACATATATATTCCTAAATATGATACATTATTTTAGTATTTTCACATATGTGAGTGATTTAAAGCCCTCCAATTTTCTATATAACTTTCTTTTTTTTTTTTTTTTTAAATTTTTTTTTTTCAACGTTTATTTATTTTTGCGACAGAGAGAGACAGAGCATGAACGGGGGAGGGGCAGAGAGAGAGGGAGACACAGAATCGGAAACAGGCTCCAGGCTCTGAGCCATCAGCCCAGAGCCCGACGCGGGGCTCGAACTCACGGACCGCGAGATCGTGACCTGGCTGAAGTCGGACGCTTAACCGACTGCGCCACCCAGGCGCCCCAAACTTTCTATATTAATAAGCATTATTGTAAGCCCTCCTACTTTCTATAGAACTTTCTTTTTTTTTTTTATTTTTTTTTAACATTTTATTTATTTTTGAGACAGGGAGAGACAGAGCATGAACAGGGGAGGGTCAGAGAGAAGGAGACACAGAATCTGAAACAGGCTCCTGGCTCTGAGCTGTCAGCACAGAGCCCGACCCGGGCTCGAACTCACGGACCGCGAGATCATGAACTGAGCCGAAGTCGGCTGCTTAACCGACTGAGCCACCCAGGCGCCCCTATAGAACTTTCTATACTGATAATTATTATTATAATGTTCATGCAGGTTTGGTTGTGGTTGTTAACAGTCTAATGTGGTTTGGGCTCCTCCTCATTTCTTCATGGACTGGACAGGCCCAAAGAGCTAAATATGGATTCTTCTATCTTCATTGCATTTACTTTCCAAATAACTCACCAGATCTCTCATCTTTGTTTTTTCCCTCTCTATTAATATAACGCTTCTCAGACTTTGCTGCATAGCCAACTTCATAGAGAAATACAGGAGCTATTGCATTGGAATCATGCTGCCATCTATCTGTCTTCCAGACTACTTCAGCAGGGCTGGCTTTGAGGCAACTGCATTAGCGTCCTGATGACTGGCTTGTTCTAGGATTTTGTTCTGGGTAACCTCATCCTATTTATATGAAATTGAATCCAGAACATAGCTAAGGCTGGTGAAATGATTCAGGGAGCTACTATCCATAAAGGATTTTCCACAGAGAACCACACAGCTCTCTAATCTTTTGGACTTAGATTTTGATACATCTTTAAATTACTAATAAAAGAAAGGCTAAAACAGACAGATGGGAATATTTCTCCAATGCATTTGAGAAATAATTGCGGGGCAACTATATCGTGCATGGTACAAGGGGGAAAGAACATGTGTGGAGTACTAAGTGCTTATTCAAGTACTATACTCAGTACAATCCGATGAACCAGTTCATCTCACTCACTCTTAGAGATGGGCAAACTGAAGCTGAAAGAGGTCCTATGATGACCCTGGCCAGCTGCTAATAATTTGGATTTTAGGACTATCTATTTTAAAATCAACGCATTGTTCTACGCATGGTATTTCAAAAGCTAAAATATTCAGTGTCTTCCCTAATAAAAATAGTTAAATGACAGCCATAGAAGTAAACTGTAATGCATTAGAAAAGCATAAGACATGCCCCAAAGCATCATGACATTAAAGGTGAGAGACTGAGGGGTGCCCAGGTGGCTCAGTTGCTTAAACATCCGACTTCGGCTCAGGTCATGATCTCGCGGTTTTTGAGTTCGAGCCCCGCGTGGGGCTCTGTGCTGATAGCTCAGAGCCTGGAGCCTGCTTAGAATTAATTCCCTGTCTCCTTCTCTCTTTACACCTCCCCTGTTCATGCTCTGTCTCTCTCTGTCTTTCAATAATAAATAAATGTTAAAAAAAATTTTTTTAATAAAAAATAAATAAAGGTGAGAGATTGATTTAATGTGATGAATGCCTGGGTGGGTGCCCTATGAAATTATCAGAAAGGAGGTGGGAGTTGAATGGGACCTAGAAATAAAGGTAAATGAAAAGGTACCTGGAATTAAAGGTCATACAAACTGAGGAGAAGGATAAAAATTCTAATAAGCGAGATGTTACAGAAATAACAAGCATGTCTCTTTCAAGAGGCAGGGAACAGTCTATACTAGTTGAGGAAAATGTGAAACAGAACAGTGTCAGATTTAATTTCAAAGGTCACGTTATACTTGGTTATTATGTAAAGCTTTTAAAAGCTAATGGTAAATTTTTATTGGATACTACCCAATATAAAAAAGAGGATGGGGAACCATTGAATATCTGTGAGTAAGAAAATGGCCTGATAAGAACGAGACTGCAATTGGTCTGGGGTAGGTAGGTGTGCAGGGTATAATGGAAGGGAAAGAAAATCAGAAGAAGGAAGAGTGCTGAGGAAGCAGGTAATAGGCATGAGTGTTGTGCACCTGGATATAATGGCAGGAGCAGGTTGAAACAAAAAGTTTCAGAGAACCCGTGAAATGTTTTAGACAAGCATCTTCACTTTGGCAAAGATACATGGTCCATTCTTAAGGGTGTGAGGTTAACATGGGCATTTTTATTAGTCTGTTTTTTTTTTTTTTTCCCACTGGCTGTTTCACATATATCGATGGCACATTTCATAACATGCAGGGCCACAGTCCATTATTCTAACCATGACGTAGTTACAGACTGAAACCTATCTTTAAGCCTTTCTTAGAATTTAATTCTTAACAAACTTTTAGCTGTCCTTGAAAAGGGTACATTTTTTACTCATTCTTTTGGAAGGAGGACACTAGAATTAAATGTCATATACCAATGTTAATTTGATGACCAAAAGAGTACATACCATCAGACTTCAAAAATGAAAACTTAATACACACATTATTTTTATTTTTCCATTGTCACAGACATTTAATTTTCTTAAAAATGATCCTATTTTAAAACTTCTAAAAGGCCAACTAAATAATGTTACATGGGGAATTTTAGATGGAATAGTAAGCAGATTCTTTGACCATGTTACATTGTGGGTTAATGTTTTTTACTACTACAGGAAAAATAATATTGATTTTTGAATGTAGGAGTGACTCTCATCAAGGGAAGCTTCCCTTATAAAACTCACTCTTTAAAGAGATGTTTTTCCTGAATCTCTTTCGTAAGGCTCATAATCTTTTTTTAAATGCGTTCCAGGCTCTTATCATAGTGGCACTCACATTTTACATAAGATTTGTAATTTAAACTTCTCTAATCTAAATGTGACTATGTAGAGTTAAGGCTACGTGATCACAAACAGGCAAATGTCTGCTTCCTTGAAATTTCATCTAAGAGTAATAAGATGTGTGTCAGTTATGAAACTTAGCCAAATTTCTGGGTAATGTTAAGTCTCAATTTATGTAGAGCTACTTCATTAGATAAGCAGACTTCTTAGAAGCCAGACCTCCCAAACCAGCATTCGTAATAAAGAAAAAGGGGCTGTAATTCCCTCATTGTTATTGGTAGAATTTTCTATTTATATTTGTTTTGGTTTTTCTATTTTTTTAAAAAAAATTTTTTTTTTTTCAACGTTTATTTATTTTTGGGACAGAGAGAGACAGAGCATGAACGGGGGAGGGGCAGAGAGAGAGGGAGACACAGAATCGGAAACAGGCTCCAGGCTCTGAGCCATCAGCCCAGAGCCTGACGCGGGGCTCGAACTCACGGAGCGCGAGATCGTGACCTGGCTGAAGTCGGACGCTTAACCGACTGCGCCACCCAGGCGCCCCTCTATTTTTTTTTAAATGATCGCCAGGCCCAGAAGATTATTTCTTGTATTGAAATGGAGATAAGAAGGAATTTCATAAGTAGAGAAATGAGAAACACCATGCCATTCCTTATCCAAAATATCTATTATCTAAGTGTCGAAGCCTGGGAGTTTAAAAACCAAAAATCCTTCATCATTTCTTTTCTTACCCGTTATTATTCTGGATAAGAACAGCCAGTAACAATAGGATGATGGTGACGATGAAGATGATGATGATGATGATAGTCTAAATTTAAGTGTTTATATAGATGGAGAATGGAATTGCTTGAATTAAAAAAGTGAGTATTGTCAGGGAGGTGAAGAGATTGGGATTGGTGAAATAATCCACCAATAATAGTATTGAGATGGCTACATTTAGACTGAAGAGTGTGAGGGAAATTAAATCTAAATATACAGCAAAAGGAAAACCATGCAGGGGCACCTGCATGGCTCAGTTGGTTAAGCATCCAACTTCAGCTCAGGTCACGATCTTGCAGTTTGTGGGTTTGAGCCCAGCGTCAGTCTCTGTGCTGACAGCTCAGAGCCTAGAGCCTGCTTTGGATTCTGTGTCTTCCTCTCTCTCTCCCCTTCCCTCATTTATGCTCAGTCTCTCTCTCTCTCTCTCTGAAAAAATGAATAAACACTAAAAAAAAAAAAATCAAGAAAAAAAAAAGAAAAACCACTCCCCTTAAGAAAAAAAAGAAGATATAATTTTATGTAAGTGATTTTAGTCCCTCCTTTCCAACAATGACTTCTAGAAAGCAGTTTCCTCATATCATTTTTTTCTAATCTTACCAACAATTTCTGCAGTTCAGATGTTTATCTTTATGGTGCTCTGTTCTCAAATACAATCATTGCTGGCCCAGACATTACTGTTGATAAAATGAAATTTATTATACCATATTATATTACACTCTAATATATATTCTTAGATGTGGGGGAAATATGTTCTCAAAGGTCCTGGTAGGGAAACTCCCATATATTATTCCTTCTTCTCCACAAGCTTGAGTTCATCAAATATACACATGAATGTAGGGACAGCTGCCTGAATTTTGTTTTTAAGAGCCAGTTCTTCCTGAGTTCCTACACATCAACAGACATCTTACTCTCAGACTAAAAAACATCCCTTACTCTCTGTTCCATAAAATGTAAATTTACCTATATATAACATTGTGCTCTGAATTAATCACTTTTAATCCTTCACTGAAGGTCAAATTGTTCCTGCAAATACAGATCTTGACCAGTGGATCTCAAGATACCAAAATATAAAGACCAAAAGCCTGGTGATTTAATAAGAAAATTATATTTGACACTGACATAAATCCTTTCGCCAAAAATTGTCTTGAAGGAACACTACTTGTATGATAGTCTCAAATTTCAGTTTGTCATTTTGGATATTTCTGAATGACCCCACTGATATATGGTATCTATGTCTTTGTAACTTGGATGACCCCGGAACCCATTATGAGGGACATAAGATCGTTATACAGAGTAAGTGAGTGACCCTAGCATCTCTAAACACATACATCTTCACGAGGCTTTGAGTTTGCACATTAAAATGAGTTATTCCTGACTCTGGACAATGGAGAAGGTTCTTATAGAATAATAATAGTACATTCTTCATGCTATGATGAATAAGGTCAAGTTAGAGTGGGGAAATACACTGTGGAATCTTACCAGTCCTCCTTTGAAACACTTTGTTCTTGACTCTTAAAATTACCAATACAATCCTTAAATCAAGAAGTCATTCCGAGATGCCTTAAGTGAAGTGTAGTGCATTAGAATATATAGAAGCTAGAAATCCAATTGTCAAAATTTTAAATCAAGCTCCAGGTGACAGGAAAAAAATGATTATGACATTTAACGTATTGTCTGCCTTCTTTTAAAAGACAAATTAATCCGTCTAAACTACATCTCATAACCATTTCAGCTTTCAATATAAGTCCAATTAAATTCCCTAAAGCTTAATCACACGAAGGAAAACAACTGGTAAAGTCTTTCATTAGAAGACTCCCTTACTCTCTGGTCCATAAAATGTAAATTTACCTATATATAATATTGTGCTCTGAATTACTCGCTTCATTTCTTTTCATCTCATCACACTGGCAAACACCACAATTCTTCAGTGCAGGAATTGTGTCTTTATTCAACAAACATGTATGTTGTTATTTTGCCCAGGCAAAAATGAACAAAGCAGAATATACAGATGAAACTCAGTAAGTTCTGATCATTTAGGTTCCCCTACATGGCATCTTACTAGGCTCAGACAACATGTCAAAGGTTCACAAGTGCAGTCAAAGCGTGGTATCTCACTCAGATAAATGCATGATTATTCTTTTTTAAAAAAATTTTTTTTTCAACGTTTTTTATTTATTTTTGGGACAGAGAGAGACAGAGCATGAACGGGGGAGGGGCAGAGAGAGAGGGAGACACAGAATCGGAAACAGGCTCCAGGCTCTGAGCCATCAGCCCACAGCCTGACGCGGGACTCGAACTCACGGACCGCGAGATCGTGACCTGGTTGAAGTCGGGCGCTTAACCGACTGCGCCACCCAGGCGCCCTGCATGATTATTCTTAATAATGCATAAGTAAGCCCAAGATCATGTGTGTGTGTGTCTTCATTGTTGTTTCATGCTACGGCTATTACTTCTACTCACCAAAATGCAGTTGATTTTTTTAAACATGTATGTGAATATTCTCGAAGTTATTACAATTTCTTTCCTTGTACTTTCTTTATAAAGCTGACAAATCACATAGACCTTCACACATAGTTGCTTCTCACAAAGGGCAATTCCGCTGTGTCATCCAGGAGAGAAATTAGAGTAGCAACTCTTATTTGCAAACAGCAGAGCATTCAACCAAAAATGAATTGGTCAGAACGATTTGAACAACAAATAACAATAGGATTGCATTATAACCCAAGGAATAGCATACATATTCACGAGTCCATACTGGTACAGATAAATGATGGAATGGTATACTGGGGAGGAAGGACAGCTCTTCCTCACAGAAGAATTCGATTAATAAAAGTTGAATGAGGGGCGCTTGGGTGGCTCAGTCGGTTAAGCTTCCGACTTCGCTCAGGTCATGATCTCGCGGTCGGTGAGTTCCAGCCCCGCGTGGGGCTCTGTGCTGACAGCTCAGAGCCTGGAGCCTGTTTCAGATTCTGTGTCTCCCTCTCTCTCTGACCCTCCCCCGTCCATGCTGTCTCTCTCTGTCTGAAAAATAAATAAAACTTAAAAAAATTTTTTTTTAAAAAGTTGGATGAACGAGGGAAATAGAAGGAAATCACAATTAGAAAATCACAGTAAGAACTGCTACAAGCAAGATCCATGGGTGAATGTTAAATTAAAGAGAAACTGGAAATTTGCAGGGCCTCACAGTATGTCCCTCCACATAATTATCTATTACTGACATAGTTTTAATGTACATCCACAAACTCTTTGATACTCCTCTCTAGGGTGTGAAACGAATTCCTGTTTCCCTTGAGTGTAAGCTGCACTTAGTGATTCAGTTCCAAAGAACAGAGTTTGGAAAGTGAAAACTAGTAAGCTTACAGTAGTAAAACCTGGCAGGCACCACCTTAGTCATATGACCAAGGTTAATATCACTTGTTATAAAACACTGATATCATGAACACTCTCAGAGGATGAGGACAACACATCTCTATGTATTCTTCTCCAAAAATCTATCTCCACAGTCATTCATTAAAGAAAATATCAGGCAGGGTGCCTGGGTGGCTTAGTCAGTTAAGCAACAACAGACTCTTCGTTTGGGCTCAGGTCATGATCTCATGGTTCATAGCTGACAGCATGGAGCCTGCTTGGGATTCTCTCTATCTATCTCTCTCTCTCTCTCCACCCCCCCGCTTCCCCACTCACACTGTCTCTGTTGCCCTCAAAATAAATAAATAAATAAATAAATAAATAAATAAGAACAACAACAACAACAAAAACATCAGGCAGGAGTGCGGGTGGCTCAGTCAGTTAAGTATCTCACAGTTCGTGGTTTTCAGCCCTGCATCAGGCTCTGTGCTGACAGCTCAGAGCCTGGAACCTGCTTCGGATACTGTGTCTTCCTTTCTCTCTGCCCCTCCTCCACTCACGCACTGTTTCTCTCTCTCTCTTTCTCTCTCAAAAATACATAAACATTTTAAAAAAATGTTTTAAATTAGGTGAAACCAAGCTGAGGGGCATACTACAAAATATGTGACCAAAACTCTTCAAAAGTGTCAAGATCATGAGAGACAGAAAAAGACTGAAGGGCCATTACAGATGAGAGGAGATGAAGGGGCCGAGGCAACACTGCAATGTGACATTGAGGCTGAGACACTGGAACACCAAAAAGACACAGGGAAAGGCTGAAGAAACACAGATAAAATCTATAGCATGGTAAACAGGATCAGTGTTAATATCGTCATTTCAATCTTGCCTTGTAAGATGTAAGATGTTGACCTTAAGGGAATAAGAGAACTCTCCAGACCCTCTCTGTAACTCTTCTCAAGGCTATAATTATTTCAAAATAAAAAGCTGTGTCTTTTTTAAGCCAGAAGGAATCTTTGGTGAGAAATTGGTTCAACCCTCTGCCTTTGGGCAGATGGCACATCATTCATTCATGATTTCAATCACTTATTCCTAGAATGCAAGCTCCATAAGAACAAGGAATTTCTCTGTTTTGTTTGCCACTGTAGCCTCAACATCCAGGTGTAATGTATGATGAGAGGAATTTTTTTTTAATGAACAAAAAAATATTTAATGAACTGGATATATTCTTACATCTTAGAACTAAAATAATGGCTGCTAACAGCAATAGCAACACACCTTGGGTATCAAGGGTCTTCTCACACTCTATTTTTTTTTTAAGCTATCAAATTCTCATAAGCCACTTCTCATCTTCCTAGTTTTGGAGAGGTGAGATGATTTACTGACAAGGAATCACCTTGTGCCTCATTTCAAGATTCTTTAAGCATGAAGTTAGCTGCCGCCTTCTGAAGATTTAATGAATAGCTCCAGTGGCCTCGGGCAGTAGACAACCAGTCCAATGGAAAGTGATCTGGAACTCATTCCTGATCGCCAGGAACTTGTTAAATGATGTACTCTGTGACTGATGGAGGTTTTTGAGTTAACACTCTGCAGGAAGTTGACAGGGCACAGGTTACACTCTGCTTTATCTTCAAACAGGTTTTAGGAGGAAGAGAAAATAGGAGAGAGATTACAGACACCTCTGGTGAGAATTCTTTAAATGTGAGAGAGTTTCACCCTGCTGTCAGAAAGCTTCAGTCCTGACACTTTCCTCTGTCTAAACAGAATCATCTTTGGAGCGTAAAAATGACAGGATATGGCTTTTCAGTCACAGAAAGGGTAACTATTGGTGAAGTGATTCAACCCCTGTAATCTGATACAAGAAAAAAACTAAATATTCTGATCCACATTCAAAATGTGCTACTTTCCAGCCAGGACACAAATAATGTTTCTGCTTAGCAACTGAATTGGCCAAAAAAAATAACATTTTCTCTTCTGCTTCTTACCTCTCCATATTATATATAATTCTTGTTGAAAACCAAAGAGAACATACCATATGGATTTTTTGTGTGTGCTAATCTCATAAAATTACAAATAAAACTTTCACAGAATCATAACATCTGCTTCAGCCTTACCCTGGAGAAAAGTCGTCTTAGCAGAATCACGTGAGGACATATAGTTTAATGTCCAAGTTGCCTTCCACATTTGGCATTCACATTGTCTTTGAGAAGGCTTGAAGGACATCGGCAATAAATGCCAGATGAGGAAAATGAGTCTCTGGATAGAAAAGGGCTTTTTTTTTAATATATTACTGATAGTATTATCAAAATTGAAATGTGCTATCACTTTAATTTGTTCATGGGAACCTATGGCAACATATTTTAATATGCATTTTCTTAAGAAACAAAGGGTATGTCTGGCTGCACAATGGAATGTCCAAAGAGTTTGACCTTTGCTTTCAAACTGGAGCTACTTGAAGGGTGTCAAGTTAGAAGTCCATTGACAGGTCAGAAATGAGCCTGGTGCCTGCTACGCCTTTCTTCTATCTCCATGTCTCCTTTCACAGAGATCAGACCTAAATACTTCTCAGAGGTAACCACATAGTTTTCATTTCTATTGCTACCACCCTGGGCCAAGCCATTCTGTTTCTCCTTGTCTCCACTTTTGCTTATATTTATCCAGGGATGTGATGGTAAAACAGCTTTCCAAAAACAGCAGCAGCAATAACAACAACAACAACAACAACAACAACAAAACCTTACTTGTTTTGGAAATTGAGTTTGCCAATTTCCAGCATGTAATTTCTCCCACCATGTCCTGTTGCAAGCTACGGACAGTGTAACAACCACTTAGCAAGACTCCTGAATATTTATTTAGCAATTGGCTCTCTTGTGCCAATGTGAGCTGACTCAAGCACACACTGTCTCCACGCATGGTTCCATGCAGCTGGTCTCTGTAATTTCCTTGCTTAAAAATCTTCAATAGCTCCCATTTCCCTAAGCATTGAGTGTCAGATCCCTCACTGAATTTATAAGACCCTTCACAGTCTGGCCCATGGCCACCTCTCCAGTCTAATGTGATGTTCCTCTTTAATCACACACCAGACATTGATTTTTTTAGCTCCTTAGCCTCATATCTTGATAACTCCTACTTGTCTAGGTATCATCTTAAATATTTGTTTAATTTGTTAAATATTTGTTGTCCGGGGAAACGAGCCAGCTATGTGTTTCTAATATGTACACTCAAAGCATTCTTCACGTCAAAACACTCTCCAAAATCCATCAGGATTACTTGTGTAATTATCTTTTACCCTCAAAACTAAAGCTTTCTGAAACCAGGAGCCATGGCTTTGAGACCATCACTTTTTCTCCAGGACCTAAAAAAGTACCTGGTACCTAGTAGGTCCTCAAAGACTCATTAAATAATGACTTAATGGGGGATTTTCATCTCACGTAACTTCTCCTTAGTTACAGGAGCCTATTTATAAATAAAAGAAATTCATAGTTATATTAAGAATTACAATGTTTGCCATTTAGAGTCAAGTAAATTCCAAAAACGGAAAAGATCTTCAAATTCTTACAAGAAAAATATGGTTTACAAAGTAATATACTCTGAAAGCTGAGGTCTTATGAAATCAAAAGTCATGTAGCTTATAGTTATGATTGAAAAATGCCACCTAAAGAGGCATTCTGAGTATGAAACAGGAAGAACATTCTTTCCTACTCCAGGGCACACACTCTGGAGTCTTGGGTGAGAGCCTGGAACTCCACGATGAATTTTTATAAACTTGTCAGAGGTAATTTCCACTGGGATCCCTGCATTAAGAAAGAAGTCAGGGTAGATGATCTTCAAGTTTGCTCCCAACTCAAGGATTCTGAGATACCATAAAACATATATGAGTGGTGGGTGATGGTAGAGCTATATAGTCCGCTTCTGAGTCCACTTAGTTATTTGTCATTGTGCCCTGGCAGTGACCTTGGAAGTTAGAAGAAAATATACCTGCAAATGGAGACACACTTCCACTGAGCAGAGCCCAGAAAGGAAGAATAGGGTAGCATGGTGAGAGTAATTTGCTATACAGTCTGCCAACCCCTTATCTATTGGTAGTGTTGGAAAAAATTACCTTTAGAGATTTAAGGGACTAAAGATGTATGTAAAAACAAAACAAAATGCTTATGATACTATGTCTGTGAATTCTTTAACCATATAGATTCCTGGATGTGGTTTTCCACATAAATCATCCAAACATATTTGAGCAACTCATGAAGAATGTCTTATAAATATTAAAATGGGTTTTTGAGGGGCTCCTGGATGGTTCAGTTGGTTAAGCCTCCGACCTCAGCTCAGGTCATGATGTCACGGTTCGTGGGTTTGAGCCCCGTGTCGGGCTCTGTGCTGACAGCTCAGAGCCTGGAGCTTGCTTCGGATTCTGTGTCTCCCTCTCTTTCTGCCCCCCCACTTGCTCTCTCTCTCACTCTCTCTCAAAACTAAATAAACATTAAAAAAATTGAAAAAGAAATAAAATGTAATTTTGCAAACTCAACTAAAATTATAAGCCCAGAAATAAGAAGCAGTTCTTCATTCTTTCGGTTACAAGTCCTGCATAACTTCTATTAGGAACCTAAAATTAGCTCTGCAGGTGGCGATGGGGGCGGCCACCTGAATAGGACATAGTCTGTGCCCTCACAGTGTGCACAGTGTGGTGGAAGAGGCAGATGCTGTGTGAATACTTGTGATTGTCATAAAGGAATTGTCCTAAAGTTGTATGTGAACTATTCAGGAGCAGAGAGTGGATGCCATATGTTCTCTTTTAATTAGTTTTTCAAATGGTCACAGAATGTTTTCAAATAGATCTTAGGTTACACATCTCCCTCCTCAAATTTTAACTTACCAGAAACTGTTGCATTAAATGTCTACACTGATTTTAAGTTGTATCACGTTTTCAAAAACGTTTAAAAGTGAAAAAAAAAAACCCACCATGTTTGTACAGAAGTAATGAGATAATGAGGCGAAGACAACTTACGACATCTGACAGCCAAATCCCTGCTAGGTAAATTCTCCTTCAGTGTCTGGGTTCCGGTTTGAGAGTTCACGGCATGGGATTAGGGATAGCACTACACAATTTAAGGCAAGACTGAAAAGATTTGGGAATTTCCAGGGAAAATTCAAGAGAGAGGAAAACGAAAATGAAAGAGGGAGAGAAGATAGAAAATTAGGGGAAAACTTTTTGGTCAACACTATGGGCCTACATGAGAATCCAGGAATTTTCATCTTGAACTTTAAGAAGAAAGAGAGGGGGGCTTTCATGACGTGTAAGACAGAGACAGGACTGGGTTCCCAAGTGTGCAACCTGTATGGTCACTCCATGCTTTAATGCTTCACTGTTGCTGCCTTGAAATTCTAAATAACCCTTGGAAGTGTCTATTTTAGGTGAAGTCCAGTGGGAAAATGGAGCATATGTGTGAGCAGAGGAGATATGTGTGATATGCATGCTGCCTTTTCTTGCCACTTCATTTGTGTATAGTGGTCCCAGTGTTCTGTGAACCTAGAAATCCGACCATGTGTGGGAGTTCAGCCTGTTGTCTACTACTGAGTAACTGAGGACATTGACAAGACCCTAGAAACCTCACCTTCAATTCCTGAATTTACTTCAAATGCAGAAAGAAGGCAATGATATTCTAAGAAACACGAATGACCAAGGAATCTTATCACATATCTTTTTACTTGCATTGCTTCTCTGTATTGGCTGACCATTTATGCAAAAAATATTAACAGCAAAGGAAAGAAAAAGGTAAGACAGCACATAGTCCTTTCTCTTTTCCTTCTTCCTTACTCCTCAATATGCCTAAGATAGACAATGTTGATAGAATGTGTACCTATTGAGAAATGAAATGAAAACAATAGAGTTGGTTTTGTACAGCATTTCTATTGTTCTAGTAATTATTCAATATATATATACATGTGCAAGTTACAAAATACAAATTGTGTAATTTCAGTGATTCTACACAGGAATTACATGCTCATATATTTGCACTTAAAACTGACAGGGGTGCCTGGGTGGCTCAGTCAGTTGAGCGTCCGACTTCAGCTCAGGTCATGATCTCATGGTTTGTGGGTTTGAGCCCCTCATTGGGCTCTGTGCTGACAGCTCAAAGCCTGGATCCTGCTTCAGATTCTGTGTCTCCCTCTCTCTCTGCCCCACCCCCTTGCGCTCTGTGTCTCTCTCTCTCTCAAAAATAAATAAACGTTAAAAAAAACTGACATTGCGCAATATAAAGATGAACAGTAAAATTCATTCTAATCTTTTAAAATTTTAATTTTCTTTAGAACAATAATAAAAAACAAATGAAAACATCATGGCAAGTTGAGAGAAAGTGCAGAGGAGAAGGAAAAGCTTTATATTTTAGTTACTTTAACAGCACCTTTTCCTGCTTTTTTAAACAAGGGACTCCATAGTTTTCATTTTTCATTAGGTCCCACAAATTAGGTAGCTGGCCCCATATATGCATGTATAATTATATATATGCCTAGCAGCAAAACAGAGAAAGAGAAAAAAGGAGGCAGAAAGATGAAAAGAGAGCAGTAGAAATCTTGTGCGTATGCACCCAGAGACAAAGCGAGGGATAGGGCTTTACTCCTCAGATCTCCCAGATGACTTTTCAGCTTGGACCAGCTTTCTTGCTCAAGCTCTGGTTCATGAAATTCTTGCATATTGATAAAACATTCCTTAGGTGTTACATGTTTGATACGGAAAAAAACTGTAAACTCGTTATGTATACTTTAATTTTTTCAATAGTTATATATATTTATACATACATATAAATACATATACATACGTATATGTATGTATGACCTTAACAATATCATCACCATTTGGGGGTTTTTAAAGTAGTCAACTGATAGGGGCGCCTGGGTGGCTCAGTCGGTTGAGCGGCTGACTTCGGCTCAGGTCATGATCTCGTGGTCTGTGAGTTCGAGCCCTGCGTCGGGCTCTGTGCTGACAGCTCAGAGCCCGGAGCCTGTTTTGGATTCTGTGTCTCCTCTCTGACCCTCCCCTGTTCATGCTCTGTCTCTCCCTGTCTCAGAAACAAATAAAAGGTTAAAAAAAATTAAAAAAAAAAAGTAGTCAACTGATATCTTTTGAATCTACCCTCAAATGTTAGCCAAAAACTGAACATTTCTCCCCACCTCCACCTCTACCAAGATCAAACTATTATCTGTTCTTACCTGAACTATCACAATGGTGTCTTAAGTAGTTTTCCTGATTCTGCCCCTCTCTCCCACACACAGTCTTTTGACACAGCAGGAAGAATCTTTTCAAAATTTCACATCTTGTGCCCCCTTTGCTCAAAACCTTTAAATGGCTTCCCTTCTGTGTGGAATAAAATCCCATTCCTTAGACTGGCCCCAAGGTTCTACAAGCTCTGGCTCCTGCTACTTCTCTGACCTCACCTCCCTCTTACCATTCCTGTCTTCACTCATCACAAGCCATGTTGGCTTCTTTGCCGTTTTCTAAGCATGCCAGCCATGCTCTGTCCTGGGGACTGGCTTTTCCCACCTCCTGAATACTTTTCCCCCAGATACCTCAATGGCTTGCTCCTCACCTCTTCTTAGTGAGGCCTCTTCCATTCACCCTTTTCCAAAGTACAACTCCAACTTCACAGCCTTCCCCGCTGCCACCCCCCCACCCCCACCTTCCCGTGCATTCCCTCTTCCATGCAGGGTGAGCCTCTCCATAGCACTTATCACCATCCAGCACTTTGATCATCTCACTTATTTTCATTTTAAATGTCTGTCCCCTGGCATGTAATCTCCATGAAGGCAGAGACTTCTTTCTGTTTTGTAAAATGCTGTATCCTCAGCATTTAGAACAGTAACTAGCACTTATTGGGAACTCAATAAATATCTGTTGACGAAAGGAACAGTGGATGATTAACTAGCAAGATGTTAGTGATAGTGAGTCTCCAAGAAGACTAGGTTTCTGGGTTTTGTGACTCCGGGGAAACAAATGTTTACCCTTGTATATCATTGTAACCTTTTTTTTTCTTGATTTTCTTTGTTTTAATTTTACTACCTTTAATATCTTGACCTTAATTGTACAAAATCCCTTGTCACCGGAGAGTGGTGAGGTGTAGAGTACCGCCCTGCAGACACTTCAGAGAGTCTAGAGAAGCTGTCAGGGGCTTGTATCCAGCAGCTTAGTCAAGCACTTGCCCTGATTAACACCTTTGTGTATTCTCAGCATGTCTATGGTTTTGTTTTGGTGCTGGCGTTGACTTTTTGGGGGATTCTTTGTCCAAATGGCCTCTTCTGCTTCTGACTTGTATTCAAATGTGAGAATTAACCATGCAGCTTCAATATTAATACACTTCCCTTCATGCAAGCAAGCCTGATCCCACAAACCTCAGTTTAGCTATTAATACTTGGGACCTAAAAAATAGAAAAATATCAAATATTTTTTGTATATATCCTTTCTAACATACAATTGTTTTTAGAAAATTATAAATGTTTTGAAAGGCTGATTAATATTTTTGTCTATATTGTCAAAATTGCTTGTTCTAGAAGCCAAAATGTGTATTTTCAGAATTCTTTTCATTGCAAGTAAGAGAAGTTCATCTCAGTTTATGAACAAAGTGAAGAAGTCTAGGGATAAAGAGGGCTTCTGAAATATCTGTATTCAGGTATTCAACTAATACCATAAGAATCTCTCTCTCTCTCTCTCTTTCAATCTTTCCTTCTTCAGACAGTTCATGCCACACACAAGATAGCTGACTAACCCCTGACTATATCCTGCCAACTTACTAAGCCCAGTGGGAAGAGATAGTTTCACTAACATCTATGTTGAAAAACTAAAGAATTTTCCTGATGGAGATCACATGCCATACGTTCATTCCTTCACTAATCTCTTTGGCTGGAGGAAGGAATACTCTGGTTGGGGTTTATGACCACCATGGCCACCCCTGTGATAGATGAATGGAGTGAGTAGGGTTATCACAACCACAGGATCAGGAGCTTCTTATACTGGAAAGCTCTTGCCATCCCACTCAATGCAACCAATCATAAAAAATTCAGTGGGCTGTTACTTACAGCAACTATTTCTAGGCGAGTTGGATACTTTAGATCTCTAGAAAGAGAGTGGCTTCCAGAATCAGGAGGCATGATTTGGCAGTGGGGTGGATACCCAAGGTGTATCAGATGCCTTCTATTTGTTACATATATCGCTCAATTTGCTACATGTGACCACACTCATCTCCTCTTTAGTCTATGAAATAACCTTGTGAGGTAGATTTTATTATTTTTCGTTGAGAAAGCAAATTGACCTAGGCCATAAGCTTGGTCACTCAAGAATCAGAGCTTAATTTTGAACTCAGATCTAATTCTGAAAAACATTCACTTTTCAACATATGGTAATATTCTTACTTGGAAAATGTTGGTGCCCTGATAAAGTAAATAGAGGTTCTTATTTTGTCTTACTTTCTCTCTTCCTTTCCTTTGAGAAAAAAGACATGTTGCCTATTAGAAGCCAACTCTGAGAAAGGAATCAATTCCTAGGACCTGGGAGCATGGGTTCTAGAAAGGCTGTGAGGTCATTAGCATTGAAAGCAGCAAGAAGGATGGAAAAGGGCTTTAGTCGTGAGCTTTAAATGGAATATTTCCTTTTCCACTATCATCCATAACATGAAAGGATAGAGATTTGCTGGAATTTCCCACTTCTATATGTAATCAGTAAGGTTATTCTCTGTCATGGATTTTATATTAATTATTGGCATGAAAAGCCCAACTGCTTTATTCACTTATATAATAACAATTTATTGAATTTTTACTATGGGCTAATCATTAAAAAAAACAAAAACCTCAGGGCATAAAATCCTAACAAAACAGTAAATATTTAAACCAGTGTTTCAGATAAATCAAGTACAAAAAGAAAGGCCAAAATTCAGCTAAATCAACAAAATCTCATGCAGGTCACCTTGTGTACTTTGATGGTTCTCATCCTCCCAAATCTTTTTTTTTTTTTTTTTTTTTTAATTTTTTTTTTAATTTTTTTTTTTCAACGTTTATTTATTTTTGGGACAGAGAGAGAGCATGAACGGGCGAGGGGCAGAGAGAGAGGGAGACACAGAATCGGAAACAGGCTCCAGGCTCTGAGCCATCAGCCCAGAGCCCGATGCGGGGCTCGAACTCACGGACCGCGAGATCGTGACCTGGCTGAAGTCGGACGCTTAACCAACTGCGCCAGCCAGGCGCCCTCATCCTCCCAAATCTTGAGGAAGAATGTGTTATGGCCAAGTTCAGTTCTTGTTCTTCCTCCTACAAAATTATAGTAGACTATGAACTTGTGGTTTCTGTCCAAGTGAAAACTTCCCACGATTATGTTCCTGACATTTTACTATATAAAACGTAAAATCTAATTTCTCTACAGAAACAGAGGATTTCAAAATTAAACCTGGAAGAGTGAATAGTTCAAAACATACGATCTCTCAGTTATTTGAAGTGACCTTTCACGACACTTAGTTGGAGCCACTAAAGAGCAAAAAGTCCTTCATTTTTAGTTTTCATAGAACTAAATGTATAAATATCCAAAGCCCCAAAGGGAGCTTGACTGAGTTGTTCAATCCAGAATAGAAATCATCAGTATCCACAAATATTTACGCAGATCAGCCTGTATAGTTACTCAGTTCCTACAAGATTATGTCCTAAATCTTAGAATGGCATCCTTGGGTTTCTATGTTCAGATGCCTGCTGACCTTTACATGTGACTCAAGTAACATCTTCTCCCTCTTTCAGTATCTAAAGGCCTTGCCATTTCCAGAGTCATGCTGCTTTTTGCCTCTGTACATTTACATACACTTATTTGTAGGGGGAAAAGTCTTTTCCACATTTTTAGAGCTAGCAAACTCTAATGCATTCTACAAAATTTAACTCAATATTCAGAGTACCAAAGGAAAAAGTTCAACTCATTGTCTGTTATCTCAAAGTGTTTTAAAAAAATTTTTGCATAGCCTTATTAGAGCTCTTTTATTACATTAATTTACATTAAATTAAATTACATTAAATTAATTATATTTAATTGTTATATTTTACTTCATTTAGGGTCATTAGACTGCAAGTTTCTCAAAGCTCTTCTTTTATTATCTTTTTGCTTTCAAATCCTAAGAGTGCCTTTGTATCCTAGGAGGTGCTCAGTTAATAGCAGGTTGACTAATCACTTTCTTGAACATCTACTACATACAAAAAAGTTATTCTCATTACTCAAGATAAAAAGGGACATAATTCTTCTGGCCTGAAGAAGTTTGCAATCTGCTTACAAACACAAGACACGGGAAATAATATTGATATTAATAATGACAAAAATAATAGAAAATATTTATGTAACACCAACTATATGCTGGAGACCAATTGCGATAGTGGTTTTTATGTGTTTTAATAACTTAATCCTCATAAAAGTACCTATGAGGTAGACATAGCTTTACCAGTGAGGAAACTGAGGCACAGAAAAAATAAGGAATTTACTCAGAGTAAGTGGTGAAATGGGGACAAAATCCCAGGCAGTCTACATTTAGAGTCATTTCAAGCTATATATTATTCTGTAAATGACCTAATACAATATTAAGTTTATTAAATTGAAAAGACTAAATATTAAAATAACCATATGTTTATTTAATAACACATGCAAAATTTCTACACAAAAATATTCCATAATTTTAATTCACTTTGAACCAAGGAATTTTTTTTTCAGTCCCATACCTCCTCTCAAATATCATTAAACTCGTAGAAACTACGCACAGCATCTTCTTAGGAACCTCTCAGAAGAGTAAGACATTGGTCCCAACTGCCACTCCCTTCCAACCAGGGCAGCTTGCTTCTATTTCTCTTCTGTATTGAGGCTTCGCATAGGATTCTGTCCGCCAATAAAATAAAAGTACTTTTAAAATCACTGTTAAGGGGCGCCTGGGTGGCGCAGTCGGTTAAGCGTACGACTTCAGCCAGGTCACGATCTCGCGGTCCGTGAGTTCGAGCCCCGCGTCGGGCTCTGGGCTGATGGCTCAGAGCCTGGAGCCTGTTTCCGATTCTGTGTCTCCCTCTCTCTCTGCCCCTCCCCCGTTCATGCTCTGTCTCTCTCTGTCCCAAAAATAAAAATAAAAACGTTGAAAAAAAAATTAAAAAAAAAAAATCACTGTTAAATATCTGATATGTGTAAGTATACGTAAGACTCAAGATTAGCCCTAGATAAAAACAGAAAATTAAGTAGTATCACATACCTCTGCGATCACATACCTCCCTCCTATTTCCTTCTCCTATGTCAACATAATCACCCTCTGCAGCCACTGTTAACCTATGCATAGGTAAGCTAAACTTTTCCTGAAATACACAGGAAATGCTTCCCAAACCCTGACTTCATTAACTACCGGTGTCCTGAACTTTTCATCCCATCTTGTCCTCCTGTCCTGGCCAATGCTATTTTCAAGTCTGTTCTTGATCATCTCTACTTCTTGTCTCTACGAATCCGCATTTAACCTTGGATCTGATGCTAAGCACATGTTTACTCCAGCACTCACTATTCTTGATCTTGCTTCCTAAATCATTCCAGGTAAAATTCCTGCTCTGGTAGACATCACACTGGTGCCAGTCCAGATCACCAGTATTTAGCAAAATATCAGAAATCTGCGGGACATTGACGGGGCCTGTGGCAATACCTTATCTAGAGGTTCCAGCTTCTCTTTTATAGAGATTCTTGTAAACTCTTAAAAAATGGACTTCTGTTGGTAGTTTAAAACATGCCAGAGGTTTGGGCTCCAGAGGCCCACCCATCAGCACCATGGGAACTGATTTTTCTGACATGCCTTATCTTCCAAACTCATGTCCAGAAAACCAAATACATTGTCACCCATCTCTCCCATTTCATCATTTTTTCCATCATAGTATCTTAAATATAAGGCTTTATATATACATAGTACTGCTCTCAACTCTAGAAACCACGAATTATGGGCTTTAAAATAAGGCCACATAAGTTAAAATATAGCCAGGAAGTAGAAAATCTAACCTATAAGATCTTCAAACATATATATATATATATATATATATATATATATATACACACACACACATATATATGTATATATAGTTAAAATATATATATTATATATATTTATATATTTTTAAAATATATATAATATATATTTATATGTTTTTAAAATATATATATTTTATATATAACCATATACATATATATATGGTTATATAACCATATACATACGTATACATATATACGTATATATATGGTTAAAAGACAAAGTGTCATTAGTAACAGGCCTACTCAGTTATCATAAGTTGCATCAAATGTAGTGTTTCATAACCTTCAACATTATGTGCTTAAGGTAGATAGGTTTGTCAAGAAGGCAACTATTCCAATATTACTGAAGTCTGTCTTGTGTCTGGTGCACTTTTCCACGGGACTTGATAAATGAGCAAGAGACACAAGCACCACAGGATGTAGATAAGATGGGCTGAACATAAAAATGTGTAGAAAGGGAGAAAGCTGGAAAAGAGACACAAAAATAGAAGTTGAAATAGCATGACCATCAAATTCTAAGAAGTCAAATCTAATAGGCAGTCTTTTGTACTCTAGGGATGGCTAGAATCTTTTTGAAGCAAGAATTATGTGGTCCCTAAGGCCACAGGTAGTCTGGTAAAAGATAAAGACCTCTGTAAACAATCCCAACATAAGAGGATAACTTGGATACGAGCTCAACAAAGGACTATCAATCATGTATACAGCTTTAAAAAATGGTGAATGGAGGAAATAATCTCACAAGAAGTATCTTCCCATACAGAGGACACAAAGAGCTATATGGCTAATACTCACTGAATTTTAGAGGGAGGCCATTTGGGAGTTTCTTAACATGGTTTAGGACTCAATTATCTGACCATGTCCATCTTGTTACAGTTCTTTAAATATGATTCTGTTTTTTCCTTCCTCCCTTCCTTCATCCCCTCTTCCCTCTCTCCCTTCTTCCCTTTCTACCTCTTTCAACAAATACTTATTTAATTCAAATTCTAGGTCAGGAATTTTGCTAAATGGCTCATGTCTTTATGCATTGTTTCCCCAAACTAGCAATCCAGCCCATACTCCTGAAAAGCAATCCATATACCCAATGAATCTTGAAGTCATATAGCCTAGGATTCAATCCAACTGTGTAGCCTTGGGCAAATTACTTAATCTTTCAACTGCTATATACTTATCTATAACCTAAAAATGATAGTTACATATCCATTTCCTAGTTTTGTGGTAACTATCAAATGAGATAATCCAGATAAAGAATTTAATAGTATACCTGATGTATAGTAATTGCTCAGTAAATTTTAGATACTACCATCACTGTTTGTAAGATTCATCATGGCATCACTCTAAACCATCTGTGAACCACTCTCCAAGTCTGAACTAGCCTTCTTTTGGGATCCTATAGCATCCTGTGTGTGGTCAACATATCTCACCCCCCTCAGTTGCTTCCAGGTTTACAAGGAGTGTGGTCATGAGACAGTCTTCAGCTGACAGCTTCAGACTCTGGCTCAGCTGCAGAGAATGACCTCACCCAAGGTCATGCCATTCATCAAACAGCCTGCATCTGGCCACTAAGCAAAGAGATTTATAGACTTGGACTGACATGGGACAAGTCTGATGGGCAATACTGCAGATTGTCCCACTACGTTAGCCAACACTTTGGCAGACCTGCATTAGTTTGAATTTTCTCTCTGCCCAATCCTGTTTCCCGCCCACTACTTTCACAGATGTTTATCCGTAATAAACATCTTGTCCCCTAAACTTCATCTTAATACCTGCCCTCAGAGAACCTAACCCAAGACTACACCATAGCTCTGTTCTATTAGTTTATTCCTCTCCCAGACTAGACTGTATGTTTCTTGAAGACAAGGAGAATCCTATTTAGCCCTGTACCTTCAGCACCTAGCAAGTGTTGATCAAACAAAAAACACTCACTCAGATACTGTACATTGAGTGACTAAAAAATAGGCAAGGAATCAGCTTGAAAGGAAAAAAAAATTAAATGTGTTCAGGCAAATTGAATCATCATTATAATGATTATGTTTCATCTTAAAATGGTTCCATGAATGAGGTAGAAGTTCTTGTACAAATTACATATGCAAAGGTAGAAGAAATATATTTTATCAGCAAATTCAACACTGCTCTGGATAGAACCCTCTTAACATTTTAACAGCTACAGAAACTATTTTTTCTTTTCAATGCTTACTACACATACTTGGAGGATCCAATAATGAACAATGTATGTACGACATCTGGTGGCTCCCAGATAATGTTACATCGAACTTGCCTGGAGTCTGAGCCACAGAGCTGGGTGATCACACCAGCCTGAAACTTTGCTCATATTGAAATCCTACCCAAGATTAACATAGGTTGCTTGCCAGTGTTGGGAGGATAGGAGTTATTAAGTTTACCAAAGACGCCAGTTGTGATGAAAGTAACAGCCCCATTCTTTCAATCCTTTGATTTATAATGTCTTCAGAATTAATAATCATTCATCCAATTAAATGCTCTTGGTCTGGGCCTCTGGCCAATTCTATGTCATAGGAGGTGATAAGACCCATTAGCTCTGAGCCTTAAATTAACCAGCATCAGGCCCAAGGGAAGTATGTTGCCCAAATGAGCCACCTCCCTCTAATTCCAAACCTTCATGACTGATGCTAGAAAATATCTTCATTACATTGCTGCTGTTATGGTCAAGAGAACAGATTTAGATCCTACAATTAATAAAGCTTAAGGTCTCTTGATAGTTTTTCAACCATTAGTGGATTGAAGTTACATTTTAAAAATCTATGCACATATTATGTGACCTAATATAAACTTATGCAAACATAAAACATCTAGAGGTAGGGAAAAAATCAGAATTTTATGTGCTGTTGATGATGTTACAAGAACACACTCTGGTGACCAACATATTGACTAGATTAAAAAAATACTCTCAGAAATGGAAGAACAAACTTTTGTGCTTTATTAATAGGTAGCAGGACTAAATGTCATATTATGTTTATTTGCTTTGTTTGGACAAGTGACTTTACCCTTGATTTTGTATGTATTCTTATATTTTCTGTTGAAAAATAAATTTAAATAGCATTGAGATATATAATTCATACATCAGGGAAATTAGGACATGACAAATAAAAATTTAGGAAACATTTGCTAAGTAGCTGCAGTTTCTTTAGGAAACAAAAGAAATCCACTAAAGCTAGGTTAATGTTTGGTGCAGTTCACATGGATTTGAGCATATGCTACTTTGCAATGAGCTAAAATGTGGGCTTTTCTTTGAACTACAAATCCCCAAAAATAAGAACTGATGAAAAGGGTCAGCAAAGTTAAATCACCATGGAAATCCAGGCAGTTTTACACTCTTCACTTTCAAAGTTGACAAGTGTCATTGGGTTGAGGTCAACATTGGTATTCAAACAAGAGGGTGATCTACATTCCTTATAACTAAAGTCTAACAAACATTTTTATAATATTTTATTAATGGAAATTTCAACATGCCCTCAATCTTTGGAATTCTACTGTTAATAAACATGAGGACTCTTTCTCCAACAGTGATATTAGAAAAGATATCTTTATTAGTTTTCATTTGTACATATGAATTGTCTAAATTAAAATTATCAGAATTTATTGAATGTGGTTCGGAGAAAAGCCAGGAGACTTTCTGGATCAAATTACCTCATAGCCTATTTTATTCCATTTGATTTATAATGACTTGTGTATAATCTCATGACTACAGAGTTTACTACAAGAGTTTGATTTGTCAAGGAGACGAGACAATTTTTGTGCTTATTGCCTGCTAGAACACATGCTACAAGTTCACGGGTTAGTAAACGTGTCCAGATATGAGCATACACTCGTTGGTTTTCAATTCCCTTTCAATTTTTCATGCTTACCTCTCAAGCTTATCATTATTATTCTTGAACTTTGAATTTGAAATATTTCTCAAAAGTTACCCTCATTGCTTCCTATTGTAGATATACATCTGTAGAACCAAAGTAGGCCAAATCTGTATTTGCTAAGTGCTAGAGTTTTATTTAGCAAAATTTTGCTAAGTAAATAAAAGAGCAGAATTTTAAATAGAGCTGATTGATGACTTCATGAAAATCAAACTCTAATTTTACCATAGAAATTCTGCAAATTCAGAAGTGGACAAGAAAATATATGGACCTAGTTACTTTTTAAAAATACATACAAAAATCCCCACCTCATTTTTAATTGTAATGAATTATCATATTATAAAATAGGTAAAAAAAGATCCATCACAGGGAAGTATGTAAGGACAGGAATCATGACCATCAAGAGGAAGAATGAAGGAGGGCTTACACAGAGCAATCAGCTTGCAAGACGGTTGATGATCAAATGGGAACACACCACTGACTGGGAAACTGAGGAAACCTACCGGGGCTGGAATCCATCTGTGGGCTCTGGGTCTCGATCAGGGACCTTGCTCTTTCACCTGTTAAACCTGGTGATCTTGGGCAACTTCTTAAACATTTCTGTGTCTCTATTTCCTGCTCTGTCAAATGAGAGTAAAAAGTACCAATGTCTTGAAGTATTAACTTTGGCACTTAATACTTTGGCCTATTACTGGCACATGATACATGTTACCTGTCGTTATAAAAAGAGTTTTTGATAGAATCAAATATTGTAAAAAGTAAAGAAAAATAATCAAAAAAGACATTCAGATAATAATCATGAGGTTGGACAAAATTAAATGTGACACATTAGAGGAAGAGAAAGTTTTTTCTTTGAAATTAGGGGAAAAGTACTGAGGACTTGGGCTTGAAATATCCCAGCAGAGTTTTTGTTAAAGAAAATGCCAACCCCTCCTTTTGGTCTTTTGATATGAACTAAGGGAAGGGTTTCACAGAGTTCACAGGCTCCCAGACAAATGTCCCTATTAAAGTCCTTTCATCAAAATACAGAGAAAATTATTTGAAGGGATTAATGAGTGTGAGCATGGGAAGAATTATTCACAATGGAATATGGATTCCAAAGGATGTTGCCAAAACATTACCACAGTTAGGAGAGGAGTGAAAAAAAAATCGGCAGTAAGAAAGAACAGAGCACTAATAAAGATATATGGAAAATAAGATAAAGTCAAAGTCTGAGAAAATAAGTACAGAATTAAATCATCACACATGTCCTAAATTTGGTGCAAATTATATTGGTTCTGGAACTGGCTGAGCTTCCCAGGTGCTGTCTGGGTTGGTTTCAGAGAGATACTGAAGGCCCAGGGAGAAGGTAACCAAGTGCATCAAATATCCATGTTTGGTCATGCAGCAGATACAAAGCCATATGTTCCCCAAACCCCGTTTTCCTTTCCTCCTGACCATATAGCTAGATCCTGTTGTCATTGTGTCTAACAGTTAGGTGGGGTAATGAGATCGAATTATCCCAAATGGGGTGTAGAAGTTGTACATTATTTTCAGCACTAGCTCTTCTGAAAAAAGTAAACTTGGTATGCTTTTCTTCTCTTTTCTCTTCCCTCATCTGCCAGCCATATTCAGAAGTCTTGGGGAGGCTCTAGAGGACTATGGAACCATTATTTGGAAAAGGCTTGGGTCATACAATATCATTGTCTCCTTATTCCAACTTTCATTTGACTGTTCATTGACATGAGCAAGAAATAAAATTTCACTGTGCCAAGACACTGAGATTTCGTGAGTATCAGTTAAGTCCCCACTGATGAGAACCATGAATTCATCTTGGATTTGGCAAAACATAGGTAATTGACAACCTAAGTTTAGTTTTTAGTGGAATGGTGAAAATGAAAGCACGATTGCAATATGTTCAAGAGACAATGTCAAGAGCACACAGTTGTTTGGGGGGTTTTTCTGTGAATGCAGAAAAGTTATATGTATATTATAAAATTATATATATTATAGAATATATATAATATTTGCATCCACACACCTATAAACATACATATATACATATATACAAAAATCAGTGGCCAGGTTATATGTATAATGAGGGGTGAAATAGGCACATTAATAGTCCCCCCAAAGAGGTCCACTACCTAATCCCCAGAATTTTTGAATATGTTAAGTTACGTGGCAAGGGGGAATTAAGGTTGCAGGTAGAATGAAGCTGTTAACCAGCTGACCTTAAGGAGATTATCCAGGTGGGCCCAATGTAAGCACAAGAATACTTAAACAGGGGAGGAGGAAGCAGAGGAACTAGAAGCAGAGAGATGTTGTCGGGGAAGGACTCGACTGGCCGTTGCTGGCTTTGGAGATGGAACAAGTGAGGAGCTGGAGATAAATTCTCCCCTTGCGTCTCTGGAAAGAACACAGCCCTGATAACCTCTTGATTATAGCCCAATGAGACAGCTTTTGGACTTCTGACCTCCAGAATGGTAAGATAATAAATTTACATTGTTTTAAGCCACTACGTTTGTAGTAATTAGTTACAGAAGCAGTAGAAATCTAATATGGAGGACATTCTAACAAAAACAACCAAAAATGGAATGTCTAAGAATATACTTTATAGGGAATATGTTGTTCCTATCTGAAGAAAATTACAAAACTTTACTGTAAATTATAAAAGAAAATAAAAAATAATTGGAGAAACATAATATGTTTCCAAATAGGAAGGCTGAATACTACATAGGAGCTCAATGTTCTCAGACTTACATATAGATTTAATGCAATCACATCCATACCCTTCAAAGACCCTTTTTATTATTTATAACTAATAAACTTAGCTCAAGCTAGGGTATTGTTATTGTTTCAGTGATTTTTGTTTTGGAAGAGTAAACTGGAAAACACTGAAAATTTGGATGGTCTCCACCTCTAATTTCTGCTTCTTTCCTCAGATTAATTTCTTTACTTTCTACAGCTGACTGTTTTCTTCATACTCTCGGGAGGGCGAGGGACATGGTTTCCCTGCAATATAGTCATTAAACTGATTGGCTCAGTCTAGGTCAAATAACCATTCCTAAACTAATATGTGTAGTCTGAAGAATGGACATCATAATTGGTCTAGCCTAGGATACTAGCTAGTCCTATAGCCAGAAAAGATGAGTCTTTTACCAGAAGGAGAGACACAGGTAAACAGAAAATTTCTCAATACAAATCTGATTCTAGGAATCTATTCTAGGAAATAAAGATGGAGAAAACTATGTAAATGTATTTCATCATTGTGTTATTTATAAAAGTTATTGAAATGATCTAAATATCCAACAACAATAAATAGTAAATTAAATTAGGGTCTAACCACACGATGAAATACTTGGCAGTCATAAAAAAAACATTTTCCATGAGTTTTTAGGACTGATTGATAGAATTCACATTCCATGGGAAAATACTCAAAGTATTTAAAAAAAAACACAAAGAATGTATATTATGGCCCAATATTGCAATATATATATATAATTCACCAAATATTATCAATATGTATATCTAGATAATCAGATTACATTTTCTTTAATCTTCTCCATATTCTCTAATGAATAGCCTCAAGTGGTATATTTAGACTGTAAATCTATATATATATAATATATATACAAAACTGTCTTTATAAACTGTATAAACATTCTACTAATATAGACACATCTTTTGCTACTAGTACCCAAGGCTATAGTCCAGTACTTCTCAAGTTTGATCAGGCATCATAATCCCCTTAGATGGCTACTTGAACACTGATTGCTGGGCCCCATCCCCACAGTCTCTGATTCAGTAGGTATGTGGTGTGAATGGAGAATTTGCATCCCTAACAAGCTCCCATATGATGATAACGATCTAGGGACCACAGTGTGAGAACCAGTGCTCCAATCCTATTTGATGTCATAAAATTGCTTGTACACTCTGCTTAAGTGCCTTTCTAAACCTGTCTAGCTTCTCCCTCTTTGAATGTATTGGAAAACCATGGCTTCTTGTCCACCTAAATCCTCCCTGATCAGAAATCCGATTAGACATTACCTCTCCTGAAGGATTACTTCTTTAATTTCCTAATCTGGATCAGGTGACTTTCCCATTGGCTCTCAAAGCATCTAGAGCTGATTTCTACCTGACTCCACAGGGCTCTGCAAGCCTCCGTTATGGCCCCTAGCATAGCTTTGAGTAAAAGAATGAGCCTATTGTCTTTTTAGATCTATAACTATGTAAGGTCATTGTTGTTGTTCAGTCAAATTGTACAAATCAGTAAAACTGAGGTTCACAGAGATTAGTTTACTATTTCAAGGTCAGCCAAATAGTTAACAGCTGGGTCAGGTCCCCACTCTAGGTTTCCTGATTGCAAGTCCTGTATTTTCTGTATTCCCTGATATTCCAATCATAGAGGATACAAGCTATGCATCTAAAACTGTTACTTCTCCACTACGCACTACTGTGAGATCAAATTGAATCAGAAATAATGGGTCTGAAGCCTGCATCTTCACAAAAAGCCACCTGAAGCAAGGAAGTAGGAGACGAAAGAATTCTTTTTTTTAAAAAAAACAAAAAACTTGTATGCCTCTGGTAGCTAAATTAGGAATTTTTAGAACAGTTTGTTTGAAAGAATTCACATATGACACATTTACCCATTTTAATGTGTCCAATGTGCAATGGCTTTCCAGCAATACAAGGTGTGCAACTATTACCACAGTCAATTTTAGAACATTCTCATTATCCCCCCAAAGAAGCCCATACCCTTTAGCTGTTACTCTTCAACCCATCTCCTCAGCCCTAGGCAACCACTAATCTCTCTCTGTAGATTTGTGTGTTCTGGATACTTGATTAAATAGAATCACTGAAAAAAATGTGTCTTTTGTGACCTTCCTTTACTTAGCATAATGTGTTCTGGGTTCGTGTCGCATTATAAATCAATAATTCACTCCTTTTTATTTCGCTGTATAGTATCCCATATTTTACCTGTTCACCAGGTGATGGACATTTGGATTATTTCTACATTTTGGCTACTACTGAATAATGCTGCTATGAATGTGTACAAATTTGGGGGCCTATATTTTCATTTCCCTTGGGTATACACCAAAGGCTATAATGACTGGGTCATATGGTAATTCTGTTTAACCTTTTGAGGAATAACAAAACTGCTCTCAACATGGTTACATCATTTAATTTCTTTTTTAAGTGAATTTGCGCAAATACTTAAGTTTTATTTGGTTTGTGCAAAAACAAACCTAACCAAAGTATTCACTTTTTGGTCAGTTATTCATGTCAGATCAACACAACGGACAGTCTTCTGGGGTTGAGGGGGCAGGGGAGATACTTGTGAAGCATTCTCACCCTCCTTCTCTATCCTAGATGTCCTATCTGTCACCCATGGCTGATGTGTCATTTCACTTCTTACCAAGTACTACTAGCCTGACCATTTCTGAAAGCCTGGAATAAGGCCTAATTGAGTATGTATAGTAGTTTATATATGTGAGTCACTTCATATAAGAAATGGAAAAAGCCTTGGTGAAAACATGTGGGGCTTACTCAAACAGCTGATTTTTCATTGCTAATTATTTGTAACTACTTCACATATTTCCCCTAAATTTATGGGAAGCATCATGCCATTAGAATAATAACCAAGAGGGGCGCCTGGGTGGCGCAGACGGTTAAGCGTCCGACTTCAACCAGGTCACGATCTCGCGCTCCGTGAGTTCGAGCCCCGCGTCGGGCTCTGGTCTGATGGCTCAGAGCCTGGAGCCTGCTTCCGATTCTGTGTCTCCCTCTCTCTCTGCCCCTCCCCCGTTCATGCTCTGTCTCTCTCTGTCCCAAAAATAAACGTTGAAAAAAAAAAAATTAAAAAAAAAAAAAGAATAATAACCAAGATTATGTTTCCCATTTCAAAAAGATGCTTTTATTCATGTTTCAATTAGGCTTTTCCATAATCACAGGTAGGCATCTTCAAGAACAGAGCTCTGGCATCTTGTACCCTACAGGATAACTCCTCGTTTCTTCCCAGAATTGTTGCCCTTGGGCATTGCCTGGTGGGTTTATTTGGAGTGGCTAAGAATCTTGCCCAGGTTTTAATCTAGGCCTCTTTTTGTACATGATTGTACATAAATTCTTGGGAATACTCAAGTTCAGTAGGAAGAATGAATTCTCGACTGGTGTGTATGATCCTTTCATAAGGACTTCATTTTTAAGCTGTCTTTTTTTTTTTTTTTTTTTTTAAGTTTATTTATTTTGAGAGAGAGCACAGCATAAGCAGGGGAGGGGCAGAGAGATTAGGAGAATCCCAAGTAGGCTTTGTGCTGTCAGCCCACGGAGTGTGACATAGCGCTTGATCCCATGAACCATGAGATTATCAAAATCAAAAGTCAGACACTGAATCCACAGAGTCACCCAGGTGCCCCTAAAGCTGTGTTTCTTTAAAAGAAGCTTTGATACGGGCACCTGGGTGGCTCAGTAAGTTAAGCGACCAACTTCAGCTCAGGTCATGATCTCATGGTTCATGAGTTCAAGCCCTGTGTCAGGCCTTGTGCTGACAGCTCAGAGCCTGGAGCCTGCTTCAGATTCTACGTCTCCCTTATCCTCTGCCCCTTCCCTACCCTCCCTCTCTCTCTCAATCTCCCTCTCTCTCTCTCTCTCTCTCTCTCTCTCAAAAATAAAAAAAACTTTTTTTAAAGAAGCCTTGACAAACCAGTGGGGGGGGGGGGTGCAACTGGACTTTGAATTAGTTGTCCTTTGTGTTCTAAGGGAGGGGAAAGATTAACAGTTTTCCATCCCTTCCTAAGATATGCCCTTTGCCTTAGATTTCTCTTGTTCTTACCCCACGACTTTGCAACAAAGTGCCTTATTGTTTTGAGTCCAGGAGCAAAGCAATTTCCCAAATAAAAGTATGTGAATGAACAAAAAATCTAATTTGCAAAATGCTTCAAGCTAGAAAAAGAAGGGAAGGCAGCTTGTAAACCTATTACACTGAGAATTTAAGTTTATATGACTTTAAAATAAGCCATTGAAATTGTAATATCCAATTAATGAGTTGGTAATACTCCTGTAGGATTCTAATAGTTCTTAAATGAAATAAACATCTTCTGTTTGAAAGTACAGGCTTTAGAGTCCAATAGCTTTGCTCTGAGTCCTGGTTCTGCAGCCTTCAAGCTATGACCTAAGACATGTACTTAAATCACCCTTGTCTAGTTCCCTTGTAAAATTGGTAAAATTGGTAAATCAAAAAAATCCATATTTGCAAATAGGATTTTTGTAAGAATTAAACCAAGCCATACAGTGAAAGATCTTTGCCCAGTAATTAGAAGATAGTTAAGTACTCAAAAGTTGCTTACTATTACAATGACCGCTAAGACGTTGAAACCATCTTCTCTAAAAGAAACAACTTCTCTGAAAGAGCTGTATCAAATCTTAACTAATGAATTCTAAAATCTTCAATAATTGAAATTAAAAAAAAATCAATAAGGAAAAATGTCAAAGGATTTTTGCCTTCAACAAACCCATCAAACCCAGTTTTCAGAACCGGTTTTTAGATAGCCTTGCTTCAAAATATCCATCTGCTTTTAAACACTAGTTCTCTAGCTCCACTAGTTCACTAGCCTCTACTGGGCTTTGTGGTTAAAGTTTTACCTGGTCTCCTTCTTAAGTATCCCTTCCTTAAATAACTTCTATCACCTCCACCTTCATCCAATTTCCCACCAGTGGCACTCCCCTATACACTGTTTGAACCCCTCCTTTGAGAGTCAAACTTCCTTCCAGGAGCTACATTGGCAACTGCTTCCATCACCAGCACTTGAATCAGGTACACGTCTGTCTTGCTTTTTTACTCCAATTTTTCTCTTTAACTAGTTCAGTTTTTTCTATATTTTGGTTCCCTTTTTTATATTGAAAAATTTCAAACTTACAGAAAAGTTACAGAGACCATGAATACTCAAATACCTTTCTAGTTTCACCAATTGTTAATAATGTGCCACATTTTCCTTATTTCATTCTATCTCCCTGCCCCCCCAACACACTTTTCTTTTACTATCCCCAGAAATATTTGAGAGTTAGATGCAAGTATCTTTATTTCACCCTAGATACTTGAGCCTTTATCTCCTGAGAACAATGACCACATTTGGGAAGTTGAACATTGTGTAATTTTGTCTAATACATAATCCATATTTAACTTTCCCCAATAGCCCAATAATGTCCTTCATAGCTACACCAACCCCCACCCTCCAATCTAGGATCTATCAAGGATCACACACTGCATTTAGCTCTCCTATCCATCCATCTCTTTATTCACCAAGGATTCCCTTTCTTTTTATTTTATACTCTCCTAATAACCCACTAAATTGATACACCTAGCCCTAATATCTAGGAGTGAGCTACTGAAATGGTCTATTGAATGCCTCTTTTCTTGCCAATCTGAGTGAGAGGAATCTCTGTGTTGATTAGAAAGATAGGGGTTGGAGTGCCTGGGTGGCTAGGTCAGTTAAGTGTCCAACTCTTTTTTTAAAAAAAATTTTTTTTTCAACGTTTATTTTTGGGACAGAGAGAGACAGAGGATGAATGGGGGAGGGGCAGAGAGAGAGGGAGACACAGAATCGGAAACAGGCTCCAGGCTCTGAGCCATCAGACCAGAGCCCGACGCGGGGCTCGAACTCCCGGACCGCGAGATCGTGACCTGGCTGAAGTCGGACGCTTAACCGACTGCGCCACTCAGGCGCCCTCCAACTCTTGATTTCAGCTCAGGTTATGATCTCACGGTTTGTGGGTTTGAGCCCTGTGTCAGGCTCTGCATTAACAGCACAGAACCTGCTTGGGATGCTCTTTCTCCCTCTCTGCCTATCCCCTACTCAATAACCTCCCTCCCCAAATAAATAAGTATTTTAAAAGGGGGGACTAATTTCATTTACTCTGCCTTGATCTCTGTATCCAAGTCAATACAAATTCTTAAACTTAGAATCTGTCCACTCCAATGACTGAAGAGCAACAGTCTGCAAACGTTGCAAAAAGGTTTCTTTAAGGTTTTTACTCCATTAATCCCATGTTTTGAAATCTTGACTCCCACAATGCATTAATAAATGATCAGTGCCTTTTAAATAAAATCTCAGCACAAGGCAAAATTGGGGAGGGGAGGTGTTGGTGGGCAAATGTCAGCCTTAATAGGCTTTTTGAAATATTTGACAGTAGTGTTTAGTGTCCTTCCCAGGCCACTAGAAAGGATGCATGAACCCCTCCAAAATGAGAACTACTAGCTTACTAAGTAAATGTGGAATTCCTTACCCTGCCATGGAAATCTCTCTACCGCGTCTCTTTTTACCTCTGGCCTAATCATCCACCATCTTACATACACTGCACCAGCCACTTTTGCTGTTGCCCAAATTTTTCACACGTCTGCTCTTTTCTGATCTGTTCCAAAGTTCAGAATCCTCTCGTGTCCATTTTTACCTGTCAAGATACAGGCCAGTGTCATGTTCTCTGTGAAGCCTCCAGTCTTCTACATCATGATTTCTAGACTTACCTGAATGGTTTTGAAGATCTCTCTATCATAAATTTTTATCACATTCTCTTACTACTCTGTCTCTCTTCAGAGACTATGAGCTACTAGAGGACAGAATCTCCTCTTAATCATTATTTTCCCCTGTGGTCCAGCACATTGTAAATGCTCAATAAATACATGGTGAATAAATAAACTCATCAACGAACCCTTGGGCAGATAGTAGAGGCACACAGCAAATGAATGGAGAGTATCTCAGTGATAAAATCGTGGTATACTGGTTCTCAAGCCATTTTGGCTCTTGAACTCCTTTGAGAATTGTCTATGAACCCAGAACCTACTCCCCTAGAAGATGCTTACATGCACAACCACATAAAACCCCTTACAATGTTAGGTGACTGAACTGACTCTCAGATAACAACTTCTGTGTCCTGTGATTTTTTTCTGTTAATAAAGCTCAACCAATCATAGGTTCCTCCCTTGGAAGTAGCAAACAGATTACCCATATGTTTTGCAGAATCTACTATTTGGCTAGCAAATAACTTTCAACCTGGCAAAACAGTATCCTGTTGATAACGAAAAAGGGAGCAAGTAATCAAATGATAACTATAGTACTTTAGCATTAAAACACCACTGGTGCCAATTAAATCTTGTTCCTCCCTAATTTGAACGATCAAACTAAGTCTAATGGAAAAACTATTCCTTTTGTGTATCCACACTCAGATTTTTAAAGCCGTTAACTGTCTGCTTGTCTTCAGAAAAGATTTAAATTTAAGAAAGGCTTTACAACATGGAGAAAATTAGCTGCTGATAAATCAGTTTCTCTAAATTATATTACTCTATATCCAGAACTTAATCAAAATCAATCACCAGTTTTCAGCGAAGTATGTTCTAAGAGTGTACCTAAATATGCATTCAAGAATATCTTAGAAAGTCCGTAGAATGACCTATTTTTTGAAACTTCATGGACTGAAAAGATAATGAGAAAATAGATTAAGTCTATAGACTTTCCAGACATTTGATATAAAGAATTTTAAAATAAGAACTTAAAGCAAAAGCACACAGCACCATTTTAGATGTAGCAAACATGTTTTAAATGTTAATAAAAACTTTTCCACTGCATTTTATCCTTAGTGATTTTTCAAAATTAAAATTAGGTTTGTCACATAAAAGAACTCCTCTATTTGAAATGTTAGTAATTAAACAATGAGTACTTACATGGCTAAAATATGTGGATATTTTAAAATTAAAATTATGCAGTTATGTTCCTCTAAGAATTTTAAATATAAGACAGATTTATAGTAGTCAAACCCCTAACTTACCTATAAATTAGGTAAGGACTGGAGTTGCCATTTACATTTTTTGGAGGGGAAGGATAAAGGAATAGAAAATGAAGAAAACTATTTGGACTAATATTTGTGGTCTTAATCCCACTAAAACTAATATTTAATTTCAAACAAATTATAAGGAGCGCCTGGGTGGCTCAGTTTGTTGATTGTCTGACTCTTACTTTGGTTCAGGTCATGATGCCAGGGTCATGGGACCAAGCCCTGTGTCAGGTTCCATGCTGAACATGAAGCCTGCTTAGGATTCTCTCTCTCTCCCTCTGTCTCTCTCCCTCACTCACATTCTCCCTCTCTTAAAAAAAAAAAATTGTACATGTGATAAATACTACATAGAATGAACCAGGCTAAAGGATGGGGACAGAATTGATAGAGATCACACCTCAACCACTACTGTTACCCTGTTATTAGGTTGATTTTTCTGTTGCCCTCAGATGGGTTCTAACTTTCCTTCCATTGGCACAAATTTCCAAAGGGCATAAGTTATAAGATGATGGTGATTCTGAACCACGTCTTTTACAGCTAGAAGCAGAGTATGGCACTGCAACAAAGGTGATACTCTGGTTGGACTTACAATGAGCTGAATTATGTAAAGGAAGATAAAATACCTGAAGAATTTCTAATGATCAAGTTATATCTAGCAAAAGAATGGATGAGGAAACAAATGTGATTGACTACAGCAATGTTTGAGAACAGTAGCAAAGATAATTCTTAGTGTTTTTTGAGTTGTTTCCATGGAATTAAGGATAATTTAGGTAAGTTAATTATTGCATTCCTTTTTATTTTTATTTATTTTTTAATTTTTTTTAACATTTATTTACTTTTGAGACAGAGAGCATGAACAGGGGAGGGGCAGAGAGAGAGGGAGACACAGAATCTGAAACAGGCTCCAGGCTCTGAGCTGTCAGCACAGAGCCTGACACGGGACTCCAACCCACGGACCGTGAGATCATGACCTGAGCCGAAGTTGGACGCTTAACCGACTGAGCCACCCAGGCGCCCCTGCATTCCTTTTTATTTTTTTTTTTAAATTTTTTTCAACGTTTTTATTTATTTTTGGGACAGAGAGAGACAGAGCATGAACGGGGGAGGGGCAGAGAGAGAGGGAGACACAGAATCGGAAACAGGCTCCAGGCTCTGAGCCATCAGCCCAGAGCCTGATGCGGGGCTCGAACTCACGGACGGCGAGATCGTGACCTGGCTGAAGTCAGACGCTTAACCGACTGCGCCACCCAGGCGCCCCTACATTCCTTTTTAAAACAAAACAAAAAATAGAGATTTCCTATTCTATCAGAATTAACTTGGTGCTTCTTTTTTTTTCTTTGTAGGACTTATTTTTTATAATTTACATCCAAGTTAGTACATGGTACAACAATGATTTCAGGAGTAGATTCCTTAAGCCCCTTACCCACTTAGCCCATCCCCCTTGCCACAACCCCTCCATCAACCCTGTTTTTTTCTGTATATTTGAGTCTCTTATGTTTTGTCCCCCTCCCTTTTATATGATTTTTGCTTCCCTTCCTTTATGTTCATCTTTTCTGTGTCTTCAAGTCCTCATATGAGTGAAGTCTGACTAATTTTGCTTAGCATAATACCTTCTAGTTCCATCCACATACTTGCGAATGGCAAGACTTCATTCTTTTTGATTGCCAAGTAATACTCCGTTGTATATGATCCCACATCATCTTTATCCATTTATCCATCGATGGACATTTGGGTTCTTTCCATACTTTGGCTATTGTTGATAGTGCGGCTATAAACATTGGGGTGCATGTGTCCCTTCAAAACAGCACACCTGTATCCCTTGGATAAATACCTAGTAGTGCAATTTCTGGGTTGTAGGGTAGTTCTACTTTTAGTTTTTTGAGCAACCTCCATACTGTTTTCCAGAGTGGCTGCACCTGTTTGCATTGCCACCAACAGTGCAAAAGAGATCCTCTTTCTCCACATCCTCGCCAACATCTGTTGTTGCCTGAGTTAATGTTAGCCATTCTGACAGGTGTGAGGTGGTATCTCATTGTGGTTTTGATTTGTCTGTCCCTGGTGATGAGTGTTGTTGAGCATTTTTTCATGTGTAAGTTGGCCATCTGGATGTCTTCTTTGGAGAAGTGTCTATTCATGTCTTTTGCCCATTTTTTCACTGGATTAATTTTTTTGGGGGGTGTTAAGTTTGAGTTCTCTATAGATTTTGGATACTAAACTTTATTTGATGTGTCATTTGCATATCTTCTCCCATTCTGTCGGTTGCCTTTTAGTTTTGGTGATTGTTTCCTTCACTAGTTTTGGTGATTGTTTCCTTCACTGTGCAGAAGGTTTTTATTTTGATGAGGTCCCAATAGTTCATTTTTGCTTTTGTTTCCTTTGCCTCTGCAGATGTGTTGAGTAAGAAGTTGATGCGGCCGAGGTCAAGGAGGTTTTTGCCTGCTTTCTCAAAGATTTTGATGGATTCCTGTCTTACATTTAGGTCTTTAAACCATTTTGAGTTTATTTTTGTGTATGGTGTAGGAAAGGGCTCCAGGTTCATTGTTCTGCCTGTCACTGTCCAGTTTTCCCAGCACCGTTTTCTGAAGAGACTGTCTTTATTCCATTGGATACTCTTTCCTGCTTTGTCAAAGATTGGTTGGCCATACGTTTGTGGGTCCATTTCTGGGTTCTCTACTCTGTTCGATTGATGTGAGTGTCTGTTTTTGTGCCAGTACCATACTGTCTTTTTTTCTCTTCCCATACTGTCTTGATCACAGCTTTGTAATACAGCTTGAAGTCTGGGATTGTGATGCCTCCAGCTTTGGTTTTCTTTATCAAGATTGCTTTGGCTATTCAGGGTCTGTTCTGGTTCCATACAAATTTTAGGATTGTTTGTTCTAGCTCTGTGAAGAATGCTGGTGTTACTTTGATAGGGATTGAATTGAATACATAGGTTGTGTAGGTTGCTTTGGGTAGTATTTACATTTTAACAATATTTGTTTTTCCTAAACAGGATCATGGATGTTTTTCCTTTTTTTTTTTTTTTTTTTTTTTTTTTTTGTATCTTCTTCAAATTCTTTTTCTATAGTTTTCAGTGTATAGATTTTTCACCTATTTGGTTAGATTTATTCCTAGGTATTTTATGGTTTTTGGTGCAATTGTAAATGGGATCAGTTCCTTGATTTTTCTGTTGCTTCATTATTGGTGTATAGGAACCCAACCGATTTCTGTGCATTGATTTAATATCCTGCAACTTTGCTGAATTCATGGATCAGTTCTAGCAGTTTTTTGGTGGAATCTTTCTGGTTTTCCACATAGAGTATCATGTAATCTGGGAAAAGTGAAAGTTTGACTTCCTCCTGGCTGATTTGGATGCCTTTTACTTCTTTGTGTTGCCTGGTTGCTGAGGCTAAGACTTCCAATACGATGTTGAATAACAGTGGCGAGAGTGGACATCCCTGTCTTGTTTCTGACCTTAGGGGGAAAGCTCTCAGTTTTTCCCCACTGAGGATGCTATTAGTGTTGGGTCTTTCATACATAGTTTTTATGATCTTGAGGTATGATCCTTCTATCCCTACTTTCTTGAGGGTTTTTATCAAGAAAGGATGCTGTATTTTGCCAAATCCTTTCACTGCATCTGTTGAGAGGATCGTGTGGTTCTTGTCCTTTCTTTTATTGATGTGATGAATCACATTAATTGTTGTGCAGATATTGAACCAGCCCTGCACCCCAGGTATAAATCCCACTTGGTTGTGGTGAATAACTTTTTTAATGTGTTGTTGGATCCAGGTGGTTAGTATCATGTTGAGGATTTTTGCATCCATGTTCATCAAGGAAATTGGTCTATAGTTCTCTTTTTTTAGTGGGGTCTTTGTGTGGTTTTGGAATCAAGGTAATGCTGGCTTCATAGAAAGAATTTGGAAGTTTTCCTTCAGTTTCTATTTTTTGGAACAGCTTCAAGAGAATGGGTGTTAACTCTTCCTTAAATGTTTGGTAGAATTCTCCTGGAAAGCCATTTGGCCCTGGACTCTTGTTTTTTGGGTGATTTTTGATTACTAATTTGATTTCTTTATTGGTTATGTGTCTGTTCAAATTTTCTTCCTGTTTCAGTTTTGGTAGTTTATGTTTCTAGGAATTTGTCCATTTCTTCCAGGTTGCCCATTTTATTGGCGTATAGTTGCTGGTAATATTCTTATTGTTTGTATTTATGCTGTGTTGGTTGTGATCTCTCCTCTTTCATTCCTGATTTTATTTGGGTCCTTTTTCTTTTTGATCAAACTGGCTAGGGTTTTATCAATTTGGTTAATTCTTTCAAAGAACCAGCTACTGGTTTCATTGATCTGTTCTGCTTTTTTTGTTTCAATAGCATTGATTTCTGCTCAAATCTTCATTATTTCCTGTCCTCTGCTGGTTTTGGGTTTTGTTTGCTGTTATTTTTCAAGCTCTTTAAGGTGTAAGATTAGGTTGTGTATCTGAAACCTTTGTCCCTTCTTTAGGAAGGCCTGGATTGCTATATACTTGCCTCTTTTGACAGCCTTTGCTACATCCCAGAGGTTTTGGGCTGTGGTGTTATCATTTTCGTTGGCTTTCATCTACTTTTTAATTTCCTCTTTAACATCTTGGTTAGCCCATTCTTTCCTTACTAGTATATTCTTTATCCTCCAAGTATTTATCTTTCCAAATTTTTTCTTGTGGTTGATTGCAAGTTTCATAGCGTTGTGATCTGAAAATATGCATGGTATGATATCAATCTTTTTGTATTTGTTGAGGACTCATTTGTGTCCCAACATGTGATCTATTCTGGAGAATGATCTATGTGCACTGGAGTAGAATGTATATTCCGCTGCTTTAGGATGAAATGTTCTGAATATATCTGTTAAGTCCATCTGGTCCAGTGTGTCATTCAAAGTCATTGTTTCCTTGTTGATTTTCTTTTTTTTTTTTTTTTTTTTTAATTTTTTTTTTTCAACGTTTATTTATTTTTGGGACAGAGAGAGACAGAGCATGAACGGGGGAGGGGCAGAGAGAGGGAGACACAGAATCGGAAACAGGCTCCAGGCTCTGAGCCATCAGCCCAGAGCCTGACGCGGGGCTCGAACTCACGGACCGCGAGATCGTGACCTGGCTGAAGTAGGACGCTTAACCGACTGCGCCACCCAGGCGCCCCTCCTTGTTGATTTTCTGATTAGATGATCTGTCCATTGCTGTGAGTGGGGTGTTGAAGTCTCCTACTATTATGGTGTTACTATCAATGAGTTTCTTTATGTTTGTGATTAATTGATTTATATATTTGGTTGCTTTCACATTTGGAGCATAAATGTTTACAATTGTTAGGTCTTCTTGGTGGATAGACCCCTTGATTATGATATAATGCCCTTCTTCATTTCTTGTTGCAGTCTTTATTTTAAAGTCTAGATTGTCTGATATAAGTATGGCTACTCCAGCTTTCTTTTGTCGACTGTTCACATGATAGATGGTTCTCCATCCCCTTACATTCAATCTGAAGGTGTCTTTAGGTCTAAAGTGGGTCTCTTGTAAACAGTATATAGATGGATCTTGTTTTCTTATCCATTCTATTAGCCTTGTATTTTGATTGGAGCATTGAGTCCATTGATGTTTAGAGTGAGTACTGAAAGATATGAATATTTTGGCATTATGTTGCCTGTCAAGCTGGAGTTTCTGGTGGTGTTCTCTGGTCCTTGTGTAGTCTTTGTTGCTTTTGGTCTTCCCTCCTCTCCCCAACCCCCCAGCCCCCTCTTTTCTCCCCTCCAAGTCCCCCTTAAAATTTCTTGCAGGCTGGTTTCGTGGTCACAAACTCCTTTAATTTTTGTTTGGGAAACTTTTAATCTCTCCTTCTATTTTTAATGACAGCCTTGCTGGATAAAGAATTTTTGGCTGCATATTTTTCCAATTCAGCACATCAAATATATCCTGCCACTCCTTTCTGGCCTGCCAAGTTTCTGTGGATAGGTCTGCTACAAACCTGATCTGTCTTTCCTTGTAGGTTAAGAACTTTTTGTCCCTTGCTGCTTTGATGATTCTTTCCTTGCCTGAGTATTTTGTGAATTTGACTATGATCTGCCTTGTTGATGGTCAGTTTTTGTTGAATCTGATGGGAGTCCTCTGTGCTTCCTAGATTTTGAGGTCTGTGTCTTTCCCCAGGTTAGGGAAGTTTTCTACTATGATTTGCTCATAGAACCCTTCTACACCTTTTTCTCTCTCTTCATCTTCTAGTACCCCTATGATGCTGATGTTATTCATTTTTAATGAGTCACTGAGTTCTCTAATTTTTATTTTGTGCTTTTTTGCCTTAGTCTCCCTCTTTTTTCCTGCTTCATTGTTTTCCATAAGTTTGTCCTCTATATCACTGGTTCACTGCTCTGCCTCATCCATCCTTACCACTGTGGCACCCATTTGAGATTGCAGCTCAATTATAACATTGTTTTTCATCCTGACTAGCTTTTATCTCCACAGAAAGGGATTCTAATCTGTTTTCAACCCCAGCTAGTATTCTTATTATTGTGATTCTAAATTCTGGTTCAGATATCTTGCTTGTATCTGTGTTAAGTCCCTGGCTGTCATTTCTTCCTGTTCTTTCTTTTGGGGTGAATTCCTTTGTTTTTCATTGTGAAGGAAGAAAAGGAATTAATACGGTAAAAAAAAATTAATTTTAATTAAAAATAAAAATTAAGAGCAACACAAAAAAAAAACCAAAGGATGCTAGATCCAAAGTGTGTTCTGGTCTGATTGTTTAAAGGAGCTTGACAGAAGAGAGAAAAAAGGGAAAGATAAGAAAATAAAGGAAAATGTTTGAAAATTTGAAAAAATGAATGCAATGAGATAGAATAAAATGAAATGATGGAGGTAAAAAAATACAATTTGAAATATTTACAAAGTAGTAAAAATATTTAGTAGAAAAAAAATTTTAAATATTTTTAATAGAAATGGGAAATTTTGTCTTTCTGTATTCAAGAATAAGAAAAAAAATTGAATAGATGGACCAGGAAACAGACTGAAGTACAATTGAAATTACATCAGTTTCCCTTAGAAGTTGAACTATGAAGCACTTAAGAGTCCATAAACTAAGCAAGTGGAGAGACTTGTGTTGTTCCTGAAGAGTGATGTTGGCCCAGTTGGGCGGGGCTTACTGTAAGGGCTCCGTTATCCACTAGATGGCGCTGCTTAGCTTACTGGGATGGATTGTTGTGGCGCTTACAGGTGTGCATGTACATGCGCAGGAGGGGTGGAAATGGCGTCCCCCAGCTACCCAGTCTCTAGTATCAGAACTCTACTTGACCAGCAATCATGTATCCATCCTTTGTCTCCAGTTCCTCTTCACTCCCCACTTTTACACTGTCAGTGACAAAGCCATCAGGCTACCAGGCAGCACCTCCCTCCTGAATTTTATCTCCAATGTGGCTGTGTTTCCCAACCCCTCCATTCTCCGGGACTGTGGCTTTGACCTGCTCAGACTTTCTAGGGGAGGGTCTCACTGATCAATGGCTAGGTGCCAGTCACATCCAGGAACATTCATGGGACTGTGCTGTTGTCAATGCCCAGAGCCTGTGGCTGGGTGCCAGCCCACCCCAGAAAAAGTTCACACGATAGTGTAGCAGCAGCATTTCAGGGATTATGGGAAATCACAACACACATTTGGTGCTAGGTTTCCCCCTTAATGTCCTTGTTCTAGCACCAACAAATGTGGTTGTTCCCCATGATCCAGTGGGACCTTTGCATGTGGGGAGACCACACAACCTCTATCAGATGTCCTCCCAGCAGGGAGCAGGGGAACCACCTCTCCACGTGTGGCCCAAGGACACCCAGACCTCACTCTGTTCCTGGGGATTCACCCCTCCCACCAGGGCACTGCCAGGTATTGAGCTGTGGAGTTTCAGACCCTAAATTCCCCCCATTTATAGAGTCTTAATGGAATTTAAACCCTCTCCTTTCTCCCTTTTTTGTTCAGTCTCTTGTGTACACTTTCTTTTCTCTTCAGCTGCTTTCCGGGAAGGGGGCATGCTTTCCATACTCTCCCCCATCTCTGTCCTTTCTCCTCAAGCAAAAACAGCTCCCTGCTCTGTGTTTTCTTCCCCTGTTCACCTCTCCCCACTGCATAACTGCTGAGTTCTCTGGTTCAGGTTGTGCAGATTGTTGTGTTAATCCTCAAACCAGTTTTCTAGGTGTGCAGGATGGTTTAGTTTGATCTGGCTGTATTTCAGGGACAAAAGAATGCAAAAAGACAAAAAAAAAAAAAAAACCTTCCAGGCTGTTCTGCTATCTTGGCCCTCCACCCAAAATGAAAAGCTCTCAACTTGGTGCTTCTAATAATACACCCTTCAAAATGCCACTGTATTGATAAAAATCCTTTGATACAACAGCAGCCCACAGATAATTTAAATATGTGAAGATGTGATCAAAGAAATGATTTTTTTTTTGCTCAATTTTGATAATTTGATAACTGCCTCTAGTTTATTAAATGCCTCTCGATACAACTTTTCTGAACCTTTTCTCTTAACTCTGATGAAGGCAAAATAGGCTTACAGATACACTGTTTTCTTTTTTTTTTTTAACTTTATTCATTTATTTTGAGAGAAAGAGAGTGGGGGAGAAGCAGACAGAGATGGAAAGAGAGAATCCCAAGCAGGCTCTGCACTGTCAGCACTGAGCCCGGTGTGGGGCTCCATCTCACAAACGGTGAGATCATGACCTGACCTGAGATCAAGCATCGAACATTTAACCTACTGAGCCACCCAGGCACCCCCAGATATACTGTTTTCTACTAAATAACATGGTGTGCAACTTTCCATATTTGGTCTCCATTCTATTTAAAAAAAAAAAAAAACTAAACTAAATATCTTACCTATACCTGTTTCAATATAGTACCTTCCTCACTATTTGCAGGGGAAATGCTAAAAATTTGGGAAGACCTAAATTAGATGTAGAAGACAGATATATGGATAGCAAGAATTTGTTCATTCAGCTACCAGTATTAATAGGAAAAATGTATAATTATCCAAGTTAAGATACTTTGGAGAATGAAACTGGAAGTGAAATTGAGATGCTATTAATAATTATGTTGGGACGATAGGTACAAATTAGACTTTTCCCAATCAGACTGGGTTGTATGCTTAGCATAATTATTAAGCATCTGTTAACATGACAAGCATAGGGATATTTTTAAAATTAAAAAAAAAGTTGCTGCCTTCAAAGATCCTTGAGTCTAGCAACTGAAAGGAATAAATCAGTCCTGCTGATGCTGAAATAGCAAGAAGGCACTGTCTTGCCAGCCAGTTGCTTGCAGTGGTAACTCTCATCCCTTGTTTGAACTCTGGGATTAGCTTGGGGTCTAGGCTTCCATTATCTGTTTGGACACTTGTATGGCTTGACTCGAGCCATAGTTATGACCCAGCTTTGCCCTCTTAATGTCTTTTTTTGTGTGTATGCCCTGTTCCCACTGTGGTGGCCCAAGTCCTGTAAGTAGGATTACATGAATGCTCTTGTTACCAGACCTGCACATGCTGCAAAAATGATCCAAGTTTGAGTATATGTTTACTCCCTGAGGATTTATGATATACATAGCACTGATATTAAATCTCTACACTGGCACTAAGTAGATCATTTTGTAAATTGTTGGTAATATGTTGTGCATTCTTCTGTATATTGGCTTCCTTATATATGTGGAACAATGCAATCTTCAAAACAACCCTATGACATTGATCCTATCATTATTCTCAATTTGTAGATGAGGAAACAGAGTTTCAGAGAGGTTGATTAATTTGTCCCAGGTACCCAGCTAATAAGCATGGAACTAGGATTCAAATCCAGAAATCAGGCTCTAAACCTTCTACTCCTAACACTACACTTCACTGGACTGGGCAGAACAACATGCTCAACTTGAAATTGGCATTCTGGAATTAATCCTCACTATCAGCTCAACTGAAATATAAGAAGTTTAAGTATTAATCCCTTAAACTATAAAGAAAGCAAATTTAACTGTAAATCTTCTCAACAAGTGTGTGTGTTTCAAATGAAGGAATCTGAAACTGCTTAGAGAGTACACTGTCCTTTCACAAAGTAAATATATACTAATGTTATTAGAGGAAGGAGGGAGTCTGTATTTTAAGAGTTGAAGAAAAGATAGTGATTTAAGCTCCAAAACCCACAGGAAATCCACGATCCTTTATCCAACAGTACAATCAGATGAGTGGTCCAAGTATCCATCATTCCAAAATACCTCCCCAAAGAGCAAATGTAGAAGATTGGTTCAATCAAAATCTTCAGTTGGAAATGTTCTTTATCATGCTGGTCACATAAAGATGCTTGGCTTATTTCTATATTTTGAATAAGTTAGTTTAAACTGTGCTTCAATTCCTCAACTGTAAATAGATATAATTACAAGAATGGTATTCGATATCACTTACATAAAGAAGTATCTTCTAGCCTATCTATACAGAGTAGAATTTTATTCCATCAGAACATACCAAGTACTCTTCATAACTGGATTTATTTTTGTGAATAGAATTAAAGCCCTCTTGCTTTCAACCTGAATTGTTGAAAAGCATTCCTAATTGTCTTTGTTCACTCCTGTTGTCTTAAATATGGACAAAAGACCTTAAGGTGCCTCCACTAGTTTCCCAAGGATGGGGTATAATGCAGTAACCTTAGAATGAAAACTGAATTCAATAGCTGTCTGTTCCTGACATTTAATAGCCACTATTGAGCCAAACCCTTAATCACTTAATCATTTATGTACTGGTTTCCTAAACTGTAAAATGGGTGATTTCTGACCTATTGAATTTAAAATACCGGTTCAGGGGCATCTGAGTGGCTGAGTCAGTTAAGCATTGGACTTCTGCTCAGGTCATGATCTTGTGGTTTGTGAGTTCAAGCCCCATGTTGGTCTCTGTGCTGACAGCTTGGAGCCTGGAGCCTGTTGCAGACTGTGTGTCTCCCTCTCTCTCTGTCCCTCTCCTGCTTATATTCTATCAAAAATAAGTAAACATTAAAAAAAAGACTTTAGATCATCGTTTCAAAATTTAAATGGCCCAATGTACATAAATATAGTTTGCAACTTAGAGGTGCTATATAAGTGCATATCCATTTAATAGGAAATATGTGTAACTAATTAGGCAGTATGACTTCCAGGTATACTTTGGAAGTTGTTGAGAATTTTCCATTTTAAGTATTAGCATCTTTTTGTTGTTACTACCTTTGAGTTCTTATGACTGAAACTTATTTGAATTCTGAGGTTGCTCTATACATACTCTGTCTGCACTAACCTGTAGTTCATTAGGCTTTATGAGATGTTTGTTGTGGTCTAGATTTACATACTCTGTTAAATAATAAAAATAGTTAAATCCCTTGATTTGTGTTTCAATGTACTTTCTTTGGATATGAAAAATCCTGTAGTATAAAGAGTTATACTAGTTACTTGGTTGTATCCCCAGTCAGTGCTGCTGCTTTCAGATGATTTCAAAATTGTTAGAATTGCAGCAGATTTATATGCCATTATATGCATCTTACTGGAACTATGTGATTTTTGTCATGGGCAAGTGACTTAGGATAAAACTAATATTCTTTAAAGTTGTCACAAGCAAAATGCAGCTTAGGCATAGATGACCCATAGAAAGAAAAATACTATTTTTTTCCAAGTTTTTATTTAAATTCCAGTTGCTTAACCTATAGGGTAATAGTCATTTCTGGTGCAGAATCTGGTGATTCAACACTTAAATACAACACCCAATGCTCATCACAAGTGCTCTCCTTAATCCCCATCACCCATTTAATGTATCCCCCATCCAGGCCCTCCCCCAGCAACCCTCATTTCTTCTCTATATTTAGGAGTCTTAAATGGTTTGCCTCTCTTTTTTTTTTTTCTTCCTTCCCCTTTGTTCATCTGTTTTGTTTCTTAAATTTCACATGTGAGTGAAATCATATGTCATTTTTTCTTTCTCTGACTGACTTGTTTTGCTTAGCCTAATACATTCTAGCTCCATCCACATCATTATGAATGGCAAGATTTCATTTTGTTTTTATGGCTGAGTATTATGGCTAACAGACACATGGAAAGATGCTCCACATCACTCATCAGGGAAATATAAATCAAAACTACAGTGAGATACCACCTCACACCAGTCAGAAAACATTATAGGAAACCACAGGTATTGGTGAGGATGTGGAGAAAGGGGAACCCTCTTTCACTGTTGGAATCAAAACTGATGGGGCGCCTGGGTGGCGCAGTCGGTTAAGCGTCCGACTTCAGCCAGGTCACGATCTCGCGGTCCGTGAGTTCGAGCCCCGCGTCAGGCTCTGGGCTGATGGCTGGAGCCTGGAGCCTGTTTCCGATTCTGTGTCTCCCTCTCTCTCTGCCCCTCCCCCGTTCATGCTCTGTCTCTGTCCCATAAATAAATAAAAACGTTGAAAAAAAAAATTAAAAAAAAAAAAAAACTGATGCAGTCACTCTGGAAAACAGTAAGGAGGTTCCTCAAAAAGTTAAAAGTAGAACCTATTGACCTATTGAATTTAAAATATTGGTTCAAAATGTAAAGGGCCCATTGTATACAAATATTCTTTACAACTTAGTGCTATTGCTGGATCATTGCACAAGGGATACATGCAGCTGTATGTTTATAGAAGCATTATCAACAATAGCCAAATTATGGGAAGAGCCCAGATGTCCATTGACTGATGAATGGATAAGGAAGATGTGGGGTGTGTGTACACACACACACACACACACACACACACACACACACGTTTTTTATATTTTCTGAACCATTTGAGAACATGCTGCATATATCAAGCCACCTTAACCCTAATGCTTCAATGTGAGTTTCCTAAAAACAAGGATATTCTCCTACCTAACCATCCTAATCAAATTCAGAAAACTTAATATTGATACAGGAATTACATTTAAAAAATTTTTTGAAGTACAGTTGACACACAACGTTACTTTGGTTTCAGGAATACAATAAAGTGGTTTGGTAAGTTTCCACATCATGCAGTATTTATAAATGTAGCCACCATCTATCAACTTACAACATATTACAATACCATTGACTATATTCCCTAAGCTTTATCTTTTATCACCATGACTTATCAATTCCATAACTGGAATCCTGTATCTCCAACTCCTGTTCACCTATTTTGCCCATTTCCCAAACTCCTTCCTCTCTGGCTATCATCAGTTCTCTGTATTTATGGGTCTGTTTCTGCTTTTTAAGGTTTTGATTTTTAGATTCCACATAAAAGTGAAATCATATGGTATTGGTCTTTGACTTATTTCACTTAGCATAATATCCTCAAGTGCCATCCATGTTGTCACAAATGGCAAGATTTCATTCTTAATTATGACTGAATAATCCATTTTAAATACACAACACCTTTTCTTTATCCATTCATCTATCAATGGACATTTGGATTTCTTCCATGTCTTGTCTATGGTAAATAATGCTTCAATAAACATAGGGGTGCATATATCTTCTTGAATTAGCATTTTCTTTTTCTTTGGATAAATCCTGAGTGGTAGAATTACTGAAGTATATTATGGTATCCTATTTTTAATTTTTTGAGGAACCTCCATACTGTTACAGGAACCATTTTGGATTTTAAGGGAGTTACTGTCACACATAAGGCCACAACCCACCAGGTCTTTCATTCCTTTTATGAAGAAGTGGAGAAGTGTCCTCCCATTTCTGTCATGATGAAAAATCAGTTTCTAGCCCTAGCAGAGATTATAGCCCAGACTCTAAAGATCTCTTCTTGTTATGTATGTGGGGAACCAGTATGGGGCACCAATGGCCATGGGAGGCTAGAGAATTAGATCCCTGTAAACCTTATAGTGGAACAAAATACCCCAGTCCTAGTCCCAGGGTTTGGATTCTCAAAACCTCAATTATTGGGAAAAACTGCCTTGCCTGGTGGGGAGGGAAGTTCACCATCTCTGTTGAAAGCTTAACATGCCTAGGCTAATGATTTTATAAGTCAATCCCTGGGAAACCCAATGGTGGGGAACCCCAGATCACCTTGAGCCAGGTCCCCACCTTTTGTCTAACTTCTCTCATCTCCTAGAGGCATGGGGCAATGTCAACACAGCCATCAGATGGCAGGCCCCAGGTGGACTATACTGGATATGTGGAAGGACAGCCTATACAGTACTTCCCCCAGGCTGGTCAGGGTCATGTGTGCTGAGAACTATTCATCCAAATTTCTTCCTGCTCCCACTTGCCAGGGGGAACATTTAGGCATCCAAGTGTATGGGGACAGGGAAACAACATGTCCTACAAATTGGCAGTTGGAAAGATGATGAATGGCCTCCTGAGCATATATATAATCCATCATTATGGTCCTGCCACCTGAGCAGAGGATAGGTCCAGGGGCTACCACGCTCCCATTTACATGTTAAACCACATGATCAGACTGCAAGTAGTTGTAGAAATTATATTCAATGAAACTGCCAGAACTCTTAACTTACTAGCCAAGCAGCAAACCAAAATGTGCAATGTTATCTATCAAAATCACTTGGCTTTAGATTACTTGCTTGCTTCTGAGGGAGGAGTTTGTGGAAAATTTAATAAGAGTAATTGTCTGCCTACAGACAGATGATGAAGGAAAAGTCATAGAGGAGATCATAGATCGAATGAGAAAGGTTGCTTATGTCTCAGTCCAGACCTGGGAGGGTTGGAACTCTGGGGAGTTATTTGGAGAATGGTTTTCAACTCTTGGGGGATTCAAAACTTGCATAGGTATTATCCTTTTGATTTTGGGAGCTTGCTTAATCCTACCTTGCCTAGCTCCCCTGGTTATATGGTCTGTCTTCAGCTTCATTTAGGTAATGGTCAAAAGGAAAACAGCCACGCATGTGATTATGTTATGGAAGTATAAACCTCTGAACCAAGATGATGCTCTTTGACCCAAAATAGGGGGTCTGAGCATCAAAGGGGTAGAATGTGGTAGAGCCCTTCCCTAAGGAATGTGGTGAGAACCTCAAGACAAAGGAAGGCAACCTGGCTATCTGCCCTTTTGCTACCTTCCTCATGACTCTATAACATAGACCACCCATTCCGACTGTATGTTACCATATGTGGGAGACAAAGGAGCAAAAATTGTACAAAGGGCTATACTCCACTGTGCTTGGGGCTCAGTTTTTTGGGTACCAACTGCTGAGCCCGTGCCAGCATGACAAATAAAGTTGCTTCTTGCAAAGAAAAGCCTCAGTGTCCCATTTCTCTGTGCAAGAATCTTGCTACATTCCCACAGAACTTTTGTTTGTAGATGTATGATAAATTTTAGTTGTTAAAATGGGGGAAAGACAGGAGGAACATCTTATGCCACCATGATACCAATATCACCCTCAACCCAGCTGGAAATCTTAAAGGATATTTTCATGTCTGCTTTCATTTCCTCATTATTCATTTCCTCTAAATATTGCAGAGTTTGGTTTCCAACCTTATTTCTACCAAACTGATTGATATTTACTAATGACTTCATAATTATCAATTTATAGGCCTTCTCTCCTTCCTCATCCTCTTTTATATCTTGTGGTTTGACACTTGGAGATGTTCTCTTATTTCTTCCTCCATACTATCCAGATAATTCTCCAAAACCAAATCTTTGACTTTTGCTGCACTCTCCCCTTGGCAATTCATATTCAATCTAAACAGATATCTCTTAAATCTGTATGTCCAACCTCACTTGGTTACTAAATTCTAATATTTAATATGCAACTACTTTCTAGATTTCTTTGCCTATTTGGTCTAGAGGCATCTTAAATTCATCATGTCCAAAATTTAAACCTCTTCAGCTTCCATTCTCTGACACTCTTCTTTGAATGACTATTCTCTTAATGAGCCAGGCTTTAAATTTAAATGACATCCTATCTTCTTTACCCTCACAACTCATTAAATACAATAAGATGGTTAAGTGAGTTTCCCTAATTCTGTCAAACCCAGGTTGTTCTTCCTCTTATCACATTCAACAACTCCTTTAATCTAGTTTACACTTGGCTGATTAATCTTTAAGGATCGCCTTAAGCTTTTGCTTCCTATTCAAAAATCTAAAATGACTCTACTGAATAATATTTGGATGCCAAGCCTGTTCTTCAGTGGCCTGGCTTCAAAAAAAAAATTTTATCCTGCTGTTTTCTATGATTTTTCTATAACACAGGGCTATTTGCTCCATGTACATATCCTGCATTTTCAGTCTCTATATCTTGCAAAATGTTATTCACTTGCCACCTGATTTCCCTATGCTTGCTAACTCTTGCACCGAAGTAGTTCTAGATTCTACTCATTCTTTAAGGGATTAGTTTACATTCCATCTTTATTGTGAAATAGCTCTTAGTCCTCCAGATGGAAATAATCTCTTTTATGAAATCTTAGATTATTTTTATCTTTATTTCATCTATGGCATTGGTCATTTTTGGCTTTGTACTATGTAATAAGTTTAATGAAATTTTAATAAATATTTATGAAACACTTGCATGTACCAGGCACATTGGTAGATACTGAGGATGCAAAATTAAACAGAGTTCAAATCCTCAACCAGCCTCCATTCTAGTACGTTTATGAATATTTATCTTCCCTACAAAATGAAAATATTTTGGAGAAGACCATTTCAAAATACGTTAAAAAGAAAAAATCAGTTTATGGAAAAATAATGACATAAATATTATGATCAGAAGAAATTTTTAAAAAATTCTTAACTTCAAGATCTCTGCCACAGGTAGAAAAGTTCTCAGAGAATTCTCTTACTTTACATATGTCTCAGTCTATACTGAATTTCACTTAATTTTAACTAAAGTTCAACTTTATGCTAATTCATTTTTTCTTCCTCTTCCTTAGTAACTAAAGTAACTTTTTTAAATAAATGAAACAAAAAGGAAAATTTTGTTATAAGGAATGACTTTGAAAGTTTCCATGTGAAAATAAATTAAGCTATACTCCTAAATACCGACTTGGTAATAAAAAAGTGTTTTGTAAAAGATTGGTCATAAATGACTTGCCTAATAAGACAATATTCATATCAATATATAGCAGTGGTTCTTAAATGTTAGTATGTATCAGAAACATTTGCAAACTTTAAAACAACACAAATCAATAGGGACCCACTCCCAGAATTTCTGATCCAATAGGTCTAGGATGGGGCTTTAGAATTTGTATTTTGGTCAAGGTCTCAGATGATGTCGATGCAGTTGTTCCAGTGATCACATTTCGAGAACTACTAGTCTACAGAATTACTTTGCTCCATGAATATTTTGAAAATATTTCTACAGGCATCCAATTCCTTTTTTCATTTCTTAAGAATTTTTAGAGAAGAGAAAATGGTCCTATATCATGATCTTCTCTTGATTAGTAGTCTTAGATCTCTACACCATTCATCAATTCTAGTAATGACAAAACTAATAAACATTTTTGAAGGCTAATGTTATCAAACCATTATGTAGTAGATAATCTCATAACATAATAACATCTATCGATATATAATATTATCGCCACTTTGCATATATTCAACAGTAGGTAGAGCTAAAACTCCCACAAAGGTCTGTCTGACACCAGATTGAGGCTTTACTCTTCCTACTATTTCCTTTGAGAAAATAAATTTGTAGAGACCAGTGATGCATCGTTCTAGTGTTTGTTACACAAATTAATTGAACAGAGATAATATATTTTCTGAATATAATATTTGATGAAATTTCTTAGACAAAATTATTCTACCATGTCTCCTTATAAATAGCCTATTTCCTTTTTGTTAATTTTCTATTTTATCATTAATAGTGAGCTCTTGGTGAGGGCATACATTACTTGTTTTCATATTCTTATCAGTGAAGCATATTTTCTGCCACAAAGTAGACATCCAAGAGTCAATGAAGTGAACTAGGGTTATCTAACATTTTATGTTCTAAATGCCAAGGCTTATCACCTAGTATCAGCAGTGATTAGATTTAAACACTTAGAAACATACAAGCAATTTTCTGGAAAAGACTAAGCAAATTCACAATTTTATAGGGCATGTATGTTTTTAATCACTTCTTGGATCCCAATCAATCAATAATACCACTTCGTGGAATAATAAAACAAAATAAAAAACAGATACTAAAAAGTAATATATTAGGACTCTAATTCTCTTTCAACAGTGCTTGTTTTATGCCCTGACTCTGAGGAACATTTATTACTATGAGTTAAATAAGGAAAACCTTGGGGTGCCTGGGTGGCTCAGTTGGGTGAGTGTCCAACTTCGGCTCAGGTCATGATTTTGTGGTTCATGGGTTCAGGTCCTGCATTAGGCTCTGTGCTGACAGCTCACAGCCTGGAGCCTGCTTCAGATTCTGTGTCTTCCTCTCTCTCTCTCTCTCTCTCTCTCTCTCTCTCTCTCTGCCCCTCTCCTGCTCATGCTCTTTCTCTCTCTCAAAAATAAGAATATTTTTAAAAATTTAAATAAGGAAAAACTCTTTTTTTGTATAAAGGGGTCATTCCCCCCACTCTTATCTGAAGAACAATTACCATTGTTCTTTTTAAGGCACAAAAATATCTGTATTATGCATATATATTACATTGATAATATTTCTGTCAATGAAGAATAGAAAAAATTCTCTTCATATGACCCTTTCCAAAGTGCCTGCCTGAGAAAGTAGTAAATTGGAAGTCACTAGAACAAAATTAAAATCTTGATCAAAACCCAGATGTTGAAAATCTATGGCCAAACTCCAGGGTAAAAAAAAACATAAATATATACATATATAAATTTCAGGGGCATGATTGCCAAAGAAAATCAACTTAAAAACTGGTGTTGACAGGGGACCATCAGTGAGAAATCATAGGAAGCAAGAAAGCATATAATTAGATACTTGATCTGTGACATATTAAAGTTAAGTCAAGATGATGTGAACAAAGTCATGGTACAGTCTGAAAGACCTACCATGAAACCAAGGGTAAAAACAAAAGGATCATGTAGCTGAAGGTTTCAAAGCAGCAAATAAACTATGACATGCTCTTGAAACAAAATGACATCCACTGGTGAGGGTCTAGGGGATCATCATGTCAAGAACCACTACATCCAAACACAAATAACATTTACCAATATGTAAATAGATAAATGTTCTATAATGTTCTATATATACATACATATGTAATGAAAGATGGTTTTCTTTTTTTTTTTTTTTAACCTCTTACTTTAACACACCCAGAAGCCTGAAAAATTGTAAATCCACAAAACAAAACCTGCTCTATCCTTGGAACCTGAAGATTTCTGGAGTCCTATAGCTAAGCATAATAAACGTCAAGCTCTAAGATCAAAGAGAAATGGCAAAAAATCAATAACCTGAGCAGATAATAATCAAAGTACAAAAAATTTGTGCTTTGTGTTTCTACAAAACTTAGAGCTGGGACTCAGTTGAATTATAAGCCCAAGTCTGAAGCCAATATTTCCACAGATTCTTTGCCACCAAACACAGTACTCCAGGATGAATATGAAACCTGGTAAGACTATTCAGTTTTTAACATATTGGTAAGTGAATATTAATAGCGTTACTCACCTGAATATTAATAGCACTAAGGTTTTTAAAATACTATGCCTAGCTTGATTTTTACCCAGAATCTTCTATAACACGTAACTGTTACCAGAATCTAGACACAAATCTAATGTTTGTCAAAATATTGGCCAGTAAAGCATATATCCATGGTCAAGATTTAATTTACATGTCAAATCGAAAGGATGAGTGAAGAAGGAAGGACATATTTGTCTCTTTAGGTTTAAGTGCAACTGATGCTAACATTTTAAATTGTGCTGATCAAATTTTAAATAAGTATCATAAAAAAGGAATAAAGGACTTGGAATGAATCAGACCTGAATGCATTAGAATTTTTTCTGTTATGAAATTTTTTTTGGTTTTTTTCTATGTGACCTTAGGCAAGTTTCTCACCCTCTTTGAGCTTTGCCTTCCTAACACGTAAATGAGATAACTGTATTAAATAACATATAAAAGATGAGACAGAAAATATAAAGTGTCCAGTTCAATGTCTATTATTTAGGAAATGTCCCATAATCTGTGTCCAAAGTGATATTTATCATGCATCTAATAAAAACATGTTTCTGGGCACTTTGTTTGGGACCCCTTCTGAGATCTGGGAAGAAGCCCTAGCAATGTGTGATTTTGTGGTGTATGTCAACTTAATTTTTAAAATTTGGATACATAAATCTCATTTTAAATTTAATTTTAATGCCTAAATTCAACTTCATAATATTGTATATACAGTTGACCCTTGGACAACACAGGAGTTAGAGGTGCCAGCCCTCCATGCAGTAGAAAATCTGCATGTAACTTTCAACTCCCCCAAAACTTTACTAATAGCCTACTGCTGACCAGAAGCCTTGCCAATAACATCAACAGTTGACTAACACATATTTTCTGTGTTATATATATTACATACTATATTCTTTTTTTTTTTTTTTTTTTAGTTTTTTTTTTTTCAACGTTTATTTATTTTTGGGACAGAGAGAGACAGAGCATGAACGGGGGAGGGGCAGAGAGAGAGGGAGACACAGAATCGGAAACAGGCTCCAGGCTCCGAGCCATCGGCCCAGAGCCTGACGCGGGGCTCGAACTCACGGACCGCGAGATCGTGACCTGGCTGAAGTCGGACGCTTAACCGACTGCGCCACCCAGGCGCCCCTACATACTATATTCTTACAATACAGTAAGCTAGAAAAAATTTTAAGAAAATTACAAGGAAGAGAAAATATATTTATAGCACTGTATTTGTCAAAAATAATCTGTATAAATGGACCCTCAGTTCAAACCCATGTTGATCAAGCATGAACTGCATTCTTAGCTTCATAAATTGAAATTGAAATTCCCACAAAACCTCTATCTACCTGTAACTATGCCTATAATTATGTCATTACTAATAAGAATCGGTAACTCTAGGGGCACCTGGGTGGCTCTGTCAGTTAAGGGTCCGACTTCAGCTCAGGTCATGATCTCACAGTTTGAGTTCGAGGCCCACGTCAGGCTCTGTGCTGACAGCTCAGAGCCTGGAGCCTGCTTTGGATTCTGTCTGTCTGTCTCTCTCTCTCTCTCTCTCTGTCCCTCCCCCACTTGTACTCTGTCTCTCTCTCAAAAATAAATATTTAAAAAAGTTTTAATGTTTATTATCAGTAACACTAAAATTCAGTCTAATTTTTTTTCCTAGCTTAAAATAATCACAAAAGGTTACTTTTAAAGAATATATTTATGGAATCTGAGATCACAATTAAGTGTGTATAACTAATTTTCCTTTTCAAAGCTGAATTGCCATCAACAATGGCTTTGCACACACCTGAAAAACAAATAATCCAGTGAAGAAATGGGAAGAAAACATAGACACTTCTCTAAAGAAGACATCCAGATGGCCAACAGGCACATGAAAAGATGCTCAACATCACTCCTCATCAGGGAAATACAAATCAAAACCACATTCAGATACCACCTCATGCCAGTCAGAGTGGCTAAAATGAACAAATCAGGAGACTATACATGCTGGAGAGGATGTGGAGAAATGGGAACACTCTTGTACTGTTGATGGGAATGCAAACTGGTGTAGCCACTCTGGAAAACTGTGGGGTTCCTAAAAAAATTAAAAATAGTTCTACCCTATGACCCAGCAATAGCACTGCTAGGAATTTACCCAAGGGATACAGGAGTACTGATGCATAGGGGCACTTGTACCCAAATATTTATAGCAGCACTTTCAACAATAGCCAAATTATGAAAAGAGCCTAAATGTCCATCAACTGATGAATGGATAAAGAAATTGTGGTTTATATACACAATGGAATACTACATGGCAATGAGAAAGAATGAAATATGGCTTTTTGTAGCAACGTGGATGGTACTGGAGAGTGTTATGCTAAGTGAAATAAGTCATAGAAAGACAGATACCATATGGTTTCACTCGTATGTGGATCCTGAGAAACTTAACAGAAGACTATGGTGGAGGGGAAGGAAAAAAAAAAGGGAGGGAGGCAAAACAGAAGAGACTCTTAAAAACTGAGAACCTACTGAGGGTTGATGGGGGGTGGGAGATGGGTATTGAGGAGGGCATCTGTTAGGATGTTGGGATGAGCACTGGGTGTTGTATGGAAATCAATTTGACAATAAATTTTCATATTAAAATAACTCAATGCCTAAGGGAAGTTAAAAGTATCTTTCAAGTTTGCCCTTTCCAAATAGGCGGTTAAGTCAGGTGCAGTTTTGAAAATGTTAGCAAATATTATCAAAACATTTGTGTATTGGGTGAAGAAAGAAGCCCATTTTGTTTTAACACTGTAAGAGAACAGATACTTAGCATTGGAAGGAAAAAGGCTGAGTTTAAATGATATTGGATCCAACCCAAAATTGTCAAGCCAGGTAGGCTGCTTACAAAGACCATCTGTCCAGAACCATAATGTCCAAATCAAAACTTCAAGAATGAACACGAGTCCAATTGCCCATATACACTTTACTCAAATACACAAGAATAAGTTTAGAGAGAGACTGAGAGCATATGTGTAGGGGAGAGAATTAAACAATGTGGGAAAAGCTGACATCTTTGTGCTGGATGATCCAATGCCTCAGAGTGGTAGCTGCAAAGAATGAATCCGCCCTCACCTAATGTCCAATCCCATGAGTCTCTCATTTTGGGAGTTTCTTGCAATCTAAGTATCTCAAGACGCAAAGCACACAACTTAATCTGGTGTCACCTGAAAAAAGAGCTATTCTTGAGCCCTGGAGGAAAAACTGCCTGTTTGGGATGAATTGAGTAAATATATAGTATATTGCACTGTATGCTTGGCCTAAGGGATTTCTTGAGTGACTTTTCATGGTAAACAATTCTGCTTTACACCTAGTTTAAGAAATGAATCTTTAAGAAATAATTCTTGGGGCACCTGGGTGGCTTAGTCAGTTGTGGCCAACTCTTGATTTCAGCTCAGATCATGACCTCACGGTTCATGAGTTCAAGCCCCACGTCAGGGTCTGCACTGATAGTATGGAGACTGCTTGGGATCTCTGTCTCCCTCTCTCTGTCTCCCTCTCTCTGTCTCTCTCTTCCTCTCTCTCTTTCTCTCTCTCTCCCCCTCTGCCCCTCCCCTGCTCATGTGTATTCTCTCTTCTCTGAAAATAAAAAAAGTCTATATCTTAAGATTTCTAATCAAGATTCTGTAACAGAAATAGGAAGAAATCAAGTATACATAGCAAGTATAAATTATCAGGTCCTATTATTCAGATATGCAAAGATAATATGCCTCCTTCGTTTTTTATAAATAAACTCAGATCCCTATCCTACCTGATTTTAATCAATTCTAACATTAGTAATTTCAAATTTAAGCTAGCCCTCTAAGAGTTTTCTTTCCCTGTCTTCCTCTCCCAGGTTTCTGGATTCTTACCTAAGTTTGTAGGGATTAGTGAGTTGTGGTGGTGGTGGTGGTGGTGGTGGTGTGTGTGTGTGGAGCAGGGCAAAGTTGATTATTGGAAGAATCTGGTCACTTGCTGACACTTTCAGCCTCCTTGGTCCCTAGCATTTCATGCTCCCATGCTGGCATCCACGGAGATCCGCTATCCCATTGACCCTAGCTTTTGTTTCACTGTCTATGTTCCCCTCTCCATATAGAGAAACATTTTCTGATCTGCTATACTTCTTTGACATTCTTGAGCCATGAGATATCATTCTAATTTCCCTGAATCTTTTAAGGGCCATAGGAAAAGGTCTTGAGAGCTATCTCAAGTGTGATCTGCCTAGTCCCATCCCACCACCATTTCTGCTCCACTGCTACTGCACTAAGTTGATGTGGCACTGGACAGTCGCAATTTTTGCCAGCTTCCTTGGGCTCCACATTGTTCTGAATGACAAACTTAAGTGGAAGATATAAGTTCTATCATATGCCTCCACTTGGAAATAACCACAGAGAGAACATAGCATCCAATTTGTAGCTTAGACACCCACCCAGGACTCACTCTGATGTACTTTTTTTCTCTTATCCTATTATCTTCCTGAGTCCAACTTGAAAGTCTTGATCAAGATTGAGAAAAATGGGTGCTCATTTCAGCAGCACATACACTAAAATTGGAATGATACAGAGATAACCATGGCCCCTATGCAAGTATGACACACAAATTCATGAAACATTCCATATTTAAAAAAGAAAGATTGGGCATGTGGGTAGTTCAGTCAATTAAGCATCCAACTTCAGCTCAGGTTGTGATCTCAAGGTTCATAGGTTTGAGCCCCATGTCAGGTTCTGTGCTGACAGCTCAGAGCCTGGAGCCTGATTTGGATTCTCTGTATTCCCCCCCACCACTCCCACTCTGCCCCTCCCTTGCTTGTGCTCTGTCTCTCTCTCAAAAAATTAATAAATATTAAAAATTAAAATGATTGAGGGAAAAAACCATTTTGGGGGGGCATGAACTTTATGCTTTGAACTTTCCAGTTTCTCCTTCTGAAAAATACAAAACACAGCTCTTGCGATTCAAAATTCCTTAATATTATCACCTTGTCTTGAACTTTAAAAATCTATTTCAACATGCAAAAAAGCTCAGCGTTTGTTCATCTTTCACTTTACATTTCTGCAGTAACATCTACTGTTCTGGTAATAATCCCAGGATGATTTCATTGCTAGGGCAAGGAGAAGTATTCAGTGCCCTTCAGAGTGGGCAGTGAAACCTAACGGCAAATGTGACACAATATCTCAATAGTTCATGAAGAAAAGCTACTTGAAAGAGAATATTCTCTCTTAAATGCTGAGGGGGAACTCTGCCTAATGGAAGAAATTTCTTACAAATCTCTTAACTGGGCTTTTCCAGAAACCCTGGAGAGGACAGAGTAGCACTTGGAACAATGGTGGCACAGGTCTCTGATGTAGCAATGAAAACTGGGTGAACCTTACTGAATGGTTTTACTTAATCATGTTCAGATGTCAAAGTAACTGGAAGTCATGGAATTCTTTACAAAGTGATAGAACTTTTTGTTTGATGGAATTCAGCTGTTAAAACTATCCTGTTTTGAACATATCTATATAAATTAGAGTCATGTATTAGTATCTTTCTCTCTCCCCTCACTGAACCACTTTTTTTTTCCATAAATGTATAAAATGCAAATAGTCATAGACACATGAGTCCATAAGGAGAGCAAATGATCAAAATAGGTATGGTTAATTATATCCTATTCATGTTCATTTGCAATTTCCTCATTGTGTGTCTCACTTTCAGTACTGGACTCTAAGAGTGACAAACAGCAAATATTAAAAAGTTGAAGTAACTTGAGATTAGGAAAGTCCTGTCTGTGGATTATTTTTGTTCCTTGACTCTGGAAAAGGCTGCTAACTGTTTTATTTTCTTTATTGGAATTTATTCAGCTCAAGAAACAACCTAATATTTGGAACCACCTAATATTCCTGTACTAACTGATTCTTGTTTCATCTTTCAAAGATTTGGAATCACCTCTTTCTTATGACCAGTCTTTTCTCTGCATGGGTTGTAAACAGCCTAAAGAAAGTGATTTTTGAGATCCCAGTGTAACCCACGTGTTCTTATAAGCAAAATTCTCATCTACAACCTTTTGCAAATACAGGAACACAGGGCAACAGGTTTGTTTGTTCTGTTTTGTTTGGGGTTTTTTTGCATGTTTATTTTTGTTTATATTGGTTTGAAGTAAAAGATAGTCAACAACAATGAAGGAAACAGATTTAGAAAGAGTTTCTGTAATGAATGTCTCCCAGCATCTATCAGTACAGGCAATATTATATTTCCTGCCAAAACTCATTCAAAGAGTATTTGAGCCATTCTTGTTACTTAAGAGCATTTGGAAGGAGTTACACAAGAGAACTGTAGTTCCTACAACTCCCTCTTGTATCTATTTGAGCAATAGCAATAGATAGAAGAAGCAGTAGAATTAAAACTGATAGAATTCATGAAGTTCGGACAGAAAGCATCTGTCATTTACAAACTGAGCTTTGAACAATGGCAGGCAAGCAATCACTGCTATCAGATGTCGGATCTAGCAGTAGACCATATGAATCAGAGGCAGAAACAAAACTAAGAAAAAAGAAATATTTAAAATATTTAAAATAGACCAAAACTCATTCTAAGCATGCCCACCTAGGGACTTCACCAGCAGCAAGAAAATGGTTGATAGTTTTCAACCAAAGAGCCAATTCAGACAATAGGATAGCAGTTGCTAGAATTCCATTTTATGTGTTTCATTGTATATAAGCTCTACGCTTTAGCTCCATGACTGTCCAAAGTAGAAGAGCCATAAGGAGTGACACTTGTGCCATGAATTTTCTGAAGTTTGGGGAAAATGCTGCAAGCAACCTGAAAGAAAGAATTGTCTTTAAGCTTCTGTTAACTATAAACTGAATATTTTAAAAAGTAGATTTTAAGTTTCAAAGAATTCTTTTGTTGATCTTGGAAAAGTATCAAGTAAACCTGTTCAGACATTGTTAAGGAAGGGCATGTAAATGAAGACTCATGACACTAGAGTCACTATACTGGATCACCAACAAATTTAGAGAATTTGCACCTTAATAGGGAGCATTCCTATTGGAATAAGTCAATAGGTGATCTTTTTTAAAATTTTTTTTAGTGTTTATTCATTTTTGAGAGAGCGAGAAACCAAGCACAAGCAGGGAAGGGGCAGAGAGAGACAGAGACACAGAATTTGAAGCAGGCTTTAGGCTTTGAGCTGTCAGCACAGAACCCAACACAGGACTCGAACTCATGAGCTGTGAGGCCATGACCTGAGCCGAAGTTGAACACTTAACCGACTGAGCCACCCAGGCGCCGCAATAGGTGATTTTTTTAAATTGTGTCTGAGCAGAGTCTAAATGTACACAAGCCAACAAGTAACTGCAAAGAGAATACATATAATTATATCTTTGAATGTAAGATACTTATTTTACTATTTCTACTCTCAGTAACATTATAATACTTGTGTGGTAGTATTTTTATTTAACTGAACTAATATAATTAGACCAATTTTATAAACAATGAAGACATCTTAAAACTGAAGGACTATGACATCAACACAAGCTCTAAATTTCTCTTGCTCTCATTCTTTTTCCCAGTTTTGAGATATATTAAACATATAGTACTGTATAAATATAAGGTGTAAAGCATAATGATTCGACTTACATATATTGTGAAATGATTACCACAATAAATTTAGTTAACAGCCATCACCTATAAATATAGGGGGAAAAGGGTGGGGGAAAGTTTTTCCTTGTAGTGAGAACTCAGGATTTATTCTTGTAACAACTTTCAAAGGTACCATACAGCAGTATTAACTATAGTAGTCACTATGTTAAACATTACATCTCTAGTAATTACTTACCTTATAACTAGAAGCTTGTACCTTTTGACCACATTCATCCATTTATCCCTTCTCCAACCCCCACCTCTGGAAACCACAAATCTTTGTTTTGTTTTTAGTTTGCATATATAAATGAGATCCTACAGTATTTGTCTTTCTCTTTGTATAATGCTCTCAAAGTCCATGTTGTTGCAAATGGCAAGATTTCATTCTTTTTTATGGCTGTGTGTGTGTGTGATCACATCTTTATCCATTCATGAAAACTTAGGTTATTTCCATGTCTTGGCTGTTGTACATAATGCTGCTATGAGCATAGGGGTGCAGATACATCTTTGACATAGTGTTCTCATTTCCTTTCAATAAATATCCAGAAGCAGAATTTCTAAATCATATATGGTAGTTATATTTTTAATTTTTTGAGGAACTTCATTCATTTGCAATAGTAGCTGGATCAAATTACAACTCCATCAACAGTGCACAAATGTTCCCTTTTCTCCACACTCTCTTTTGCATTTGTTATCCTTTGTTTGTTTGATAATAACCATACTAACAAGTGTAAGGTGCTGTATCATTGTGGCCTTGGTTTGCATTTCTCTGATGATTAGTGATGTTGAGCAGATTTTCATGTACCTGTTAACCATTCACATATCTTCTTTGGAAAAATATTCCAGTTATTCTACTCAGGTCCTTTGCCCATTTTTAATTGGACTCTTTGTTGTCCTGCAAATATTCTTTTCCCATTTGATAGGTTGTGTTTTCATTTTGTTGAGCAGAAGTTTTTGATGTAGTCCCACTTATTTTTTGTTTTGTTAAATAGGCTTTAGGTGTCATATCCAAATAATCATTGGTAAGACCCATGTCAACGAGTTTTTTCCCTGTTTTCTTTGAGGAATTTTACAGTATCCAGTCTTACACTTAAGTCTTTAATCCGTTTTGAGTTAATTTTTGTGAGTGGTGAAGAATAGGGGTCTAGTTTTATTCTTTTGCATGTGAATATCCAATCTGTCCAGCACCATTTATTGAAAAGACTATCTTTTCTCCATTGACTATTCTAAGATCCCTTATCAAATATTAGTTGACTGTATGTAAGTGGGTTTATTTCTGGGTTCTCAATTCTATTCCATTGAACAGTATGTCTCTTTTTATGCCAGTACCATGTTGTTTTGACTACCATAGCTTTAAGTATAGCTTGAAATCAGAAAATGTGATACCTACTACTTTATTCTTCTTTCTCAGGATTGCTTTGGCTATTTGGATCGTTGTGGTTGCATATAAATTTTAGGATTCTCTTTCTACTTTTGTAAAAAAATGTCATTGGAATCTTGATATGAATTGCATTGAGTCTATAGATGGCTTTGGGTAGTATGGACATTTTAATAATATTTTTCTATGTCATGAACACAAATACCTTTTCATTTATTTGTGTCTTCTTCAATTTCTTTCAATCAGTGCCTTGCAATTTTCAGTGTAGAGATCTTTTGCCTCCTGGTTAAATTTATTCCTAAGCATTATTTACTTATTTATTTTAATTTTGTAGATGGAGTCACTTTCCTTTTCCAATAAAAAAATATTGCTAGTATATAGAAAGGTTACTGGTTTTTTCTATGTTAATTTTATATTCTGTAAGTTTTCTGAATTTATCTTTTAGATGAACAGCTCTTGGTGGGTTCTTTAGGATTCTCCTGTATATAAAATTATGTCATCTGCAAATAGAGACCATTTTACTTTGTCCTTTCCGATTCCGATGACTTTTACTTGTTTTCTTGCCTGATTTCTCTGGCTATAATTTCTACACTATGCTGAATAAGAGTGCTAAGAGTGGGCATGCTTGTCTTATTCCTGATCTTAGAGGAAAAGTTTTCAACCTTTTACAATTAACTGTGATGTTAGCTGTATGTTTATCATATATGATCTTTATTATGTTGAGGTAGTTCATTCTATACCTAATTGGGTGTTTTATCATTAACAAATATTGAATTTTGTTAAATGCTTTTTCTATGTATATTGAAATGATACAATTTTTTTTTCTTTTATTCTATGAATGTGATGTATCCTATTGATTTGTGTGTATTAAATCATCCTTGCAGCCCAGGGGTAAATCCCACTGATCATGGTGAATGGTCTTTTTTGTGCTACTGAGTTCATTATCTTTTTCACATGCTACTGAATTTATTTTGCTAGTATTTTATTGAATTTTTGCATCTATATTTATCATAGATATTGGCCTGTAGTTTTCTTATAGTGTCCTTTTTTGGTTTGGTATCAGGGTAATACTGGCCTCATAAAATTACACTTTGATTTTTTGGAATAATTGGAGAAGGATTGGCATTCTTGGTTAAATGTTCACCAGTGAAGTCATCTGATCCTGGGCTTTTCTTCATTGGAAGTTTTTTTTTATTACTCATGCAATCTCCTTACTAGTAATTAGTCTGGTCAGATTTTCTATTTCCTTCTCATTCAATCTTGATAGGTTGTATGCTTCTAAGAATTTTCCTGTTTCTTGTAGGTTGTCTGTTTTGTTCACATATAGCTGTTCATAATACCTATTTATGATCCTTTGTATTTCTGTGGTATCAGTTGTAATGTCTCCTCTTTCATATGATTTTATTGATTTGGTCTTTATTTGTTAATTTTGCCAAAAGCTTATAAGTTTTGTTAATCTTTTTAAAGAATCAACTCTTTGTTAATCTTTTTTTATTGTCTTACTATTCTCTATTTCATTTATTTTTGCTCTAATCTTTATTTCCTTCCTTTTGCTAACTTTGGGTTCAGTTTATTCTATTTCCTTGAGGTATAAAGTTAGGTTATTTATTTGAGAACTTTCATGTTTCTTGCTTTTGTGAGTGGGTTAGAGGGACAGAGAGAGAGAGAGAGAGAGAGAGAGAGAGAGAGAGAGAGAGAGAATCTTAAGCAGGATCCATTCTAACATGGAGCCCAACATGGGGCTCAATCCCATGACCCTGGGATTATGACCTGAACTGTAATCAAGCAACAGATGCTCAACTGACTGAGCCACCCAGGTGCCCCAAGAACTTTCTTATTTCTTAATGTAGGTGTTCATTGGTATGAACTTTCCTCTTAAAACTGTTTTTTGCTGCATAAGTTTTGTCATGTTGTGTTCCCATTTTTGTCTCAATACACCTTTTTCTTTTCCATTTAATTTCTTCTTTGATCTGTTGATTATTTAAGAAACTGTTGTTTAATTTCCACATATTGATGAGTTGCAGTTTTTCTCCTGTTATTAATTTCTAGTTTCAAACAATTGTGGTCAGTGAAGAAACTTGGTATGATTTCAAACTTCTTAAGTTTTCTAAGACTTGTTTTGTGACCTAACATATGGTCTATCCTAGAAAATGTTCTAAGCACACTCAAGAAGAATGTGTATTCTTCTGTTGTCAGATAGAATGTTCTGCATATATATGGTATGTCCATTTGGTTTATAGTGTTGCTCAAATCTGATGTTTCCTTATGTTTTCTGTATAGGTGATCTATCTGTTTTTGAGAGGGGGTATAAAAATCCTTAACTATTATCATATTGCTGTTGATTTCTCATTTTATCTCTTTTAGTTGCTTTAAGGTACACAAATGTTGGGTTCATAAATATTTGCAATTGTTATATCTTCTTGATGGATTGATCACTTTATCATTATATAACAATGTTTTTTGTCTCTTTTTACCATTTTTAGTTTAAAGTCTATTTTGTCTGATAAAAGTATAGCTACCCCTATTTTTTATTGTTATTGTTTGGTTTGCTTTGTTTACCATTTGCTTGAAATACCATTTTTGATTCATTCATTTTCATTCTATGTGCATCTAAGGCTAAAGCAAGTCTCTTGTAGGCAGCATTTCATTGGATCTTTGTTTTTTGTTTTGTTTTTTCATCCATTTAGCCATTCTGTGTGTTTCCATTGGAGAATTTAATCCATTGATGTTTAAAGTAATTGTTGATAGACAAGAACTTACTATTGCCATTTTGTAAATTGTTTTCTGGTTATTTTATAGATACATTGTTTCTTGCCTCTATTCCTGCTGTGGTTTTTGTGCATGTGTTGATGTCTTTTTGTGTCAGTTTTCTTTGATTTCTTTATTATATTCTTTTATATGATCACTACAGGTTTTCCCCTTGTGGATACCATGAGACTTACATAGGGTATCTTAATATTATAGGGTTGCCTGGGTGGCTCAGTCAGTTGCACATCCAGCTTCAGCTCAGTACGTGATCTCGCATTTGTGGGTTCAAGCCCCGCATTGGGCTCTATGCTAACAGCTCAGAGCCTTGAGCCTGCTTCAGATTCTGTGTCTCCCTCTCCCTCTGCCCCTCCCCTGCTCATGCTCTGTCTCTGTCTCTCAAAAAATAAAATAAACTTTAACAAAATTTAAAAAATTATAACACCCTATTTTAAACTGTTAGCAAATTAACCTTGAGAGTGTTCCTAAAGTTTATACTTCTTCTCTCCCTCACATTTTAAGTTATTGATGTTAAAGTTTATGTATTTCACACTGTGAATCCAATAGCAGATTATTGTAGGTATGGTTATTTTTATTACATTTTTAACTTTAAACTAGAATTTTAAGTGAATTACACACCTCTATTACCATATTAAAGAATTTAACTTGGACTATGTATTTAGCATTACCAGTGAGTTTTGTGCTATTTCCTTACGTTTTTACAATGTTAATTAGCATCCATTATTTCCATTCAAAAGATTCCCTTTAATTTTTTTTTTTTTTTTTTTTTTTTTTTTTTTTTTTTTGGTAAGACAGGTGTAGTGGTGATAAACTACCTCAGGTTTGTTTATTTGGGAAATTCTTCATCTGTCCACTTCTGAAGGACATTTCCACTGGGTACAGAATTCGTGTTTGACAGTTATTTTCTTTCAATATTTTGAATTTTGAATATCATCCCATTCTCTCCTGGCCTGAAAAGTTTGTGTTGAAAAATAGGCTCATAGTTATATGGGTGTTCCCTTGTATGTAACTTGTCACTTCTTTTTTCTGCTTTCAAAATTCTTTTTCTTTGACTTAATAATTTAATTATGTGTCTTTGATATCCCTATTTGTGGCCCTTTAGGCTTCATGGATCTGGATGTTCATTTCCCTTCCCAGGCTTGGGAAATTTTCAGCCATTATTACTTTAAATATACTTTATGCTCCTTCTTTTCTCCTTCTGGCTTTCCCACAATGTGGATATTGTTTATTTTGGTTGTGTCCTATAAGTCCCATAGGCTTTCTTCACTCACTTTTTTTTTTCTTTTTGCTCCTCTGACTGGACAATTTCAAATGTCCTGCCTTCTAGGTCACTGGGTCGTTCATTCTTCATGATTGGGTCTGCTTTTGAATCTCTGTATTGAGCTTCTCAGTTTAGTCATTGTATTTTTCAGCTCTAAGATTTCTGTTTGTTTTTTGATGCCCTCTATTTGCTGAATTTCTTGTTTTGTTCATGCACTGCTTTCCTAATTTCATTTAGTTGCATATCTTGTGTTCTTAGAGTTCATTAAACTTTAAGATGATTATTCCAAATTCCATGTCTTAGAGTTGATTTCCATTTCTTTTGGTCAGTTGTTAAAGCTTTATTAGTGTTCGTTGGTAGTTCATCGTTACTTGATTTTTTTATGCATGATCCCTGAATCCCTTATATTAGTATCTGTATATTTGAGTAAGGAGTTTCCTCTTCCCATCTTTACAGGTTCATTTTGGAAGAGACAGTATTTTACCAATAAGTTCAGTTTGAGTTTCTGGCCAGGTCTGCTTCTAATGTCCTGGTACACGAAACTTACTATCAGAGTCCATTTTGGGGCAAGGCCTCTGCTGAACTCTGAGATGGGGGGTAAGGAGTATGTACCAATGGTTGAGAATAGTTAAACAGGACTTCTGACTTGTTTTCCTGCCCAAGCAAGGCTGTAGGATGGGCATCACTGTTGCCTGGGTTCTCTGTTCAGTCTTCCTAGATGTCAGAACTGTGTAATATTCTCAGCAGTAGGTTCAGCTATGAGTTAGTTTCTCTGCCCTGGCAGGGCAGCAGAATGGCCGCCATAACCCGCATAGCTAATTGTTTGAGGACTCAAATCAGGAAGACTGTGCACTGTATTCCTTGACCAAAAAGGGCCACTGATTTTGCTCTGCAGATGGGAAAGACCACAGGCTAGGCTCTCTGTTCAAGTGCCCCTGTACACAGGACTGTTGAAGGGGCTACACAGCGTCTCATTTTCTCTGGTTAGGTTCTCTGGTCAGGTGGGCTGAAAGTTATATTCAGCAATGAGAGGGACTATGAATTAGTTTCCCTGCTTGGGCAAAGCTGGTGAACTGGCTTTAAGTCCAGGAAGGCTTTTTTGGAGTTATGGACCGACTTTCAGGATCAGTAAGACTCTGAGGACCCAAATCAGGCAGATCTGTGCCCTACTGAATTCCCTGGTCAGGCTGCACTATCATCTTGGCTTTGCAGATGAACTGAGACACTAGTTCAGACTACTACTTGGATGCTGCAGGTAGGAATTTGGTCTGCCAAGATCTGGCAACTGGTTGTTGCAAATACCTCCCCTCATCCCCATTACAATCAAATTCCTAGTGGTCAAGTCTCACAGATTTTCCTGCAATACCATGGGGTGATATCAGAGTAGGGGCTCCCAAGAAGTGACCCAAAATGCTGGAGGTGCTGAATGCCCACCCTAGGCTTCCTCCTCCCCCCCCCCACCCACTGATGGAAGAACCATAGGCTCAGGGGAGACCTCTCAGTGTGATACCGTGCTGGCTTGAGGGAGGGGCAATGTGGTCAACATGTAGCCATTTTTCTGACCCTTCTAATATAGTCTGTCTTGGTGTTTATGGTACCCGGTGGGAGGTGGGGGGCTTGTTTCAGCCTCAACTCTGTGTTCTACGATTTTCTCAGTGGTGCCTTGTCTATGAATAGTTATTAGCTGTTCTTGTGAGTGGGAACAAAATTGGGATCTATGTCACCATCTTGGTAATACCATTCTTCTCTTGGAATCTTTGGACAATAAGCTTACTAACCTAACATTAAGTCATATTACAGGCCTATACTTCATAAGGAAGAGTGATTAATGTGCTATTGTAGAAAAAAAAATCCATGAATGAGAAATAAGATGACCTGGAGTTTATTTCTAAGTAAGTTCATACTAACTAGTCTTCTAGTTATACTAAATTAAGTTTATAAGCTCCTCCAACTCTAATATTCTTGTTTTGTTTTTTTAGTAAACTTCAAAATATCCATTCTATAAAAACAGTTAATATTTATAATTTAAATATTTTATAATTCAAGAAATATATAAATTATCAAAGATTGAACTCTACTTAGCATGATCTTGATGTTAGGTGTATTTTTTTATATTCCATTTTTTAAAATTGGTCATCTACTTATACAAGTTTGTCTTAAACATAGTTTGCTACTATGTTCCTCTTTGTTTAATCAAGTTAAAAAGTTAAGACTTACTTTTTGGATTTTATAAACTTGACCCCAAGTATAAGCTACCACAAATACTTCATGAAATTTGTTGAAATTTAAATTTATTTGTTTATAGGTAAAAAATAAAGTAGGCACATACCATCATCATCGTTTGATCACTAAGTTATTGCAGTTGTTTTTTTAACACTTAAAACATTTTTTTAAATGTTTGTTTATTTTTGAGAGAGAGTGTGAGCAGCCGGTGAGGGGCAGAGAGAGAGAGACACAATCAAAAGACAACTTCAGGCTGTTAGCTAACAGCTCAGAGCCTGATATGGGGAGCCAAAGTCACACGCTTAACAGATGAGCCACCCAGGCACCCCACAGTTGGTTTATAAAAAGAGATGAATATTAGAATATATTCATTAAAAATAAGAAAACATAGAAGGATACTTCCAGAGCATTTAGCATATTTAATCCCCAAACTTGTAGTTTTCGGTTGTATCCCCGTTTGTTCATCACAGACTGTGCCAATAGCTTAGCTTTTAATCCCTGAAAAACATTAAACATTTAAGCACCACTTAATGGAGAAGAATCATTAAAATAAAATTGAAGTTCACATTGTTACTTGGAGAGGCTTATATTTATTGTTTCCTATAAAAGTTCCAAGGAAACTAAAAAAATTACAAATATTGGCATGGGGCACATCACTTCTTTGCCTGCTTTTAAAAGAGTTGTCTCTGACAAAGTTTACTGATATGAAAAAAAGGGATAACAACTCAAATTTTCAAAGAGCTTGGAACATAGATCTCTAGTGAAGTGACTTTATCAGTTCAAGCTTTTTCTCTCACCAGTGACTATTTTAGAGAGAACAGCCTAACAGGCATATCACAGACTGCACAATCGCCATAATATGTTTTCATTCTAAACACCAATGGTTGTATTTGGGAAACACTAACAGTATTAGGAAAACTCTTTTTAAAAAGACACTACAGATTAGAGGTCAGGGGGGTGCTTAAAAGAATTATGAATAGACATTATATTTACAAAGAATTTAATAGGATAGGAAACTCATGTTAGTGAAAAAGCATAATACAAAGCTATGTATATAGTGTAATATCCATCATATATAACATCTGTAAATATGAGTACTAAGTATACTAAATGGAAATTCATTAAAAGCAAATGTACTAAAATACTGTGATTATCTCTTAGTGTGACCTTGTTTATGTTAATACTTTGCTATACTTTTCAAATTCTTTAATATTCATAAAAAGGGAAGATGGCTAAGTATATAATACAAAATTTAAACATCCTTTATCATGATGAAAATTGATAGCCAGAATGATTAAAAATGAAAGCAAAACTGTTTAAATGGGAGGAAAGTACCACTGTGCTCAATTTAGATAAATGACACAAAATCAATGCCATATTAGAAAAATTAGGATTTTTAAAAACTTCAACAATTAGCTAACCAGAGAAAACTCTCTTAACTCAAAATACTTTTCTTCCCCAATAATGAGCAGTGAGAGAGGAGTCCTTGTTTATATAGAGAAGGTAGAGTTTCAGGCTCTTCCTTTCCTATACCTTCTGTTTCCTCCTCACAGATTCCGATAAATCCCTAGTGTTTTATGTTACTAAGCCTATGCCATCTGCTCACTGGGGCCATGTTGTAACCAGGCTAATTATATATCACAATACAGTTGTTAAGAGGACAAGTCCTGGGTTAGGCACCTGTGTTCAGATCTTGGCTTCACTTCGAATGTTGCCCAGTCCCCTAACCTCTATTTCAGTTTGGTCTTCTGTGGAGTGGAGATGATAGCCTCAAAGTGTTTTTTTAAATTTTTTTAAATGTTTATTTTTGAGAGGGGAGAGACAGAGTGAGAGTGGGGGAGGGCAGAGAGCGAGAGAGGGAGACAAAGAATCTGAAGCAGGCTCCAGGCTCTGAGCTGTCAGCACAGAGCCCAATGCGGTTCCAAACTCACTAACCATGAGATGATGACCTGAGCCGAAGTCCAACACTTCACCAACTGAGCCACCTAGGTGTCCTGGCCTCAAAGTGTTTTAAGACAGTTAAAGGGGTAATTCCTGGAGAGCTGACGATATCCCTCCCACCCTATCCAAAGCGTCACGGTCTTCTCCATCTCATTTCATGCCAATTCAGTCCTTCCATGTGCTCATATCCAAGTCCTTGATTTCATCCTAATCCCTCTTTCCTCTCACACTACATCCAATCTGCCAGCAAATTTTGCTATCTCTACCTTCAAAATAAATGCAGGGTCTGACCACTTCTTTCCATCTCTACTGAGACCATCTTGGGACCAGCTGCCATCCTCTTGCTCCAGGATTATTGCAACAGCCTCCTTAACTGTATCCCTTGTTCCCTACAATCTGTTCTCGGCAAATTGCACAGTAAACCATCACGTCACTCCCTGCCAAAATCCTTCAGTGGCTGCCCATCTTGGACAGAGGAAAAAGCAGATTCTCAACCAAGACCTAAATGTCCCTACAAAAGCTGATCCCTCGTATCTCTCTGACCTCAACTCCTATTCCTCTCGCCTGTGCCTCTTGTCTCCAGCCACACAGGTGTCCCAGTTGTTCAGAACGAAAGGCAAGTCTTGCTTTAGGGCCTTTGCACTTCCTGTTTCCTCTTCATGGATCATTCTTCCCTTAGATATTCCTATGGTTTGTTTCCTTACCCCCTTCAAATCTTTACTCACATATAATCTTCTCAACAAAGCCTTCCCCATTTAAAATGGCAAATCCTCCCTTAGGACTCTCCATCCTATTTCCTGGTTACATTTTTAACTTGAACATGTATCACTTTTTCCACTTACTATATAAAGTTTTTATTTCTGCTATTTAGAATATCACTCTAGGAAGGCAAAAATTGGGGTCTTTAACAATGCCTGGTACCCATAGTGAGTTAATATTTTCTGAATAAATGAATGACTGCATATCCTTAGGACAGTGACTGAAGATAGCAAGTACTTTACACATTTTAATTAATAACATGTTCCATGAGAATATCTAGAATCATGAAATCATAAAGTTGGAAAGAACTTAAACCACCTATTGTTTTTTCTATAGTTTTGAAAGGTGATCATCTGAGCTTTCAGTGTTCTTTCTCAATAGTCCATTGGCTACCAAAAAGAGAAGCCAGTTTCCTTTTTAGATCACTCTTTTTGTTAGCTAGCTAGGCTGACATGTGTCTCCTGGTGAATTCTGTTCATTGATGCTAAGGTTATGCTCTGCAAGTATACTCCATCCATCTTCTACATGAGGGAACATTCTGAATATTGGAAGACAGCTAGAATGTCCCACTTAAGTCTTCTCTTCCTCACATGAGCATTAAGCATCTGTATACATTTTCTGTTAATACCTGAAAAGTGAGCTCAAAGATGGTCACACCAGTATACTTCCACTATTGCAGACCAAGACTACATTAATATTTTATCCACTGACGTCATATCATTAGCTCATATTGAATTTTTGGTGGTATAAGATAACCAGGTTATGTTAATGATTTATGGGTTTTTTTTCACATTAGCTTCTTTTAAGGTGGTTCCTTATATACTTCTTGTATTTTCTCACAAATACAAGATAATCTTCACAGAGACCTCATTCTTTTTAAACTTAGAAATAAACTAAACTAGTGAACTATTACAGTGGTAATGCTATAAACTTTCAGGCAAAGAAAGAATAATAATCCACTATTTTATCATCTATAATCAGAAACACTTGTTATATATTTAAAGCTTCACTCAGGTAGTTTCCATAATTCTCTTCTTCCACCATCATATCCTCTGCTACAATCTCAGAATTCTCAGCTAAGGAGGATCCCATCTTTGATGAAACACATACCCCCACTCCTCTCAGACACTCTATACTCTAAACATGCTTCAGAGATCTCACAGTGGAAAAACCTCTGTCTCTCCATCTACCACCAAGCCAGGATCTCAAGAACACATAAAACTACAAAATGACTGCTTCTCACAAAGATGATGCCATTAAATTAACTTCATGCTATGAACTAAAAATGTCGAACAGAAAACTTGGTTTGGTAAATTGCTTTCTCGCTCTGATTTTTGTACCTCACTGCTCAACCCATTTGTTTATCATTAAAAGCAGGGTCATAGCATGATGCCTAATAATATCAACAGTGGAATCAGATGGCCTTAATAGGATATATTTTGAAGTGCTTACAAGACATATTACAAATAACAAGTATTTATGAGTTGAAGAATAAATCGTTAACTACAAGCAGTGAAGTGTTTAATAACAGGACAAACAGCTTATTCTCTGTACTACAATTCTTTTCATCCTATTATAACCCTCCCCGAGCTAGGCCTGAACATGGCTGATGGGAAACCATCTTCACCCTCAAGATTAATTACACATGTGTAGCTAAAAGACCGATTTGTCACCAGGAAGATGTCAAATCTCGACACGGACAGAAACAGAACCATGTTGTAGTCAAAACAGATTTGCTGGACAGTTATTTTAGGCTTCCAGCACAGGTTACATCTAATTATCCAGATTGGACATGAGAGACATAAGTACATATATACAGCCCTGCAGATAATAAAATGTTAATCAAAATCTATTTAAGTTGCTTTAAGCAGTTTTAACTAAGAGAAGGCTACCAGACTTTGCAAATAAAATTCCAGGTGCCCAGTTACATTTGAATTTCAGATGAACACTTTTTTAGTTTACACATATCTCCAATAGCAATTGACATACACACACAAAGAAATTATTCACCATTTATCTGAAACCTAAATTTAAATGGTTATCCATTTTCTCTGGCAATCTTAGGCTAAGATCTAAGCAAGGGGACTACCATTGGAGTTCACATCAGTGTAACAGAGTGTTAACTGGGGTTTTGGTCCATGCAACAAAATACAACAGGTGATGTGTATCAAAGCTAGGTGACAGACAAAATGTAGAATGCACAAAAAGAATGTACAAAAACTGGTTCCACGCTCCTTGGACCATTCAATCAGATCAAGATTATAAAAAGGGGGGCAAAGCATTTAGAGAATGAAAAATATATTTGGGGGAATGTTTCTATGGAAAAAGCTGGGCTTGAGCCTCACCTCCAGTCCCCAAGGGGAAAAGAGAGGAGTTTGTCATTCACGATCTCAATGAAGAGTAAGGGTTTCAGCCAGAGACCCTAGAGGGACCTAATCCTCTCCATAACTGAGAGATACCATGGACTGAGAAAATTAGAGTGGCCTATTTCAGGAAAACAAAGAGACAACGTGGTTCTATTTGCAAAGGAATTATACTTCCATTAGTAAAAGCCAAGATATGTTTGATGCCCATGGACCAAATGTGGGCTGTAGGGGAAAGAGCTGGTTTGGAGCATGAAACGACTTGGTGTAGAACCAGGATGGGGATATCTCCACACTAGGGCTGAGGTCAGAAGGAGAGATGTTCTCATGTGCTGTGAGAGCTGCCACTAAAAAGGGCTACTGAGAGGGTCTTCATAGTACCCACAGAAGAAAGTATCAGCTACAAACACCCACCAGGGCCAGAGTGAGAAACCAGCTTATGAAGATACCAGCCACCAGCCAGCAAAGAATTTCCCTTCCTTATTTCCCTTGTTCCCTCCTTCCTCTTTAACCTTGGCATGGTCCAAAACTACAGCTGGACAAGTCCAGCCCAGAAACGTTACCGATAAGCTTCTCTTTCTCCTCCTCAAATGCCCGAACCTACTATCTACAGGCCTGGGCCCCTTACTCTGGATTAAAACTCAAAGTGCTAATTAATATCGTACACTGATTATTTTTGCATTTTGCACGAACACTGTCTTATCTCTTAAAGTAACTGCATTACTGTACGGTGAACATAAACATTTTGGGACCCGATAAGTTTTAATCTGGTGGACAGAAACAATCTCGGCTCAACTAAAAGTTTAAAGAAGCAATATGAATTACAAATAACACAGTTTAGATTATATCTGATATATAGTGGTTATATTGGAACAAAGATTAAAATAGAGCCCTTTCTATGAAAACCAGTTTGGCTGGAACAACTTTCAAGGAAAATCCATCTATGTCCACCTGTCCATCACATTGATTAACCAGGAAAGATGCTGCCGGCTGCTGTACTGTCCACTTTGGCCACGCTGTTCCCTTGCTGGCCACATGAAGAGCCAGTTTCAATTCGAAAGCCTAATTACCATTTTGTGCATTTAAGAACATATCGTTGAGTTGTTTTTTGTTTTATTTTGTTTGTGTTTTTGTCTTTTGTGGGTTTTGTCTGTCTTTGTTTTTACTTCTGAAAGTCAGCAGAAAGATAAAGACACTGTACATAAAAATGCTTCTAAACTTGTCTGAGGTTTTTTCAGACCTAAGAAAGGTTTTACTTTGAGTCGATTTGTAGGGTTTGTTTTTTTTCCAAAGATTTCATTCAGTGTTTTTTTTTCCATTTTTTGTGCCAGTTTTATCCAACTCTCAAGGATTCCCAGATTCCTTTCTGCAAGAAAAGGAACAATGCTAGACAGATTAACCTCCAGAAACTGAGAACAAGAAAGATATATAAACATATCTGGAATCAATAACAAAATCTATTGCCATAATGTATAACACAAGAAACTCCTGACACAGCCATAGCCAAAATGTAATGCTAGCCAAACATTGCACAATGCTGAAGGCAGCTGTCAACTCCGAAAATAAAAATAGTAGATAGTGTCACCACAGACAGAATGTACAAATTCCCATAATACAATTCTCACCTGAACATAGTACAAGAAGAGCAAAAACGTAGAAGCCTGATCCATTCACCTGTGTCTATCTCTTAAAATTTGCAAATGTCCAAGATGCTTAGTAGTTATCCTGTTGTATTTCACAATAAAGAATAACTAATGCTACATTTGGAAAAGAAGGGAAAGGGATACTTTTAAACAAAAGTAAAATTATATGTAGTATTTATATATAGTATCTTGTGAGTCTATCAGTATAACTCAGATTTATATATCCAAAAGTATTACTTATTTTGGGTTTTCTAATTTCTTATCTTTTTTTAGAATTGAGATATAATTAGCATATAACATTGTATTAACATTAGGTGTACAACATGATTTGATATATGTACATATTGCACAATGATTACCACAACAAGTTTAGTTAGCATTCATCATGACACATAGTTAAAATTTGTTTCCCTTTGAGAACTTTTCAAAAAATTTTTTTAATGTTTATTTGTGAGAGCACTCACACTCATGTGTACGAATGGGGGAAGAGCAGAGAGAGAGAGAGAGAGAGAGAGAGAGAGAGAGAGACAGACAGACAGAGAATCTGAAGCAGACTCTGGGCTATCACGAACCATGAGATCATGGCCTGGGCTGAAGTCAGAGGTTCAACCAACTGAGCCACCCCAGTGTGCCCCACCTTGAGAACTTTTAAGATCTACTCTCTTAGCAACTTCCAAATACATAACACAGTGTTGTTAGCTATAGCTCTCATGCTGTACATTCCATCCCCAGGATTTACTTATTTTATAACTGAAAGCTTATATCTTTTGGCTTCTTACACCTATTTTGTGCCCACCCACCACCTGTAACAACCATCAATACATTCTCTGTATCTATGAGTTTGTTTGGGTTTGTTTAAATACATTCCACATATAAGTGATATTACATAGCATTTGTCTTTCTCTGACTTATTTTACTTAGTGCAATGCCCTCAAGGTCCTTCCATGTTGTTGCAAAAGGCAGGATTTTTTTTTCTCTAAAATATGCTAAAACCCTAATTTTAGGTCAGTAACCCCAAAATGCTATCTATTGTGCTTTTAAACATTTCTGAAAAACTATGCACTAATAGCAACCAGTTCTTCTGAAGAAATTTAAAAAGAAAAAATAATCCTGTGAAGTGGGTCACAAACTAGGAGCCCTGACTGCCATCTCCTACTTCAAATCTCAGTTCAAGTGACAACATAGCAAAGCGAGAGAAGCTGAAAAAACCTGGCACAAACACACACCTTTGCTTCTTCACCAGAAACAGTTTTGAAAAGGCGCATATGTGCCAATGACTAATTCCACCTCGAAGCTATAGTCTAGAAGGGTCTCTAATCTAAAACACATTTGACAAAAATTTCTCCTCACTTGCCACCCCCATCCTTTCCCAGTACAGTATTTAGGGTGTTTTTTTTTTTTTTTTTTTTCCAGTGGAATAGGCAAGATGGATGCAATATAACCAAATATTCAAGTTAAATTCCATCTTGCCCATGCAGGTTAATCAGAACAGTATCTGAGCCAACTGATTCCAAATAAACCAAGCTCTGTTTCATCTTCAGAACATTTATTTCTTTAGGTTCTATTATGAGCTTCCCTTTGAAAGCTATTCCTATAACAGCTACAATAGAACGCTAAAGGACATTTTTCAAGTCTTGGAACTCCTCTTTGGTTTTAATCAGGATGAGCTTGAGGGGCTCAGGCTTGTTTATTACAGAATCTTTTTCTTTCTGATGATTAAACTGACACTGCTATGCTATTATTGCATTTAACTTTTTTTTTCATTCAAAACATACTCATTAACAGACCTGAAAATTCAGACAAGTAGAAACAAAGGGGCAGAAATCATCAATTTTTCTTCAACTATTTATTCTAACAGTTTTGGTTTTCTAAGCCTTTGACAAAAATATGTACACCTGAAACATATATAATTATATATATGGTTTTCTGTATTCTTTTTATTTATTACTCCATTAGCATTTCCATGTTTTTACATAATCTTTGTAAATATATTTATTTTACATAATATTTTAATAAGTGAATGTACCATGGTTTATTTAATTCTTTCATTATGATTGGACATTCTGTTTCTAGTTTTCACAATTTTAATGCTAGAGTATTAATCTTAGAATATAAATCTCTTTTCAATATTTGGGATTACTTTATTATGGCAGATACTCAGGGGTGGAATTACTATTTAGAGGACACTATGTTTCTTAAGACTCTTCATACATATTGATAAACTGCTATCCAGAAAGGTCATACTGAATAACTGCCTCCGGCAATAACTAGAACATTCCTTGGTACATTTACCAGTGTTTTCATCCCAGGCTCATTTGCATTTTTGCTAATTTGATAGAGGAAGAATTGGACCTCATTGTGCTTTGCAGTGCATCTTTGAAAACGCAGAGACCTTTATGCACATAAAGAGTTTGAAACCTTATAAATCCTTTTATGTAAATTAGTAATTTTCCAAATCCTTTCCTCCCACCCAAACACACAGCAACCATTTCCTACTCCCCAGAGGCAGAGTTTGTTCTAGCCATTGTTGCTGCCTCATCCTTTGACCATGAGACCACACATTTATGGGCCTGGAACAATATGACCTCTCCCTGTCTCTTTTTGATTGCTGATCGCAATTGAGGTGATCCACCTTGGCATGACAATGAGCTGAAGGTGTCTTCTTATGTGGGTGCACACTAAAATGCCCCTCTCATAAAGTCAGGATATTAAACAACTTGATTCTTGATTCTTGCTCCATAACATGTTTCACTCTATAGTCTATCCCTGGGCTACCGTGTCAGTTGTATTTCAACAACTCAGCAACCCTCAAGAATAATGAAAGTCAATTGTTCTTACTTAGCTCTGTTCATGGAGCTGATTTTCTCCATCTTTTATGGTCCAGGTGCATTCAGTTAGTTACAAGATAAATAACTTCTGCCTTCCTCTCAAGAAACCTTATAGATATTGATGTACCCCACAGCCTGCCTTTGCTTTTCCAGGGTAAGGTTCTCAAAGAGCAGAGTTCACACCCATATTAGAAAAAGCAAGTGGCTGGTGTCAGATGGAAGTTCTGACTCTATTAATCTCTGATGTGACTTTAGTGTTACTTTCTGGTGTGACCCTGTGCAAGGTCCTTAATGTTTCTGTGCTTTAATTATTTGCCTGAAAAATAGGAAAAGTATCTACCTCATTAGGACTGTTATGATTAAATGAGCTGGTGGGGGGAAAGGTGTAGATATGGGTGTGTAGAACTTCAACAACAAGCGTCTCACACATAAAGTCCCATACATGTACAAGCTAGAGCTATAATTTCATTCTACTTAATTCCTGAAATGAAAATCTTGGTTCATAGTTGATGATATTTGACATTTCACACAGCTTAATTGTATAACGTTTTGAGGTATAGCACAGAACCTGGCTGCTTTTTGTGTTCTGTCACATACTTACTGTTAAAGTATTCATATTGACATTTGAAGTTCTAAGACATATACATCCAGCTGGATTCTTATCAGGACTGTCAAATTCACAAATGAATTTGGAGAATCGACGCCTATATAATAGTTAATCTTACCAGTTTATAAATATGTCCCTCCATTTGTTTAATACCTACTTCATAATCTCTTCTCAGAATTTCATCAGAGAGGCAGGAACCACTGTATATAAGGCATTTGTTACCAGAATTGGGTCTTATGCAATTATGAGAGCTGCCTAAGCAGTGTCTGTAAGTCTGCTTTCTTTCCTCTGATGCTAGAGCTTGAAGTTCACAGGGAGGGAAGTTGGGAAGAGAAGATGGATATAACATTGGGAAGAGAGAGGACAAGCAGGAACCTACAAGCAGGAGCTGGAAGCCATGAGGAAAGGACAAAACTTATGCCAATTCTCATCACCTGTGATCTTGATATGGGTGTCCTACATAGAAAGCTGGTGTCCTTCATCACAGAGAGAAATGCACACCTGTGAGGAATAGCAGAGTTAAAGAAGGATCCAGGCAAAGGTGGTAAAGCTGCAGACCCAGCTACTGTGTCACACCAAAGTTTGAGATCGCACCAGTGCCTCTGTGTTGAGAAACACCAATGTTTCTGTTTAACTTCCATCTCTCAAATAGCCTGTAAAAATGTCTCTAGTGGCCCACTATAATTGGAAATCTACAGAGAATTCTGAGAAAGGCAGTTCAGTCTAGTCAAAGTGAATGTTACAAAGCCACCACATCTCTCAACAGAATTTATTTAATAGATTATGAGTGGTCTGTACTTCTAATATTTATAATAGGCTACTACTATAATAGACTACTCCTACTATTATAAGTCTTATACTCTTAATTATTTATAATCGCCACTGTGATCTCTACATATGGTGTGGTCTCTATACAATATGTTTACGATATGGTTGTGAATACCTTAATGCCTTTGTCTCCTTTCCCCCCATCATACATCATAGTAACTCAAACCTAGTTATCCAACACACTGCTCTCTCAGCACTGAAGTAGCTGATTTATAGCTAGAATAAAACTCAAAAACATGTTAAACAGATCAACTTTGACTTCCTACTTTAGCCGTCATTGCTGCCTTTCAAACTTACTATTATATAATTTTTCACATCTCCAGCACCTCCTCTCCTGAGTGGAGTTCTCACAGTTCTAGAGACTGGCAAGTCCTAGGTCAAGGTGCTGGCCACTTTGATTCCTTGATAAGAGCTCCCTTCTGGCTTGCAGATGGCTACCTTCTCACTGTGCACTTGTATGGCAGGGAGAGATGAAGCAAGCTACCTGACATCTCTTCCCATAAGGACACTAAGCTCATTATGAGGGCCCTATCCCATGACCTCATCTAACCTAATTTCCACTCAGGTCCCATCTCCAAATACCATCACACTGGGAGTCAGGGCTTCATCATATGAATTTGGGGCAGGGGGAATACAATCCACAGCATCTTTCTTCATCATCCTCAGTAAATGATTCTGTGTCTTATTTAACATAGAAATGGAAACAATCAAAAGAAAACATTGGCATCAACCCACTTTCATATCAATGCTTTACACTTGAATTCCTATACTCTGCACCTTTCCTGTTACAGTGGCCAAAATATACATCCTATTGAACCAAATACTCAACTTGTTCATTAAATTTCATGCTTTCCTGTCCACTGAAGAATCTCAGTCCAGCGAATGGCCCTCTTTGTCCTATATTACCAATTTTCCCTCTCTACCGACTCTTCCTGTAAACATGCAAACATGTTGTAATATCTCTAGTATCTATAAAAACTCAGCCTTAATTTTACCTTATCCCATAAGTTGCCTTTAGAGAGAAATTCACAATACCTATTCTCTCCATCTCTTCTCTTCCCACTCTCTCTTGGACTCCTCTCAAATGGGCTTTCATTGCCACCACTGGACAAAAATTGCTCTTGACAAGTTCACTAGTGACCTCATCAATAAACCCAACCATCAGTCTCCAACCTATCTAATCTGGTAACAATTAATAATATTAATGATTCCCTCTACCAAAAACTTTCTTCTTGACTTTTAAAACAAAAAGTACTTAAGTCTCCTCCTACTTCATTAGCCATTTTTTCCCTAAGATCTTTTGCTAGACTTTTCTCATTGCACCAACTTCTTAATGTCAGAATGCCTTATAAACTCAATCCTCAGACCTCTTCTCAATTTATACTCCATCCTTAAGTGAGCTCATCCAGTCCCTCAATCTTAAAATCATTCATAACTTGATGATTCCCAAATGTGTAGCCATAGCCCCTGTCTTCAGACTCATATATGCAACTACCTAGTTAACATCCCTACTTAGATGTTATTTGGCATCAAAAGCTTAAAATTCAAAACAAAATTGTTGATTCTTCTTACCCCCCATATAGTTTTCCCCCTGGTATTTCCTTTCTTACTGAATGGCAACTATTCATCCAATTACACAAGACAACAAGTGTGGAATCATCCTGATTCTTCATTCTCCTACATTGAAAGAGCCAATCTATCAGTAAATCTTACTGGTTCTTCTTTCAAAATACATAAAAAATTTATCCACTTCCTACCAACTGGCCCAAGAACTCTTATCATGGACAAATTATAAAAGCCTCATAAGTAATCACTCTGTCTCCAATCTTGTAAGTTCACAGTCTAATCTTTATAAAGTTTCCAAATTTTTAGATTATATCAGATCTATGCTCATAATCCAAAGTCCATGCATAGTCTAAAAATCCCATATCGGGGCGCCTGGGTGGCTCAGTCGGTTAAGCTTCCGACTTCAGCTCAGGTCACAATCTCGTGGTCCGCGAGTTCAAGCCCTGCGTAGGGCTCTGGGCTGATGGCTCAGAGCCTGGAGCCTGCTTCCGATTATGTGTCTCCCTCTCTCTCTGCCCCTCCCCCGTTCATGCTGTGTCTCTTTCTGTCTCAAAAATAAATAAACGTTAAAAAAAATTTTTTTTTAAATAAATAAAAATCCCATATCATGGCACATAGGTAACTATACGACCATATTTCCATTCTCTCCCTTACTTATTTACACTGGACTCCTTGTTATATGTAGAACAATACAAGTGTGGAGGAAAAAAACATATCAAGTGTGCTCCAACTGCAGGATTTCTGCATCTATCATTTCTACTTTTTTGGATTTTTTTTTCCTGCTAAGATAACATCATGGCTAAATAATTACTTCTATCAGGTCTCTTTTAAATGCCATCTCATCCCAAAGCTTTTGTTCAACACCCTTAATAAATCATCACCCCTGCCATTTCTCTTTCCTCTTATTCTGCTTTCTTTTTCTTCATATCACTAATCAAACCTGAAATAGGTGGGGAGCCTGGGTGGCCTGGTTGGTTAAGTGTCTGACTTCAGCTCAGGTCATGACCTCACAGCTTGTGAGTTCAAGCTCCACGTTGGGCTCTGCACTGACAGCTCAGAGCCTGAAGCCTGCTTCGGATTCTGTGTTTCTCTCTCTGCACTGCCCCCCCGCCCTGCCCCGCAAATTAAATAAACATTAAAAAATTTAAAAAAAAAAAAAAAACAAATAGCATGAACTGCATAGATTTGAAACTAGTTTCCCATGTCTCATTGAAACCACGCACTGTTATGACTCTGGGTGACTTCCTTACCTTTCTATGATGAATTTTCCACATCTTTAAAATAAGCATAAAATAGAATCTACCTCACAGAGCTGTTTAGTCATGGGTTTTAAACATGTTTGTGAGAGAGAGAGAGAAAGAGAGGAACAAAAGCACTTAGAGAAATGAGTATGTGGCATATAAGCATTACATATACATTAATGCTAGAATAAATATCATTATTTGTCTCCTCCCTTAAGAATGTAAGCTCAGTGAAAGCAGTACTTTTATCTCTCTTGTTCCTCATTGTATCCCTAGTATTTAGAATACTAACTTCACATATTTATTGAATGAATTTTTTACTGGTCACTTTCACTTAAATTTGAATAATTGAGTCTTTTGACTCTTCTTAGTATCCAAAGCTATCAACTATAAAAATATTTTCTTACCTTCCTATATTTACTATTCAAATATATGTTTTACATACTTTTTAATTGACTAGAACTTTTCTATTGTTATTTTTTTGAAAGAGAGGGCAAGAGAGTGCACACATAAGAAGGGTAGAGAGAGAAACCCATGGGGCTCATAAGTCATGGGATTTGATCTCATGAGCCATGAAATCATGACCTGAGCTGAAACCAAGAGCTTGATGCTTAACTGACTGAGCCACCCAGGCTCCCCTACACTTCTTTTTAATGTAATACAGTGGTAAGACTTTATTTTGGTGTTGTTTGTTTGTTTGTTTTCTCATTTAGCCTGGTAGGAGTAGTGAGGGTTTCTGTGTGGTAGCCAGCTGTGCAATCTAAGCACATGGGCTCAGATCATACGGACATGAGCTCAACTTCCAGCTCTAATTTACCAGCCCACTGTCATTGAGCAGGATACTAACTCTGCCTGATTCTACTTACCTTTATATTTCCTCAAAGGTTAACTGTAAAAGTTGAATAAAACAAAAACGATAATGTAAGTGAAGTGATTCACAAAATATCTAACATACATTACAAGGTGAATAAATTTCAGGTGTCTCTTTCCCATTACCCTTCTTTTTTTTTTAATCATACTGAATCCTCATAGTCAATTGTTTGACATGTATGCATACAAAATGTACTAAATGTTACTCATTAATCCGGCCACTGAGATAGAAGTTCTCACAGTCTGGTATGAGATCATTAAACAACTAATTATAGTGTAATACAAAATGTGCCTGAGAGCAGATGTTCAATTATTGTTTAGTGAATAAATGAACAAACGGTTAAGTATAAAGCTTAACCTATAGTATATATCTCTTTCTAGAGATTTAAATTTATTATTTATCCTTTATCAGCAAAGACTAAAAATTTCAGCTCCTGTAAATATAGCACAGTATACCTTATGTATGTCTGTGGCTAGAAATGGGAAGGGGAAGATATGGGAGATGGAAAATGGAGTATGTAGACCCTCAAATAGTAAAATGACATCATGGTTTTGGTGCCTTATTAAAGAAAAAGAAGGGTTTCAAAATAGAAAAAAAATTTCAGTAATTTGCTCTTATAAACATCCAATTCCATCCTTGGCCATATATTCAAATAGTTCCACAAGAAAGTGCCATTAGCACAAAATAAAATGTTTCATAAGACTTCTAAATACTTTGTTTCCTTTTCTGAGTTTCCAATAAGAACTTAATTGTGAGATAAGGCACAAGTACAAAATACCATCCTGATATTTTTCCAGTTTCAGAAAAACAGACATTAAAGTTAAACCAAAAAATATATTCACCTATCATCATCCATCGTTACTTAGAAAGCAATAGTTGCCTATCCAAACAGAGTTGATTGATCGTAGTTTTTCAAAACACACATGAATGGTTTTGGACAGATGTTTCATCAATGATAAATTGGCCTTGAGGGAAAAATGACCACTTTGGACAAAAGCCACATACCCACATATTAGTTTCAGCAGCACTCATTTGAAACTGTTTTCTAATCTTAAATTTCTAAGTTAACTTCTGTAAAAATAAATATTAAGAAAGTTTTAAAATTAGGTTTAAATAAATCCTCTAAAGGCTAAGATGACAGTTTTAAGTAACCTACTAATCAACTTTCCAATTTTTATGGCAATAATGTTATTGGCAATATTTTACCAAGCGGTTGATGACATCAACCACAAAACCCTGTTTGTAAATACATATTATCACATTAAGGGGACACTTTTGATTTTTAGAAGCATTCCATTTAAGTTCTGGCCTTAAACTGACTAATACTTTTTCTTGCACTGGTTGTATTTCCCTCTCTTTTTTAATTTTTAAATGATTTTTTAAATTTTTTTTTTAATTTTTTTTCTTCGTTTTTTTATTTATTTTTGGGACAGAGAGAGACCGAGCATGAACGGGGGAGGGGCAGAGAGAGAGGGAGACACAGAATCAGAAACAGGCTCCAGGCTCTGAGCCATCAGCCCAGAGCCTGACGCGGGGCTCGAACTCACCGGACCGCGAGATCCTGACCTGGCTGAAGTCGGACGCTCAACCGACTGCGCCACCCAGGCGCCCCAATGATTTTTTAAATTTTTAAGATTTGAATGTAAATTTCAGTGAACACACAGTGTAATATTAGTTCCAAGTGTACAGTATAGTGATTCAACGCTTCCATACACCACCCAGTGCTCATCAGAACAATGCACTCCTTCATCCCCATCACCTATTTAACTCACCCCCCCACCTCCATTTTAGTTTTGACAATACACAGTGGGAACTGTGGGAAATATTCCAATCAAAATTAAAGACTCTGATTGGCTAAGATTAGCATGGCTAGTACCAAAAGGTGTGAAATTATCTCTTAGATATTCTTCAGAAAGTAGGGTGGAAGAAAGATATGTAATAGCTTTCAAAAATGTTTCCAAGAGAAATTCAAGAATTTCATAGCTAAGTAGTCACTAATTATTGAGATGTTTCTGCTAAATTCATGTTAAATGTTCTCTACCATAGAATTTGACACTCACACATATCACCACACAAAACAATGAGGGCTCATGATGAACTTATCTCAGTGTACCCACCCCATCTTCACAAATTGTTTTCTTGGTCAAATAGTTCATAGTTTAAATGGTAAAGATGATCTAGCCATTTCTGGAGAGTTTGCTATTCTGTTTGACTTTAAAATTTGTATACTTAATACCTCTCAAAGAATATTCTTGTGAGGGAGAAGGGATGAGCTGTGATAACCTAATCAGGTTTGATCTCCCTACTTATCACTGTTTCAGAAACCTCACAGCATTATGGAAATAACTCCCCTTAGTAAACTTTGGCCAAGGCCATCCATGCCTCTCTCCCACCTGCTGAGGAAGATCAGAATGTCCAAGATCTTAGATTCAAAAAGAACACTATAAAGAGTCTGATTCAAAACTGGCAAATTGAACCCTTCTCACTGTTGTCCAAAACAATGACCTGAGCTTCCCTCCTCTTCACCAGGTCAACCCCTGCCCAACCTTTGAGCCTCTCTGGCTTCTCCTCTGGAAATTCTTCATTGACTGACAAGTGCTTATCCTGGGAGTTCACTTAGAATCTTTGCTCACCTCAATCAATTTCTCAGGACATTTACCAAATAATATTGGGTAGTTCAGATGTACACTATTCCCTCATCCTCATAGTTGAATCACACTCCCCACCCACCCCCCAAAAAAACCACTGTGTAAATTGGTTTACATTGGACATTTTACCATTTACAACTTTAAAATTCTGCGTAGGTATCTATCTGCTTTAAAATCACCTTCTTTACCATTCTCCTTCTGACAGCATTCTGGCCTCCAGAATTCTGTCTCTATTCTGCAGAGCAATTCCACTTACAAGCATATCAGGTAATTTTGAGTCTTTGACAAAGCAAGATCATGCAAACAGTATCTACCCTCTCCAGAGGGCAATTTGTCTATTCCAGTGTTTCCTGATTATACTCGTTGAAATCTTTTCCTATCTGATGAAAGAAAAATAACATCAGGACTCTGCAGTTGTTTGTTCTGGAGCTCTACCAGTGTGGTTACCTTTTATGTTTCTACTTTATTTCCCATCCCATCTCCAGCAAATGGTTCCTTACCCTATACTGTCTTTACACCTATTCTCTACCTCACGGTCACTGCTTACTTATAGTTTCTAATTCCCTCATAACTTCAGCCTGTACATTCGATCACTATGGCCTCTCTGACTTTTGAACTTCTCCCAATACTACCTACTTCAAATATTCAAACTAAGAAAGCTGATCACCTAGCTTATCCTTTAAATCTGGTCCTATCACAGCTTATTGGCCACCATATGGATTGACTGTCCTTTGTTCAAGGCCTAGCCCTGGTCCTCCAGTCATCCATAGTTTTGATTATTCCATGGTACAAAGGGGATCATCCAGCCTCACACCTTCTGCAGCTCTTGCTGATGGCTTATTCTTCTTAGATTGGACCAGAGAGAAGCGACTATTAGTTATGCCAATTGCAGTTTCTTCTTCACTATTGTAATAGATGTGTGGTCCCCAAACTCCAGCTCTAGGAGCCACACTCCTGTGAGTGTGGCTGTTAAACACTCATAGCTTTCCCCCTTTTCCAGGGAACTTTCTTCAGCTGATAGAGCTGCCTCACCCCCAGCACACACACCGGATTGCTGCTCTTTTCCCTTTTCAGCCTAATTATCCTGCCTTACATCCTCTTACAGATTTTTTTCTGAAGAGCTCTCCCTCAAGATATCTGCATCTGAATTCTTGTGTCATATTCTGCATCTAAAGAACATAACCTCAAAAACCTAAATAAACTAAGCTCCCTTTGCAACTCTATTGGAAACCAGTGATTCTGCCAGCAACTTCTGATAGAAATAACCTTATATTTTGAAATCCAGAATTGAGATTCTATTTTGATTTTAGACACGCTATCATTCTAATGGAGATGTAAAATTACATAATTCATCTATAAATAATGTGTATAAGTTTGTGGTGAAATTGAATGAAATGAACTATAACAGGTTTGGCAATTGTATATATAGATCATATTTTTAATCAAATTTCCAGTACTCAAATTATTTTATATTATTCAGATATAACTGACATAGAACATTAGTTTTGGTTGTACAACATAATGATTCAATGTTTGTATACATTGCAAAATGACCACATTAGTACGTCTAGTCAACATCCATCACCACACATATTTCCAAATATTTTTTTCTTAAATGAAAACATTTAAAATTTACTCTTTTAGTGGCTTTGAAATATACAATACAGTATTAACTATAATCACCGTGTTGTACATTACCTCCACGACTTATTTATTTTATAAATGGTAGTTTATACCTTTTGACTCCCTTCACTCATTTGCCCATGGCAACAATCAATCTATTCTCTTTATGAGTTTGGCTTTCTATTTAATTTCACAAATAAGTGATATCCCGCAATATTTGTCACTCTCTGACTGACTTCAATTAGCATAATATTCTCAAGCTCCATCCATGTTGTTGCAGATGGCAAAGTTTCTTTTATGGCTTAATAATATTCCACTGAATACATATGGGACATTTTTTTATCCATTTATCCACCAATGGACATTTACATTGTTCTCATGTCTTGCCTGTTGTAAATATGCTTTAGTGAATGTAAAAGTATAGGTGTGTTTGAGGTATTGTTTTTGATTCTTTTGGACAAATAACTAAAATTGCTGGATCATATGGTAGTTCTATTTTTAATTTTTGGGGGGACCTGCATACTGTTTTCCATAGTGGCTGCACCAATTCACATTACTATCAACAATGCAGAAAGATTCCCTTTCCTCCATATCATTGTCAACTCTTGTTACTTCTTGTATTTTTCATAATAGCCTAACAGATGTGAGGTGATACCTCATTGTGGTTTTGATTTGCATTCCCCTGATTTGTGATGTTGAGCACTTTTTCACATACCTGTTTGACATTTGTATGTTTTCTTTAGAAAAATATTTATTCAGATCCTCTGCCCATTTTTAATTTTTTTTTTGGTATTTAATTATATGAGTTTTTATATATGTTGGATCTATCCATTATCAGATATATGGTTTGCAAATATTTTTTCCCATTCTGTAGGTTGCCTTTTCATTTTGTTGATGAAAGAGATGATTTCCTTTTTTGTGCAGAAGCTTTTAGTTTAGTTTGGTTTTCTTAGAAGCTTTTAGTTTGATGTAGTTCCCACCTGTGTTTTTTTTTCCTTTGCTGCCTTTGCATTTGGTGTCAAACCCAAAAAATCATCACCAAGACCTTTATTAAGGAGCTTACCACCTATGCTTTCTTCTAGAAGTTTTATGGTTTCATGTCTTACATTCAAGTCTTCAATCTATTCTGAGCTAAATTTTGTATATAGTGTAAGATAGGGATTCTGTTTCAGGGAGCCTGGGTGGCTCAGTTAAGCATCCAACTTCAGCTCAGGTCATGATCTCACGGTTTGTAAGTTCAAGCTCCACACTGGGCTGTGTGCTGACAGATAGGAGCCTAGAGCCTGCTTCAGATTCTGTCTCCCTCTTTCTCTGCCCCTCCCCCCTCTCAAAAATAAACAAACATTTAAAAAAAAAAAGATAGGGGTCCTGTTTCATTTTTTGCATGTGGCTGCCTAGTTTCCCCAACATCATTTATTGAAGAGAGTATTCTTTCCCCATTATATATCCTTTACTCATTTTTAATTTAATTTTTATAAGATATAACTGATGTACAATATTATATTAGTTTTGGATATACAGCAGGATAATTAGATATTTGTATATGCTGTGAAATGATTACCACTGCAGGTCTAGTTAACATCCATCACCACAGTTATAGAATTTTTTTAAGAGAAATTTATTTTGACTTTTAAAAATTTTATTTCCAGTTAGATAACATACAGTGTTATTAGTTTCAGGTGTACAATATGATTCAACAATTCCATACATCATCTGGTGCTCATCATAATAAGTGCACTCCTTAATTCCCATCACCTACTTAACCCATCCACCTTCCCTCTGGTAATCATCAGTTTGTTGTCTATAACTAAGAAGGTATTTCTTGATTTGGCTCTTTTTTCCCCTTTGCTCATTTGTTTCTTAAATTCCACATAAGAGTGAAATCATACGGTACTTGTCTTTCTCTGACTTATTTTGCTTAGCATTATACTCTCTGACTCCATCCATGTCATTGCAAATGGCAAGATACCGTTCTTTTATATGGTTGAATAATATTCCTGTGTGTGTGTATCAATGGACACTTGGGCTGCTTCTATATCTTGGCTATTGTAAATGATACTTCTATAAACAAGGGTCCACGTATCCCTTTGAATTAGTGTTTTTGTATTCTTTGGGTAAATACCCAGTGACACAATTACTGGATCATAAGTAGTTCTATTTTTATTTTTAAGCTAAGGATTTGAGAGAAAGAGAGAGCATGCAAGCAGGGGAGGGGAAGAGAGAGAAGGAATCCCAGAGAGAGAACCCCAAGCAGGTTTTGCACTGTCAGTGCAGAGCCCGATGCAGGGCTCAAACTCAGGAACCATGAGATCGTGACCTAAGCTAAAATCAACAGTCACAGGCTTAACCGACTGAGCCATCCAGCTGCCCTTGTAGTTCTATTTTTTATCTTTTTGAGGAATATTCATACTGTTTTCCATAGTGGGGGCAGTAGCTTGCATCCCCACCAACACAATTGTTCCTTTATCTCCACATCCTCACCAACACCTATTGTCTCTGTGTTGTTGATTTTAGACATTGAGACAGGTGTGAGGTGATATCTCCTTATAGTTTTGATTTGCATTTCCCTGATAGTAAGTAATGATAAACATCTTTTTATGTATCTCTTGGCTCTCTATATGTCTTTTTTGGAGAAATGTCTGTTTCTGTGTTCTGTCCATTTTTAACTAGATTATTTGGTGTTTAGGTATTGAGTTTTATAAGTTCTTTATATATTTTGTGTACTAACCCTTTATTGGATATGCCATTTGCAAGTATCTTCTCCCATTTCATTGATTGCCTTTTAGTTTTGATTATTGCCTTCACTGGGCAGAAGCTTTTTATTTTGATGTAATCCCAATAGTTTATTTTTGCTTTTGTTTCTCCAGCCTCAGGAGACACATCTAGAAAAAAGTTGGTTTAGCTGATGTCAAAGAAGTTACTGTCTGTGTACTCTTTTAGGATATTTAAGGTTTCCAGTCTAACATTTAGGTCTTTAAGCAATTTTGAATTTATTTTTGTGTATGTGTAAGAAAGTGGTCCAGTTTATTTCTTTTGCATGGTGCTATCTAGTTTTCCCAACACCATTTGCTGAAGAGACTGTCTTTTTCCCATTGGATATCCTTTCCTGCTTTGTCGAAAATGAATTGACCATATAGTTGTGGGTTTACATCTGGATGTTCAATTCCGTTCTATTGATCTGTGACGTATTGTAGCACCATACTGTTTTGATTACCACAGCTTTGTAATATAACTTGAAGTTCAGAATTATTATGCCTCCAACTTTGCTTTTCTTTTTCAAGATTGCTTTGGCAATTTTAAGATTGTTTTAGTTCTGTGAAAAATGCTCCTGGTATTTTGATAGGGATTGCATTAAGTGTGTAGATTGCTTTGGGTAGTATAGACATTTTAACAATATTTGTTCTTTGAATCCATGAGCATGGAATGTTTTCCCATTTGCATCATTTTCAATTTTCTTCATCAGTGTTTTATATTTTTCAGAGAAGAGGGCTTTCACCTCTTTGATTAGGTTTCATCCTAGGTATCTTATTATATTTGATATCTGTATAAATTAAAAGGGAGATTATAAATGGGATAGTTTTCTTAATTTCTCTTTCTGCTGCTTCATTGCTAGTGTATGGAAATGCAGCAGATTTCTTTATGTTTATTTTGTATCTGTGACTTTACTGAATTTGTTGATAAGTTCTAGCAGTTTTTCAGTGGAGTCTTTTGGGTTTTCTATTTGTAGTATCATATCATCTGTGAAAGTTTTACTTCTCCCTTACTGATTTGGATGACTTTTATTTCTTTTTGTTGTTGACTGCTGTGGCTAGGACTTTCAGTACTATGTTGAATAAAAGTGGTAAGAGTGGATATCCTTATCTTTTTCCTGATCTTTAGAGAAAGGCTGTCATTTTTTTCCCTGTTGAGTATGATATTAGCTGTGGGTTTTTCATATATGGCCTTTATTGTCTTAAGGTATGTCCCCTCTAAATATACTTTGTTGAAGGTTTTTATCATGAATGAATGTCATACTTTGTTAAGTGCTTTTTCTGCATCTATTGAAAGTATCACATATCCTTATGTTTTCTTTTATTAATGTGATGTGTATCATGTTCATTTGAAAATATTGAACCATACTTGCAACACAGGAATAAATCCCACAGAATTGTGGTGAATGATTTTTTTTAATGTATTGTTGGATTCAGTTTCCTAGTATTTTGTTGAAGATTTTTGCATCTATGTTCATCGGGAATATTGGCCAATACTTCTCTTTTTTTTTTTTTTTTTTTTAGTGTTTAGTGGTGTCTTTATCTGGTTTTAATAATAGGATAATGCTGTTGTCATAGAATTAACTGTGAACTTTTCTTTCCATTTCAGTTTTTGGAATAGTTTGAGAAGAATAGCTATTAATTCTTCTTTAAATGTTTGGTAGCATTCACTTATGAAGCCATCTGGTCGTAGACTTTGTTGGGAGTTTTTGATTACTGATTCAATGTCTTATTGGTTATCAGTCTGTTCAAATGTTATATTTCTTCATGTTTCAGTTTTGGCAGTTTATGTGTTTCTAGGAATTTATCCGTTTCTTCCAGGTTGTCCACTTTGTTGGCATGTAGTTATTCCTAAGATTCTCTTATAATTATTTGTATTTCTGTGGTATTGGTTGTTATTTTTCCTCTCTCACATGTGATTTTATTTATTTGAGTCTTTGTCTTTTTTGGTTGGTAAATATGGCTAGAGGTTTATCAATTTTACTGATTTTTTCCCCCAAAGTATCAGCTCCTGGTTTCACTGATCTGTTCTATTAGGGTTTTGTTTTGTTTTTAGTTTCCATGTCATTTATTTCTGCTCTAATCTTTATTATTTACTTCTGCCAGTTTTAGGTTTTATTTGTTCTTTTTCTAGCTCCTTTAGGTGTAGGTTAGGTTTGAGATTTTTCTTGCTTCTTGAGATAGGCTTATATTGCTATAAATTTCCCTCTTACAACAGCTTTTGCTGCATCCCAAAGGTTTTGGGCCATTTTGTTTTCATTTGTTTCCATGTACTTTTTATTCGTTAATTTCCTAGTTAACCCAATTTTTGTTTAGTAGTATGTTATTTAACCTCCATGTATCTTTGTTCTTTCCAGTTTTTTTGGGGGGATCAACTTCTAGTTTCATAGTACTGTGGTCAGAAAAAATGCATGGTATAACTTACATCTTCTTGAATTTGTTGAGGCTTGTTTTAAGGCCTAATATGTGATCTATTCTGGAGAATTTTCTGTATGTGAAAAAAAAATGTGTATTCTGCTGTTTTAGGGTGGAATGTTCTTAATATATCCGTTAAATCCATGTCTTCCAGCGTGTCCTTCAAAGCCATTGTTTTCTTGATTTTCTGTTTTGATGATTTCTCCATTGTTGTGAGTGGGATATTCAAGTCCCTTATTATTGTATTATTATGGATTAGTGATTTTGTTATTATTTTATGTATTTGGGTGCTTCTATGTTTGGTGCATAAATACTTATAATTGTTACGTTTTCTTGTTGAATTTGTCTGCTTTATGATTAGATGGAGTCCTTCTTTGTCCTTGTTACAGTCTTTGTTTTAAAGTCTATTTTGTACAACATAAGTATTGCTACACCAGCTTTCTTTTGACATTCATTGATATGAAAGATATTTCCCTATCCCCTCACTTTCAATCTACTGGTGTCTTTAGGTCTAAAATGAGTCTCCTTTAGGCAACATATACATTGGTCTTTTTTTATCCGTTGTGTCACCCTCTGTCTTTTGATTGGAGTGTTTCTTTCATTTCCGTTCAAAGTAATTTTTTTTAATGTTTATTTTTGAAAGATAGAGACAGAGTGTGAGTGGGGAGGGGCAGAGGAAGAGAGGGAGACACAGAATCTGAAACAAGCTCCAGGCTCTGAGCTGTCAGCACAGAGCCTGACGCAGGGCTCAAACTCTGGAATGGTAAGATTATGACCTAGGCTGAAGTTAGATGCTTAACCAACTGAGCCACCCAGGCACCCCCGAAGTAATTACTGATATGTGTCTATTGTTATTTTGTTATTTGTTTTGTGGTTGTTTTTGAAGATTTTTCTTTGATCCTTTTTTGTCTTTCTTTCATGGTTGGCTGATTTCCGTTAGTGATATATTTGGATTTCTTTCTCTTCATTCTTTGCATATATATTAGTGGCTTTTGAAATATGGTTACCTATAGGTTTGTATATAACCTCTTCTGCATATAGCAGTCTAAATTAAGTTGATGGTCATTTAAGTTTGAACACATTCTTTATTCCTCTCCTCCCCATGTTTTATGTATATGTTATCATATTTTACATCATTTTATTTTGTTGCTCCTTGACTGATATTTTACATAAATATTCATGTTTACTTCTTTTGTGTTTCCTACATTTATACTATCACTTTTGGTCTGTTCTTTCCACTCAACCAATCCTCTTTAATATTTCATTCAGGGCTAGTTTAGTGGTCATGAATTCCTCTAGTTTTTGTTTGTCTGGGAAACTCTCTCTCTCCTTCTATTCTGAATGATGACCTTTCTGGATAGATATTCTTGACTGCAGATTTTTCCCATACAGCACCTTGAATATATCATGTCACTCCCTTCTGGCTTGGAAAGTTTCTGCTGAAAATTCTCCTGCTAGTCTTATGGAGGATCCCTTGTATGTAGTATCTTCTTTTGTCTTGCTACTGTTAAAATGTTTTCTTCATCACTATATTTTTCAAATTTAATTACAATATGTCTTGGTGTGGATCTGCTTTTGTTGATTTTTATGGGGATTCTCTGGACTCCTGGATCTGAATATCTGTTTCCTTCCCCAAATTAAGGAACTTTTTGGCTATTATTTCTTTAAATATACTTTCTGTCCCTTCTTTCCTTCTGGGATTCCTATATTATGAATATTACACTTGATGGAGTCAGAGTTCCCTAAGTCTATTCTTTGGCACAATTTTTTTGTCTCTTGTTCAGCCTTATTACTTTCTATTACTCTGTCTTCTACATGATTTTTTCCTCTGTGCTTCTAGCCTGTTCTTCATTCCATCAAGCATGTTTCTCATTTCATTTACTGAGCCTTTTATCTCTGCTGTTATTCCTTATGTCTTTGTTAAGGGTCTCACTTGTGTCTTCCACTTTTTTCTCAATTCCAGTAAGTATCCTTACGATCATTGCTTTCAATATGTTATCATACTCCATGAGGTGGAGTGCCTGGGTGGCTCTGTTGATTGGGCATCTGACTTTGGCTCAGGTCATGATCTCTCAGTTTATGGGTTTGAGCCCCATGTCAGGTTCTGTGCTGACAGCTCAGAGCCTGGAGCCTACTTCAAATTCTGCATCTCCCTCTCTTTCTGTCCCCCCACCCCCAATGCTCACGCTCTATCCCTCTCAAAAATAAACAAACATTAAAAAAAATTAAAAAGAATACTCCATGAGGCATGTTACTTATACGTTTTGCTTAGATCTCTGGCCCTGGTCTTGTCCTGTTCTTTGGGATAAATTTCTCTGTCTTCTTATTTTGTCTAAGTGCCTATTTCTCTGTGTAGGTTAGTATTTGTTGACATGTAATTGTACATAGTAGTCTCTTATCCTTTGTATGTCTATGGTACCAGTTGTAAAATTTCCTCTTTTGTTTCTGATTTTATTTGAGTCCCCCTTTTTTTGTTTCTCTATGGGTCTAGCTAAAGTTTTGTCAATTTTATGTTTTCAAAACTGATAATTTTATTAATCTTTTTAATTGTCTTTTTACTCTCTATTTCATTTATTTCTGCTCTGTTTATTTCCTTCCTTCTACTAACTTTGAGATTCATTTTTTTTATAGTTCCTTAGAGTGTAAAGCACCTTGGTTTTTTTTTCTTATATTTGATATAGACACTTATCACTATGAGTTTCCTTCTTAGAACTGCTTCTGTTGTGTCCCATAAAGTTTGATAGGTTTACTTCTTTTTTCATTTGTCTCAAGGTGGTTTTTGATTTCTCTTTTGATTTCTTCATTGACTTATGGGTTTTATAGTGGCATGTTTCATGTATTTGTAAATTTGCTAATTTTATTTATGTGACTGATTCCTTGTTTCACACTTCATGATCCAAATGATTTCTCTCTTTGATTTCTTCATTGACTCATTGGTTTTATAGTAGCATGTTTGACGTATTTGTAAATTTGCCAATTTTCTTTGTGATTGATTTCTTATTTCATACATCATGATCCAAATGATTCTTATTTTAATTTTAAACTTGTTAACACTTGTTTTCCAGCCTAGCATATAGTTTAGATAATGCTCCGTATGTTCTTGGGAATAATGTGTATTCTATTGCTCTTAGATGGAATATTCTGTATAGGTCTGTTAAATCCATCTGATCTAACACATTGTATAAGACCAGTGCTTCCTTATTGATTTTCTGTCTGGATGATCTATCTCTCCCTTTAGGTCTGTTAATATTTGCTTTATGTATTTAGTTGCTCCTATGTTGGATGCATAAATATAAATATTAAGTCCTCCTTTTGGATTGACCCCTTTATCATTATATCATAACCTTCTTTATTATATCCCTTGTGTTAAAGTCTATTTTGTAGCTAAATATAGCTACTCCTGCTTTCTTTGGGTTTCAGTTGCATGGAATACCTTTTTCATCCTTACAGTCTCAGTCTGTGTGTCCTTTTATCTGAATGAGTCTCTTATAGGTAGCATATAAATAGGTCTTTTTGTTTTTGTTTTTACCATTTAGTTACTCTGTCTGGTCATTAGAAAATTTAATCCATTTTCATTTAAATACTGTTATATATGTACTCAAGGCCATTTTTTAAATTAATTTCTAGCTGGTGTAGAATTTTTCTTTTTTTTTTTTTTTTTGCTCTTTTCATTAAAGATTTGATAATTTTCTGTATTGGTAAGCTTATCTTTTGTGTATCTACTTTAGGTTTTTGCAATGTGGCTATAAAAAAAAACTGAGGTTTGCATAAAATATAACTTACATCTATACCAATCTATTTTAAGATAACAACTTTAGTTTAAATGCATTCTAAAGTTCTACATATTTAGTCCCTTCCCTCATGTTTTATGTTTTTGATGTCACAATTTCAGTCATTTTAGCTTGTGTGTACATTAACAAATTATTGTAATTAAACATATCTTGTGTACTTTTGTCTTTTAACCTTCATGCTAGCTTCATAAATTATTAATATTATATAAATTATACATAAGCGTCCCTTACATAGTGCAAATTTGGCCCATCTATACTGTCCCATAAGTCCCTTAAGTAAATCTTTACTCTTTTTCATGTTTTTTAAAAATTTAAGTGCCCAAGGGAGCCTGGGTCATTCATTTGGTTAAGTGACCAACTCTTGGTTTCAGCTCAGGTCATGATCTCATGGTTCATGAGTTCTAGCCCCACGTCCAACTCTGCGCTGTTAGTGCAGATTCTCTCTCTCCCTCTCTCTCTGTTCCTTCCCCCTCTTTCCAGAAAAAAAAAAAACAAAAACATTAAAAACATTTTTGTTGCTCTAATAGGGTGAGTGCCATATCCTTATCTTTGAGCTCACTGATCCTTGCTTCTGCATTATCTTATCTGCTTTATTGTATCTTTCAGTCATTGTATTGTTCAGCTTTGTGACTTACATTTGGTACTTTCTTATATTTTCTCTTGGCTGAAATTTTTACTTTGTTCATTCAGTCTTCTCCTGAGGTCAGTGATCATCTTTATGACCACTGTGGTGAACTCTTTACCAGGTAAATCACTTACCTACATTTTATTGAGAACTTTTACTGAGGTTTTATTTTTTGCCCCATTTGAAATCTATTCCTCTATTTCTTCATTTTCCTTAATTCTCTGTGTTGTTTTCTATGCATTAGATAAACAGCTAACTCTCATAGTCTCCAAGAAATGGTCTCCTGTAAGAGATGAACCTTATTATTTAACTCTGCCCTAGTTCTTGGTCTTTCAAACATTTTCGATTGTGTAAACAGCATCTTTTATTAGCCATTTTTAGTGGTTCCTAGTGGTTGAGGATGTACCAAGACCTCTACATATCCAAAGGAGAGGATCACAGTCAGCACCTAGATTCAGGTTGATTACAAGCCAGACCCTTAGGCAACAGTATTGAAAATATAAAAATATACCTCTTTCAGGAAAAGACTGGGATATTGGCATTTCTGTCTATTCCTTCTGTTCTAAGCTTTGGGGTAATAGCCAGTTAAGACCTGTTTCCTACGTTGCTGCTGTCCTATTAAATCCATAAACATAAGCAGCCAGGATTTCAAGGGATGTGTCCTCTGGGAAGCAGACACAAAAGCTGGAGTACTAGATTTATACATAAACTCCTTTTTCAGAGATACCAGTGACCTGGAGTAGGCAGAGGGGGAATCCAAATAGGGTGCCTGCCATCTTCCTCAGTCTCTGAAGAGGACAGTAATTACCCCAGATGCATATTTAACTAGAAGGCTGTTCTTCAGGCCACAACTATGATGATAAGCTAATAGGCATCTTTCACAGAAACATTAGAGCCCTCACTCTCTTGCCTCTCTGCTTTGCCCTACAGGTGGTATGTAGTTAAGAACTCTTTTTCCATTGGTTACAGTTCTGTGGGACCTATGAGTGTAAGCCCCATTGGTCACCAGAGCCAGGTGATATAGAGGTGTCCCTTCGATGGCAGATGCTAAAATCAAGGTGCCAGAGAAGTGTACAAGTTGCTTTCCAGTAGATATCAGTGACCTGAAGTCAATCTATGCAGAGTATTTCAGTAAGCACCTAGATGTGTGTTAAATTAGATGCCTACCCCTCAGGCTAATGGTTTAAGATAGTCAAATAAGACTCTGGTACAGAATATCTGGGCCCTTTTCAGTCACCTATCCCTGTGCTGGACCTTGGTTCAGGTGAGTCTGTGCACAGGAGCCCTGTAAGTATAGCCATGCTCCCCTTGGACCTGAGCCCTATTGGCTTTCAAAGCTAGATGTTTTAGGGGCTCATTTCTCAGGTGTAAATCTTTAAAGTTGGGGTATTTGATGTGGGATTCAAACCCTTTATGCCTCAGGAAGAAGCTCAGGGTTTTGCATCCCCTCCCTATTGTGCATTCCTGCGTGGAGGGGGAGGGGGGTAGAGTTTATGGCAAGATTGTGTCTCAGCCTCTCCTACCCACTTTGATGTGGGTTTTGGTCTCATTTCCTCAATTTATAGGAGTTGCCAGCCAGATTTTGTTATTGTTTTTCCCTAGAGGAAATTCTTCTCTATGTACCTCTAAATTTGGCATGTCCACAGGTGAGTTCAGGGTCCTCCTATTCCCAGGACTCACATTCTTCTTTTTTTAATTCCAGTTTAGTTAACATACAGTATTGTGTTAGTTTCAGGTGTACAATATAGTAATTAAAAAATTCTGTACATTACTCAGTGCTCATTATAAGTGTACTTTTAATCCCCTTCACCCATCCACCTGCCTACCTTCCCCTGGTAACCATCAGTTTGTTCTCTATAGTTAAGAGTCCATTTTTTGGTTTGTCTCGTCTTGCTTCTTAAATTCCACATATGAGTGAAATCATATGGTATCTGCCTTTTCTGACTTATTTCACTTAGCATTATACTCTCTAGATTCATCCATCCATGTTCTTGCAAATGGCAAGATTTCATTCATGTATGCATATACATACATGGATATATATATAATCTATCTCACATCTTCTCTGTCCACTTGTCTGTTAGTGGATCAGTGGACACTTGGCTTCCATAAATTGGTGGTTATAAATACTACTATAAGAAACACAGGAGTGTATATATCTTTTCAAATTACTGTTTTTACATTCTTTGGGTAATTGACTATTCTTCAGTAGTAGAATTAGTGGATCATATGGTAATTCTATTTTTAATTTTTTGAGGAACCTCCACAGTGGCTATACCAGTTTGCATTCCCACCAGCAGTGCATGAGGGTTCCTTTTTCTCCACATCTTCACCAGTATTGTTGCTTCTTGTGTTTGATTTTAGCCATCCTGACAGGTGTGAAATAATATCTCTTTGTGGTTTTGATTCGGATTTCCCTGATGAGTGATGATGAGCATCTTTACATATGTCTGTAGGTCATCTTTATGTCTTCTTTGGAGAAATAGATAGTGGGTTTGGGGGTTTTTTTTTTTGGTGCTGAGTTGTATAAGTTCTTTATATATTTTGGATGCCTACCATTTATTGAATATGTCATTTGCAAATATCTTATCCCATTAAGTAGGTAACCTTTTAGTTTTATTGATTGTTTCCTTTGCTGTGCACAAGGTTTTTATTTTGTTGTAGTCCCAATTGTCAATCTTTGCTTTTGTTTCCCTGCCTCAAGAGAGCTACCTAGAAAATGTTGCTAAAGCTGATACCAGGACTCAAATTCTTAAACCAATTAGCCAAGTAGATAAAAAATTAAAATATTTGTAGTTATTTAATAGCAACTCAAAAATGAAAACCTTTTTACAAGTGCTTTAGAAAAATGGAACAAAATAGCCTTAGGAACCTTTCCCACCACCCCTGTCAGAAACAGTAGACAAAGAAGATAAAGATGGATTTAAAGGAACCAAAATAGAATTTTACATTATACAGATTTTAAAAGTTGGTAATATATGTAGTCTTCTTAAAGATTAACTTTTTTTTCCAAAGAAGAATGATGATTTGTCTCTTTCACTAAACATCAGTATGTTTGATAAAGTGGTTTGCAATGACTAGTTTATAGTCTACTTCGTAATTCAAAGAAAGAATTCTCATGTATAAAATGTCCCTTTTTATTTCTATAACTATTTCCAGCAATAAATTGGTTAAGGGGGATACTTAGTTTCAAGCATCATTTAAAGATATGAAAAGTTTATGCCTTAATCTTCATTCTATTGTCAACTTGAATTGTGTCATTACCATAACTATTTTTGAAATCTCTAGAAAACTTTTTCTCTTTAGACAAATAATGAACCTTAGGTTCCTGTTGTTTAGTGATCCCACTATCCAATGCTTTCTCAACAATTAATTAGCTTGCTTTGAATTGGTTTTAGATTCCAAGCAATACTGTTTTTTTTTTTAATTTATTCTGAAATATAACACAGGCCAAGCATGTTCCAAGGAGATATTCTTCCATTGTCTTCCAGTCTCTCTATACTATAACAATTGTAGAGCTTATATTCTACATTTTGAATTCCTCTACCTGGAGTCAGAGTGTTTAAGACAGATTCCCTCCAGTTAACAGTTCATTTATGCATTTGAGAAAGGAAAACCTTTGTCAAATAATATCATCAATGAAACATAAATACTTGTACACATCCAGTAAAGCAGGACACTAATCATCAAAGCAATTGAGTTGCTCATGTGGTGTGTTTTGAGCTTATGTTATTATAGGTATCTCTATCTCACTGTAATAGAAAACAAACCTTACAAATAAGCCTCTGTCGACTACGAAGAATTGGCTTACTGGTCCTCTTTTCCATGTGCTTTCTAAAAAGCAGTTTCTTCCAAACAACTAGAAAACTAAAAATTATATTTCAAATTCCCTTGTGACTAGGGTTTTAGATACAGTTTATCAATGAGATCGATTTAGGCCAAGTCCACAAGATGGAAGTGGAGTAAAAGCCAATGTATTGCCCTTTTCTGGGGACAGTCTTAGCTGGAGATGTTGAGTCTTTTTGAAATGGTGCTCCAGTGCCCACTCGCTAACATAGGGGTGCCCAGCAGCAATTGCTAGGTGCTGTGGTGGCCTTGTGATTCCTACCCCTTGCTTGCGGCAGAGGAAGCAGCTTCTTTGATGGTGGGTTCCTTGTTGCTGGTCTGAGACTCAATCCAAGAGGCCCTTCCTAGGAACTACTTCTTTGTTTTGAATCCTTCTCTGCTTCAAAACACTAGAGTTTTGCTTCTTATAATTGTATTCTGACTGTAGATACTGTCTTAGCTGTTATTTTCTAAGCTGTTTTTCCTGAGGTGTACTTAAGGTAAATCAGAAAGTTCCAATTATAAGTGTGAAAGCACTTCAAAAATATTTGGCCATTGAAATTCAAACTTTACTCTGGCTTCCAGCAGTTGGTGAATGGGTGATAACTGATCAATCATGCTGATAGAAAGTATGACAAGTTGCAAAGAGCAGAACCTTTGAAGTCAGACAAGAATACACACAGTCTAGTGGGTTCTCAGTTGTAGGTACAGTGTCTGGACATGGTAGCAAAATTAAAGAAGAAACTTCATCTTTACATAAAGACAAAAGTCTCATAGTCCTCACTAGAAGTTATGCCTGGGAAGTTAAGTCATGCCAGGCTAGACCAGGTGGTAGACTCCTAACATAGTAAAGAGAGAGCAGCCTTTGGAAGGCAACAGTCCTCAGGTCTTCCATCAACTTGGCTACTAACTGACTGCTTGACCTTTACCATTTTCTTTAGTCTTTGAGCTTCAGTTTCCACAGCCACAAAATGCTCACAGGATTGTTTTATTAGAAGTATAAATAAAGGATGAAAAGCACCTGTAATATCTGGCACATAACAGGTATTCAAAGTGGTTAGGAACTATTATTCCCTCAGCTTTCAAGGGAAAAGTGAATCCAGTCTTGTTCACACAGAAGCAGAAATAAGAAAATAAGAGACTAAACAGAAGAAAGAGAAAAGATAAATAGAAAGATATACAGCCAGAAGGGCTAATGTTGTCTCATAGGCCCTGAGATGCAGGGAAAAAGGAAACATTCTCCTATGGTGAGAAGAAAGGAAATAAAGTAGTCTGGAGCCACAAAGAATCCAGGGTAAGGCCCTCCTGCTGCATTAGCGCTGGGTGACTGTAAAAACATGAGGTCTGCTCTCAGCGGTAGAGGTATGCATCGTGGTTTCTATTATAATTCTGTTTTTACTCAAAACTTGCCAAAAATTTTCTTTTGAGGTGAAACTCTCCAGCATTTTCTACAGCTCAGATTGATTATTTGAAGTAGCATTGGGAGAAAGTAACAACATATTTGTTATTAAAATGCAAGGAGGTGGGAGAAAAGACACAAAATTTTAAGATGTCCCTTATATAAAGGCTAACACCATGTTGGATTGTCCATACGAATCATTAAAAAGTTGTATTTTTTATTGAAATTCAGTTGTAAAAGAGCTTCACAGTGAGAAGTTTTGTGTTCCTTTTAAAGTTCTGAATACGGACAATACTGACTAAAATATCTAATATGAACTCCATGAGGAGTAGCAACCATATTGTGTTTATTTGTGCCAGCATGGCACATGTACATTGTGTCCACAGCCTACGCACATGGATTCCTACAGCCAGAACACCAAAAAAGAAACTGGTTCATTCTGTTAAATCTGTTAAATTGTTGGTCAGAGAAACAAAGCATTGTTTGCTCATGGAAATTGAACTTGTTTGTATATAGGAGATCTAGTCGTCTACTTAATTTAAATTTACATCACTTTAAAAACTGTTGAAATAGCATAGTATATGCATAATTATTATTATACACTCTTTATAAATGGATTTAATTATACTTGTAGGAATGACTTTGTTCCATAAAGTTCAATCTTCATCTGGTGCCATTTTTCTTTAAGAGTTTCCTTGGTCATGGGCACCTGGGTGGCACAGTCGTTTAACCATCCAACTCTTGATTTGGGTTCAGGTCATGATCTCACAGTTTGATGGGTTGAAGCCCCACATCGGGCTCTGCCCTGACCCTGCAGAGCCTGCTTGGGATTCTCTCTCTCCTTTCTCTGCCCCATGTGTTCTCTCTGTCTCTCTCAAAATAAATAAACTTAAAAAAAGTATTTAGAAAAAAAAAAGTTTCTTTGGTCAGGCAGACCAAGGCTTAGCTTAGAAGAATGATGCTACCTGGGGAAGCCATGTGCTCAGACACACAGGTGATATGGATACAACTTTGAGGTCCAGCTTAATTTAGAATGCTGCTCCATGCATATTTTTGAACAGATTAGGAGTTTGGGAATGAGGCACTGCTATTGAACCATGATGGTATTAAGTGACTGACTGGTTGCTGGCACTCTACAGATCAGAAATCTCACAGAGACAGCAAGGAAGTGCTATACAATCTCCTCCACTCTGACCGTGCTCTCATCTCAGATTCAACACTACCAGTCACTCTAACTCTGTAATTCATTGCATTTTCTTATTTCCTTTCCCACTACTTCTACTTTAAATTAGGTTCTCATTGGGACAGCCAGTGACTCAATCAGTTGAGTGTCCGACTCATGATTTGGGCTCAGGTCATGATCCCAGGATAGTGGGATAAAGCCCCACATTGGGCTCTGTGCTGAACATGGAGCTTAAGATTGTCTTTAAATCAATCAGTCAATCAATCAATCAGGTTGTCATTAATTCCTATCCTAGAATATTTTTGATGAGGGGCAAGCTAAGGGCAAAATACAGGCTAACAGCACCCTCCCCACCACCACCAGGTGGAATATGTGTGATAATCCTCGGACACTTCTGGCTACCCAAGAACAAAGGAAAGGGGTTTAAGTGCTTGCCATGGAAATGTGGGAAACTAAGGCAAATGAAAAATTAAATTCCCTTACTGCCTACAGCCCATTGACAAATCCTTGAAAACTTTAGGAGTTCAGCTGCCTGGATGATGACACTTAGCTAGGGAAAAAAGGGAATCTTGGCTTAACATTATCCTGACACCCCACCAAAATTTCTTTAGAAAGTTCCTTTATCTAAACTCCCCAAGATATATGTTGGCAATCATACTCCAAGCTTATGGCCCCCTGATATACATCTGAAGGGTCCCATGATTGAGGTTTTACTAAAAGATAATAAATGGTGTTTCCCCAGTAACAGCTAGCCCCCTCAAGGTCCTGGAAACCTTGCTTCCAAAATACCTTAGGGATTTACTCTATCCCTAATCCCTTCTCAACCTGAAGGTATATAACCAGTCATGACCCCAGTGCAGCTCTTCCTGCCCATGGGTTCTGTCCCCATACTTTAATAAGACCACTTTTTTTGCACCAAAGATGTCTTCTAGAATTCTTTCTCAGCTGTTGGCTCTGGACCGCCCCATAATCATGCCAAAACGTCATCGTTTTAAGTTTCAAACAATGCTAACAAACCCATCATTTTTACATATATACCACAGGCCTCCTTAAAATTATTTTTCCCAACGGAATTTGAGGCTCCTTAGTTTGTTAATCAAGGATGTCTATGATCTGTCTCCACCACTAACTTTCCAGTCCTTTCTTCCCAAGTCACGTCCCATGCTTTTTACCAGCTTTATCTTTCCTGGAATTTGAGGCTCCTTAGTTTGTTAATCAAGGATGTCTATGATCTGTCTCCACCACTAACTTTCCAGTCCTTTCTTCCCAAGTCACGTCCCATGCTTTTTACCAGCTTTATCTTTCCTGGATTATGACATTCACTTTGTGTTCTCTGTCACATTTCTACAGGCTCAAGTTTTGTCCTGCTCTCAATTCCAGGGTTATTTTCTCCATAATCATCTTTTTCCCTGCAACCAAATGTCATTTCCCTACCCCAATTACTAAAGGGGAGGGAAAAAAATTCCTCTATCCATCATAGATTGTCCATCTTGGGGAATTAGACTAGCCAAAGATCGGTTGGTTAACAAGAGAAAACATGCAGAAGTTTACTAATATTAGCGTCACAAATATACACAAACTTGGATTTATTTTAAGTTAAACAAATGTAAATGGATTTGGGGCTTTTGGGCAAGGAAGAAAGTTCAGGGAAGATGAGCAGAGAAAGTGTGTTTAAAAAAGGAGACATCTCTGCAAGTGCAAATTTCTTTTATCAAAGGAAAACTTAAGCTGTGTTTTTAGAGCTTCTCCTGCTTCTGCTGGTTTTCAGTGGCCTTTAGCTCAAAATAATCCATATGCCAAAGAGGCATATTTGTGGGTGGCATATTCTGGTACCCTTCTGCACATATCATTTATTACCTTAGTAATTCATTTGTTACAAAACATCTCATTTTCCTAACATGTTGAGATTGTCCTAACATAGATTAAACTGGGGAAATTTCCCCTTTCTGCCTCAGCAAGAAAGATATTTTAAAGGGTAGGGGAAAGAATAGAAAAAAAAATAAGGCCCACCTCTTTCAGAAGAGGCTGGGTGTGTGGCTGAGATGGGGTACATTCCAAACTCCAACTCATTTCTATCCTCAGCAGAGAAATATACTTAGAATCACTAAAAGTTGCTTTACTTGACAAATATTGGTATAACTTGGAGGCCTCAATTTCCTGGGAGAAGAAACAGAACAAAGCTATTTCTTAGTTTAAACTAAGAGGAGCGCCAGGATTGGGAAAGTGGAATCTGAGCCTAGGAGTCAGCAGATGCTCATTCCAATCCTGCCCCACTCTTGGGAACTGTGGAAAGGGGCAGGGATAGTCAGCCCCAAAATATGCCTCTGTGGCATAAAGATTATTTTGAGCATCAGTAGAATCTCTGAAAACAAAGTGTAAATTGCCCCTTTGTAAGGGATATTTACATTTATGAAGGAAATCTCCATTCATAAAGGTGTCTCCCTCTTGGTATCTGGAAGAGAAGGTCACTCTAAATCTTCAGAAACTCTTCTCCTTGGAGAAGGGTAACAACTTAAATCTGTATAACAAATCCGACCCTTATTACTACACTTTCCCTGGTAATCTCCCATAACTGGCCTCCCCTCCAAAACATCTTTCTTTTGTCTTTAACTGGAGATAGTATTTAAGGTGGTGGTTTGGACCATTTCAGGTAGTTTAACTTGGTTTTTCTGGGTATCTCCCATATATACAGAAGGTATACATGTTATTAAACTTATTTTTTTCTCCTGTTAGTCTTCTATTATAAAAAGTTCCTCAGCCAGGAACCTAGAAGGATAGAAAGAAAATGATCGATCTTTCCTTACACTCCCCTGTGGCCTGGGAAATAACTGTGCCAGTAGAGTAAAAGAAGGTTTTATAGAGGCATTTTCCCAATGCACCTGGCAGTGCTCTAACAGATGACACAGCTTAGCCCCTGGCTTCACAAGTCCCTGGTGACCCTGCCCAGGAGCTTCAGGAGAGGACAGGCTTTCACATCACTGAAGACCTCAGGCTCTGCACATCGGAATTGAAAATCTGAGGCACATATTCCCAAGGGCAGCACTGGGAGTCTGGCCCTGAGTGTTTGGCCTAGGGGACCTCTGGAAAGGGGATTATTCTGAATTTGCTGCTCCTAATAGGTGAAAACAGAAGTTCAACTCCATCATAGGATAAAATGATGGCTACCCCAATTACAATACCCTTGAGTTGATGGCTTGTCTTGTTCAAAGAGGGCAATGGCACCTTGTACAGCAGCTATTAATTTTTACTAAATAGAAGTTACATAGTTGTGTTTTGGTAATTGATCTTTTCCTGTCTTATACATGCAATTCATCTCCCTTAGACTTGAGTGTAAATGACAGACTAATACATTGCAAATTTTCTTTTCGATGATTTTAAAACATTTGAATGGTAATTTAATTAAAAAATTAATATATATAAAGAAGCATTCTATATACTAGAATAACAGTGAAGAAAAGCCACAGCTCTGTGCCTAAGAAATATGCAATATATTTAGAGAAATGTTCACCATTCACATATGCAACTTCTATTTATTTACTAAAGAAAAATTAGAATCTGCCTGTGTATGAAATACCCAGCTAGGCACAGGATGACCCAAACCTGCCCTGAAGTTAGCAAATGAATAGGTTTAAAAATGACAATATATAATGATAAATTGTGATGAACACCATAAAGAAAACAAATAAAATAAATAGAAAATAACTCTCTCCTTTAGATAGATGAGGAAAGTTCTCCATGAAGATGTGGGGTTGCAGCTGAGACCTGAAGGTGAAGAAGTAATCATTTTTGAGAAGTTAGTCCAGACAGAGAGAACAGTATGTTGAAGGCACCAACGTGTAAGATGTACCTTCCAAATAGATCAATGTATTATAAGGGCATAGGCTATTCTGGTGATAAAGATATTGAATGTATTCCTTTCAACAAGTATCTACTATGTGAGTACAATGAGCTGGAGATAAAATGAGGAATACAGATCTAAAAGAAGTTCTCCTGGAACTTCTAGTCAGGTGAGAAAGGCGCTGAGTGTGCATTTCAGGTGTGATGGGGACCACGAGATGGGGTAATACAGACATAAGTAGCAAGTGGATTTTGATGGAGTGTGGGGCAAGCTGAGAGCAAAGTACAGGCTAACAGCACCCCCCCCACCACCACCACCAGGTGGAGTATGTGTGATATTCCTCAGACACTCGTGGCTACCAAAGAACAAAGGAAAGGGGCTTGAGTGCTTGCCATGGCAATATGCGAAACTAAGGCAAATGAAAAATTAAATTCCCTCACTGTCTATAACCCATTGATAAGTCCTTGAAACAGGCAGTGACCTCTCTTTTGGAGCTCAGCTGCCTCGATGATGACACTTTGCAAGGAGCAAAAGAATCTCAGCTTAACATTATCCCAATCTTGAGAATCTTGTAAGTCTATTTTAACACATAACAATTTCTTTGGAAATTTCTTTTATCTCAGTTCCCCCAAGATATATGCTGGCAATCACACTCCAGGTTTATGGCCCCCTCATATATATCTGAAGGGTCCCATGGTAATAAATGGCATTTCCCTAGCAACAGCTAGCCCCTCAAGGTCATGGAAACCTTGCTTCCAAAATACCTTAGAGAATTACTCTATCCCTGACCACCTCCCAACCTGAGGGTATATATTATGACCCCAGCGCAGCTCTTTCTGCCCACAGGTCCTGTCCCTGTGCTTTAATAAAAGCACCTTTTCGCACCAGAGACATCCTCAAGAATTCTTTATTGGCCATCAGCTCCAGACTACCCACCATCACCCCCAAAACTTTATCAGATTTTACCAACCCTAGAGTGAATGAGGGAGTCCTTTCTAAGGAACTGAAAGATTAGTATCAACCTGAAAATAAAAAGCCACAATGAGAGGCAAGTGAGTGTTTATTCTGGGATTAAAGGGGAGCACAGATTCAGTGAGAAACTCAAAAAGTGTCCAACTTATTGGGTGAAAGCCAGAGTTTTTTATGAGGGAAAGGAAGGAGCAATTCCATTATTTGAAGTACAGAAATATTTTTTGGTGGGTTATTAACATGTTAACTACTTTGGGTCATCTGTTGATTGAGTGCTGGTTTTAGCTACTGGTTTCATCTTTAGAAGGTCCACAAGATTAGTCTTGTGATCAGAAGGTCCATTCTCCCACTGACTTCTCTAACATCTGCCAGTTTGTCTAGTCCAAAGGTTTTGGCCCAATTTAAACAAAGGATGTGTAAGGCAGTTTCTCTCTAATGACCACTCTAGCTCTATTTTAGAAATGGATCTAGTCAGGTCAATTTTTCACAATAGGAATTTTCTGGGTAAAGAGTAAAAGGCTCAGGAAACTGTCCAAAAAGAAAGAAAAGCCTGGGTCTGTTGTTATGGGTTCTCTGCAGGTGGACATAGGTAGATTTGTTAATTTAGAGGAAATAATTTACAAGACTAAATGGGCAGTTCAGATTTGATGAGTGATAGAGAAGTAGGTATTGAGACCTTGAATATAATATAAAATTGTGAAATTGCTAGTCAAGGCTGGCAAAAGGAAGGAGTTGAAGTACATTTGAGACTGATGTGCCATTAGTTTTCATTGAAAACTTTTGCATAAGAATTAGTCTTTCTATTCTTGTCATCACATTATTATTTTATACTTAATCCCTCTCTTTTACCTCTGAAACTGTGCTAATACAAATGCATTTTAGTTTTGGGTTTTTTGTTTTGTTTTGTTTTCAAAATTACTGTCCATAGCGCTTTTGGGTTCCTCTCCTATTTTTCTGTTCACTCAGTTTTGATATTTACTTGGGAGGAAAAATGGAGATTTTATGGAAACTAAACTAGGTCACAAAAGAGTTACACATTTCCCCCTAAGGCTCCTAAAACAATTTTGAACTCAGAACACTTGATTTTACTTTCCATTGGGTAAGCATGAGAGCAAGAAAAAGGCATTCCTTCATGTAAAAGCACAATTTGTGGAAAAGAGAGGCTAAAACATTTGTTTTTCTAGAACCTTTACCAAATGATGTGAAGTCCATATGATTGCTAATCATGTTTTACCATTATGTTCCTGGATTGCATTGTCAAAAATACTTTGGTTTTATGATTTCAAAACTTGCTGTTTTAAATATAATTTTTATGACAGGATGAATGGTCCCATAATCTAATGGACATATAATTATGTAGAAGTTATATTAGCACAGCTAAATACAGCTTGTAGAAATAATGTACAGAAAGCCTGAGTTCCAAGTCTTCTCTTTGAAACTGTCCTACCTTCCCTGACATTGTTGGTTACTTTCTGTACTCAGTCCTTTAATACATCAGTTATAATTACTGTTCACATACCCATTTCCTTTACTAAACTGAGTGACTCATAGGCAGAGAATGTTTATTATTTGTTTTTCTAACCACAAAACTTTATAGTAGATGCACAAAAATATACTTTTGCAGGAACAAATAGGAAAGTTATTAATACATACTATAGAGGTTATCAGATATTGGACATTTTTTTAAAAATAACATGTATTAAACACTAAAGGGGGATGTTCATTTAGAAGTAACCACCCCTACCCCTGTAACTAAGCCAACACCCAAATACCCCTTTGGCCACTTTGACACCTAGTTCTTGTAAATGTTTCCCTTCCTTCCATGTATTCACTCTCATAATCCAGTGAGTCTAAGAAACACAGCCATGTTTAAACATCTGGGATTCATCAGGCTGATTCTGGTAATCAAAGTTCAGAAGATCAGTTCCAGATGTTGCCTAACTAAAGTTACATAAACATTGTTCACATTTTTAAATACAATCAGACCTAACTTCCCATATCTTGAAAGTAACTTAATTTGTATAGGTAGGAGTTATACTTTGCACTATTTTTTTTTAATTAACTTTCAACTTAACACAGAGATAAGGCTGATAGATCTTCCCTAAAGGTGAATGAATATCAATAAAATCAAGATACATTTTTGGAAATCATACATTTAATTACATTAGCTCTAAGATTTCATAAGACAGAAAGAAAGAGTAATACTGTCTGAGTGTCCATTATGTAGGGGAGGAAAAATAATTTTCGCTCTACCCTTCTGGGTTCGTTGCTGGGCCATACCACCCCCTATATAGAGAAAACAGAGTTTAATAACATGACTACCCCTCCTGTATATATGGGAGATACCAAGGAAACCTGAGTACCTCCTTGGAATGACTCAAACTACCACCTAAAAACCACCTCTCGATAAAGACAAAAGATGTTAGGGGAGGTTATCAGTCACAGCAGAATAAACAAGGGTATGGTTGATAGGAGTTTCTAGAGATTTAGTCATCCTTCTCTTCCTGGTCCAGAAAGGGAGACACCCTTATCAATGGAGATTTTCATTATAAATGTCAATGACTCTTACAAAATGATTACTTCTACTGGTTTCCTCCTGCATCTGCTATTGTCTTAAAAATAACTAGCTCAGGGGCACCTGGGTGGCTCAGTTGGTTAGGCGTCCGACTTCAGCTCAGGTCATGATCTCACTGTCCGTGAGTTTGAGCCCCATGTCAGGCTCTGGGCTGACAGCTCAGAGCCTGCTTCAGATTCTGTGTCTCCCTCTCTCTCTGCCCCTCCCCCACTCATGCTCTGTCTCTATCAAAAAATGAATAAACCTTAAAAAATTTAAAAAGTAACTAGCTCAAAATAATCTTTATGCCAAAGAGGTTTATTTTGGGGCAGGACACTCTGTTCTGCTTTTGTTCTGTCATTGAAATTTGCCCAATAACTTTCAAAGAGATTGCTCTGTAGCTCACTGAAACAGTCTTTTAATCTTGAGAATAGGTAAGTTCAAAAAAATTTTTTTAACTTTTATCTACTTTTGAGAGAAAGAGAGAGAGTGTGTGTAAGCATGAGCAGGAGAAGTGCAGAGAAAGAGGGAGACACAGAATCCAAAGCAAGCTCCAGGCTCTGAGCTGTCAACAGGAGCCCAACATGGGATTTGAACGCACAAACTGTGAGATCATGACCTGAGCTGAAGCTGGATGCTTAACTGACTGAGCCACCCAATCACCCTGAGAATAGGTAAGTTCAATTAAACAGTTGTGTTTCATTTCAGGAGGCTGTGTAACAGGTGGGCTTCCAAAAGTTAGGTCAATATGGTACAAGCAATCGTGTTACTTAATAAGAGGCATTTCTATGGGAAAGAAAACAGATGAACAGTTAAAGCAGACTGTAAACTCAGTCTGAATCATGAGGGAAGATGGTTTAGAAGATTATATTAGGAAAGATTTTCTCTGCTGTTCAAGGTCCTTCCAGCTGGACTAAGAACCAAATTGACAGGGGATAGATTAACAGGCCAAGATAAAATGTAATTTCAGACATGAAATTCTAAACACAGTAAGACACATGGGGCTTATATGAGATCTTGATCTACAGGAGGTAGGGGAGGATGGCCATTAATAGGAAGGCACGAGGAGATGTTTGGAAAACAAAGGTTACCCTATCATACAGGTAAGTTCTTTAATAAAGAGGAATCTCTGGTAATAGCTCTCTTCCTGGTATAGGCAGGCAGCTAAAGGGAAGATAAAAAGGTTTTCCTGAATCTGCTACGTTTTGATTGCTTTTAACTCAAAATAACATTCATGCCAAGGTGGCCCATCTTGGGAAAACTGCCCTTAAACCTTATAGTCCCTCATCCAAAACTTATGTGAAGTTTCATACCTTAAAGTTTGAGTTGGTAGATGGTTTCATCTTGTTGAACCAGTCTTAGTCCTGATATTCAGTTCAATTAAACTCTTTCAGGAAGTGATGACGCAGGTATGTTCTCAAAGTTAGGCCTATTGTTCCAGTAATCAGTTATTAAATAAGAGGGCTTTATATGGAAACAAAAGAAAAACAATGGTTAGTAATTGAACCAAATTAGAAACCAGTTTCTGAGTTCTGAAAATAGCCAGTCAGGAAGATTTCTAGATGTCAAGCTTGAAGCATCTTTAGATAGAGTAAGAGCTGTTGTGATTTCTCTGACGTTTACATCAAGCTGTTCATATTTAGTTTGCAGGCTTCAGGAAAAAGGAAAGTTTAAATTCTCAAATATATCCAACTCAGAAAGATTAGAGAAAAAATGAAAATATTCATTTGAAGAGTTGTAGCTAGGCATTGGAGGAAACTAGAAGAAATCAGGAACTAGTCTAGTTTCTAATGAACAGTATTCAAATCTAATATTTACTCAGGTAAGTTATCAAAACATTTCTTTCTGTATTCACACTCATTTCTACCAAAGACAGCCAAATCAATATTAATTTGTTTGCAAAATAAATCTAGTTTCAAAAAAACTGGGCCTGATTATTTGCATAAGTACTACAAGAATAGCAATTGACCATATAGACTCTTTAAAACCTGCTTTGCTGGTACTTTATATAAGGGGTCTTTTTTTAACAGCCTCTCAAGGCCGGAAACAAAGCCAAATACTTGTCATCAGACCTCACCTGCAATAGCTATACATATGGGTGAATTCCTCTTTTTCTTGAGGTCCCCCACATATTGCTAGGTTTCTGTACCTTCTTTACTCACCTGGTAAGGCTGCTGGGGATTCTGTAAGCAAGTATCAGGCTGATATTTCCCAGGGGCTTTATTAGCTCCGTAAAATCCAGCTTAGTTCTTGAAAGCTGTCTGGTCATATCTGAGCCTATGCATGTTTCTCCCAAGCATGCCATTCCAGTCAAAGCCTTGGTAATATAATCAGTATTTCCAGTAGTTTCCTGTCACAAGAAGAAGGGATTCTTATTGAACATATGCAAATTTATTGCCATAAAAATATAAGAATACTGACAGTTTCAAAATTCTGGATTCTGAAATAAGGTAGGGATAAATGATAAATGTTTCAATTGGAATATATCTGTGTGAACAATCAAATTTCTGGAAATTCAGTTAGCTGAAAAGAAAATTTTTTTAAGACTATATCTTCCAGATTAAAATATTGCTGACTTTTTTAAAAAGTCACACAAATTACAATTATCCTCTCCAGTTTTTTTACTCCCATGTTACTAATTTTTGTTCTGTTTGAACACAGTATTTGCACTAGTTCTGGAAATTCTTATCCAGTTCAATTTTTATGACGTTAAGGTTATGAGAAACCTGTTCTCAGAGTTTAACACATTTGCAATAGCCTCAGTAAAACAGTAACTGTAAATGATAAGACTTACAAATGGCCATGGTTAAAGATCTCATTAGAGTTCATCACAATGCAATTGACAAGGAAATTTGCTTACTTCTGTAACCTACAACACTTCAAGATAATAACACAAGGACATCAGACTTCTAGGAGTTTTGTACTATTTTTAGAACATTTATTTTAATAACATAACTACATAAATGCAATTTATGTACAAATTACAAAATACAAGAGGATTTAGTATCACCTATTTGACAAACCTTTCCATATAATTTAACATACCAAATAAGCTTAATTAGTTTAATTTCTCAAAAAATTTTAAAATGTCCCAGGAGCTCTCAGGAGTATCTCAGACTGTGGTCAAACTGAAAAGATTTTGACATGTGATAAGATAGGATCATATCATTATGAAACCAGATTTAATTATCCATTTAATCAAACTGACAATAAAGGATACCAAAGCCAATACAGAAGGTTATAGTTTTGAGCAAAATTTAGTTTTTAGACATAGGAAAATATGTTGACAAAGCACAGAATTCTTGTTTTCTTTTAAGGTAAAGAAAAACATGTTTACACAGTTTCTTAAGAACAAATCAGTAGTTCAAGAAAACCATTTTTTTCATGAAAACAATTTTATTTTTGCATCAATGTATTTTTATATTAAATTGTAGCCAGTACTGACTGTATATAAAATTCATTTCTGAAGATTCCTTTTCCATAAACCTTCTACAACTTTCTATCTTACATTCGGATTTTGTCCTGTTTTTATCCAACAAAAATGTATTCCCATTTCTCACTTGCACACAGAGTTGTTTCTCTCATTATTTCCAGTAGTCTTATTTATTAGAATTCTTACCTCTTAGTGAAAATTAAATTGTAACTGTAGGGTCCAAGGGCAGTCTACCCCAAGATGGGCCAGTTAGGCATGAACTTTATTTTTAGTTAAAAGCAATCAAAACCAAGTAGATGCAGCAAAAGCTCTCTTCCTCAGCCTCAGTTGCCTAAAGTTACATGGGAAAGTAGGGCCTGTATTTCAATACAGGGCCTGTGTTTCAATTCCCCTTTAAGAAACTTACCTACAAAATAGGGCAACCTTGTTTTCAAAACATCTTCTTTTGTGTTCCTGCCAATGGTTTTCTCCGACCCCCTACCCCTCTTTTTATTCCTGTTACCTCGCTGTCTTTGGAATTTCATGTCTGTATAGATTCCATCTGTCTCATGTTAATTTGATTCCAAGTTTATCTAGAAGGGCCTTCAAGGGCAGAGGATGTTCTTCCTCTTTAACATAAGTAATTGTGAACTGTTTGTTATACCAATATTCTTCAGGAATTTTTGAATACATCTCATGTCTAGAAAGGTAACTTTTTATAGTATAATTTTTCAATAAAGCAAAAACCTGGTTTACTAACAGACTCCTATTTAATTTCTCTATAAGACAAAAGTAAATCTGTTTAGTAGTAAATATTTTATTATTTGGATATCATCTAGATATTTAATAAATGATGATGAATTAAGTGACATTTAGCTTAGCAAAATTTAAAGTTTCAGATTGCCAAGCTTTGCCAACAAACTTTTTACCTTTTAATCTCATTTACATTTCCCTAAAGCATTAACAAAGTCAATCTTTTTCTAACTTTGAGCAAACAGGTAGAATAAGAGTCTTCTATTTAATACTAATAACTCTAAAGACATGTTTATTTTAATTAAACCAATAACCTTAAATTAGCTTTGATACCAAATATTTTCTCAGATCTCACAGATTTGAAAATACATTTGGGTTAGTTTCTATCCATTTGAATTTTGGAATGCCCAATCCTTATAAGCACTTGCCTTTAAAATAACTAAACAGAGCTCCTTGACAAATTAATTTTAGCAATACCATCTACAGGTAGAGAAAATATTTCACATACATACAGAAACAAGATGCAAACAAAATCTTATAACTGTTGTTTTACTAATACCTGTAGGGAAGACATTAGGAGCCCAAATTCCAAATACAGTAAAACCTTGGGTTGAGAGCATAATTCATTCCAGAAACATACAAGTGCTTTGGATTACAAGCATATCAAAGTGAATTACAAGAACCATTGGTTTTGACTTGTTTCTGGAGTTGCATTTCTGGCTCTGTAGAGATTTGTAAAGACAGTTTTTTGCAAAGAAAAAGACAGCAAAGACAGTTTTTTTAATTCCCCAAAGAACTAGATTATAGCCTTAATATCAAGGGACTGGCCCATCTTTTTAAATAAATTTGCTTATATTGCAGATTTTTAACTAAAATGGAATAAAATAGATTTATGTCTTTAAGTCTATATAACAAAAGCTTTTCTGGGTATTTAATTCAACTGGGCTTTTATTAGTCCCTGAATAATGGCCTTTCACAGATCATTTGTAGGAGAGCCTCAGGGAAATTTGGGGTCCTCCTTCCTCTGTGAAGGGCAGTCGTGGATAGTCATTAATCTTTTTAATTTTTTATTTCCTTAAATTTGGTAGGATCTTTCAAAAATACACGTAGAAGAGCTTTATACGTAGAAGAGCTTTATCTGCTATCCAGGGTGAGAAGAAAGGCTAGTAAAAACAAGATAAGAGGGGCCAGTCTGATGTTGGAGGCTGGATACTCACCTTGCACACTTTTTGGCTTCTGTAATCTTGCTTGCCTCCTGTGTCCACCAACTGCCTGGATAGCACCACTGATAGAGGGTTGAGAGACAAAAGAAAAAGGGGAGGGGGCACCTACCATCCCATCCATAAAAGGAGGCAGATGGCAAGGTTTGGGGCTCAGCCTTTAGAAGTGACTCTGCTGGGCCAGCACCTGTGTGCAATAAACAGTCTTTCCCTGATTCCCCCAGTGCATGTGCCTGGTCTCTTCCTCAGCACCAAGTATTTGCTGTAACATTTGGTACATTGGCCGGGAAAATTGACAGCTGCGCTGGCCCTTTGAGCCACCATTGTCAGAGGCCATGCTTCGAGGCCCCTGGGGATGGAAAGGAAGGCATGGCGCCAGTGATTTAACTGGACCTGGACCCTTGCTGGGCCTGGCAATAGTTGGCCCTCACTGCGCTGGGACGGACTCCAGGGGGAATCAGAAAATTCTACCAGTATGGGACATCGGATTGGGTAAGTGTCCCCGGGGACCCAGGACCAAGTTCAGGCCCACCCTAGAGGCAGAAGGGGTGCCTGATCACCTCTGGGGTGACAGAGTCGCCAAATAGGACAGGGAAGTCCTGGGTGGAAGTCTGCAGTCTGTCTGAATGTGTGTGTGAGTGCAAGTGCTCCATGGTCTCAGCTACGGAGCCTGAGTGGGTCCTATCCTGCGACTCCGTGATGACCTCATACAGCTCAAGGCAGAATCAGGTCTGTAGACGTCTGATCGGAGTCAAGGGTTTATACTGACCTGCCAATGCTAAGAGGCCTCTAAATCCCCGTGAGGGGAGTGGCCAGGAGGAGGAAGGGATCTCTTCCCTCATGTTTGTCTTGTGACACCATACATTGGGAGGGATCTATCTAGTATACCAGAAAGGGGCAGGGGGTGGGGGGGGGGGGGTGGAAGTTTCTCAAAACCAACTGTTTCAGAATGTATGATTAAGAATTTTAAAAAGGGATTTTCAGATGACCATGGGGTCAAATTGACCCCCAGGAAGTTACACACCCTCCGAATTAGAATGGCCCACATTTGGTGTAGGCTGGCCCCCTGAGGACACCCTAGATGTCCCCACAGTCTGAGCTGTTTATAAAGTAGTTAATGGAGACCCTGTACATTAATCAATGGCTGGAAATAGCCCAAGTCAAGCCTCCTTGGGTCCACTTCTGCATTAATAGTAAGGAACAATGTAGGGTCTTAGTGGCATGGGCCAAGAAGACGACTTCACAGCACAAAAAACTGCCCCCCATCCTCCAAGAAAATTCAGAAATCCCTCCATTTCTGCCACCATATGCCCCCAGCATCCCATCAATCGAGGGAGGGGAACCTTGCCTGCCTGACAGTCCACCCCCATTGGTCTTGCCTCCACCAGTAGCTGGTTCGCCCCAGCCAGGGACACCTGAACTGGTAGGAAGATGCCTTAGGTCTGTGACTCAAGGTCCAAAGCCCCCAATGGCAATACAGATGCCATTGTGGGTTCCCCAGGAATAGGCCCCGATGGGACCCTCCAAGAGGGGGGAATCAGTTTTCTACTACCAACCATTCTCCACTACTGACCTCCTCTACTGGAAACACCACATACCACCCTACTCTGAGAAGCCATAGGCAGTGATAGATCTCCTAGAATCCATAATCCAGACTCACCCCCCTGTCTGGGTTGACTGTAAGCAGCTTCTTACCCTTTTCAACACAAAAGAATGCCAACAAATTGTCACTGAAGCCAGAAAATGGCTCCATATTGAGGCACCAGATGGGAATCTAGATGTTGAGGCTTGGGTATAGGAGGCTATGCCTCAAGAGGAGCCCCACTGGGACCCCAACACAGAGATGGAAAGGGCCAGATTAGAAAGACACCCACTTGCCTTCCTCCAGAGTGGAAAAGCAGGGGCCAAAAAGACCACCAACGTGGCAAAGGTATCTAAGGTCCTACAAAAGCCAGAAGAGAGTCTGTCTGATTTCTATGAAAGATTATGTGAAGCCTTCAGAGTTTACACTCCATTCGACCCAGAAGCCCTCAAAAATCAGCTCATGGTCAATGCTACCTTTGTGGGACAGGCCCAAAGTGACATTAGACAGAAGCTCCAAAAATTAGAAGGATTCACTGGAAAAAGAAGCCAACGAATTATTGGAAATCACCAACAAGGCTTTTGTAAACTGGGAACAAGCTGCCAAAAAGGAGACAGCCCGAGGAATGAAACAAAAGGCAGTACTCTTGGCTGCTGCCTCCACCCCCTCTGGAAGGGCCCCCCCCAGACACCACGAGGGATGCAAGAACAAAAAAGGGTGCCACTGGGATGGGATCAATGTGCCTACTGCAAGGAATTTGGACAGTAGAAAAATGAATGCTTTAACCACCAAAAAGGGAAACCAAAAACCTCTGCTCCACTCAGCTGCTACCAACCAGAACCACCTGAGGCTGACCTGAACAGACTGGCAGGAGTAGACTCTGATTAGGAAAGACTGGGCTCTATCCAACTAGGCCCCCATGAGCCCATGGTCAAAATGAAGGTGGGGGGCCAAACAGTAGACTTCATGGTCAACACTGAGGCCGAACACTCTGTGGTGACACACAAGGTGGCACTTTTGTCAGGTTGAGAAGTCACCATCACAGGAGCCTCACGGGTGCAAACTGGAAGGCCATTTTGTGGTCCCCGACTGGGGGAGTCACCAAGTAGTTCATGAATTCCTGTATCTACCCTATTGCTCAGTCTCACTGTTAGGTAGAGACCTCCTAGCCAAGTTGAGTGCAGTAATGGCCTTCTCCTCAGATGGACAGATGCAATTGTGCCTAAACAAAAAAGCCTAACCTATAATTTTGTCCCTGATGATTCCATGGGAAGAGGAATAGAGATTATATACTTCCCCTCCCAGTGAGCCAACTGTGGGCCCCCAAGCTAGAAGCTGAATTCTCTTCAATTGGGGTAGAAGGAAACCCCCTGGTCTGTCAAAAAACCACCCCCTGATATTAACTGACCTAAAGCCTGGATCCCAACCTGTCAAAATATGCCAATATATAGTCCCACGAGAGGCACACCTGGGGATCCCGATACACTTGCATAGGCTACTCAAATGGGACTTGTAAAATGATGCCAGTCCCCATGGAATACTCCCCTGCTGCCCATGAAAAAACCTGGGACAAATGATTACCACCCTGTGCAGGACCTAAGAGCCACTAACGAAGCAGCCATCATGCTGCATTCAGTATTGCTTAACCCATACACTCTACTAGGACTCATACCCTTGGAAGCAGGAAGGTTCACATGCCTAGATTTAAAAGATGCCTTCTTCTGTCTCCAGCGAGTGCCTAATAGCCAACCCCTATTTGCTTCTGAATGGGAAAACCCTACCACAGGGGCAAAGGAACAGTTCACTTGGACTAGACTGCCTCAAGGATTCAAAAAATTCACCAACCTTATTCAGCTGGGCTTTGGCATATGATTTAGCCAGGTTCTGGGACAGGACCTAGGATGCATCCTCCTCCAAGGTATGGATGATCTTCTGCTAGCCAGTCCCATGCAGACCCAGTGCTGGGAGGGAACCAGAGCCCTATTCAGGCTACAAGCAGAGGCAGGATATCAAAGAAAAAGGTGTCAAAGAAAAAGGCACAGATTTGCCAATAGGAAGTTAAATCCTTGGGCTTCAAAATTACCCAAGGCAAATGGATGCTGGGAGCCCAAAGGCAACAGGCAGTTTGTGCCATTCCAGTTCCCACTACCTGCGAGCAGGTCCAAGAGTTCCTGGGAGCAGCAGGATTCTGTCAAATACGGATCCCAGGGTTCTCTGAGTTGGCCAGACCTATATATGAGGCACTGAAAGGGGAAGAGAGAGCACCCCTTTTCTGGGTCCCTAATCAAGAAAAGGAGTTCAAGGGGCGCCTGGGTGGCACAGTCGGTTAAGCGTCCGACTTCAGCCAGGTCACGATCTCACGGTCCGTGAGTTCGAGCCCCGCGTCAGGCTCTGGGCTGATGGCTCAGAGCCTGGAGCCTGTTTCCGATTCTGTGTCTCCCTCTGCCCCTCCCCCATTCATGCTCTGTCTCTCTCTGTCCCAAAAAATAAATAAACGTTGAAAAAAAAAAATTTAAAAAAAAAAAAAAAAGAAAAGGAGTTCAAAACAAAACTCAGAGGCACTAGCCTTGGGAGTCCCAGATGTATCACGAGATTTCAACCTGTTCATACCTAAGAAGGGAGTGGCCCTGGGGGTTCTCCCCCAGGAATTTGGACGTTGGCAAAGACCAGTGGCATACCTTTCAAAGCAGATTGACTCAGTGGCCACACTGCCTGAGAGCACTAACAGCTACCACGCTTTTAATCATGGAAGCAGACAAACTCATGTTTGGGGTAAAACCTAAATGTTAATGTTCCCCATTCTGTTATTACCTTGATGGATGCCAGAGGGCCATACAATATCAGGGACTGTTATGTGAGAACCCGTGAATAAGACTGGAAACTATAAAAACTCTAAACCTGCCACTTTCTTGCCCGCAGTGGTGGGGTCCCCAGAACATGATTGTCTAGAGGTACTTGATGAAGTGTATTCTAGCCAACCTGACCTATCAGGCCCTTACAAAATCCTGACCTCATACTGCACACTGACGGCAGAAGCTTCATGAACGAAGGCAAAAGATATGCTGGTTATGCAGTAGTCTCTGATTTTGAGGTCACAGAAACAAAGGCCCTTCCACGAGGATGGTCAGCCCAAAAAGCAGAACTGTGGGCCCTACTGAGAGCACTAGAACTCAGGAAAGATAAACAGGCCAACATATACACTGATTCGCACTATGCCTTTGCCACTCTACGTGTACATGGGGCTCTATACAAGGAGAGAAAACTTGTGACCGCAGGAGGAAGAGAAATCAGAAATTGGGAAGAAATCCTAAAGCTATTAATGGCAGTCTGGGAACCAAGGGAGGTAGCAGTCATCCACTGCAAGGGACACCAGAGGAAAGGACACAGCATCAGAAGGGAATCGACAAGCTGACACCACAGCTAAACAAGCAGCAGAAAAACAAACAACACCCTCAAAAATCACGCTGGCCCCAGAACTGCCAACTTCCCCAAAGTACACAATCCAAGAAACAAAATGGGCACAACAGGAAAAAGGCCAGACAAAAGAAGGATGGTGGGTACTTCCAGACCAAAGAGTCTATGTACTGGAGCAGCTAGCATACCAGGTGGCTCTCCTACAGCATGAGCTTACCCACCTAGGAAAAACTCACTTGAAAACTTATTAAGCCATTACTATGTAATTGCTTGACTCTAATCCCTCTGCACCTAGGTCTCTCAATGCCGCCTCTTCTGTGCTCAAAATAATGCCAAACAAGGCCCCACTGGGCCCATAGAAATCCAACACTGTGGTCAGGCACTCTTCAAAGATTTAGAGGTAGAGTTTATCAAAATAAGACCCAGTAAAGGATACAAATTTTTTTTGGTATTAATCTGAATGTTTTGGACTGGGTTAAAGTCTATCCCACACTCACCAAAAAGGCAAGAGAAGTACCCAAGGCCTTGCTAAGGGATATCATTCCCAGACATGGAATACTGTTAACCATAAGCTCAGACAATGGCCCAGCCTTTGTGGCCGAGGTGGTGCAACACGCAGCCAAAGCCCTAGATATCCAAAGGTACTTAAAAGCAGCCTACCAGCCCCAGAGTTCAGGGAACATATGAACTAGACCCTTATATCAGCCATGGCAAACTATGTCAGGAAACTAACTTGTCCTGGCCAGATATACTACCCCTAGCTCTTCTCCAAATATGCTGTACATCCCGGGCAAAAATAGGATTCTCCCCCTTTGAGATCCTATATGGAAGATCCCTTCACTAGTCAAATTCAAGGGGGACCTGACAGAGCTGGGGAATTTAGCAATATAAAAACAACTACAAGGACTAGGGAAAACTGTATTTGAGATACATAGATGAGTGACAGGATGCCTATTTTGCCTAGGAATAAAACTGTATTTGAGATACATAGATGAGTGACATCTATGGAATGTCACCTAGGAATAATTATATTCCCCCACAAACCTGGGGATCAGGCTTGGATAAAAGACTGGGAAAAGGAACTGCCTAAACCTCCCTGGAAGGGACCTTACCTAGTTGTGCTAATCATGACCACAGTTCTCAAGGTTGCAGGACTAACCACCTGGATCTACTATTCTGGAGTAAAGGCAGCCCATCTGTCACCCGGCAACCACTTGAAATGGAAAGTCACGGCTAACCAGAATAATTCTCTATAGATCACCCTTAGGAAGATAGCAGACAATTAGTGGCCTGCAGCCAACACCTGAGAACTCTCTGTAAGCTTGAGGAAAATCACCAAGCAACTTAAATGAACTGTAACAAATTGTTCTCTCTCAGATTTCATGGTTCTCAGATTTCATATTCTCTTTCAATACGTGTTGCTCTACTCTTTGCGTAGGGCTGACCCAAGTCACTCCCGCAGACTAGCACCTCAGTCACAAACTCTTGTTAGCCTTCCTCTACTTACTAGTGTCAGGATGCATTATTCTCCTTAGATGTATATTATCTGCGTTATGATTGATGTCTTTCTCTGCATGTTGTTCTCTACTGTTATAACCGACTCCTACCCCAGGATGGGATCGCCCTACTTCCTGTCCTTGCTACACATATTCTTGTTCCTAACCTGTTCAAGAGGAGTCTTCTCACTCCCACCATGCAATGTATGACTTATACTTGCCCTTGTCCCCCAAGTCACAAAGAACCATTCAAGTCATACCTCTTCTTATTGCCTTAGGAATAACGACAAGGGTGGGCACTGGAATAGTAGAGGAAACAAACCTGATCTCTTCAACCACTTATTATCATGGACCTAACAGATGACATAAAACATGTTACCAAATCTCTGATGGTTTTACAAGACCAAGTAGACTCCCTAGCAGTGGTAGTCTTACAAAATAGAAGAGGGCTGGACCTGCTAACTGCCAAAAGGGGAGGATTATGTCTCTTCCTAAATGAAGAATGGTGCTTCTCTGTCAACAAATCAGGGCTAGTCTGAGATATGGTCCAGCAGTTAAGGAATCGAATCAACAGATGAAGACAGGAACTAGCAGATTCATGAAACTCTTGGAGTAACATATGGAATTGGGCCTTTTGGCTCCTCCTTTTAGCTGGTCCTCTCCTAATGCTTTTCATAACCCTCCTATTTGGTCCTTGTATTCTTAATATGCTCCCCAGGTTTGTTTCCTCTCATCCAGAAGCTATAAAAGTCCAGATGATGCTCCAGTTGGACCGTTCTAGCTGTCGCTACTCTCCTTTGGATGATGAAGAACCCTAGATGCCTGACCCCTCCCTTCCATGTCCTTATCCAGCAGGAAGAAGCCAGAATGGTCTTAGCCCCTCCTCCCATGGCGACAAAGGGTTCCCTGGACCCCATAAATTGATTTTCTCTAAATCTGCTACAGCAGCTTAAGAATCAAGAGGGTGGAATGAGAAGAAAAGCTACTAAAAACAAGATAAAACAGGTCAGCCAGATGTCTGGGGCTGCATACACCCCTTGCATACCTTTGGCTTCTGTAATCTTTCTTGCCTCCTGCCTCCAACTACTCATGTAGCACCACTGATAAGTGTCCCCTCTCCTTTTTCTTTTGTCTCTCAATCCCCTACCATCCCAGCCATAAAAGGAGGCAGATGCCAAGGTTCAGAGCTGAGTCTTTGGAGGTGACTCTGCTGGGCTGGCACCGGTGAGCAATAAACAGCCTTCTGCTCATTCCCCAAGTTCATGTGGCTTGTCTCTTCCTGGGCACCAAGTATTTGCTGTAACAAGGGGACGTGAACCCTTGCAGTGGCAGCTGGGGGCCAGGGGATGTCTAGGATACACCTGCAAAGGACATTGCATAGGGAAGTCTGAAACTGGCAGAACCTGATTATAGAGCACTGGAAGGTAGCAGCAAAGCAAGCAAGCTTCAGTGCTACTCTTGGGTGATTTTGTTAAATTCATTTCCTGGTTTTCAGCATTTACATGAGCAACCTGTATACTTGAACCTAGAAATGAGGTTGGGGTGTTTCCTTTAAATCTTGTAGAGAAAGAGAATTTATGTTGGAAGTGGACACTTAAGTCTAACTTCTTTTTCTCATGAGAGACCCTAAGGTTAGCCATTATACAAACAACACAATTGTGAACTCTCCATAAAGAATATTTTTCTTTTAAATATAACCAACTTAAAGGATCCAGCATCTGACTATTGGCAAGTAGGATCTATTATTAGCAACTTAAATCAATAAGCCTTTTAATGGTTTAACTAAATATGTAATAGATATCCTAACAGGGCATAGCTGAGGGAGTCTCCATGATCCAGAACTTTACTCTGCAAATTAGTTGAAGAAAGAAGAGGACTTTGTTGCACAGGTGGTAAGGAAGGTGTAATGAAAATGGTGTCTCTAAACTTCCACAAATCATGAGATGCCTTCAGTCACAGACCTGCTCATCTGTGACACTGAGCAGGTGCTATTAAATTGGGACTTTCCAGAACTAACAAGCAACAAAGGCTGAGCTCACAAAGGTTCCTATGGGCTGGAGCCTCTCATGACAAACACCTTGGAGAGCCAGCACAGCTGGACAAAAATAGAAAGACTTGGATCCCCAGTCTATTTGGCCACCAAGGTGTACCCTGGTAAGTGCACCTATCCCACTGGTCACAAAGCCAATCTCTTAGAACATAGAATGAGATGAAAAGAAAAGCCTCATCTGGTTTTTCTTTTGGCTAAGCCTTGGGTCTCTTGGAGCCACACTAATACCTAGGAGGGATGTACTGCAGGGCTGAGAACATGTGTGGTTTTACAGTAACCTCATTGCATGGAAGTATTCTTGAGGTCGATGGGTGACCTAATGTCAATCTAACCCATTCCATGACCAACTCATCCTAACACAGTAGTTTGTGAGTTAGGTGGTAAACACCCTACCAGCTTTTAAGTGTTTGACCTGTGCCGCCAATTTTGCAGCTTTCGCTTCCAAGATTATTCCTTACCAGAAGGCTTTAACCACAGCAAATCTTGTCTAAACAGATGCTGGTCTGATGAGAACTGTGAACATTGACATTTTTATGACAAACAACAAAAGAAAGAGAAAGAAAGAAAGAAAGAAAGAAAGAAAGAAAGAAAGAAAGAAAGAAAGAAAGAAAGAAAAGGAAAGAAAAAGGAAGACCATCCATGGGAGGAAATGGATTAGTAACCAACTACCATACCAAATTTAACCAAAGAGCCACTAAATGCAAAAATCCAGTTCCAAAAAGTATTTTCTGCTGCTAATCTAAACTTAGGAGAGAAAAAGTACCTGTACCACTCTTGCTCCATCAGACTCCACAGATAAGATTCCTTACCATGTCAGCCTCTTGAAATCTCTACCTTTTGTCAGCTGTTTGTCAGATTTCCCAAGGATCTCTCAGCTACTACAGGGTGTCAGGTGAGTGGTGTCCTGCTGAGTGTGCCAACTGTTGGAGAGGAAGAATTTTCTCTGCTGTTCAAGGTACTTCTGGCTGGACTAAGAAACAAATTGACAAGAGACATATTAACAAAAGAAAATCAAATTTAGTATCAAATGAACAGGGAATCCACAGAGACCTGAAATTCTGAAGACAGGCAACATGAGGTTTATAGGATATCCTGAGCTAAAGAGAGACATAAGGATTTGAGGATACAAAGTGGGAGGATGATCACTAACAGGAAGGTAAGAGAAGATGTTTGGAAAAAAAAGGATACCCTATTATGCAGGTCAATTTCTTAGAGAGCTATTAACAGAGATTCCTCTTTTTCTGATATAGGTGGGCAGTTGAGGGGGAGGTAAAGAGCTTTTCCTGAATCCATTAAGTTTTAATTTTAACTCAAAACTACATTCATGCCAAAGTGGCCCATCTTAGGGTAGCCTGACCATGACCCCTAGTTTCTAAATGTCCAGCTTGAAGCATCTTCAGATGGAGTGAGAATAGGCAGTGGCAATCTGACAGGCTTTTCTAGTTTGCAGGTTGAATGTTTCTGTTGATGTTTTTGAATGGGTCACACATCACCAGACATAAAGATTGTCCGTAAACGAGATGTTGTGGTTTTTCTAAAGTTTATATGTAGTCACTCAATTTCAATGTATAGTGCTTTGGGAAAAGGTAAAGTGTTGTTCTTAGTGATTCCAGGTCAAAAAAAGTGGAAGAAAATTGGAAACATTAGTTTGAAAGTTTTGGCCAAACATTTGAGGAAACTAGAAAAAATCAGGATCCAGCCCAGTTTACAGGTAGAAAACAAACCTTAAAGATAGTTAACAGCGTTAACTAGTATCCACAAAGGGATGTTATAGTTTCTACTGAAACTGAAGTTTTATTCTACAATCACCCTCATTTCTACCAATAATAACCACAGGCACTAAATTGTTTGCAAAATAAGTTTACTTTAAACGTGGCATGATTATTTATATTAGTGCAACTAGAACAGTGATTGATCATATAGGTTCTTTTTGTCTGCTTTGCTGGAACTTTTCATAAGGAATATGGAATTTTTCATCAGAATCTCAGGTTAAGCATTTAAAAGCCTTTTCAGGGTAGGAATCTGCCTTAGACTTTGCCTGCAATACCTATAGATTTGGGTAAATTCCTCTCTTCTCAAAGTCCCCAAGATATTCTGTGATTCTGGTCATATAATTTACTCACTTGGTAGGGCTGATGGGAACACTTATAAGCAAGGTAGGAAATTATTTTTTCAAGGGGCTTTCTTGTTTCCATAAAGTCAACCTTAGATCCTTAAAAATCTCTAATCATATCTGATCTATGCACATTATTCTCAAATATGATATTTCAATCAACTGTTTCCAATTGTGACCTATTACAAAGAGATCAGGCTCTTACTGAGCTTTATAAATTTCTAAATTCTAGGGGCGCCTGGGTGGCTTGGTCGGTTAAGTGTCCAACTTCGGCTCAGGTCATGATCTCACGGCCCATGAGTTAGAGCCCTGCATCAGGCTCTGTGCTGACCGCTCAGAGCCTGCAGCCTGTTTCAGATTCTGTGTCTCCCTCTCTCTCTGCCCCTCCCCTGTTCATGCTCTGTTTCTCTCTGTCTCAAAAATAAACAAACATTAAAAAAAAATAAAAATAAATAAATAAATTTCTAAATTCTAAAGGCATCCAGTAGGGAGAAAATAAAATTGTTTCAATTCTGGTTACAAAGGTAAAATTTACCAAACTATTGTCATAGATGAGAGAAAAATCTCATTAAATCTGGAAATAAAAAACATTAATGAACCAGCAATGTTTCAAACAAAAAGACATCCTTATGAATTCATTCAGTCCCATGTATTTAATTCTTGATTTTCATCTTTTGTTAGTAGTTTTATGAATCCATCACTTTCTCCATTAGGGTTCTATAAATTCTTTCCCACTTTAGTGGTATGACATGAAAGTTATCAGAAAACTGTATTTGTCAAAATCCTTTCCACGGATCTCCTTGAAAACACTTTTGCAAGAAAATCAAAGTAAAATAATAACTGTCTGTAAATAATAAAAAGACTTAAAAATGGCATGGTTAAAGATGTAATGAGAATGTATTATAATGTAATTGAAAAGGAAATCTGGTTATTTCTGACATACATTTCACAATAACTAGAACTATGACTAATAATATTAAGCCAAAACATATCAGATTTCTAGGAATTTCATAGAATTCTAGAATATTTATATTAACATATACTCCTCCAAATATGGTGTAAAGAAGGTTTACTGTTTCTTATTTGACAATGCTTTCTATATGATTTAACATGTCCAATAAACCTAATTAGTGTAACAACTCTCTTTTCAAAAGGCAAGTAAACCTGTTGAGATGTTCCAAAGTTAGTCAAAAAGACTTCATTTAGAATTTGATTTTGTGACTTTTGTCAAAAATATCAAAAGGTTTCAGACATTTGAATAAATAGGATCACAGACCATTATGAAACACTGTTTAATCAAAGTGAGAATAAAAGATTTAAAGGTAAACACAGAATTCTATATATAAACTTGTGAGCAAAACCTAACTTTTTTTTTTTTTAATTTTTTTTTTTTCAACGTTTATTTATTTTTGGGACAGAGAGAGACAGAGCATGAACGGGGGAGGGGCAGAGAGAGGGATACACAGAATCGGAAACAGGCTCCAGGCTCTGAGCCATCAGCCCAGAGCCTGACGCGGGGCTCGAACTCACAGACCGCGAGATCGTGACCTGGCTGAAGTCGGACGCTTAACCGACTGCGCCACCCAGGCGCCCCAAAACCTAACTCTTTAATGTGGAGAAGATTCAGTTTTCTTAGGTAACCAAAAACATGATAAAGCAACATCAAGTATAGGAAATTATTTTTATAAAATACAAAACCTTAGCTTTTGAGGCAGATCACTGAAAAGGTAAAGAAAAATCTTTTAGTCTCTTATCAAGAGCAGACCAATAGCCCAAGCAAAGTTTCTTTCAGCTGTTACAAGGACAAAGTTAAATTTTAGTTTTACATAAGTACACTATTGCTATCCAAGCTTATTTTTAAAAGCCTTCTAATGACAATTCAAATTTATTGTTTTAATGTTTATTTATTTATTTTGGGAGAAAAGAGAATATGAGGGAGGGTCAGAGAAATAGGAAGAGAGAGAATCCCTACAGGCTTCATGCCTCCAACACAGGGCTCCATCCCACGAAATACAAGATCATGATCCAAGGCAAAATCAAGAGTCCTACGCTCAACCAGCTGAGCCACCCAGACATCCCATGACAATCCAGTTTTAGCTAGCCTCTTGTTCTTCATTCTCTTCTTTCCCATTCTGAAATAACCAGTTATTCTTTAGGACAAAATTACTTTTATTTCCCTTGACAAAAATGTATCTCCATATCTTGTAACTTTTCTTACCCTAAAACATCCTACTTGCCCTGTGTACCAACAGAAAATAGATTTTCTTACTATTGCTAGTAGTTCTAATCACATATATTAATTAGAATTCCTAACCCTTAGAAGCCTTAATTTCTAGTGAAAACTCAGAAGTAAGCAATCGTGAACTGTTACACCAGAATTCTTTAAATTGGCAAACTTATGACTATATTTCATAATTTCTAAAAGTATATCCCTCTTTTTCCAATGTGACATAAGACCTGTTAACTAACAGACCCAATAACTTCAGTTTTCTTTTTTTTTTTTGGTAATAAGAAACGAAAGAGATAAATCATTGTTCAATAATTAATGTTCAGTATTTTATCTTACTCAGAATTGATACTGATATTCAATGATTTTCTATCACTTAGCAAAAGTTTAAGACCTAAAGTTACTGAAAAGATTTTGGGAGCTATTTCAAAGTAGTCCTATCCTATAAAACCTCTTCATTGTTGGAAAGTTCATTTATAAACTTTCATTCCACCTAGATCTATGTAATTCACTGTTTTTAATAATCATATTAACATTGCTCATGAGAATTTTGAGACATTAGACAGAGTTAAGCCATCTTATTTTTCTCTTGCTGACAAATTTTCTAATGGAAATAACATGATCTTATTTGACTAGTAAACCCAGGTAGAATAAAAGTGGTACATCTAGGGGCGCCTGGGTGGCTCAGTCGGTTAAGCGTCCGACTTCAGCTCAGGTCACGATCTCGCGGTCCGTGAGTTCGAGCCCCGCGTCGGGCTCTGGGCTGATGGCTCAGAGCCTGGAGCCTGTTTCCGATTCTGTGTCTCCCTCTGTCTCTGCCCCTCCGCCATTCATGCTCTGTCTCTCTCTGTCTCAAAAAGAAATAAAACATTAAAAAAAAATTTAAAAAAAAAGTGGCACATCTGCATTATGTTTAATGCTAGTAACTCTGAAGATGTGCCTATTTTAATTAAACCAACAAACTTCAACTAGTTTTTATTTACAGAAGATTATTCTAAATCATATGAACTTGGAAAACATGAGGATTGGTTGTTACATTTCTGGAAATTTTGGGATACCCAATCCATATAAGCATTTTCCTTCAAGCCAACCAAATGTAGCTTATACAAATTAGTTTTGGTAATGCCATCTGGAGGTAGAAAAATACCACATATGTAACATACACACATAGACATATATAATCATACAGACACAGATCTTATAGCTTTTGTTCTAAAATTTTAGCCACGAGTCAAGTACAATCTAAAACTCACGAGCAGTTGGATCCAAAATGTGTTTCTGGCAGATGAAATAAGTTTACCTGCTCAGATGGCTAAAGCTATTTTAGTAATATTTGTGGAAAAGACACAAGATTTTTTATTTGCCAGATTTTTAATTAGCTCCTTTTTTCCCCTCCTGATGAGACCATTTCCCCCAAAGTTTCCCTTTCAAAGAAATAGCTGTCATCATCCAGAGAAGACAGGGTAGGAAGGCATATCTCAAAGGCACAGAGAAAAGGATATCCAAGTTTCTCCAAGGTGGAGTTTTGGTATATCTGACTGTTATCAGATGTCTAGCATAATTACTATTTAAATTTTTCCTTCTTCAGGGCAGGACAATTCTTATTCCCAATGTTCTGATTTTTTTTTTTTTTTACAATATCTGCAAGCATTTTAAGATAAATAGGGGAGGTTTGGCAATTGGTAACAATAAGTGGGCTTTGAATTGCTTCTAGAGCTGCATTTCTGGTTTTATAAAGATTTTTAAGACAAAGAGTTTCTAATTCCTCAAACATTTGGACTGTGGCCTAAATGGATGGGTGAGTCAGCACCTGGATATCAAATACATTATCTTTATACCAGAGAGATTTCCAACTAAGATGGAAATCAAAAGATTCCTACATTCTAGAGTTTCAGCGTTTAATGCCATATGACTTTATAAAGTCTGTATACATGATTACCTTTTTTTTCCCCTGGGAGTACAATTCAACCTTAGACCAATTTGCTTTAGAAGGAAAACCTCTTCTAATGTGTCTATCAGCCTGTGCACATTGGCTTCCAACTGAGACATTTTCTGATCATTTGTAAGAGGGTCTGGGAGAAATTCATCTGTTTTCTCTGTGAGAGGCATTTTCCCCATGTGGCAATCTGATTTGTCAGATAACTGCAGTATAAAAGGTAGGAAGAACACTCCTTATCAGCCAATCAAGTTCCCTGTGAGTAGAGTTGTGAATGTCCACTGATCCAACTCTTCTCTAAATTTGGTAGGATTTTATGAAATTGGAGGTTAAAAAAAAAACTTTGTATAATGTCATCTTTCTTTTGGTCCCAATAAAAAATTGTTTAGGATGAGAGCTCTCTAAAAATTTCCTGCAGTTCAAAAGATGCACTGTCTGGCCACTGACAAAGATCTTCAATGGTACATTCATTTCAATAGCAACTCAAACTACTAAGACTTCTTATGACTTGACTATGGATGCAAAAGTCATCCCAAAAGAGGGCACAGAAGACGCAGCCCCCCTGATCCAAAAAGTTCACCTTCACAGTTAGCCTAAGAAAGAAAAGAACTATTGTTGCAGGCCATAAGAATGGTTTTAGTAAAAATAACATCTCTGTTCTTTCACAAAACCATGAGATGCCTGCATCTGTAGCCCTGCTAATCTGTGACACTGGGCAGGTGCTACTGGAATGGAACTTTGGCAGCATTAAGAACAAATGTTCAGATGACAAAGGCTTCTTAAGGACCAGAATCCCTAAAGATAAACTCCCCTGAGAGCTAGCTTGGTCAAAGAGAATGCTGCTTGCCACCTTGCATCTTGGATGCCCTGCCTAATTCAGCTGGGTGAGACAAGAGAGAATTTCCTCACCAGTCACAAAGTCATGCTCTTAAGAGGTAGAACAAGACAAAAGGAAACCTCTTCTTGCCTGTGGTTCTTCACCTTATAACAAGAGAGACAAAATCATATAATGACATCTCTGAGAGGGAATAGAAAACAAGAGTACTCATAACAAAAATCTTTACAAGAGTCACTATACCCAAGAAACTAATTCACACAATTTTTTTCTCCTGTTAATCTAAATTTGGAAAAGAAAGGATAAGCTATTTCGGTTTGTTTGTTTGTTTTGTTTATTTTTTGAGACAGAAATAGTGGGGAGGACAGAAAGAGAGAGAATCCCAAGCAGGGGCCATGCTGTCAGCATGAAGCCTGACTGGGGGCTCAAACTCACGAACCTGTGAGATCATGACCTGAGCTGAAGTCGGATGCTTAACTAACTGAGCCACCCAGGCTCCCACGGTTTGTTTTTTACCTTCTCCTCTCAATCAGGTATACAGAGATAGATCCAGGAGAGCTGACTTTGCTTACTCTCTGCCAGTCTTCCAGGATCCTATCCACAGGCTCTGGAGCAACTATAGTATTGCAATGGGTCCCATCATGGGTCATCAAACTGTAGGGGAAGAAAAATAATTTTCCCTCTACCCTGTAGATACCTCTGATTTAGATTCCTGACTTAGACAACCCTGTAATAAAATACAGGTTAACAGGAGAAAAACAGAATTTTAATTCCATGCATGCCTCCTGTATACATGGGAGATATCCAAGAAAACTGAGTAACTCCCCTAAAATCACCTAAGCCACCAAATAAAGATAAAAAATGGATGGGGAAGGAAGACAATTATAAGGGAGGCTATCAGGCAAAGCAAGAAAGGATATAACACTATATGGATTTAAGTTGTTGCCTTTTCCACTGCTAAAAATTTCTAGATATTTAGTTATTTTTCTTTATTTGATACAGAGAAATACCCATATAAAAAATGTCCCTTACAAAAGGGTTAACTTCTACTTGGCTTTTAGACCTTCTCATGTGTCTGCTGTCTCTTAAGAATAAGCAGCTTGGGGCACCTGGGAGGCTCATTTGGTTAAGTGTCTGACTCTTGATTTCAGCTCAGGTCAAGATCTCACTTTGTGGGACTGAGCTCACATCTGGCTCTGAGCTGAGAGCACGGAGCCTACTTGGAATCCTCTCTCTCTTCCTCCTCCCAGTCATGCTCTGTCTCTCAAAATAAATAAACATTAAAAAAATAAGAATAAGCATTTCAAAATAATATTTATGCCAAAAAGACAGATTTGGGGGCAGCATATTCTGCTCTCCATTACTGGACATTGTCATGGGTAACTCCATATATACTATTTTGTTTAATTCTTATAATAACTATGAAATAGAAATTACCTCCATTATACAAATGAGGAAATACAGGCTCATAAAAGTTAATTACATTGTTGAAAATAATATATTTAGTGTCTAACCCGGGATTATAGTTTTTTTTCCTGGCCCCAAATTCAGTATTCCTTCCACATGATACCTTCTTCTGTAATCTTAGACAATGTAGTCCAGAAAGATGAATTTAGGAAAAATGAAAACATATCTACAATCTTTTAGGAAATCTATTTCCCTGAGGAAGACCATAAATGTAAAACTTATATTTCCTTTTCAGATGTAATTTTTTTTATTCTAACCCTACCGTTGGGCTCAAACTCATGACCTTGAGATCAAGAGTTGCATGCTCTACTGACTGAGCCAGTGAGGTGCCCCTCCTTTTCAAATATAATTTAGTATTTTGTCCATATTTTATTAAGGTAATTATCTGATTAGATTTACGTGAAGCTCAGAGTCTAGCATATGAAGAAAACAAGTCAATCAATCTAATTCCAGTGCTGGAGGCTGTGTAATAAGATATCTATATGCTGTTGAATAAAAGTCCTGCACTAACTTCTGATGTTAGCAGAATACAAATGGTTCTCTTACAGCAGTGCAAGTTGATTCTGCATAACTACAACATTATTTTTTAAAGTAGAGTTGGGCTCAAAAAAAAAAAAAAAAAGACAAGAAAAGAAAACTACAGGAAGTCTCCCAAGATAAGAAGAAAGAGAAGGAGAAAGTGGGAGGAAGAAGAAAAAGAACAGTGAGTTAAATTCTGAATAGTGCCAATAAACAATTACAAAAGTTTCCCCATATCTAGTAGCATTTCTGAGCTTAGAAGATACCTAGACATTCTGCAAGGTGAGGGTGCTGAACATTAGGGTAGAATGCTGCATCAGAGCCAAAGTAGTTGCAGTTATATATGCTTTTGGCTCCAGTGAAGCAAATGCAAAACTTATGTGGCAGAAAGTCACCATACATTGAACATTCAGAATTCTCAAAATTATTTAATTAAAATAAACTTGATTTTTAGAAATCACCTAACAATGAATGAAATAGGCCACCATGAGTGAGAGTCCTCAGAAACAATGAAAAATCAAATTTAAATGGCCAAAACTTGGAGATACTTAACCAAGCAGACTGTAAAAAGACCAAGTAGAAGTTTTATCAATGAAAAATAGATAAATTAAAATTAAAGCTCAGTGGCTATATTAAATATTATTGGACAACTAAAGAGACAACTAGAAACAAGAACATGAAAATATAAAATGAAGATTAAGAACTATTTTTGTTAAGTTTATTTATTTATTTTGAGAGAGAGCGTGAGCAGGAAAGAGGCAGAGAGAGAGGAAAGAAAGAGAATCCCAAGCAGGCTCTGCACTAATAGAGCCTGATGCGGGACTCCAACTCACTAATTGTAAGATCATAACCTGAGCCAAAATCAAGAGATGCTTAACCAACTGGGCCACCCAGGTGCCCCAATATTAAGAACTATTGAAGAAAAAATAGACACAAGAAGGCAAAACATACATGTAATTATAGTTTCTGAAAAATAATACAGAAAGAATGCAAAAGAGACATTAGAGAAGGGTTGAGAAGTAGGCTGAGTACTTATGATAGAAAGAAACTGTAGGTATAAGATACACAATATTTACCAAACAGAATAACCAAAGGAATCTACATGTAAACTATATAATAGTAAAATTTCAGAACACCAAAGATAAAGGAAGTGTCTAAAAGACAACTAGAGAAAAAACCAGAACACCTATAAGAAAGAGAACAATCTAACAGTAGATTTCTCAACAGCTTCAGTGAAAGCCAAAAGTCTTTAGAGCAGTATCTTCAAAATGCAGAGAGAAATAACTACCAACTTAGAATTGTGTCATAAAAATTCTTTTTGAAAGTCATTATCAAAACAATATTTACAAAAAAGAAAACCCCAGAGTTTATCACCAACAAACCTTTACTAACGTATATTCTAAATGATGTACTTAAAGATTCTAGAAATAAGTTATAAAATGCAAGAAGAAATGTTTAACAATTTCCTTGATTAACATGTAGATTAAACTAAAAAGAAATAATGTAAATAATAAAATTACTAACTTCTGTGTTAAGACAGAACAAAAATACTAGATTTACATTGTCCAATACAGTATCTATTAGCCACAAACTACAATTTGAAAAATAAGTGACAAATTCAGTTGCTCAAACCAGCTACATTTCTGGTGCTCAATAGCCAAATGTACTGGAGGGCCAATCTAGTTAGTAAGAAAAGAGTTACTACAAATATGGAGAGAAACTAACATATGGCTATTGGAGTACCTGGGCAGCTCAGTCAATTGAGTGTCTGACTCTTGATCTCAGCTCAGGTCATGATTTCACCATCTTTGGGCTCTGCACTGACAGCATGGAGCCTGTGTGGAATTCTCTTTCTTCCCCTGCCCTGCTCATGCTCTCTCAAAATAAATTTAAAAAAATTTTTTAAAAATTAAGTCACCATTAACAGATTATATGATTTTCTACATAGAAACCCGAAGCAAATCATCTACCAACAAAATATTAGAATTAGTGTTTATCAAGGTGCCTGAATAAAATATATATTAGCTATAAATTTAGAAAGCATAATTTAAAGTACATATTTATAATATCAAAAATAAATACAATGAAATAAATATTTTTTAAAGATGTCAAAAAGTTGGGGCGCCTGGGTGGCGCAGTCGGTTAAGCGTCCGACTTCAGCCAGGTCACGATCTCGTGGTCTGTGAGTTCGAGCCCCGCGTCGGGCTCTGGGCTGATGGCTCAGAGCCTGGAGCCTGTTTCCGATTCTGTGTCTCCCTTTCTCTCTGCCCCTCCCCCGTTCATGCTCTGTCTCTCTCTGTCCCCAAAATAAATAAACGTTGAAAAAAAAAATTAAAAAAAAAAAAAAAGATGTCAAAAAGTTAAGAAAGATTTAAAATTTTATTCAAATACAAATCATAAAACATACTAAGTTTATGAATGGTCACCCATAAAAATGTCAGTTCTCCTTAAATTTCACTACAGACTTAATCAAAATTTAATAGGGATTTTGAGGAATTTGACATATTAATTCTAAAACTTATTTGAAAAAGCAAAGGCCCCAAGATGGGCAAAGCATAACTAAAGAAAGATAAGGTGGGAAAAATTGTATTGCTAGATACCAAGCTTTATTATAAAGCTATATCAATAAATATAGTGTAATATTAACTCAAGGAGAGACCAGTTACCTAGTGGAATAGAATACTCAGTAGAATAGAGAGCCCAGAAACATACCTTTGCATAACAGATCTTGGTAATGACAAAGAGGATATATTACTGATAACTGGAGGAAGGAAATAAGCTAATTCTATGAAAAACAGTAAAATGTATAGCTTATTTTATTATATATATTATGAAATTCCAGGTAATTAACATTTTCACTCCAAAGGAAAACTTTTGGAAGAAAATATGAAGATAATTTTTTTAATCTCAGAATAGGCAAAATATTAATCTTAAGTGAAAAAATATTGATAAACTTAACTACATTAATAGAAAGAAATTCTATTTATAAAAGACCACCATAGGGGCGCCTGGGTGGCGCAGTCGGTTAAGCGTCCGACTTCAGCCAGGTCACGATCTCGCGGTCCGTCAGTTCGAGCCCCGCGTCGGGCTCTGGGCTGATGGCTCAGAGCCTGGAGCCTGTTTCCGATTCTGTGTCTCCCTCTCTCTCTGCCCCTCGCCCGTTCATGCTCTGTCTCTCTCTGTCCCAAAAATAAATAAACGTTGAAAAAAAATAAAAGACCACCATAAATAAAATTGGAATAAACTGCAAACCATTTGCAACATATAGATTAAACAAAACGTTAGTATCCATTAAGCAAAATTACTCTTATGAATCAACAGGAAAAAGACAAATACCCTCACCCCACAAAACAAACAAAACTAATAAATGACCAAACAGGCATTTCAAATGAGAGGAAATAATAATGGCTCAGTCCCATTAGTAATCATAGAAGTGTAAATTACAATCAAAAGACATAATTTTATTTATATTACATTAAATTACATTTATGTTACATTAAATTTAAAATTCTGATATTATCTATTATTGGCAAGGAATTAATGACAAATATATATAGCTCTACAAGCTATTTCCAAATTATTGGAAAACAATAATTTTTAAATTGCAACATGAACTTACCTATAATTCAGGAATTTTACTCCTAGAAAAAAGACCTAGAGAAACTTGCATATGAGTCCTAGAAGATACATACAATAGTTTTATAATTGACAACAATGATTGAAATAATAGAAAAAAAATCAGGTAACAAAAATCTGACAAAACTGGATGAATTCATTATGACATAGTCACAGAATATTATATAGCTGTGAAAATGAATTATAGCTACTGACAATATATATGAATCAAAAACGTTGAGTGAAAAGAGTAAATAGAAGAAAATTACATATTGGTAGTTACACAATATGTGATATGTACACATATATAATTAAATTACATGCTATAAATGTTTACAAATGGCTTTTTATTTAAGGATTGTTATATATGTGAAAATTTTATTTTAGAAGAGAAGGCAATATGTCAGTTACTTCTGGAAGGGAGGTAGAGAAATGGAATTTTGGAGGAATATACATATAACTCAAAGATGTTGGGGAGGGAAAATTTCCTCTACCCTTGAGTGTCCTTCTAGCTGAACTTAGAATCAAATTGACATGAGACAGATTAACAGGAGAAAATCAAATTTAATAGTATATGTACAGGGAATTTATACAGACATGGAATTTCCAAAGACAGGCAACATGAGGCTTATATGAGCTAAGGAGAGGGGTAGAGATCTGAGGATACAAGGGGGAGAAAGACTATTAGTACAAGGTGAAAGGAGATGTTTGGAAATCAAAGTTTGCCCAATTATGTAGATAAAAGTTTCTTAGGTAAAGAGGAACCTCTGTTAATGGCCCTCTCTCTGGTATAAGGATGCTTAGGGGGAGGTAAAGAGCTTTTTCTGAATCTGCTGGGTTTAGATTACTTTTAATTCAGAATAATGTTCATGCCAAAGTGGCCCATCTTGGGGTGGCCTGCCCTTGCCCCTTACAATAACATTCTAGTTTTCAAATAGTGGATTCACTAGTGTTGGTGTGGTTATGTTTCATGAATTCACATCAATTATTTATATTAGTAGAAAAATTCGCTAAAGGCCTGATATACAAGGGAATCCATTTTAGATTTTTTTAAGTTTAAGTATTTTGAGAAAGAGTGTGTGCAGAAGCAGGGGAAGGGAGAGGGAGAGACAGAGAATCCAAAGCAGTCTCCACACTGGCACTGTGGAGCCCTACACAGGGCTTGAACTCACAAACCCATGAGATCATGACCTGAGCTAAAATGAAGAGTGATGCTTAACCAACTGAGCCACCCAGATGCCCCCTTCCTAGATTTATTTCTAAGTCAACATGACTGTATATAAACTTTGTTGAAACCAAAAGCCTGATTTATGACTCCCCAACCATGCATTGCATATCTGCTTTGTGAATGAATAGCCAAAAGGAAAACCATCTTGTTCTTGAGATACTGAATAACACTTCTATTCCCTGCTTACCCTTGTGAGAAAACTCATGAGTTCTGTCTATATGCTACTCCATAATCTTTTGTGCTTTTACAAGATGTAAAGGTATATACCCCTGTAAAAACTGTTCATTCTCCAGAACACTTTCTTCCTTATGAAGAACATGTTTCCCAGGCAGCTGTCCTAACTTGGACTCAAATAAATCTCTTTCATACTTTTAAAGATTCTAAAAGATTTGTTCAGTTTGTGCTGACATTTCTTGGTGTAGTTGGCAAGATATCACAGCAATTCACACCTGGGGGTCATCTAGAACTCGGTGCTCAGTACCAGCACAGGCCCTTTGTGCCCCTTTAACTTCTCAGCACCTCACAGGTGTCGCTGTTGAGTTCTCCTGATATCTGGATCTCCTTAATTTGAAGATATTTTTATTCAAGCTGTTGTGGGTTACCAGTAATGTTCACTAGATGGGAATAACCTAGATGGATTGAAGTCTCAGATGGCCCAATGGGATATTTTGACAGGTCTAAATCATTTTTCTTATGCACACAAAGAAAGCTGCCCATAAGGCTAAGCAACCTTAACTAGGTTGAGAAACAAGAAAAAATGGGGAACTGGGTGGCTCACTAGGTTAAGTGGCCAAGTCTTGATTTCAGCTCAGGTCATGATTTCAGTTTGTGAGTTTGAGCCCTGCTTCATTCAGGCTGTGTACTGACAGCATGAAACCTTCTTGGGATTTTTCTCTCCCTCTCTCTCTGCCCCAACCCCATATTCTCTCTCTCTCTCTCTCTCTCTCTCTCTCTCTCTCTCTCTCTCTCTCTCTCTCTCTCTCTCTCTCTCTCCAACACACACACACACACACACACACACACACACATTAAAAAAAAAAGACTGGGAACAGAACTAGAAAGAAACTATGAAGACTTTTGGTTCAGTCAATGAAAGCTCCAACTTTTGGGGAGGAATCAATGCTCATAGAGGAATTTTAGGATTTCTTTGGTTTGTTTCTGCACCTTTTGTCATATTTGGACAAAACTTGCCATATCAGGTTGGAAAATGGAAATGACTAATTAATAGGTCTGTAGATTATACTAATACCTTGCAATTAGATTTATTTTAATAAAAGAGATATTTAGAAATTGGGCCTTTAATGTCCTCTCCAAAAATATTAATGAAACAAAGGCTAGATTTTGTTTGCATCTTTGTGTATATGTGTCCATGTGTGTTATGTGAGATGTTTTTTCTACTTCTGGTTGGTATTGAAAAAGTAAATTTGTGAAAGAGTTCTATTTAATTGTTAAAAAGCAAGTGCTTATAAAAATTGGACATTCTAAAACTTAGATAAAGACTAACCAAATGTTTTGGAAATTCATGTAATCTGGAAGAATGGTCTGTCTTAAAACTAGTTTAGGTTTGTTGGTTTAATTAAAATAGGTATGTCTTTTGGAGTTATCAACATCAGATATCATACAGATAATCAGCCTTTTATTCTACCTAAATGTATTAGTTTCATTCATATTGCATCTATTATAATTTATCAGCAAAAAAAAAATGACTTAAAAGGATAGTTGATTTTGCCTGACTTATGAAGTTTTCATGGGTAATTGTTAAGAACAAGTAGGTTGAATAGATAAAATGGTTTATAGGTAAAATTTAAATGGCTTACAAAATCTTTACTAACCTGAAATTTTGAAGTATTGGGTTGAATTCATTGAATTTTTAAGTCTTTTCCAAGTAACATAGAATACTAAAGTGTTGAGTACTACATTTGTCTGCTTTTGGCCTGTTATTGCAAAGAAACTGAGACTTGTGTCTGTTGGTAAACATCCTCTATGCTTAATTGAAAGATTGTATTATGGGGGAAAAGCTATGCTTCCATAAATTATGAAATGTATTCATAAATTTCTAATCTAAAGAATTCTGAGGTAATAGGTAAGTTCACTATTGATTAGTACTTAGTTTGGACTGGCTAAGGTTTCTAAAAGTAAAAATTCTGATAAATATCCTTCCTAGCAGTCTTAATTATATGGAAAGCAGCTCTGTGTGCAAGAAAAGTAAGATGTGTTTTTGTTTTTGTTTTAGAGACAGAGAGAGAGAGAGTGCAGGGAGCATGTTGGAGTGAGGGAGGGAGCAGAGGAAAAGAGAGAGAATCTTAAGCAGTCTCCACACTGCATGGAGCCTGAGGCAGGGCTTCGTCCCATCACCCTGGGATCATGACCTGAGCCAAAGTCAAAGTCAGATGCTCAACTGACTGAGCCACCTAGGCATCCCAAGATGTGTTTGTAACAAGAAATCTTTGGGTAAGAAAGGTATGAGGAATGGGACTACACTTTGTTGAGGGAAAAGAAAGTAATTTTGCCCTAAAATGAGTCTGATTATTTAGAGAAAGCAAGCTTAGGACAAAATCTAAATGAAAAATAAAATTATAGAAGGTTTGTGAAGGGGAATCTTTGGGAAAAAAATATGCATGGTCTGGACTAAGATTCAAATGAGTGAGTTTTAAAAGTGTACTAGTGTAAGATTGGGATTCAGTTTATCTTTTTTGAGAAAAAGACCAAATTGTCTTTAATTATTGGCCTACTCTTGATAAATTGTAAACAAAGTTTTTCTTTATCTGCTCAGAAAAACAAAGTTTCTATGCTTTGTCTTTATCAGGTCTGTGATTACTTAACAAAGGTTAAACCTTCTCAATATTAAAGGTGCTGTTTTGCTAATAACTATATAAACTTCTAGTGGAATCTCTTATTGCACCTTGGTTAAATATAAAGTGTATAATAATCTGTAATCCCATATAGGCACGCTCTTTAAAACCTTCTGAGGTTTTTAACAAAAGTTCCCAAGTATTCAAATTCTAAATGAAGTCTTTTTGACTAATTAGGCTTGTTTATTTGGTATGTTTAAGTTACAAGGGAAGCATTGTCAAACAAATGATAAAAAAAACTTTTTACGTTACATTGTATAGGTAAATGCTGTAACTGTTCTTAGAAATTATATGAAATTCCTAAAGTTTTAATATGTCCTGGTATAAAGTCATGTCAAATGATGTTATGTCACAGAAATAACTAGATTTCCTTTTCCACTTTATTCTAATGAATTCTCATCAGATCTTTAACCATGGCCAGTTTTGAATCTTTTGTCATTTATAGTTATTGTTCTTATACTCTTGCAAAATGTGTTTCCTCTTCAAGGAGATTCATGAAAAGGACTTTCTGACAAACACTGGTTTCTAATATATTTAAAGTTATAAAACTAAGCCGAGTAAGAATTTCCAAAACTAATGGGAGAGCTGCATTCAAATAGAACACAAATTAATAACATGAGACTAAATGAATTAAGAAAGATGATTATATTTCGATGACTTTTGTTTGAAACATTGCTGGTCCTCTAATGTCTGGGTCTTTCAGATTTTGTTTTTAATGTTTATTTATTTTTGAGAGAGACAGAGACAGAATGCAAGTGGGTTATGGGCAGAGAGAGAGGGAGACACAGAATCCAAAACAGGCTCCAGGCTCAGAGCCCGACGTGGGGCTCGAACTCTCGAGCTGTGAGACCATGACCTGAGCCAAAGTCGGACGCTCAACCGACTGAGCTACCCAGGCACCCCTGGTCTTTCAGATTTAAGGAAACTTTTTCTCTTAGGATATCTATGTCTTACAGAAATAAATGTTTCAATTCATTAACAAAGGAATATTTTATCTTTACTCCCTACCTGAACCCTCCAGAACTCAAAAACTGTCAGTGAATATTCTTTTTTTAATGGAAATTATTTGTATAAGTTCATTAACAATCTGTTCTCCTCAGAACAGAACACCTTTGGAAACAGTAATTATATTACCAGGGCTTTGACTGGAATGTCATCATTTAGAGAGACATGTATAGACTCAGATACGAACAGACAACTTTAAGGAATGAAGGTTGACTTTATGGAGCAAGCCAGCTTGGAAATGTTGGCCTGGTAACTTGCTTTTAAAATTCCCTGCAGCCTTACCAGGTGAGTAAAAAATGTCACTTCCTGGCAGGTGCAAGAACCTCAGGATATTTTGGGTACATCAAGAGAAATTCACCCAAATCTACAAGTGTTGCAGGCCAATCTGATGGCAAGTATTTGGCTTTTGGCCTTGAGAGGTTATTAAAAGCTCAACTTGAAATTCCTTATAAAAAGTTCCAGCAAAGCAGATTTAAAAGAACCTATATGGTAAATCACTATTCTTGCTGTGGTTATGTAAATAATTAGATCACATTGGTTAAAACAAGGGTGATTCTAAAAAGAAAAGGTTTCAATAACACATTTTTGTAGATATTAGATTTTACTACTATTCATTATACACTGGACTAGATCCTGATTTCTTCTGGTGTCCTCTAATGCCCAGTACAACTCTTCAAGCTAACATTTTTATTTTTCTCCCACCTTTGTGACTTGGAATCATTTGACAACTAAAACTGCCCTTTTTCTTGAAGCTTTATAAACTGAAAATATAAATGACTTGCTGTAAAGAAATTGCTGCAATAGCCCATCTATAGACAATCTTCATGCTCAATGCTCAGTGGACCACTCAAAGATCAGAGACATTTAAACTACAAACCAGGATGAGAAGTAGATGATATCAGGGTAGACTGCTTTCCGAAGATTTGGGATCCAGTCTGTTTTTCTACTCTTCTTTATTTTAAAATTGTAATATTAGAAGATAGTAAACCTATTTGTTTGCTTTCACCTCCCCCTTTATTGTATCCTAATAAAACATCATGGTAACCCTCTGATTTAACTAACTTCAAATACTACCCTAGTACTTTATTATAATGAGAACTTAGATAAAATATTTCATGACCTCTTGGACCTATTCTAATGTTCCTTTAGCTACACTGGTGCTTATATACTATAAAGGACCTCTGTTAGAAAAACACTGTCAGGAAGTACTCCCAAACTCAGATTATATCTAACATTCACCAGGTTGACCATTCTGCCTCTTTAAACTTAGATAATAATTTATTAAGAAAGGTTCCTGGGTACAATGGGAGAAACATAGTGGCAACTTGTCCAACATGGAAAAATATCCAATGTTCTCACACACCGTGTTTTTTGGTGAATGGAATAGCCTAAGACAAAATAAGAAAAAACAGTGGGTATCTATCAAAGATGCTACTTTAGGAGTGATGTGGTGGATTCAACCACCTCCTAAACTAACTTTGCCATGCAACCAAGAAGATTCTGAGGTAACTATGGGTCAGTTCCCTTCTTTCTTAACTATAGAAACCCAAGATGTATAGCTCTCCTCATCTGTGGAAAATCATTAAAGACTCTTATATAAAGTACAGCCCTGATACCCAACCTGACATATGTTTTTTAACATCTTAACTTTTTACTTGTTTATAATATTTTATTTTTAAATAATTTCTACACCAGACATGGGGATTGAACTCACAGCCCCAAGATTCAGAGTCACATGCTTTACTTACTGAGCTAGCCAGGCATCCCAGGAACTATTTTAAATACCACCAGAGTTTTTCCCACTGGAGGAAAATGGACTTTATTATCCAATGATTCTTGTTGGATTTCAATATCCATGGACATCTGTGAATTCAGGCAAAATATATGGTTATGCCCTAAACAACAATGGAGCCCTGAATTCACTCCAAGTTGGCCTATAACAGCTCTGCCTATACCAACCAACATATGGTATACAGGAAAAAGAAGATTTTGTGGGTTTATAAAACACCTGTGTAATTCTCGGATTTATTTTGTAACCAGAGTACTTTTTATCATAACACTACTGCTATATGGTATAATGCTGGCTTTGCAACTCAAAAGAATTGCATGATGCTAACAAAACATACACTAATATTGATATTGATGACCAAATGTTTGGGGAGATAGAATTACAACAACCACAAGATGTAATATCTATAGAAACCAATTGGCCAGAGAAATTCTTACATATAACAAAAGGAAATTAACATTTGAAACAAATCAGCTCAAATATTTCACAAGGCTCAAAACTTTAGATAAAGTAGGTAAATGGATACTCAATGTACAATTATCAAAATACTCGGATTTTCTTTGGATTCTTGTGTTTCTAATTTTATACCTATTCCCTATTGGTTGCTTCAGTTGTTACTAATTGGATTTTTATTACTAATTCTGCATGTCTGCTATAAATGTTACCAAAGGCAAAACTCACCACAAAGCACATGTACAATGTTTCCACAACAATTTGGTGTCACTGAAAACAAATCATTTGTAACATTTCCTATTAAAGGCCATACTCTTGACTTCCCTATGTGGACTCCGAGGCAAACTAAACCAGGCCTAGCATCAAGGGACGAAATAATAAACATCAATGCTTTCTACCAAAAGATTATTGACCAAAAGGGGAATGATGAGAGAAAAACTCTCTAAAGGCCTGATATACAAGGGAAACCATTTTAGATTTCTTCCTAAGTCAGCATGACCATATATAAACTTGGAACTTTGTTCAAACCAAGAGTCTGATCTATGGCTCACCACACGTGCATAGCACATCTGCTTTGTGAATGAGTAGCCTAAACGAAAACCATCTTGTTCTTGAGACACTGAACAATGCTCCTACTCCCTGCGTTTCTTTATGACAAAACCCATGGTTCCTGCCGATATGGTAATCTGTAACCTTTTGAGCTTTTGCAATATGTAAAAAAATTATAACCCTGTAAAAACTGTTCATTCTCCAGAATACTTTCTTCCTTGTGAAGAATGTAGTTCCCAGGCAGCTGTTCTAACTTGAGCTCAAATAAAACTCTTTCTTACTTTTAGAGATTCTAAAAGGTTTGTCCAGTTTGTGTCAACAATATATATTAAAATTACATAACATTTTATTTACATCTTTGGTGTGTTGGTTATATCCCATAATTTGCTAAAAATCGTGAGAGCATTAAGTAAATCATATAATGCATGAATGAACATAAGAAAAGCATGAATTGGAGCCACATAGACCTGGATTCAAATTTTTTGTTTTGATGCTTGCTAGTTTGGGAACTAGATACTTAAGATCTCTGAATATCAGTTTCTTTTAACAATATTTAGGGTAGGCATACTATGTGCTAAGTAGCGTTCAGGGGACTAGAGATGTAGTCGTGAACAAAGTTAGCACCAGGTTGAGGTGCTACAGAATTACATATAGAAGAAGTTACATATACTAAGGGGCCTGGAATGGCTAACCACCAATGAGCCACAATTCTTAATGTGAGACCCAAGTTAATGCCTTCTTAGATGAATTTCTGGAGACAGTATTTGATAGACTTTTTTTTAACTTGCCATAGGCTGTTCTTCCAACACTCTTGGGAATCACGGACAAGGACATTTTACACCAAACTAATATTAATGTTAGATGTAATGAAAAAGCTGGTTATCTGCCCTTTCATTGGTCTATCAAATTCTTCATGGTGTGAGGTTGTGTTGATTAGTGTACAAGGGGTTGACTCTGTAGAGAAGTCTTTCTTATAACTTCATCAGATGCTAATAATCCCTGACTGCCTTAATTGTACCTTTCCCCATTTATAAACTCACTCCTTCGAACCTCCCCTAATGTCACTCAAAAGATAATTACTTTCCTCCATCTTACTTTTACAGACATCAAAATCATAGTTCTCCAATTTCCTATCTGCCCATCTCACCTTGTGGGTCTCATTCTTCTCATTGCCATGTGCCCACTGAACAGTCAAGCAGTTCTGAGGCTATGGTCAGTGATGCTGAGTGGATCACCATTAATTCTGAAGCCATTTTTGCTCCAAAAGGGCATGAAATATTTCTATCCTCATATAACAAACACCTAAGAGAAAAATACAATGCAAGTCTGATAACAGTAACGTTAATATAAAAATGAAATTTGTGTACGTGATATTTATAGGAATGTAATAAAAATCCCTTGTAGTCAGCAAAAAGGCAGCTTATATGTCAAAGAACCTTCTTGAAACCGGAAGTAAATTCCTATAGAAGAGCATGCATCTGAAATACAGATCTAAAAGAAGCATAAAGACAATGATCTTAAATTCTCAGCATCTGAAAACTAAGAAAAAGAAGAGGAATAAAAACATTTGCACAAGTCATATTTGGGAAATTTCCAGCTGTGAGCAAACCAATGAAATGAGACCTGAATATGTATTCAGATCGTTATTGATGGCAAACTGTGAGCAAAAACCAATAGATAAGACCATAACCATTTAATTTCCTAGGAAAAGGGAGTAGGAGAACACATGGTAGTCTCTGTCAACCCCAAACTCAGGTGGTAACATTGAATTCCTCATTCTCAAGCACCCCAAAGCATAAATGAACCAAACAATAAGACCACAGGGGAGTTTTTAAATATGAAAGGTTGTTATTCAACTGTTTATTTTTGTTTTTTTCCCCCTCTGGAAATATCTATATCTAAAATACGAAGTGTTGACCCATTTACCAACAAAACACAAATTTAAAAAATGCCACTCTGACTAGCCCATTAATACTATTTTTCTAAGCAGATAATAATTTCTAATCCATGAGATTAGGAGATCCTATAACTATTGACCTACTAGCTGTATCTTTTTTTGAGCTAATGTTTTACAGATCAGTAGATTTTCATCTACCATAATTGGTGATTTGGATTTCTTTGTCCTAATCAAGATTCTGAGCACCAGCAAGAGTCAAAATTCTGGAAAGCATAGGATCCAGACACAATACATCTCTATTAAGAAACTGAGATGGATTTTAGCCTTTATGAATTTATATGATCTGCTTATTAATGATAAGTATCTTCATGCAAATCAGGCTTTGCTCCAACCTCTGTGCTTTTTACTGTTTATCTTACCCTGTTTAATTAAATTCCTGAAAATAGTTATTTTATTGGTATAGTACTTCATTTCTTTTGCTTACTTCACAAGTCCCAATGGTGTCTCACAGACATAGTTTCAGTCCTATACAAAGTATGATTTTCCATTAGGATGAATGAGAGAGGCCACTTACATCTGGGTAGTATGTGGTTGCAGATTTCTGTAAAACAGCACTGGAAAACAAAAGTCTGGTCACAAATCCTTTTCTCAAAGGCAAATACAGTTCTCGCTTTTGATCCAGGCAGAAAGCCAAACCTAGAATAAGAGAAGCCATATGTATGTGTTTGAGAAAAAGTTGCCTACATAAGTAGGGATTTCCACCCCCCCCCCCATAATGAAGTTAACTTTTTGAAGCCTTTTGGAAAATGATGGAGATGTAATGGTCAAACTACAAACTTTAGAAATGTTTTACAAATACTTTGAGGTAATTTTTTAAAAAGAAGAAACATGAGAAAAGGGCCACAGCCTTCATCAAGACTGATTAATGTGAAGAGAGCAACTACAGTATTTAAAGGTTCACCAGTTTACCTACAGCTGAAACTTGTTCCCAGATATTTTTATCCATGTCCAAAGGAAGAAAGATCTCTGACTCAAAAGGGGAGAGCCTGTAAAATGGCCCACCCTCAACCCCTTCCTAATCTTCATTTGGGCTTAATTAGACAAGAGGAACACAAATGAGTTATTCCAGGGTTACTATTAGAAAAACCTCTTTTATACACATTAGCACAGTTCAAGAAGACTGATCCTAATGTCTCCAGTCTAAGAAGAGTCTACAGATCTTCTAAACAAGTGGTTCTCAACTGGGAGAAATCTGTTCCGGAACACTTGGCATGTCTAGAGACATTTTTATTTTTACAACCGGAGAGTGGGCGATGCTACTGGCATCAAATGAGTAAAGGCCAGGAATACCACAAAACATCCCACAGTGCACAGGACAGCCCCTGGCAAGAAAGCATTGTAGCCCCAAATATCAAATGCAGAGGCTGAGAAACACTGTTGTAGATCAGCGTCCCCTGCATTAGCCCAAGCTGTGAGCAGCACAGTCTTCTTACTGATTTGTGACTTTTGGGTCCTCATTGTAAGAAGCCATTTGGGGCCACAATTCCCCTGCTGTGTATGCATCATTTGGGGGTGAGGAGGTGGTTTCTCTCATTATTTCCAGACTGGAAGACCCTCCTTGTAAGTGATTATTTGGAGTCCAAAGCTCTGTTCCTCCCTTCTAGTGGACCTGGCACTCAGATCCTGACCTGCTCTGGCCTGAAAAGAAAGGCACAAAAGGGAGGCAAGAACCATATGAGGTGTTATTCTTTGTTTTTCTCAGCCCACCAGGAATATTCTAAGGTAAGCAAAATGACATCTGGAGTTTGCTTCCACCTCTAGGCCAAATAGTAGGTTTGGGAACTATAGACAAAAATAAATTTCAAGAATAGATTTGGGGGTGTCTGGGTGGCTCAGTCAATTGAGCGGCTAACTTCGGCTCAGGTCATGCTCTCACAGCTCAAAGGCTTGTGAGTCTGAGCCCCACATCAGGCTCTATGCTAACAGCTTAGAGCCAGGACCCTGCTTCCAATTCTGTGTCTATCTCTCTGCCCCTTCCCTGCTCGCTTTCTGGCTCTCTCTCTCTCTCTCTCAAAATAAACATTTAAAAAATTAAAAAAAAAAAAAAGAATAGCTTGGATATTTGAATTCTATTTCATAGTATGAAATTATACATGTGAATATCCACTTTGATATATTTAATCAAGAAAAAACCCAAAATGTTGAAAATTTCCTCTATTTGAAAACATTTAAATATATGCTTTTCCCCCCTTTATTTATTTTGAGAGAGAGAAAAAGAGCAATGAGCAGCAGATGGGCAGAGAGAAAGTGAGAGACAGAGACAGAATCCCATGTATGTTCCATACTGTCAGTGCAGAGCCTGATGCAGGGCTTGAACCCACCAACTGTGAGATCATGACCTGAGCTGAACCCAAAAGTTGGACACTTAACTGACAGAGCTACCCATGCACCCCATAAAAACATTTAAATATATACTTTTAAAAATATCCATAGAAAGTGGTCAAGGTTGTTTTCTTGAGAAGAAAAAATTATTGAGATGATGTACTTCATTAATTTCAGTATTAAAGTAAAGGTAAAATTAGGGGAAAACATTCACAGATGCTGTAATAATTTTCCCTAGTAGGTTGCAAACTTTGTTCATTTTCCATTTATTCATTTGAAGTTTTACTGATCCATGAAACCCAAAATTCTGGATCACTAGAACTGTCTAGTCCACCACCACCAATTCACAACTGAAAAATCAAGGTCTTTGCTTAAGCAACTCTACTGGTAAGAAATTTACTGCTTTCTGAGGAAGACCATGTCATATTTGGCCAGTCTATTGGAAAGTTCTTTATGTCGCAGTAAAGTATAACATTTGTGATCATCTCGTCACAATTTCTTGGTGTTTGGCTCTTGTTCTATCCTGCAGGCCACAGCAAATGAGTCAAATTCCACTCCTATAGGTGGATGAATGAATAAAGCAATGAATAAAGATGGTTACCATACCCATCTTGAACTTCATGTTCTCTAAGCCAAGTGTTTACTAGTGCTGCACTGACACAACTCAAGAGTTCCTCTCTACATTGTGGTCACTGTCCTCTCAATAGCTTCCAGTTGCTAGAAGTTGAACAACACAAGTTTTGGCTAAAACAGAATCTACTCGTACTATCATTTTTCTGTTTTAGACATTTCACTCATACTGTTCAGCTTTAGGACAAACTAGATTTGTTGGCAAGCCTTAGTAATATTGACACATGAGATTATAGTCAAATCAAATTATAGATATTTAAACAAATTTTTCTTTTAACTCACATGCCCCCTACTGTGGACACATTCAGTTGGTGAGGTTTCTATTTGATTCAAGGTTAGGATTTTTTTTATTCATCTCTCCTAAATTTTATCCTGTTATTGTCAGCACATTGTTCCACACTGCTGAGATTTAAAAAAATATATTGTTCTTATAAAATATCTCAAACATTTGGAAAAGAGATGAATACAATGAACCCTCACATGTCCAAACCCAAATACAATAAATATTAATATTATACCACATTTTCTTTAGGTTATTATTTTTTTTAAACAAACCAAACATTAAATATAGTTGCAGCCGAATGGAAAACTCTAAAATCTCATAATAATATATAATTATATAATATATTATATGTAATAATATATATTATATAATATATACACATATATAATATGTAATAATATATATTATATAATCATATATAATATACACTTAACACTTGATCTTAGCCAAAAGGCTGAGAAGCGATATATAATATATACTTTGATATATAATATATAATTTAAATATATATTATCATAGATGACGAAATATTCTGTAACTTAATTTTTTAACTCAACTCTTATTTCTGACCCTCATCCTTCTTAGAAAAAAAAATTAAATACACATGCCATGTGAAGATAAAGGCAGACAGAGATTCGGGTGGGGTATCAGAGGTCAAAGAGCACCAAAGATTGCCAACAAACCTGCAGAAGCTAGAGGAGAGCATGAACAGATTGTCCCTCATAGTTACCAGAGGTGGCCAACGCTTTGATACTATTCTTCTAGTCTGCAGAACCATGAGACAATAAATATTTGCTGTGCAAACCACCCAGTTTGTGGTACTTTATTACACCAGCTGTAACAAATCAATATACTCATATTACCTGATTTTTCAAGTCTTTGCCAATATGATAGATATGAGGCAGAATCTTTAATTTTTATTTTCTTTCACTAATGATATTGAACATACACGTTGCTAATTTGGTTTCCATCTTCAAAGAATTACCTTTTTAATCTTCTCTGCCTACTTTTAACTGACTTGCCTCCAAGTACAATGATTATTTTTTATATAAATATTTTAATTATTCAACAATATTTTCCTTTATGAAATAGGCTCTTTGTATCATGATTGAATATTTTCCTACCCTGAGGTCTTAATATCTTCTACAACTTATTTTCTAATAATTTAAAGTTTTGCTTTTCACAATTTGTTCTTTAATCTGACTGGATTTGAATTTTGTGTATAAAATGAGGCAGGAATTTATCATTTTTTACATTTGGATAACTGATTTTTCAAGAACCATTTATAATTCTGTTTTTAGGTCATTAATTTGTACTAACACTTCTGTCATAGTTTGTGTTCCCATATATGTGCTGCCTTGTTTCTAGGCTATTAATTCTCTTCCACTCATCTTTTTTTGTCTAATTTTGTGGCACCAGTACACCATCTTAACTATTATAGCTGTGAAGTTTTCATTGACATTGAAAAAAAACTTACTATCATTTTTCTTCAATTTCTAATTATAGCGCATTGTCATTAGAGAACTTAGTATATTGAGTCTATAATAGATTATTAAAATGGGTCATTTTCCTATCTGTTTTGGCATACTTCCTGAGGCCAAGAACAAAATGGTAGTACCTATTCCAAAGTGCGAGACAAAATATCTTTGAAGTAGTTGCTAAGTAGTTTGCAACACTCAGTCCAAGAACTACATTTAAGGCAAACATGTGCAGGAGGTGAGGAGAGAGAACTTCTTTCCCTTTCCCCATATGTAAAAGAAAGAGATGTCCTCTTATGACTAATGAGGAACTTTAAGAAATCATTAGAGAGTTTGATTCCAGTCTTCTGGAGGTTGAATAGCAATGCTACTAGTAGAAAGAAAGGGACATTTATCACTAGAGACAGAAGTTCAGTGTAGAGGGAACAGGCAACCAGCCAAAGAAGCACAGCCTGCATCAGGAAGCCATAACAAAGTGTTTCCAGCTGGGGAATCTTTGAGGAACCCCCTTGGAACTACCCTCAAGAGAAACATTCAACTTTAAACATCCACCAAGCATCAATATAGATGTGTGTAATAGCAAGCAAATAAAAGTTTTCTTTTTCCTCTTCCTCTCCTACTTTTGCCCCACATCAAATTCAAGATGCGAGAATACAAAGAAAGAACTGATTAGAAAACATGGAGGAACCAAACAAGGTAATAGTCCAACTAAACATGTCTCCCTCCCATATGTTAAGCTTTCAGTGAGAAAGGAAAAGTATTGAACCTAAATAAAATTAAGAATTTTTGTTATTCACTATAATATATATCATTTTTAGTGTACATGAAGCATTTATAAAAATATAAGAAAAAACACACTTTAAAGAATCAATATGATACTCTGTCCTCTAATCATTATACAATAAATTGGGACTTGGTAAGAAAATTAGTGCTTTAGAATCTTGTATGTTTGGAAACCGTGGCATATTTCCAAGCACTTGTGTTAAAGATTATTATTCTTAGAAGGACACGTTAGTAGTATTTCTTCCAAAAAATATATAACCTGACTCTAATCATCAATAAGCATTAGACATAATAAAATTGAGGAACAGTCTACAAAATAAATGACCTGAATACTTCAAAATACCAATGTCATGAATGACCAAGAAATGGCTAAGGAGCTATTCCAGATTGACAGAGGCTAAAGAAACATAAAAGCTAAATGTAATGAGTGGAAAAAATAAATGTAATGGGTGATTCTGCAATAGATTGTGGACTAGGAGGGGAAAAAAGTTATGAAGGTCGTGACTGAGGCAAAAGCAAAAAAAAAGGGAGTATTATAAACAACTTAATATTTTTAAAAAATCTAAATATGTGAATTTCTATAAAAGCATAAAATGTCAAAGTTGAATAAAAACTGAGTAGAAATATTGAATAAGAAGACTTAAAGAAACTTAAATTACACTCAATAGCTTTCTCCCACCTTGTCCCCCATTAGTCCTAGATTTTACAAATGAGTTCCTTCAACCTTTCAGAAACATATAAGAACACTGACAGAAGCTGTCCAAGAAAATAGCAAATGCTGTCCAGCCTAATTTATATAAAGAGGTAATATTCAACCAATTCTCACCTATGCAGCTGTATCAATTGCTTACATTCTGATTGGCTGTGCCCCAGTATGAATAAACAGTGAACACTGTCATTTTGAAGTATACTTAGTTTGAGTATTACTTGGAACAAGTATAATTAGAATTCCAAAATCAGATGTCAAAACAACAAATGATACATTTTCACTTATGCATCGATGGAAATATCCCTGATAAAATTTAGCTTTAAAAAATCCAACAGTCCATTGTTTTTTATTTTTTTAATGTTTTTAATTATTTTTGAAAGAGAGAGAAAGAGAGAAAGAGCATGAGTGGGAGAGGGGCAGAGAGAAAAGGAGACACAGAATCTGAAGCAGGCTCCAGGCTTGGAGTTGTCAGCACAGAGCCCAATGTTGGGCTTAAACTCATGAGCTGCAAGATCATGACCTGAGCCAAAGTCAGACACTTAACTGAGTCAGCCACCCAGGAGCCCATCAACAGTCTATTTTTTTCTAATCATGCATTATAATCACTTAGTGTTATCTGAGGACAATTCTACATGAAAAATCATTCAATGAATGAGTGATGTCAATGGAACTCGTGAACTAAAGGTCACCTAAAATCTTCTCCATAAAAGCAACACAAACACTGGCAAAAATTGTCCAATCAACTTCTTCAGAACCTGAAAATTAATTAAAGGCTAAAACAATCTGGGGAGCATTTATTCAACAAAATCAGTTGAATCTCAGTAATTACAATTACCTTTGTAGCATTTGAACTTGGGCTGTTTCCATACCTCATTCCCCAGGTCCACGGTAGCTTTGAAAACCAACAATTCCACAATCACAGGAAAACCAACAGCACAGCAGCCACTGGAGGGAGAATAGGGTTGGAGTTTCTTCAAAGCCCCAGGTAACTGTCATTATTTGACCTGTCTGGCAGTTCCCTTGAAATCCTCAAATGGCTTGTCTTTATTTGACCTGACTCAAGTTTGCCTAATGCAAATAACTTTTTGTCCTCAAAGGGCTTGTCAAAGATACTCAGCATTAACTGTTTAATGTCTCAGCTGCCTGAGACAAACAATTAGCTGACCAAATAATGTGGTCATTAGATGACCCCAGGAAGCTTTGAAAAATTCCAACTTATTCCTGGGCATCTATAAGGTTACACATACATGAAGGGCTATATGCATGTCCAGAGCTATGCACATGCTCAGGAAAGACCTGAGAAAGCCCTCAGCTCTCATCTCTGTCTGACCTTGACTTCAAGGAAGTAAGGACTATGATAGAGTTGTAAACTACCTGGCTGAATGTGGAAAGCTGGAACCGACATATACACTCAGCCCCTAGGCAAAGACTGGGAGAACTATTGGTTCCAAGCATTAAGAAATCACTGTCGGGGTGCCTTGGTGGCTCAGTCAGTTTAGTGTCCAACTTCAGTTCAGGTCATGATCTCATGGTTTGTGGGTTCAAGCCTCACATCAGGCTCACTGCTGTCAGCCTATCAGCACAGAGTCTGGAGCCTGCTTCAGACTCTGTGTCTCCCTCTCTCTGTGCCCCTCCCCTGCTCAGGCTCTGTCTCAAAAATAAATAAATGTAAAAAGAAAAGAAAAAGAAATCACTGTACATTATTATCCAGCCATTAAACTGAGTAAAGACTCTAGTGGCTTCACCCAACAAAGAACACAAATTTGACAGAATTAGTTCAGGAACATGGCTAAAGAAACTGCAGTAACAATGATAATAGATAGTAATAACAAACTCTAGGGGAGAGGGAGATAGGATTTTTAAAGCTGCCACATTATTCAAAATATGTAATTTTCCAAAAAAAAAAAAAAAGAGAGAGAGAGAGACATGCAAACAAACAAGGAAGTATGGCCCATACACAGAAAAACAAGCAGTCCATAGAAATTGTTATTGAAGAAACATAGATGTTGTACTTCCTAAACTGGATTTAATCAGCTATTTTAAACATGTTGTAACTAAAGGAAATCATGTCTAAATAAATAAAGGAAAGTATGATAACAATATCTCATCAGAGATTTAAAAAAAAACAAAGGGAAATTCTGGAATTGAAAAGTACAATATCTGCAATAAAAATTTCACCAGAGAGAGTCATAAAGAAATATGAGCTAGAAGAAGAAAGAACCTGTGAACTTGAAGGTAGTTCAAAAAACAGAACTGAGGAAAAGAGAGAGAAAAATAAAGAAAAAGTGAACACAGGCTCAGAGACCTGGGGAATACCAACAAATAGTGCAACACACACATAACAGAAGGAGAGGGAGAAAGGAGAGATAAAAGAATATTTGGAAAAATAATGGCTGAACACCCCCTGATTTTGTGAGAAATATTAATTTACACATCCAAAAAACTCTACAAACTTCAAGTACGATAAGCTCAAAGACATTCCCACTTAGACATATCAAAAATCACTGTTGAAAAACAAAGATAAAGGATTCTTAATGTGGAAAAACTATTTGGAAAAGTAATATTTTTGCTTTATGTTTTTACTAAAGGTCCTAAATATTGAACATTCAAATATTCTATAAAAGGCAGTACAGTATATTCAAATGTCAAAGTATTATGGATTTGTTAATAATAGGAAATATTTTGCACTGATTGAATCTGCCCATTTGACCTAGACAATAAATAGAATCAGCCAGAATGGAAATGTTGATTGCAAAATCTTTTCATTCTCCACAATAAATAATTCCTCCCCAGACCTGTCTTGGTCACAGTGTCAAACTCAGTCAGAGATTCTTTAGAGAATTCATGTCCTAGACAGCAAACAAGTCTCAGTCTTCTAAATAACCTTCCACGCATTACTGAAAGTGATACAATGAACTTGAAGGGGCCCATAGGAAAGAGGATACTAAGGAAACAGCTAGATAACTGAGAAAGAAAAATCCGCATAATTCTATATTTGGTTCCACCCATTAGAAACAGTTAGTGTAAACGTGATATATTATAAATATGAGGAACTCAGCTCATCTACAAGGCAAAAATATCCCCCCAAAACCTCATGTCATATATTTAGTGAAAAATTAAACAAAAATGATTCTTGGTGAATTCCTTCCTTCCCTTTATTTTTATGAACAAATACTATGACTCTCCTTCTTTTATATCTATGTATTTACCTCCTTTCAAATGTATTTCATTAGAACCCTCTTTGAAGTAGCCTCCTTAACTTTTGCTAACTTCAGATAAGAACCACTTTCCCACCCCAGATGGGCATCAGGATACTTTATCTTCCCTGGGTTTCAAGAGACTTTCCACCCTTGCTCACAAGGCGGCACTTGAAAGTAGTTTTGAGTATACTCAGATATAGAAGTAAGACTATAATTTTGATGTTTTAAGAAATGGGGTTTAGTGATTATTATCTGTCATAATTGTATGGATTGCTTTAGATTAGCTGGGTGATTGATCTGTTCCACTTGGCATTGTCTGGGATCTCTTGTTTGGGGCTGGAACACTTCCCAAATCATTCTATGAGGACAATATCTGATTCCCACATCAGACAGACATTACAAGAAAATAAAACTATAGACCAACATTCTTTATGAATATAGACACAAAAAATTCATAATAAATTCTAGCAAACGAAATCCAGCAACATACGAAACGTATTATACACCATGACCAAGTGGGATTCGTTCCAATACAAGGTTGGTTCAATATATGAAAATCAATCAATGCAATAGACCATTTAATAAAGAATAAAAAACAAATGATCATTCAATGGATGCAGAAAAGACATTTGACAAAATCCAACACCCTTTATTATAAAAACACCAAACAAAGTAGGAATAGAAGAAAACTTTCTCGACCAGATAAAGACATCTGTGAAAAATTCATAACTATCATACATAAAGGTGAAAGACTGAATGTTTTCTTCCTAAAATTAGGAAAAAGACTGCTTTTGCCATTCTTTCAACTGTAATGAAAACTATAGCCAGAGTAATTAGGCAAAAAGAAAAAAGACATCCAGATTGGCAAGAATTTTTACAATTCAACAACAAAAATGTAACCTGATCAATGTATGTGCAAAGAAATTGACCAGACATTTCTCCAAAGAAGGTATACAAATGGTTGATAATTATCAGAGAAAAGTAAGTCAAAGCTACGATGAGATAGCACTTCCCACCTAGAATGACCCTCACTTAAAAAAAAAAAGTGTAGGTGCAGATGTGGAAAAAACTCATGTATTGCTGATGGAAATGAATATATAGCTGCTTTCAAGAAGAGTTTGGCAGTTCTTCAAAAAGTTTCACATACAGTTACCTTAGAATTCTGAAATTCCAGGGGCGCCTGGGTGGCGCAGTCGGTTAAGCGTCCGACTTCAGCCAGGTCACGATCTCGCGGTCCGTGAGTTCGAGCCCCGCGTCGGGCTCTGGGCTGATGGCTCAGAGCCTGGAGCCTGTTTCCGATTCTGTGTCTCCCTCTCTCTCTGCCCCTCCCCCGTTCATGCTCTGTCTCTCTCTGTCCCAAAAATAAATAAACGTTGAAAAAAAAAAGAATTCTGAAATTCCATTCCTAGGTATGTACCTAAAATAAGTGAAAACGCATGGTATATGTCCATATTAAAACTTGTATCCAAATGTTCATAGCAACATTATTCATTATAGTCAAAAGGTAGAAACAACTCAAATATTCAAGTGATGAATAAACAAACAAAATGATATATCTATGTAATGGAATATTATTGAGCTATAAAAAGAATGAAGTATTCATACATGCTACAACATGGAGGAACTTTGAAGACATGCTAAGTGAAGGATGCCAGACATCAAAGACAACATATCTTATGATCCATTTATATGAACTGTCCAGAATAGGCAAATTCATAGAGACAGAAATCAATATGGTGGCTGCCAAGGACTGGGGGCAGGGAGCAATAAAGAATTACTGCTTAATGGGTATAGGATATCCTTTGGGGGCAATTAAAATGTTTTAGAACAAGACAGAGGTAGTGGTATCACACCTTTTTGGATATATTAAAAAACACTCAACTGTGGTGAATTTAATGGTGTATAAATTACACCATTTGACAGCATTTAACATGAAAATTTGACAATATAATTTGCCACATAAAGAGTGGGAAAATAATGTGATTACCTCCATAGAGAAAAAAATCTTTGAAAATTTTCCAGATTCTTTTATTAGAGAAAAAAAAAAATCACACACCAGAACGGAAGGAAATCTCCTTGACTTGTTAAAGTTTGTATCTACACAGACAAGACACACATGCACACACACACACACACACACACACACACACACACAATATAATAAATAGTATACTTAATAGAAAACTTAAGAGTTACTTCCACTTATTGAATAAGATTCCCACCAATAGTGTCATTTAACATTGTATCAGACTTCCTGGTCAATACTAGAAAGTATAATAATAATAACAATAGGGATGCTGTTGGTGAAGAAAAGGTATTAAGCTTCTAAGGCAAGATGTAAAAATGTTGTTTAGAAATTATATCATACACCTAAACAATTCAACTAAATTAACAAATAAGAGTTTAGCAATGTTCCCAGAGACAAAATCAATATATAAAAACCAATGGCATTCTCTATACAAGCAAAAATCAACTGTCAAATACAACTTAAAAAGGTATCCTTCCAAAACAATAAAAATTTAAGGTACATGAGAATTCTTTATGTGGTATACATAAACTCAACTTTTACAAATGTTAAACTTTACCAAGGTATGTAGATAAGTATACAAATAAATGGAATACATTTTCTGCTCTGGATGACCCATTTAACATTATAAAGATATCAGGACTTCCAGGGAAGATGGACAAGAGGAGGACAGCAGAGTTCATCTCTGTCCCACAGATACAACTGGGTAACCCCCACATCAATGTAAATAACCCAGAAAATGAACTGAAGACTGGAAGAATAGAACCTCCAAGCTAAATGTAGAGAAGCCGTCACAATTGGAGAGGGTAGAAAGGGAGAATATGCAGTACTGTCTACTGGAGGGAGGTATGCTTTGGGTGAAGAAAGGGGAAAGAATCAGAGTCTCACCCAAGGCACCCCAAGGAGAGGACAAATCCCTGCAACATTTGGCTCTGAAACTAGAAGAGCATAATTTGACAAGATCTTACATCAATGGGACTTAATACCTGGAACTCTAAATATCAGTGGGCTCAGCTCTGGGAGAGCCCAGAGGGCAAGAGGAAATTGAGTTCCACCCTTATAGAGACAGCATACAAATAGCCCAGTGAGATACAGCAGGAAGCCCCAGTTTGAAAAATGCCTGTGATATACAGAAGGCAGATTTGTCTACTAATCCTAGATCACCTGCCTAAGAGGCAGGGATCATTGGGAGACTTCTCCAAGAACAAAAGAGCTGGCAGGCACAATTGCCCTTACTTGGCCCCAGGCCTAGACACAGGGCCACCTGTGGGAACCAGCTCAGTGCCCACACTCACTACCTAACTTGCTTACACCAAAGCCCTACCCACTTCCCCACTCCTGTGGAACCACCCTTCCCAATCTTGCTTGCCTCAGTCCCAGTTTGGTGGTCCTGACCCCCAGAAGACCAGCCCAAACCCCTGCTTACAAGCACCTCCCAGTGTGAGAGTTTTGCAGAGCCTCAGCCCAGGCAGCAGTGGGGACAGGTCTCATTTCACAAGCAGACCAGAGCATACCTAATTAAACATACCCCTTTCAGTCCAGGAACTAAAAACTGCCCAAAACAGGCAAAGGGAGCCTCTGCAAAAGACTGTCCTGACGGAGAAAGTGGCCAGGACAAAACAGCAGGGCACATGTAGCACACAATGGAGTCACTCTCAGAAGCACTGGGCCCTGGGGAATAGGGGACACTACACAGAAGGGCACTATAGGATCTCTTCTTCATAAAGGTCATTACTCTCAAGAGCAGGAGATGTAACTGACTTTCCTAACACAGAGAAATAGGCACATAGACTTAGACAAAATAAGAAGACAGAGAAATTTATCCGAAACAAACAAACAAACAAACCAAACAAACACAAAACAAAAAACAGGGCAAGGCCAGGGCCAGAGATTTAAGCAAAACATAAAAGTAATGTCCCTCATGGAATATTTAAAGCAATGATCATAAGGATACTTACTGGACTTGAGAAAAGAGTGGAATACACAAGTAAGTGAGACCCTTAACACAGAGGTAAGGACTAACAGAGATGAAAGGCTTAATAAATGAAACGATAAACATGTTTGATGGAATGAAGAACAGGCTGGAAGAAGCAGAGGAACAAATTAATGACCTAGAAGACAGAGTAATATAAACTAATCAAGCTGAACAAGAGACAAGAATTATGCAAAAGAATAGACTTAGAGAACTGTGACTCCATCAAATGTAATCTTCATATTAGAGTAGTCCCAGAAGAAAAGAGAGAATAGAAAATATATTTAAAGAAATAATACCTGAGAAGTTCCCTTACCTGGGGGAGGAAACAGATCACCAGATCCAGAAGGCACAGACAGCCCCGAACAAAATCAACAAAAGGAGATCCATACCAAGATACAGTAATTAAATTGGAAAAAATACAGTGATGAAGAAAAAAATTTAAAAGTAGCAAGAATGAAATCCCCATAAGGCTATCGGGGGATTTTTCAGCAGAAACTTTCCAAGCCAGAAGGGAGTGGCCTGATATATTCAAAGTACTGAATGGGAAATTTTTTCAGTCAAGAATACTCTATTCAGCAAAGCTATCCATAGAATAGAAGGAGAGATAAAGAGTTTCCCAAACAAAAATTAAAGGAGTTCATGATCACTAAACCAGCCCTGCAAGAAATATTAAAGGAACTCTCTGAGTGGAGAGAACAAAAGTGACATAAGAAGGTAGGAAACACAGAGGCAATAAAAATAGATATTTCTGTAAAAAAACAGTCAAGGAACTTACAAAATAAAAAGATGCAATATATGATAACATACACCTAAAACGGGAGGAGGAGAGGAATAAGAATGAGTTCAAACTTAAATAATCATGAACTTAACAGAGACTGCTATATGCAGAAGAGGTTATATACAAACCTAATGGTAACCATATTTCAAAACCCACTAATATATATGCAAAGAATAAAGAGAAAGAAATCCAAATATATCACTGAAGAAAATCAGCAAACCATAAATGTAAATGGACTAAATGCTCCAATCAAAAGACATAGAGTGACAGAATCGATTAAAAAAAAAAGACTCAGCGGGGCGCCTGGGTGGCGCAGTCGGTTGAGCGTCCGACTTCAGCCAGGTCACAATCTCGCGGTCCGGGAGTTCGAGCCCCGCGTCAGGCTCTGGGCTGATGGCTCGGAGCCTGGAGCCTGTTTCCGATTCTGTGTCTCCCTCTCTCTCTGCCCCTCCCCCGTTCACGCTCTGTCTCTCTCTGTCCCAAAAAAATAAATAAACGTTGAAAAAAAAAAAAAATTAAAAAAAAAAAAAAAAAAGACTCAGCTATATGCGGGCTACAAGAGACTCATTTTAGACCTAAAGACACTGGTAGATTGAAAGTGAGGGGATGGGGAAACATTTTTCATATCAATGGATGTCAAAAGAAAGCTGGTATAACAACAGACAAAGGACCCTATATAATCATAAAGGGGACAATGCAACAATAAGAAACAATAATTATAAATATTTATGCACCCAACATAGAAGCACGAAAATACATAAAGCAGTTAATAACAAACATAAAGGAATTAATTGATAATACAATAATAGGAGGGAGCTTTAAAATCCCACTACATTAATGGGCAGATCATCAAAACAGAAAATCAACAAGGAAACAATGGCTTTGAATGACACATTGGAACACATGGATTTAACAGATGTATTAAGAACATTCCATCCAGAACAGCAGAATACACATTCTTTTCAAGTGCACACAGAACATTCTCCAGAATAGATCACATATCAGGCCACAAAACAAGCCTTAACAATTTCAAGAAGATCAAAGTCATACCATGCATTTTTTTGACCACACTGCTATGAAACTAGAAGTCGATCACAACAAAAAAACCTGGAAAGAACACAGATACATGGAGGTTAAATAACCTACTATTAAACAAAAATTGGGTAAACAAAGAAATGAAGGAAGAAATTTTAAAAAGTACATGGAAACAAATGAAAATGAAAACACAATGGTCCAAAACCCTCGGGGTACAGTAAAAGCAGTTCTAAGAGGAAGCTTATAGCAATACAGATCTATCTCAAGAAGCAAGAAAATTCTCAAATAAACAACCTAATCTTGCACATAAAGGATTTGGAAAAAGAACAAACAAAACCTAAAACCAGCAGAAAGAAGGAAATAATAAAGATTAGAGCAGAAATAAATCACATAGAAGTTAAAAGTAAAAGCAAAAAACAATAGAACAGATCAATGAAACCAGGAGCAGATTCTTTAAAAAAAAATAAAACTGATAAACCTCTAGCCAGACTTACCAAGAAAAAAAGATAAAGGACCTAAGTAAACAAAATCACAAATGAGAGATGAGAAGTAAAACCAACACCACAGAAATACAAATAATTACAAGAGAATATTAGGAGTAGCTACATGCCAACAGACTGGGCAAATTAGAAGAAATGGAAAAATTACTAAAAACACATAACCTACCAAAAATGAATGAGGAATAAATAGAAAACTTGAACAGACCAATTACCAGAGATGAAATTGAATCATTAATAAAATAACTCCCGATAAAAAAAAAAAGTCCAGTACCAGATGCTTCGCTGGTGACTTCTACTAAGCATTTCAATAAGAGCAAATACTAGTCTTCTCAAACTATTACAAAAAAAAAAAAAAAATAGAAGAGGACGTAAACTTTCCAAATTCATTTAATGAGGATACCAAAACCAGATAAAGATACCACCAAAAAGAAAACTGTAGGGCAATATCTCTGATGAACATAGATGCAAAACCAACAAATTATCAGAAAGCTGAATCCCACAATATATTAAAAAAATCATTTACCATGATCACATGGGGTTTATTCCTGTAATGCTATGGTGGTTCAATAGTCACAAATCAATCAATGTGATAAAACACATCAAAAAGAGAAAGGTTAAAAACCATCTGATCATTACAATAGATGCAGAAAAAAACATTTGACAAAGTACAACATCTATTAATGATAAAAACTCTCAACAAAGTAGGTTTAGAGGAAACATACCTGAATATAATATAGGCCATATAAAAAACCCACAGTGAACATCATCTTCATTGGTGACAAACTGAGAGCTTTTCCCCTTAGATCACAAGAAGAGAAGGATGTTCACTCTCACTACTTTTATTCAACATAGTCCTAGAAGTCCTAACCACAGCAATCAGACAAGAAAAAGAAATAAAAGACATCCAGATTGGTAAAGAAGAAGTAACATTTTCACTATTTGTGGATGACATGATACTACAGAAAACCCTCAAGACCCCACCAAAAAGCTAGTAGAACTGATAATAAATTCAGTAAGGTGCAAGATACAAAATCAATATATAGAAATCTCTTGCATTGTAATATATTAATAATGAAGTAGCATAAAGAGAAATTAAGAAAACAATCCCATTTGTAATTTCATCAAAAAGAATAAAATACTCAGGAATAAACTTAACCAAGGTGGTGAAAAACTTATACTATGAAAATGATAAAAAACTGATTAAATAAAATGAAAATGATACAAACAACTGGAAAGATATTCCATGCTCATGGAAGAATAATAAAATGTCCATACTACCCAAAGGAAACTACAGATTTGATGCAATCCCTATCAAAATAGCAACAGCATTTTTCACAGAGCTAAAACAAATTATCCTAAAATTTGTTTGGAACCACAAAAAAGACCCCAAATAGCCAAAGCAATATTGAAAAAGAACAAAACTGGAGGTATCACAATCCCAGATTTTAAAATTTACTACAAAGCTGAAGTAATCAAAATGGTATGGTACTGGCACAAAAACAGAAACATTGATCAATGAAACAGAATGCAGAGCCCAGAAATCAATCAATATTTATATGGTCAATTAATTTTTAACTGAGGAGGCAAGAATATACAATGGGTAAAAGTCTCTTTAACAAATAGTGTTGGGAAAACTGGACAGCCACATATAAAAGAATGAAATTGGACCACTTTCTGACACCATACACAAAAATAAACACAAAATGGATTAAAGACCTACCTGTGAGACCTAAAACTAAAAATCCTAGAAGGGAGCACAAGCAGTAATTTCTCTGATACCGGCCATAGCAACATTTTTTTAGATATGTCTCCTGAGGCCAGGGAAGCAAAAGTAAAAATAAACTATTCGGACCACATCAAAATAAAAAGCTTCTGCACAGTGAAGGAAACAATCAACAAAACTAAAAGACGACCTAAGGAATTGGGAAGATATTTTTAATGACATATCTGATAAAGAGGTAGTATCCAATATATATTAAGAATTTATACAACACTAAAAAAAAAAAAAAACCAAAACTAAATAAACCAATTAAAAATGGGCAAAAGATACAAGCATACATTTATCCAAAGAAGACATACACATAGCCAATAGACACATGAGAAGAATTTCAATATCACTAATCATCAGGGAAATGCAAATCAAAACCATGAGATATCACCTCACATCTGTCAAAATGGCTAAAATCAAATACACAAGAAACAACAAGTGTTGGTAAGAAAAAGGAATCCTTGTGCACTGTTGGGGGAAATGCAAACTGGTGCAGCCACTTTGGAAAACAGTGTGGAGATTCCTCAAAAAGTTAAAAATAGAAATATCCTATAACCCAGCAATTGCACTAATAGATATTCACCAAAGGATACAAAAATACAGATTTGAAGGGGCACATGCATGCCAATGTTTATAGTAGCACTATCAACAATAGTCAAATTATAGAGAGCCCATACATCCATCAACTGATGAATGGATAAAGAAGTGGCATATAGATTTATTTGTGAAGATGGCGGCGTAGGAGGATGCACCGCTGATCACTTAGATTCCACCTACACCTGCCTAAATAACCCAGAAAACCGCCACAAGACTAGCAGAACAGAGTCTCTGGAGCCAAGCGCAGACGAGAGGCCCACGGAAGAGGGTAGGAAGGGCGGCAAGGCGGTGCGCACTACATGGACTGGCGGGAGGGAGCCGGGGCGGAGGGGCGGCCCGCCGGCCAAGCAGAGCCCCAGAGTCTGGCTCGCAAAAGCGGAGGGGCCAGACGGAGTGTGTTCGACAACAAGCGGGACTTGACATCTGGAAGGTTATAAGTTAACAGCTCTGCTCAGAGAGTGGGAAAGCTGGAGGACAACGGGAGGGAGAGTTGCTGAGCCCCAGGAGGACAGAGCTCAGTTTGGCAGGGAACAAAGGCGCTTGCCAGCGCCATCTCCCTCACCCATCCCCCAGCCAAAATCCCAAAGGGAACCAGTTCCTGCCAGGGAACTTGCTGGCACCACGCAAACACCCAACACTGTGCTTCTGCAGATCCACACCTCCAGCAGCAGGTCTGACTCCCTCCAGCTGCCGCAGGGCCCCTCCCGAAGTGGATCACCAAAGGAGAAGTGAGCTGAGCCTGCCCCTCCCGCCCCTGTGCACCTTGCCTACCCACCCCAGCTAATACGCCAGATCCCCAGCACCACAAGCCTGGCAGTGTGCAAGTAGCCCAGACGGGCCACGCCACCCCACAGTGAATCCTGCCCCTAGGAGAAGGGAAGAGAGGGCACACACCAGTCTGACTGTGGCCCCAGCGGTGGGCTGAGGGCAGACATCAGGTCTGACTGCGGCCCTGCCCACCAATGCAAGTTATTCAAGACAGCACAGGGAAAGTACCCTGCAGTTCCGCACCACTCCAGGAACTATCCAAAATGACCAAACGGAAGAATTCCCCTTAAAAGAATCTCCAGGAAATAACAACAGCTAACAAACTGATCAAAAACGATTTAAACAATATAACAGAAAATTAATTTAGAATAATAGTCATAAAATTAATCGCTGGGCTTGAAAACAGTATAGAGGACAGCAGAGAATCTATTGCTACAGAGATCAACGGACTAAGGAACAGTCAGGAGGACCTAAAAAATGAAGTAAAAGAGCTGCAAAATAAAATGGAAATGACCACGGCTCAGATTGAAGAGGCAGAGGAGAGAATAGGTGAACTAGAAGATAAAATTATGGAAAAAGCAGCTGAGAAAAAGAGAGATAAAAAAATCCAGGAGTATGAGGGGAAAATTAGAGAACTAAATGATGCACTAAAGAGAAATAATATACACATAATTGGTATTCCAGAGGAGGAAGAGAGAGGGAAAGGTGCTGAAGGTGTACTTGAAGAAATAATAGCTGAGAACTTCCCTGAACTGGGAAGGAAAAAGGCATTGAAATCCAAGAGGCACAGAGACGTAACTTGAATCGATCTTCTGCATGACATATCATAGTGAAACTGGCAAAATACAAGGATAAAGAGAAAATTCTGAAAGCAGCTAGGGATAAACGTGCTGTAACATATAAAGGGAGACCTATAAGACTCGTAACCGATCTCTCTTCTGAAACTTGGCAGGCCAGAAAGGAATGGCAGGAGATCTTCAATGTGATGAACAGAAAAAATATGCGGCTGAGAATCCTTTATCCAGCAAGCCTGTCATTTAGAATAGAAGGAGAGATAAAGGTCTTCCCAAACAAACAAAAACTGAAGGAATTCATCACCACTAACCCAGCCCTACAAGAGATCCTAAGGGGGATCCTGTGAGACAAAGTACCAGAGACATCACTACAAGCATAAAACATACAGACATCACAATGACTCTAAACCCATATCTTTCTATAATAACACTGAATGTAAATGGACTAAATGCACCAACCAAAAGACATAGGGTATCAGAATGGATAAAAAAACAAGACTCATCTATTTGCTGTCTACAAGAGACTCATTTTAGACTTGAGGACACCTTCAGATTGAGAGTGAGGGCATGGAGAACTATTTATCATGCTACTGGAAGCCAAAAGAAAGCTGGAGTAGCCATACTTATATCAGACAAACTAGACTTTAAATTAAAGGCTGTAACAAGAGATGAAGAAGGGCATTATATAATAGTTACAGGGTCTACCCATCAGGAAGAGCTAATAATTATAAATGTCTATGTGCCAAATACGGGAGCCCCCAAATATATAAAACAATTACTCACAAACATAAGCAACCTTATTGATAAGAATGTGGTAATTGCAGGGGACTTTAACACTCCACTTACAGCAATGGATAGATCATCTAGACACGTGGTCAATAAAGAAACAAGGGCCCTGAATGAGACATTGGATCAGATGGACTTGACAGATATATTTAGAACTCTGCATCCCAAAGCAACAGAATATACTTTCTTCTCAAGTGCACATGGAGCATTCTCCAAGATAGATCACATACTGGGTCACAAAACAGCCCTTCATAAGTATACAAGAATTGAAATCATACCATGCATACTTTCAGACCACAATGCTATGAAGCTTGAAATCAACCACAGGAAAAAGTCTGGAAAACCTCCAAAAGCATGGAGGTTAAAGAACACCCTACGAAAGAATGAGTGGGTCAACCAGGCAATTAGAGAAGAAATTAAAAAATATATGGAAACAAACGAAAATGAAAATACAACAATCCAAACGCTTTGGGACGCAGCGAAGGCAGTCCTGAGAGGAAAATACATTGCAATCCAGGCCTATCTCAAGAAACAAGAAAAATCCCAAATACAAAATCTAACAGCACACCTAAAGGAAATAGAAGCAGAACAGCAAAGGCAGCCTAAACCCAGCAGAAGAAGAGAAATAATAAAGATCAGAGCAGAAATAAACAATATAGAATCTAAAAAAACTGTAGAGCAGATCAACAAAACCAAGAGTTGGTTTTTTGAAAAAATAAACAAAATTGATAAACCTCTAGCCAGGCTTCTCAAAAAAAAAAGGGAGAGGACCCAAATAGATAAAATCATGAATGAAAATGGAATTATTACAACCAATCCCTTAGAGACACAAGCAATTATCAGGGAATACTATGAAAAATTATATGCCAACAAACTGGACAACCTGGAAGAAATGGACAAATTCCTAAACACCCACACGCTTCCAAAACTCAATCAGGAGGAAATAGAAAGCTTGAACAGACCCATAACCAGTGAAGAAATTGAATCAGTTATCAAAAATCTCCCAACAAATAAGGGTCCAGGACCAGATGGCTTCCCAGGGGAGTTCTACCAGAAATTTAAAGCAGAAATAATACCTATCCTTCTCAAGCTATTCCAAAAAATAGAAAGGGAAGGAAAACTTCCAGTCTCATTCTACGAAGCCAGTATTACTTTGATTCCTAAACCAGACAGAGACCCAGTAAAAAAAGAGAACTACTTGGGGCGCCTGGGTGGCGCAGTCGGTTAAGCGTCCGACTTCAGCCAGGTCACGATCTCGCGGTCCGTGAGTTCGAGCCCCGCGTCGGGCTCTGGGCTGATGGCTCAGAGCCTGGAGCCTGTTTCTGATTCTGTGTCTCCCTCTCTCTCTGCCCCTCGCCTGTTCATGCTCTGTCTCTCTCTGTCCTAAAAATAAATAAACGTTGAAAAAAAAAAATTTAAAAAAATAAAAAAAAATAAAAAAAAGAGAACTACAGGCCAATATCCCTGATGAATATGGATGCAAAAATTCTCAGCAAGATACTAGCAAATCGAATTCAACAGCTTATAAAAAGAATTATTCACCATGATCAAGTGGGATTCCTTCCTGGGATGCAGGGCTGGTTCAACATCCGCAAATCAATCAATGTGATACATCACATTAATAAAAGAAAAGATAAGAACCATATGATCCTGTCAATCGATGCAGAAAAGGCATTTGACAAAATTCAGCAACCTTTCTTAATAAAAACCCTGGAGAAAGTCGGGATAGAAGGAACATACTTAAAGATCATAAAAGCCATTTATGAAAAGCCCACAGCTAACATCATCCTCATTGAGGAAAAACTGGGAGCTTTTTCCCTGAGATCAGGAACACGTCAGCGATGTCCACTCTCACCACTGTTGTTTAACATAGTGTTGGAAGTTCTAGCATCAGCAATCAGACAACAAAAGGAAATCAAAGGCATCAAAATTGGCAAAGATGAAGTCAAGCTTTCGCTTTTTGCAGATGACATGATATTATACCTGGAAAATCCAATAGACTCCACCAAAAGTCTGCTAGAACTGATACATGAATTCAGCAAAGTTGCAGGATACAAAATCAATGTACAGAAATCAGTTGCATTCTTATATACTCACAATGAAGCAACAGAAAGACAAATAAAGAAACTGATCCCATTCACAATTGCACCAAGAAGCATAAAATAAATCTAACCAAAGACGTAAAAGATCTGTATGCTGAAAACTATAGAAAGCTTATGAATGAAATTGAAGAAGATATAAAGAAATGTAAAAACATTCCATGCTCATGGATTGGAAGAATAAATATTGTCAAAATATCAATACTACCCAAAGCTATCTACAACACATTCAATGCAATCCCAATCAAAATTGTACCAGCATTCTTCTCAAAACTAGAACAAGCAATCCTAAAATTCATATGGAACCACAAAAAGCCCCGAATAGCCAAGGTAATTTTGAAGAAGAAGGCCTAAGCAGGAGGCATCACAATCCCAGACTTTAGCCTCTACTACAAAGCTGTCATCATCAAGACAGCATGGTATTGGCACAAAAACAGACACAGAGACCAATGGAATAGAATAGAAACCCCAGAACTAGACCCACAAACGTATGGCCAACTAATCTTTGACAAAGCAGGAAAGAACATCCAATGGAAAAAAAGACAGTCTCTTTAACAAATGGTGCTGGGAGAACTGGACAGCAACATGCAGAAGGTTGAAACTAGACCACTTTCTCACACCATTCACAAAAATAAACTCAAAATGGATAAAGGACCTGAATGTGAGACAGGAAACCATCAAAACCCTAGAGGAGAAAGCAGGAAAAGACCTCTCTGACCTCAGCCATAGCAATTTCTTACTTGACACATCCCCAAAGGCAAGGGAATTAAAAGCAAAAATGAACTACTGGGATAAAAAGCTTCTGCACAGCAAAGGAAACAACCAACAAAACTAAAAGGCAACCAACGGAATGGGAAAAGATATTTGCAAATGACATATCGGACAAAGGGCTAGTATCCAAAATCTATAAAGAGCTCACCAAACTCCACACCCGAAAAACAAATAACCCAGTGAAGAAATGGGCAGAAAACATGAATAGACACTTCTCTAAAGAAGACATCCGGATGGCCAACAGGCACATGAAAAGATGTTCAGCGTCGCTCCTTATCAGGGAAATACAAATCAAAACCACACTCAGATATCACCTCACGCCAGTCAGAGTGGCCAAAATGAACAAATCAGGTGACTATAGATGCTGGCGAGGATGTGGAAAAATGGGAACCTTTTTGCACTGTTGGTGGGAATGCAAATTGGTGCAGCCGCTCTGGAAAGCAGTGTGGAGGTTCCTCAAAAAATTAAAAATAGATCTCCCCTATGACCCAGCAGTAGCACTGCTAGGAATTTACCCAAGGGATACAGGAGTACTGATGCATAGGGGCACTTGTACCCCAATGTTTATAGCAGCACTCTCAACAATAGCCAAATTGTGGAAAGAGCCTAAATGTCCATCAACTGATGCATGGATAAAGAAATTGTGGTTTATATACACAATGGAGTACTACGTGGCAATGAGAAAGAATGAAATATGGCCCTTTGTAGCAACATGGATGGTACTAGAGAGTGTTAGGCTAAGTGAAGTAAGCCATACAGAGAAAGACAGATACCATATGGTTTCACTCTTATGTGGATCCTGAGAAACTTAACAGAAACCCATGGGGGGAGGGGAAGGGAAGAAAAAAAAAAGAGGTCAGAGTGGGAGACAGCCAAAGCATAAGAAAGTCTTAAAAACTGAGAACTGAGGGTTGATGGGGGGTGGGAGGGAGGAAAGGGTGGGTGATGGGTATTGAAGAGGGCACCTTTTGGGATGAGCACTGGGTGTTGTATGAAAACCAATTTAATAATAAATTTCATATATATTGGAAAAAAAGAAGTGACATATAAATATATATACGCAATGGAATATTACTCAGCCATAAAAAAGAATGAAATCTTGCCATTTGCAATGTTGAAAGATATAGAGTATATTATGCGAAGAGAAATAAATCAGAGAAAGATAAATATCGTATGATTTCATTCCTATGCAGAATTTAAGAACAAAACAGATGAACATATGGGAAGGGAAAAGAGAGGGAAGGAGGCAAACTGTAAGCGACTCTTAACTAGAGAGAACAAATTGAGCATTGCTGGAGGAAAGGTGGGTGGGAAATGGGATTAATGGGTGAGGGGTATTAAGGAGGGCACTTGTGATGAGCACTGAGTGTTCTATGTAAGTGATGAATCACAAATTCTACTCTTGAAACCAACATTACACTATATGTTAACTCACTAAAATTTAGAGAACAAACTGATGGTTATAGTGGAGGTGAAAGGGGTCATGAGTGAAACAAGTGAAGAGGATCAAAAAGTACACATATCATAAAGACCACTGAGTAATGTAGAGAATTGTTGAATTACTATATTGTATGCCTGATACTAATATAACTATGTTAACTAAAGTGGGATATTAAAAAATTATAAAAATGTCAGTTTTTACCAATTTTATCTATTAACTCAAACTGAAACAAAAAAAATCCATTTGGAGTATTAAGGATTCGTGGTTCAATATTCACATGGACAAAATAGAAGGGTACAAATAACTGACATATATTCAAAAAGCAGGGATCATTGCTTGCTCTTTAAATTGTTACAATAAACAATAAATAGACAAATGGCTGATGAATCAAAAGAGAAAGTTTGGAGAGAGACCCATGAACATGTAAAAACTTAACACAGAGAATGATAGCACTACATATTTATGTACTAAAGGGAAAGGACAGGTTGTTTACTAGATGGTTTTGGCAATGTTGGTTTTACTATGAAGAAAAATTAAAATTTAGCTCATTCATTTGTTTGCAAAGATAGAAACACATTTAAAAAACATCTATATATAAATGTAAAATTAAAATTTAGTTCATTGGTTTGGAAAGATAGAATCACATTTCATAAAACACCTATATATATGTAAAATTATGTAAAAAATATCTTTGTGACTAGAAGCGGAAATGAAATATTTAAACATAACCTGAAAGGCACAAAGTATCAGACAAAAAAAATCATTTTAAAATCAATTTGATATATCAAAATAGTGGCTACTGATTAGAGAATATAAGGGTAAAATTAATGAGTATAGATTGAAAGATGGAATTTGCCATGTCTGAAATCAATCAGAAACTCTCTTTTAAACCAGAAGTCAGAAAAGTTTTTCTGTAGAAGGACAGCTAATAAATATATTAGGCTTTGTGTGTCATATGTTCTTGTTTGAACTACTCAGTTCTGCCATTGTAACATAAAGCCAGCAATACATAATACATAAATATTTGCAGCTATGTTCAATACAACTTTATTTATGAACACTAAAATTTGATTTTATATCATATTCATGTGTCCCTCAATATTATTCTTCTCTTCATTTTCCCTGCATCATTTAAAAATATAAACATCATTTTTAGCCCTTTGGCTGTATGAGAACAGGCAACATGTCAAATCTGACCTGCAGACCAAATTTTCCGACCCCTGGTTCAGACTGTAAAGGAAATTTTGCAAACGAACAAGACAGTGGAAGAATAGCAATACCAAATACACAAAGACTGAAAGCAAGCAAAATATAGAAAATGAAATTTAGAAGTCCTCACTATTGAATACATACTCAAACTAAGAATCTGAAAGGCAAATTTATTTATTTTTATTTTTTCAACGTTTATTTATTTTTGAGAGAGAGAAAGAGAGGCAGGGCATGAGCAGGGGAAGGGCAGAGAAAGAGGGAGACACAGAATGTGAAGCAGGCTCCAGGCTCCGAGCTGCCAGCACAGAGTCCTACACGGGGCTTGAACTCACGAACTGTCAGATCATGACCTGAGCCCAAGTTGGACGCTTAACTGACTGAGCCACCCAGGTGCCCCTCGAAGTACAATTTAAATGAGATGTTATTTTTATACCTTTCAGATGGTCAAAATTTAGAAAGCTGAATAATGCCAAATGCTGGGTGGATAAGAGACATAGGAATCTTCACAACTTGCTGATAAAAATACAAACTGCAACCCTTCTGAGAGATCTGATACCACCTAGTTTAATTAAGTATACTAATATCTTTTTTTCCCCTGAAAATCCTTCTCTTGCTTTTATATACCAAAAAAGTGTATTAAGGGATGTATATAAGCAAATTTATTCAGATTTGCTGTAGGGAGTTGAAGGTAATCTGGTGCCCATTATTGAGAGAATAAATGGGTAAATGTGATGGATATATACATACTAGTATGGAGAACCAAGCAGATTTTAAAAGCAACATGACAAACTGATAGTCATATCAGCATAGTACTTTGTGAGAAAAAAAAAGAGAAATAGGTGAAGTTATAGGGTACTGTACCATTTGTGAAAATAAATAACATATGCATCTTATACAATATATATTTCACAAGCTTATATACGAAACAAAAGGCATCTGTCAAACCAGCTAGAAATGTGTGTTGAATGTGTGTTGGGGATTGGGGGGCAGGAAAAATAAAGAATGAGGTTTAAACATATACATATATGAATCAAAACAAAAAGGGCATTGCAGGACCGTCAATAATTCTACACTGTGTATTGAGGTATGTGATTCATTCAATCTTTTTTTCTCTGAGGTTCAAACAGACCTTCAAACATACAGAAACACAGACAAAAGGCACAAATAGAAATCTCTGAAAACATGATAGTGGGAAATTTTAACTTTCCATTTCTGACAGAGCAAGTGCACAAACATAAAAGAAGAAAGAAGACATTTTTACTTAAAGTTAAATGAAGAGATATAACTAACTTCCTATCCTGCAAAGGAAAGAAACATTTTCATATTTTGTCCAGGGACATTGAACTGAAATTGATCACCTTCTAACCTTATTTTTTTTTATTTTTAAATGGGAAAATACTATTTAATCACTTAAGATAATCATGAAGATTGAGACAGAACTTTGTTTAGATTCATAAAACAAAGTGATTTCAAAATTCTCAGGTCTTTATGACTTAGAGTGGAAAATCTGCTCAGTAATCCCGACATAGTCTTTGGGATAAAATCAGAGTCCTATAGTCACATATTAGAGGATGCCACCTTCTTAATTTAAACAAAAAACTTAAAATCTGTAATTCTCCATAATGTAAAAAGTTTAAACATTAAAACACACAATCTAAAACAAAACATATCCCAACCACAGAAACTAAAAATCAGTTATCTATTCATAATAACAAAGAGAACATCTAAATTAACAACAGCTGTGGACAATTATAGAGTAATAAAAATACCATATATCAGGGGCGCCTGGGTGGCGCAGTCGGTTAGGCGTCCGACTTCAGCCAGGTCACGATCTCACGGTCAGGGAGTTCGAGCCCCGCGTCGGGCTCTGGGCTGATGGCTCAGAGCCTGGAGCCTGTTTCCGATTCTGTGTCTCCCTCTCTCTCTGCCCCTCCCCCGTTCATGCTCTGTCTCTCTCTGTCCCAAAAATAAATAAAACGTTGAAAAAAAAAATTAAAAAAAAAATACCATATATCAAAAGGTATAGAATGACTTCTAGTACCAAGTAATTTTGTATCCCAAATTTTATTAACTATTTAAAGGAAATGGTACATAAAAAGACATACATCTAAGTATTTATAGAAATAAAGAATAACAGTTGTCATAAAGAATTGAAGGAGATAATCTTCCAGAAAAGCAAAAGCTAAAAGAGTTTGTTATCATAAACCAGTCTTACATAAATGTTAAAAGGATTTCTTTAAGCTGGAATTAAAGAGCACTAATTAGTAACTGGAAAACTTATGAAAGTATAAATCTCAGTGATAAAGGTAATACATATAGTAAAATTCAGAATACACTCCAGTTGTAAAAGGTGGTGGATTGAAACTAATTAGGAAAACTAATATGAAGGTTAAAAGAAAAAAGTAGAAAAAGTAACTATAACTACAATAATATGTTAATGGATACACCAGATAAAAAGTTATAAATAGTGACATCAAAAATATAATATGTAGCGGGAGGTAATTATGTAGAGCTTAGAATGCATTCAAACTTAATCTGCTGTCATCTTAAAATTGACTGTTATAAATGTAAGTTGTTTTATATAAGCCTCGTGATAACCACAAGTCAAAAATTTACTCTAGATACACAAAAGACAGAAGAATCTAAGCATACCACTACAGTACATCATTAAATCATCAGGAAAAGACCAGGAGAAAAAACAGAGGAACTACAAAACAACGAAAAATCAATTACCAAAATGGCATTAAGTACATACCTATCAATAATTACAAAATGTAAATGAGCTAAATTCTGCAATCAAAGGACATAGAGTGGCTGAATGGATAAAAACAAGACCCATCTATATGCTGCCTAAGAGACACACTTCAGATGTAGGACACACACAGACTGAAATTGAAGGGATGGGAAAAAATATTCCAGGCAAAAGGAATATTTCTTTTGGAAAACCAAAAGCAAGCTGGGGCTTTATCAGATGAATTAGACTTTCAGCTAGACTATCATAAAACACAAAGAAGGTCATTACCTATTGATAAAGGGGTCAATCCAACATTTACAAATATTTATGTATAACATTTACAAATATTTATGTACCTGACATAGAAACACTTCAATACAGAAAGCAAATATTAACAGAGCTATAGGAAGAAATAGACAGCAATATAATAATAGTAGGAATTGTAATACCTCATTTCACCAATGTATATAGATCAGACAGAACATCAATAAAGAAACATTAGCCTTAAATGACATGCATGTTGGTTCAGATGGACTTAATAGACATATACAGAACATTCCATCCCAAGGCAACAGAATGCACGTTCTTCTCAAGCATGTATCAAGCTTATGTTAGGCTATAAAACAAGTCTTCATTTTAAAAGACTGAAATCCTATTAAGCATCTATCTGACCATAATGGTATGAAATTAGAAATGAATGACAAGAATACAAGTAAAATATTTTCACAAATATGTGACGATTAAACAACATACTACTGGACAACATACCAAAGCTTATGGGATGCAGCAAAAGCAGCTGCATGAATTTCATAGTGAAAAGACTACATCAAGAAAGAAAGAAACAAACAAAAAAGAAACAGTCTCAAACAACCTAAGTTTATACCTCAAGGAATTAGAAAAAGAAGAACAAATGAAGCCCAAAGCTAGTAAAGAAAGGAAATAACAAGATCAAAGGAAATAAATGAAACAGGGGCGCCTGGGTGGCTCAGTCGGTTAAGCGGCCAACTTCAGCTCAGGTCACGATCTCGCAGTACGTGAGTTTAAGCCCCGCGTGGGGCTCTGTGCTGACAGCTCAGAGCCTGGAGCCTGTTTCAGATTCTGTGTCTCCCTCTCTGTCTCTGACCCTCCCCCGTTCATGCTCTGTCTCTCTCTGTCTCAAAAATAAATAAACGTTAAAAAAATTAAAAAAAAAAAAGGAAATAAATGAAATAAAGAGAAAAATAATAGAAAAGATCCAGGATACTAAGATGCTTTTTCAAAAAGATAAACAAAATTGACAAACCTTTAGCTAGATTTACCAAGAAAAAAAAAAGGGAGGATTCAAATAAAATCAGAAATGGAGGAGGTGACATGACAACGGATACTACAGAAGCAAACAGAACCATAACAGACTACTATGAACAATTATACACCAACAAATTAGACAATCTAGAAGAAATGGCTAAATTCCTAGAAAGACACAACCAACCAAGACTGAATCATGTAGAAATAAAAAAACTGAACACGCTGATTACTAGTAAAAAGATTTGAATCACTAGTAAAAAATTTCCAACAAATCAAAGTCCAGGACCAAACTTCTGGACTATACAACTTCACTGTTATAGAATTCATTGGTGAATTCTACCAATCCTTTAATGATGACTTAATACAAGTCTTTCTCAAACTCTTTCAAAACAAGAAGAGAGACACTTCCAAACTCATTTAACAAGGCCAGCATTACTCTAATACCAAAACCAGACAAGAATACCGTAAGAAAAATCACAGACAATATTCTTAATGAATACAAAAATCCTCTACAAAATATTAGCAAACCAAGTATGACAATATGCTGAAACAATCATATACTACAATCAAGTGGCATTTATTCCAGGGATTCTAAGATGATTCAACATACACAAATCCATCAATGTAATACACCATGTTAACAAAATGAAGGATAAAAATCATACAATCATCTCAATAAATGCAAGAAAAGCATGTGACAAAATTCAACATCTATTATTTTTAGAAACTCTCAACAAAGTGGGAATAGAGGAACATACCTCAACATAATAAAGGCCATATATGAAAGGCCCACAGCTAACATTATTCTCAATGATAAAAAGTTGAAAGTTTTTCATCTGAGATCAGTAAGAAGACAAGGATGCCCATTCTTACCACTTTTAGTCAACATGATTAGGCAAGAAAATGAAATTTCCATCCAAGTTGGAAAGAAAGAATTAAAGCTGTCATTATTTGCAGATGACATGATATTATATATAGAAACCCCAAAACTCTACCAAAAACACTGTTAGGACTAGTTAATAAATACATTCAGAAAAGTTTCAGGATACAAAATCAATATAGAAAAATTTGTTGCATTTCTTCACACTGATAAACTACGAGAAACAGAAATTAAGACCATAATCCCATTTATTGTTGCATCAGAAGAAGAAAATACCTAGGAAGAAACTGAACCAGGATGGTGAAAGACCTGTACAATGAAATCTGCAAGACCTTGATGAAAGAAATTGAAGAAGACACAAATAAATAGAAAGATATTTTGTGCTCATGGGTTGGAAGAATTAATATGGTTAAAATGCCCATACTATTGAAACCAATTTACAGATTCAATGCAATTCCTATCAAAATTCCAATGGCATTTTTCACAGAAATTAAGCAAATAATTCTAATATTTTTATGGAACCACAAAAGATTCCAAATAGTGAAAATCACCTAGAAAAAAAAGAACAAATCCAGAGGTATTGCACTTCCTTGTTTTGAATGTATTATAAAGCTATAAAAATCAAAACACTTTGGTACTGGCATAAATACAGATACATGAACAGAATACAGAGCCCAGAAATAAACCCATGAATATATGGTCAATTAATTTAGGACAAAGGAGCCAAGAATATACAATGAGGAATGGGCAGTTTCTTTAAGAAGTCGTGTTAGGAAAATTGGATAGTCACATGCTAAAGAATGAAACAGGACCACTATCTTAGATCATATACAAAAATTAACTCAAAATGAGGTAAAGACTTGAACATAAGACCTGAAACCATAAAACTCCTAGAAGAAAACATAAGCAGCAGGTATCCTGGCATTGATCTTAACAGTATTTTTTTTTTTTTTTGTATTTGACAACAGAAGGGCAACAAAAGCAAAATTAAGAAACGGGGATATATCAAATTAAAAAACTTCTTCCCTGCAAAAGAAATCATCAACAAAAGAAAAAGCAACCTATCAAGTGGGAGAAAATATCTGCACATCTTATATCCGATAAAGTGTTAATATCCAAATTATATAAAAACTCATTCCACTCAATAGTAAAAAAAAACAACAACAATCTGATTAAAATATGTGCCAAGGATCTGAGCAGACCTTTTTCAAAGAAGACATACAGATGGCCAGCAGGTACATGAAAAGGCGCTCAACATCACTAGTCATCAGAGAAATAAAAATCAAAATCACAATGAGATATCACCCATACCTATTAGAATGGCTATTATCAGAAAAATAAGAAATAATAAGTGTTGACAAGGATGTGGAGAAAAGGGCACCCTCATCCACTGCAAATGGGAATGAAAATCAGTGCAGCACTATAGAAAAGAGTATAGGGTTTCCTCAAAAAGTTAAAACTAGAACCACCATATGACCCAGCAATTCCATTTTCGGGTATTCATCCAAAGGAAATGAAAAACACTCACTTGAAGAGATATCCTCACCCCCATGCTCATTATAATATTATTTACAATAGCCTCAAACATGGAAATAACCTAAGTGTTCATCCACAGATGAATGGATAAAATGTTTTTTTATGTAGACACAATGGAATATTACCCAGTTAAAATATTAACAATTCTAACACTTTTAACAATATGGAAGGACCCTTCAGGATATGCTAAGTGAGATAAGTCAGATACAAAAAGACAAATACCATATGATCTCACTGATATGTGGAATATAATGAAAGTTTAAGTGGAATGTAAAGAAAGAAAGAGAAAGCAAGTTTACAGATACAGGGATTGGGGGGTGCCAGAGGCAGGGCACGGAGGTGGGTGAAATGGGAAAAGAAAGTGAAAAGGTACAAACTTCCAGTCATAAACTATATAAGCCTGGGATGTACTGTACAGCATGCTGACTACTGTCTTGTATATTTTAAAGTTGCTAAGAGAATAAATTTAAAAGTTCTCGTCATAAGAAAAAAAATTTTGTGGGGCACCTGGGTTAAGCATCCCACTTCAGCTCAGGTCAGGATCTCACAGCTGATGGGTCCGAGCACCGCATCGGGCTCTGTGCTGACAGCTCAGAGCCTGGAGCCTGCTTCAGGTTCTGTGTCTCCCTCTCTCTCTGCCCCTCTCCCACTCGCACTCTGACTGTTTCTATCTCTCAAAACTAAATAAACATTTAAAAAATTTTAAAAAACTGGTAACAATGTGTGGTGATGGATGTTAACTAACCTTATTGTGGTGATCTTTTTGTAATATGTGCAAATAATGGATCATGCACACCTGAAACTACTGTTTTATGTCAACTATAGCTCAATGAAAAAATCAAAAGAATAATAAAATGCAAAGAATTCAGAAGGAAAAAAGTATAGGAATAAAAACATAAATCAGCATTAATAGAAGCAGCAAATATATATATTTATTATACAAATTTAGATATGTAAACATATTTAGTAACAAATTCATATTCACTTAAGAAAAAAGTGATGAGACATGATTAAAATTAGAAATTATAGTGAGAAGAGAAAAACAGGTTTGCTCATATAAATTACTAAGATTGACCCAAATGCCAAAGCCCCAAACACTAAAAAGGAAATTAAAAAAAAATTTAACCTTTATTTATTTTGAGAGACAGAGACAGCACAAGCAGGGGAGGGGCACAGAGAGAGGGAGGCAAAGAATCTGAAGCAGGCTCCAGAATCTGAGCTGTGAGAGCCCAACCACGGGCTCAAACCCATGAACCGTGAGATCATGACCTGAGCTGAAGTCAGATGCTTACCTGAGCCATCCAGTCACCCCAAAAAAGGAATTTTTTATTATTAAAAAATCGTTTCACATAAAGGCTTTGATAAAATATATTTTTAACAGTGAATTCTTTCAAAGCTTCACGGAAGGCATTTTTTAGAATATTTTATTTCATTTGTGAATTTTATAAAATGCTGTTAGATTTCATCTGAAATGCAAGAAAGGTTTAAAGTTCGGGGCTCCTGGGTGGCTTAGTCGGTTGAGCCTGCGACTTCGGCTCAGCTCATGATCTCACAGTTTGTGAGTTGGAGGCCCTCATTGGACTCTGTGCTGACAGCTCGGAGCCTGGAGCCTGCTTCACATTCTGTGTCTCCCTCTCTCTGCCCCTTCCCTACTCATTCTCTTTCTCTCTCTGTCTCTCAAAAATGAATAAACATTAAAAAAAATTTTTTAAAGATTTAAAGTTTATTAAATCTTCTAAGACATCAAAACAATAAACTGCATAAGAAAAACGGCATAATCATTTCAGGAGACACTGAAATCAAGACTCTTGATGAGAATCTTACACCCATTCTTCCTTGATGTGAGAGGTAAAAGAAATTTCCATTCAAATAGAAATCATTAAGGATGCTGACTCTGGTCATTATTATTTCTTGTTTTTAGAAGTTCTAACCAATTACAGAAAGAAACAAATCAGAAAACACAGATGAATCAAAATATAAAAAAGAAAAGCCATTCTTATCTCAACAATTCTGTACTTATAAATCTCAAAAAAATGGACTGAAAACTTACTAAAATTAAAATATTACTTCAGTGAAGAATCTGAATAAAAATGAAATATTCCTGAGTGAATATTCATTCCCCTAATTTAATGGAGGAAAAATAAAGAGAATTATAAATGACCTCAAAAAGAAAGATTTTAAGTGTAAATAAAATCATAAAACTTTGCTAAAGAATGAAAATTCACATTAAATGCCAAATACTACAAAGGTATCATTTTTCTATAATAAAATTGTTAAACTCAAAGATAAAGATGCATTTCTATTTGTGTGGAATAGTAAACGTCTTGTTAACATGTGTTTTACAAACAAAAAGGCAGTCAAATATTTGCACAGTATTCAAATTTATTATGAGTTAAAATGAAATTAGCCCCAAAGTCAATCAATAGACGATAATGCTTCTGGCTAATATAGGATTTAAATATGTGGTAAAAGAAACAATTGACTTACAGAAAAAATTAGGTCACACTGCACTCCAAATAAATTTCCTATTAAAGTCTAAGTATTAAAAGAAAATGAACCGGAATGAAATACAGGAGAACATTTTTGCAGCGGTTTTGCTGCCTGGGCAGAGCCAGGCTAAGTGGAATCAAGAAAAAATTTTCCTAGGGCCATTGGAGAAATGCCCAGAAACTAACTGAGCTTGGGTTAAACGGGGAGAATTTTCCCACGTACCACTCATCTTTCCCATAAATGTGGACTTCTCACCACCTGCCCCAGAGCACTGCACCTGTGTCTATCAGTTTACACGTGGATATCTCTTGATTCCTTCCAATAACTCGTCTAACAAACCTTCCCAGAATACACAGCCCTAAACATCTACTATGGTAAAAGAAAGACCATCACCTGCTAGCCCTTTGGAATGTAACTAATGATCTCAAAATGGGACGGTGGGGGGAAGGGGGAATACCCTTAGTTTTAAAAGAAGTTTATTGTTAGTGTAATTTTCGCAAACAACTTGGCATCTGAGCAATGAGACCTTAAATGAAAGGTAAACTTTGAATATATGAGTGTGAGAGAAGGGCAGCCCAACATAAAGGAATAGCAATGGAAAAAGGCAAAGAATCGGGAAACTTTGGAAACACAGAAGGTTAACATGAAGAAATAGAATGATCAACAAGATTAGTGAGTTAAGTGTATGCATTTGCTAGGGCTGCTATAGCAAATGGCCACATGCTGAGTGACTTCGCGGAAATTTATTGTTTCACTGTTCTGGAGGCTGGAAATCTGAGACCAAGGTATCAGCAGAGTCAAGCTCCCTCTGGGGGTGCTAAGGAAAAATCTGTGGCAGGCTTTTCTTTTAGTTTCTGGCAATATCTTGGCTAATGTCAACAGAACTCTAATCTTCATGTGGTATTCTCCTGTGTTTCTGTTTCCCAATATCCCCTCTTTATAAGGACACTAGTCATATCGGATTAGCACCCATTCAAATGACCTCATTTTAACTTGATTACCTCTAAAAAGACCCTAGGTCTAAATAAGGTAACATTCTGAAATACTGAGAGTTCAGACTCCAATGCATGTTTTTTTTTCTTGTGGGGGAATTGGGATTGGGGGGGGTGGGCGGCAGGGAGGTGGGTACACAACCCATTACAGAAAGCAACAGATCGAGAGAGAGCTTTATTTAATGGGCTGGTGGAATCAAATACTGTTTAACAATACCTTAGGTAACAAAATAAGTTCAATGGTTTTAGTTCAGGGAAAAATGAAAATAAGAAGAAGGAAAACATATCTAGCTATTGAAAGCAAAAACAGTTAAATGTGGTTAACAGGGTCAGAATAAGTTAAGTATTGCAATTTACATATGCTTTGTTATTTCTTTTGGAAAGAAAAACTTGCTGTTCAGGTCATGGAAGAACTACACCAAAGCACAGATTTTAGTAAAAGGAATACTGGAGCTACCAAGAAAAATTGAACTAACAGCCTACAAAAATGGACCATAACAAAGAAATCTGCTGGAGGATATACAATCCCAGGAATTTTGCATGCCCTAACAATAAACAGCAGATGGTAATAAGTCCAAAGAACATTGGTAAATAAAATAGCCAATGGTTTCAATCAGTTGAAAAACTGGAATGTTAACTCCAAATCCTATGTAAACCAGTTTCCAGAGAGAATTTTTTTTCTTTTTAAGTGAAAACATATTAACATTTTGATGGCACATTTCTTTCAAGGCTTTCAAAGCCTTATTATGGGTAGATTTATCTTCTTTATGAATCATCCAGGGCAATTCACTTTCAAGCTGGTATTGCGTTATTTTCATTATAAATGTATAACTTTTTCAGGTATATTGCAGTTTCTGGGGTTGGGGTGGAGCAGTAACCACCATTTTTAACCATGCCTTTATATGCATGTGAATGTAATACATGAATAAGGTGCAAGCCACATAAATAGGAATAAACTAGGAAATATAGACCTATAAGCCTATCACCATAAAAAAACATCCAGTTCTGTACTAGTTAAAGCTTTTTGCAGAATGTAGCATGTTGGCACAAATCTATGAATTATGCAAAATTTAATCTAACTCATAGAAACCACTTACATTAACACTACAATAAAATCACCTCTAACATGGCTTATGCTTTAAAATAAGTACGTAAGGAGAAAACTCCATGTTGTCAAAATTACCCCCAATAACCCATTAAATCACCATATACTACACTATGTGATTTTGTGCACTCTCTTTCTCCAACATGGATTTGAATTGTTTTGTTTTGTTCTGGTATGCACCAAATAAAGTACTTAGTTAATATATAAAGTCCATACTGTAATAGATAAATGATATATGTATATGGAACACAAGTAGTCAAATTTGGATAAATGAAATGTATATATGACAGTTCCACTTTCATGATTAGGATTCACTCCACTTTTACTCAAATCAATAAAATATTTTTAGACATCAAAAACAAAGGCAACAAAAGCAAAAATAAACAAATGGAACTGCATTAAACCAAAAAGTTTCTGCACGGTAAAAAGAAACCAGTAAAATAAAAAGATAGTATACTGATGGGAGAAAATATTTGCAAATCACATATAGGATAAGGGGTTAATAACCAAAATATATAAATAAGTCCTACAATTCAATAGAAGTAAAACAACCCAATTTGAAAAATGAACAAAGAATCTGAATAGACAGTTTTCTCAAGACATACAGATGGCTAACAGGTACATGATCAGGTCCTCAACATCACTAATCATCAGGAAAATGCAAACAAAAACACAATGAGATATTATCTCACACCAGTCAGAATGGCCAGTATCAAAAAGACAAGAAATAACAACTGTTGGCAAAGATTTAGAGAAAAAAAAGAACTCTTGTGTACTATTGGTAGGAATGAAAATTGGTGCAGCCACTGTGGAAAAGAGTATGGAAATTTCGCAAAAAATTAAAAATTGAACAACCATGTGATCTAGCAATTCCATTTCTGGGCATATATATCCAAAGGAAACAAAAACATGATCTCAAAGATATCTGCACCCCTATGTTCACTGCAGCATTATTTACAGTAGCCAAGACATGGAAGCAACCTAAGTGTCCATCAATGAATGAATAAAGAAGTTACAGCACACACACACACACACACACACACAGAGGAATATTATTCAGCCATAAAAAAGAAGGAAATCCTGCCACTTACAACAACATAGATGACCTTGAGGGCATTATGCTGAGTGAAACAAGACAGACAAAGAGCATATGAATCTAAACTTACATGTGGAATCTAAAACAAATAAAAACAACAACACAGACCTCAAAGATATAGAGAGCAGATTATTGGTTGCCAAAGATCGGGGGAGGGGGAGGTAAGCAAAACAAGTGAAATGGGTCAAAGGTACAAACTTCCATGTAATAATAGCATGGTGACTACAGTTGATAATACTGTGTTGTATATTTGAAAGTTGCTAAGAGAGTAGATCTTAAAAGTTCTCATCCCAAGAAAAAAATTTTTAACTGTGTGTGGTGATGGATGTTAATTTATTGTGATGATCATTTCACTATATACAAATATTGAATCATTATGTTGTACACCTAAATTTAATATGATGTTATATGTCAATTATAACTCAATGAAAATAATTTTACAAATATTTATGTTTAGACCTTGACCCTTAACTTCTCTCTCATTTGCTCTCCTTACTGTCATTGTCTCTTGGTCTTTCATGATTTCCAGCTCTTTATTTCTCTATCTACTGAATGGCAGGTGCTGATTTCAGTGGAGCATAATGTGAAGGCTGTAGTACTAGAAGCTGTGTCAGGCTTAACCAGACTTTATCACTTACTACTGTTGAGGTCTTAGGTCACTAAACCTCTCTAATCAATACCACCAAGTCAGAATTAGTGTCTAATTCACATGGTTTGGGAAGAATATATAACTTCTACACCAATGTACTGACATATATATACGTGTGTGTGTGTGTATGTAAAATAGCACCCATTTTACAGATGAGGAAACTGAGGTTTGGGAAAATTAAGCCCACAATAATAATAATATGAAATTGTGATTGACTATTATAATGCAAGCTTTTATGGCTTTAGGATGAATTCTTCATTGTTCTAGGTCTATAATACAAAAGCCATAAACACAAGAGAATCTTCCTTTAGCTTTTGCTACTGCATCCAGACCTAAACACATTCATCTAACTTAGATATCCAAGCTCTTTTCTTTTCTGCTTCCTGCCATCTATTTGTGAAGATTCTATGGCTAAAATACCACATTCTACAAATTCCTCCAGCAATTTCAGTGGGATGTGGATCGTAGAAAATATGTATGAAAGAGCTAAAACACACTATATAGTAAACAGAGATAAGTTCAGCTTTAATGTATCAACTAGAACAAATCAACTATTTTTTCAATGTCTATCCTATTAAACTGTTAAAACGATTTTTATAAATTCCCTCAGTATCCCTTCTAAAGGGGCTTCATATAATTATTATGTTATTTTAAACATTCTCTTGCTTTAGTAAAATTTAGTAAAAGAAAATCATAAAAATAAGAGCAAAACTTAAGAAGTGTTCTCAGTAATACCAAACACAGATAAAAACAAAATAAACGTATGCCAAAAAATCAATGTAGATATAAAACCAACAAAAGTTCTGAATTAAGTAAAAAGGGATAAAAGTTTAAATGTACCATTTCTATTTCATTCCAACTAGCTTACTTTTGCTTACAATAATCTTTTAGGATATGTACAGAATTCTCCTAGGGTGCAGATGCTTTCTGAATTTAGCCATTTTACTCTCTGCCCCTGTAAATACATAGCAAAGAAACATTAACTTAATGAGATATAATTAAAATTCCAGATGACTGAATTAGTAAAAATAGATAGCCCATTTGTTACAAACATGAAAAATAATCACTAAAATACATATTTATGCCTTTTATTTCATGGTCAGAAAATGAAGATTCAAACTCTTCTGGAAAAATTCTACATTAAAAATATATATAATAAGAAAAGTAATATCATTTATAATTCCCCTTGATATAACCTCCATTTCATCTTAAACAATGTAAAGTACTGTGGTAAAAAAATAACTAAGAAGGGGTGCCTGGATGGCTCAGTGGGTTAAGTGTCCAAGTCTTGATTTCAGCTCAGGGCATCATCTCACAGTCATGAGACTGAGTTCCACTTTGGTCTCTGCACTGAGTGTGGAGCTTGCTTAAGAGTCTCTCTTCTTCTCCCTCTGTCCCTCTCCCCCGTTCACACACTCTTTCTCTCAAATAAAATAATAATAATAATAACTAAGCAAATTACTGATTTAATTTGTTTTCATATAATTTATAACTCTAAAATTTTAGAGAAATCTCCTTTAAATTTGTTTAGATTATCGGTTAAAATGGAGGCACACATGGCAAGAATATATAATGGGGTAAAGACTCTCATTGATAAAGGGTGCTGAGAAAAGTAGACAACTACAAGCAAAAGAATGAAAGTGGACCACTTTCCTACACCATACACAAAAATAAACTCAAAATGGATTAAAGACTTAAATGTGAGACTTGAAGCCATAAAAGTCCTACAAGAAAACATAGGCGGTAATCTCTTGGACATCAGCCCTACCAAATTTTTCTGGGTATGTCTCCTCAGGAAAGAAAAACAAAGCAAAAATAAGTGATTGGGACTACATCAAACTAAAAACCTTTGCACAGAATAAAAAAGCAGGGGTGGGGGGGCGTTGCCTAGGTGTCTCAGTCAGTTCAGCATCTGACTTTGGCTCAGGTCATGATCTCATGGTTCTTGAGTTTGAGCCCCATGTCGGGCTGTCTGTTGACAGCTCAGAGCCTGGAGACTGCTTTGGATTCTGTGTCTCTCTCACTGCCCCTCCCTTGCTCATACTGTCTGTCTGTCTCTGTCTCTGTCTCTCTCTCTCTGAAAAAAATAAACATTAAAACAATTTTTTTAAAGAAAGAAAGAAAGAAAGAAAGAAAAGACAGGCAACCTACTAAATGGAAGAAGATATTTGGAGGTCATTTATCCAATAAGAGGTTAGTAGCCAAAATACTTAAAGAACTCATACAACTCAAAACCAAAAATCCCCAAATAACCCTATTAAAAACAGGCAGAAGACCTGAACAGACATTTTTCCAAAGATATTCAAATGGCCAACAGACACATGAAAATATGCTAAGTATCACTAATCATCAGGGAAATGCAAATCAAAACCACAATGAGATACCATTTCACACTGTCAGAATGATTATTATCAAAAAGACCAGAAATAGCAGGTGTTAGGATATAAAGGAAAGGGAACCCTCATGCACCGTTGGTGTGAATGTAAATGGTGCAGGCACTACAGAAAACAGTATGGAATTCTCTCCCTCAAAAAGTTAAAGAGAGAAATACTGCTGATCCAATAATTCCACTGCTGGGTATTTACACCCAAAGAAAATGAAAATATTAATTTGAAAAGGTATGTGTACCTCTATGTTTACTGCAGTATTATTTACAATGGCCAAATTATGGAAGCAACCTAAGTGTTCACTGATTGATGAATAAAGATGTGGTATAGAGAGAGAATGGAATATTACTCAGCTATAAAAAGAGTGAGATCTTGCTATTTGTAACCACGTGGATGTACCTAGAGCGTATTATGCTAAATGTAGTAAGTCAGAGAAAGACAAATATCATATGGTTTTACTTACATGTAGAATCTAAAAAGCAAAACAAAAGAATAAGCAAAATAAACAGAAATAGACTTATAAATACAGAGAACAAACTGGAAGTTGCCAGAGGGGAGGTGGGTGGGAGGATGGGCAAAATATGTGAAGGGAATTAGGAAGTACAAACTTCCAGTCACAAAAGAAATAAGTCACGGGGATGGAAGGAACAGGAGTGTTATTAAGATTGTAATAATTTTGTATGGAGACAGGTGGTAACTATACTTTTCATGATGAAAAGTACATATATATAGAATTGTCAAATCACTATATTGTACACCTAAAATTAATATTGTAGGTCAATTATACTTCAGTCAGTATCAGTCAAGGCACACATTCTGGATGTATTCAACATATATTGGTTCTTCAACAACTATCCATTCGAAATATACTGAGGCACTGTTCTAGGTACTAGGAATGAGCCGAACAAATGTGAACTTCAGCCCTCATAAAAATTATACTCCAGTTAAGACAGAAGTAGGGCAAATATTTTGATACCAAATATTTTTAAAACATGTATTTTAAAAGGTGGTAAGTGTTGTGAAGAAAAATAAAGCAGAGAAGGGAAAAATAGACTGCCAAGGGGTAAACAGTGTCATTTTAAATAGGGTGGTCAGAGAAGGCTTCACTGGTAAGAGGGTAGTTGAGCAGAACTCAAGTAGATGAAGAAATGCCTATGTCTGGGAAATGGGCATTTCTCACATGACCTTAGCTACTGTTCTATAGAAGAAAAAAATCAAGAGACATTATTACAAGAATTGTTGGTTTTCACTGTGACAACTTAGAACTAAAATCACTGCTTTACTGTGTTTTATAAATGACTATCTTATATCCCTTTTAAAGTATATACAGTAAGGCTTAGCTTCACGTGTTCGTTCTATCCCAATACTTAATCAATTCATTGCCTATCATTTTATTCCTTATGGAAATTCAACACAAACAATCATAGAGAATTCAGCCTAATTCAAATCACAGCTAAAATCAGTGATTTTTGTACTTTTAGAGTATGAGAAGAATTTCAGAATATGTGTGATCATATATATAGAGAGAGTGAGAATATTCCCTAGGCTCCCTATTACCTTCTAGTGCCTGGCTCAAATCCATTCTAAGGCAAAGCTGCATTCTTGCCTGTCACTTCCATGAAAGAATTATCATCATTAACAGTTGCATAAGCCAACTTTCATGTGGTTTCTTTTAGTTACAATGCAAAGAGTCCTAAATAATGCAGACAAAGGAAAATAAGACAAGAGATGAATCAAGGCTTATATCTAAAAACTGCAGGCTAGTGAATTATCATCAATTCATTGTAGAAAGAAAGGATTGATGAAAGAATATGTGACAAGGTGTTGCACGTAATTTATTTAAAAAATTGTTTAAGATAAAAAATAAATTTACAAAGGTAAAACACCAGATGAAATTTATAAAATAGCAGATAGCAGCCAAACCTAGTTCATGATTCTTTGGACACCATGGCCAGATGAAGAACATAAAATGGGATCAGAGTGGAGAGGAGAGATATGATGTGGGAGAGATTGTTTCGTGAAGAGGAATTTTGAAGAGTGCCACATAATGTTGGAAGGCCAATTCCTTAAGGTGGAGGGAGACTGGAACCTAGCCCCTCTCTTCAAATTCTGGTGGGGGAGAGATTTCAGCTAGACTTTGAAGAGAGATTATTCTGTGACCTGTGATATTGGAGGCATAGTGAACTAGGATGCCTGTGGAGAAAACAGATGGAAGAATATTTGGAAATGGGCTGGAAGGTTCTATGTGGAGAGAAAACTACAATATGGAAGACCAGCTGACTTAGTACTTTAGTGGCAGAGCAAGGATAGTTGCCTCATCACTGAGGTTGGCTGCATCCCCAGAGTTTGTTAGAGTAAAGAATGCATGAGTGTTTCATATGTGCTGTAAGTGAGGGTCACCTTGAGTCCTCTTGTAGAAGAGCAGAGATCCTGAAGCAAGAAGCTAGAAATGGAAGCAGTCCCTGGAGACTGCAGGAGGAGGTTTGAGTCACTAGTCAGACTAGACAATCTTTTGAATCAAGGACACAGTAAGTAAGAGGTCCCCCATTTAGCATTCTCACAAGAGCCAGGGGAACCAACCACAGGAGTGGGCTTTAACCATGCCAAGCCCAGAGGGCACAAAACCACCAGTCAATATTTGTATTCCATTACCTCTCTTCTCTCCCCATGCCTTATCACTGGTGGGGTAGAGAACATCCATTGGAAGAGTAGTGTAAGAAAGAAACTTGTGAGAAGGTGACAGACACGTATCTGATAAAAAAAAAAAAAAAAAAACTGAAGTGTTAATTAAGAGCTTGACCGATGCTTTTAATTTTTGAATTGTGGCTTATTTGGTGACATCAATTGACTCCAGTACAGTTTGTTACTTTAATAACTCCACTGAACAGCTGAGGAAAGTCTTCCTCTCTGAATAAAGTCAAAAGGGGCATTGGGAGACAAAACTTTGATCGCATCTCATGAATCATGTGTTCAATTTATCAGTTACACATACCTACTCTATATATGTAATCTTCATTATAAATGTTGTGGTTTTCACGTTTTAAGACATCTGCAAATGACTGGGCATGCTTAATTTAAGTGCTATAGTAAATTTCATCATACCCATACATTTAGTATATAATGAGCTCTCCATAAGAATTAAATGGTTATAAGTCTGCATACAGAGAGCATGTAGCAGATGCAACTGAAGAATGACTGTAACCCCTGGACTCTGCTCAAAGTTCCCCTCCAGGTGAAGTAGACAAGTTCCCTGCAGGGGGACATCTTCCCTCGTCACAATGACACTGTGTAATCTAGTGGTATAATTGTCCAAATGGCATAAACAGAAATTGTGTAAAAGGATAAAAAGTGGTCCCCTCTGAGGAACATGAGGTAGGGTAGAAAAGAGTAACACATGGAACCATGGCTTAACGTATGGACTCCTGTCTCCTTTTTCTTTAATTTTTTAAAGTGTTTATGTATACGTACATCCCCAAGAGAACAATGTGCAAGATATGTTATGACATTCCAATTTGAGGTGCAGAAAAATATTATGTGCATACTCAATTTCAGTAGAACTAAATGCATGCAAACACACAGCATAAGATTTGTGGAACTTCTCTTAAAATAAATTGCTTTCTTTTGTTGCAATTTGACGAACTCTTATGGTCCAGAGAAGGTGACAAGACAAATGTCATCTTGGGAAGGAGAAATAAGACTTTTCTAACTCTGGAAGACTGCGGACACGGTAAGAGATTTAGTGGTGAGGACGAGTCAAGACCTCCACCCCACTTTCAGCCAAAATCTCAGATTGGGGCGGGAGGCATATTTGTCTGAATGTGGGGAGAACTAAAAGTGAGAGGGTTTTTGTCTGGTTTCCCATTTTGTCCTGTGGGAGAGAATCACATGGATATGACCACCACATAGTAAATAATTAAACAGTACAATGGAGGAGAAGCAGGGCCTGAGTTTATCTTTCTAGAACTTCTGCCAGCTGCCCTTATATCATATGATACAGAGGGCACCCAAAGGTTTTTACCAGTCCTCTGGAGGGAGGACAGGCCTTGACTGGTTCCTTCTGGGAAGCAGGATTAAGAGGGCAAGACAGGAGAAGCAGAACCCAACAAGGACCCAGAAAACAACTCTGGGACTTTCACGCAAATACGAAACTTCCTCTACTACCTCCCATCACTACAAACACACCTTGCATTGCCCCAAAGGCCAAGAAGTCTATTAGGGAGGGAAAAGAGCTAAGGAGGAAATCTGAAAAACTAAGCATTTATTCAAGAAGGGCTCTGGTACACAAAAAAAGAACCTGTGTAAACAGCCGTCAGAACTTCACAAAATGCACCTTGAGAAGGTTAAGAAAAAAACAACACAAATTTTAAACAGTCACAATTGCATTCGAACATGAAATATGATAGATCATGAAATTACTGTGTGGGTTGTAAAACACTCACTGCTCTTCTAAGACTGTAAAACATACTCAGGTTTTTGTCAAATACAACTGAGAAGACACAGGGTGGTGTGCCTTCTTATGAAAGACCTTCTACCCACTGCCTCCTGCAACCCAGCAACCCACCCCCTCGAACCAGCCCATTGTCTCATTTCTGGGTCAGCATTAGATCATGCATGCATATCAGAGTCTGCCTGTGTGAAACCAATTAATCAAAAGCACATAACATTTACATTGGGCTAATTAATTTCAAAACAAACATAAATCTTAAGAGCATTGTCTACGTAACAGCAGGAGTGCGTGGAATGAGTCATGTTTCCACAACCTCCTTGCCAGCTCTGCAACATTTCAAATAGCCTTGCCCTCCCTAATAGAAGGTGACCAGGTTTTACTGTAGAACTGTTATTTTATACTTGATGACCAAACAATGACCTGAGAATGAAAATACACAAGTCAGCTAGCCCCTTCCACAATTCTGAGTTTTATTTGTACAGCCATTTTTTTTGTATAGTTCTTCTCACCACAATGAACGAATGAAAGACTGTGTCAGCATCAGAGACCTAACCTAAGTTAAGATGATAAAGCCTATTCCTGCCCCTCTTAGGAGTGTCACTGCAGAAGAGCATACAGACTATTATCAACCAAGAGTGATTTTCCAGCAGGTTGTAAAACCGAACCCAGACACAGCTTTGCTGGCAAGAGAACCCATCTCTACAGCATGATGTGTTAAAAAAGAGCATGGGCTTTGCAGACAAACAGATCTTATTAAATTTTTGTCTTTTCCCCCTTCTCAGTGAAATAAGATTAGTAATACATTACTTAGATTCTTAGATGCAAGCAATAGACACTGACTCTGGCTGATTTTAGAAAAAAAAAGGTAGGGGCTTTATTTAAAAGCTAGTGTGTACACCTGCCTGGATGTCTCAGTCGGTTAAACACCAACTCTTGATTTTGGCTCGGGTCAAGATCTTGGGGTTCATGGACTCAAGCCCTACATCAGGCTCTGCCTTGACAGTGTAGATCCTACTTGGGATTCTCTCTCCCCCTATCTCTCTGCCCCTCCCCACCCACACATGTGTGTGCTCTCTCTTTCTCTCTCAAAATAAATAAATAAACTTAAAATAATAATAATAATAATAGTAATAGTAATATTTGGTTCACAGGATCTCAGGGAAGAGCAGAGAACCAGGCTCAGAGACTGACGGTCTCAGCTTGCCTCTCAGATACCATGGCCACCTTCTCTTTCTGTCTCCACTGCTTCCATCAGTCATAAGCATAGATTTTGTTTTATGATCATAGATTTACCAGAAACACCCTATTTCCACAAAGTCTGGTGTCAGCGTGTGCACATATTAGTTATGAAAGAGGCTGAGAAAATGAAGTGGAAGATAACTTCTGCCCGTTGGTCAGCTACAAATACTTCTTTTGAAGATTTGTAATGAGGCTGAAATTTTATACATTCCATCAAGGAAGAGACCATAACCCCTAAGTCCAGGCTGGCACACAATGGATGTTCAGTAAGAGTTGTTTGAGTAATAAAGTTTTAAAAAGCAGGGAACAGATGAACGATATGGGTGAAGACTCATGCAGCTTGGCACATAACAGACAAGTAATAAATGTATTTTCTTCTCCCAGTTTATGATGCTCCGTTCTCTGAAAACTATGTTATATGAATTATTTATATTTAACAATTAGAGATTAAGTTTTCTTTTTTTTTTTTTTTTTAATTTTTTTTTTGAGACAGAGAGAGACAGAGCATGAACAGGGGAGGGGCAGAGAGAGAGGGAGACACAGAATCTGAAACAGGCTCCAGACTCTGAGAGGTCAGCACAGAGCCTGACGCGGGGCTCGAACTCACGGACTGTGAGATCATGACCTGAGCCAAAGTCAGACGCCCAACCGACCAAGCCACCCAGGCGCCCCGAGACATTAAGTTTTCCAATTTATAGATTAGCATGTTTAAATGGTAAATATACATTCTATAAGTTATCAATTTAAAAATAGAGTGCAATGTATGTAGTTATTGCCAGAGTTTTTAATTCAATTTATCTTTTTTTTTTCAGATTTAGAAGGCTCTATGGTATTACCCACTAGACACTGTGCATTCTATCTTTTGTTAATATTCTGGTAATGAAAGTAAATGCCATATAATAAAGACTTTTAATTTTAAATGACCTGCTAAAGTAACTTTTATTTTTTATTTTATTTTTTTATTTTTTATTTTTTTAAATTTTTTTTTTCAACGTTTATTTATTTTGGGGACAGAGAGAGACAGAGCATGAACGGGGGAGGGGCAGAGAGAGAGGGAGACACAGAATCGGAAACAGGCTCCAGGCTCTGAGCCATCAGCCCAGAGCCTGACGCGGGGCTCAAACTCACGGACCGCGAGATCGTGACCTGGCTGAAGTCGGACGCTTAACCGACTGCGCCACCCAGGCGCCCCCTAAAGTAACTTTTAAACATATTTTCCCAGTAATTATGAGTATGAATTTAGTATTAACATTCTACAAGGCATTAACATAAATGTTTAATAATATTTTTTTTAAAAATACTATTTCATTTCCATTAGAAAGCAGGGTATGCAAAGTAGTCTTTAATTGGCTCATTTATTATCCTTCATTTATGCTATGGAATGTTCATGTCCTCCACAAATTATTTGCTTTACTAATGAAGTAATCATTATCATGGACCAAACTTTCACTGTATTCAATCATCAGAATTCAATAATGTTATTATAAAGATGTTATCATTTTCTAGGCAAGGAACTGAAAAAGTAGAGGGGAAGGTAATTTACCATAGTAACCGAATAATCTTATCTTTCTACCTCTGAAACATGGGGGTTTTATGAAATTACAAAATAAATACAAAAGTAATTCAAGATGTTTTGAACCATGGTAAATCAGAGTTAAGCAGACCATGCAGCAAAGCTATTTACAAAACACAGCATCTTTGACCATCTGGATCACTGTTAAACTAGACGAACATAATGATGAAATACACACAGGCAGAAGGACCAGAGCCATATGCAACAAAGCCAGCTCTCACCTCAACTCACTTCATGTGGCCCCATGGTTAGAAATGACATTGAATCAAAGGTTTCAAGAAAACACTCTTTCCATTAAAAAAAATTTTTTTAAGATATTACACATAACATACATTAAAGGAAAATACAAATAAACAAAATCAGATTGGAAACCACTCTAATCTTGCCACATAAGTAAATCCTGTTAATGCTTTGGTATATTTCCCTCTAATGATGTGTGTGTGTGTGTGTGTGTGTGTGTGTGTGTGTGTGTGTGTGTGTGTTTGGATATCTTTGGATATCTATCTTCCTTGGATATTCAGGTTAGTTCTAATTCAATATAAATGTAATTGTGATAAACATACTTTGATAGATGGATTTCACTTTTGGCGTTCACTCGTGTTTTCAAATCCTGCCCCTCCTCCTCTTCTGCTTGTTCTAGATCTGGGGCAAACCACACAAACTCCACAGAGACCCTCCTTGCAACCTAAACCTCAACCTCAACAAAAACCAAGGCCACCTACTTGTCCCTCTTTTTGCTCAAGTCATTCTGCATGGTCCTGTTATCTGAGTAATAAGCCTTTTCCTATCCCCCATGTGCATGTATAACATCATTCTCAACATCCAGACCAAATGTGAGTGAGAGGTTGATCCTGCCAGCTGTAAGCAGGATGGTCTAGGTGATGGCTACCACCACCGCCAGGGGGGCTCTGTTCTCTTGCATTTGACTTGCTACCCGGATCATTTGCTTGTAGCAAGCACACACTCTGAACTGCTGTCTGCCAACTAGTGTGAGTTTTGAGTTGTGTTGCTGCCTGCTAGCAAGCTTGCATTTTGAACCGCCCCATATTCTGTTGCGTTTGCAGAATTCTACCAAGCTTATGTTATAGATTAAACCCACTTAAATCAAAAGTTTCAATACGTGACATTAAGGATGTAAGTATGGGTTTGGGGCTGCTCTTTTTATTATTTATTTTGTGAGAGAGAGAGAGAGAGAGAGAGAGAGAGAGAGCGCACGCACACATGTATGGGAGGGAAAGAGAGAGAGAGGGAGAGAGAGAAGTCCTAAGCAGTGTTCACACCAGTAGCATGGAGCCTGACTCAGGGCACATGAGATCATGACCTGAGCCGAAACCAAGAGTCAGACACTTAACTGACTGAGGCACCCAGGCACCCCTAATTTGGGATCCTCTTAGACTGGTCCTGGGTTGTGTGTCTTGATCAAAACCTGTCTGTGTGACTGAGATTAAATCGTGTCTCAATTCCAGCTGACTGTAGGCCCATTCACGCTGTTACTTACAAATTGACTCACTTGGAATTGTGTTCTCTACCAAAAAAAAAAAAAAAAAGACTCTAGAATCTACCCCAGCTGTTATGCAACAGGCACTCTCATTGGTATCCCCAGAGACTCTGTCACTATGCAAGAAACTTCCCTCCTCAGCCCCATGCTACACTCCATTAGAACAGCAACTTCTGCCCACACACTGAACCTTTCTGGGATGCAGCCTCTGACAAGCCCTGAGCCTATGACTCCTTAAGCTCAGCTGATTCTTATGCCTTGGGTTATGGGAGCAGAACCCCAAAGGCTTGGGATGGCCACAGAGGCCTCTTTATTAAAATGGAAACAGACTTACAGGTAGAGCCAAACCTGGACCCTCTAGTATATTCTACCTATAAAAGAAAATGGCTTTGCCTGTCCTCATACCCTTGCCAGGTCCAATGGCACCAGAGGAGGTCGCCCATCTTCAGACCCATAGCCACTTGGGAAGCCCATAGCAATCACTTGAGTGATCAGAAAGGGAGTTCATACACTCCATAGATGACACACGTGGTGGAGCTCCCTAGAGAGTTGCTGCTGTCCATTCTTTAACTATACATCCTTGATCAAAGACAGCATCTAAGGGTCAGCATCACTGACCAACTTTGGGCAATTGTCTTAGCACTGGAAAGGGACCTGGACAATCACCAATCCTTTCTGCACATTTTACAGACTCTTGGGTCATTGACAATGGTCTAGCTATCTGTTGCCAGTTAACAACAACAGAAATTCCTTATCCAAAGTTTCTTCCAATAGGAACTTCTTGCCTCACTGATACCCAAAATGCAAATCAAGGTCACACATGGCTCTACACATATTAAAGCCATTGGACAAGGTCTCACCAAGACACGCCTTATCCCTTCAGAGTCCCAGGCATTATTAATGGCGACCAAGGCACTCGTCTTACCTCTCAGAATATACAATACTGAGCTCCCGAAGCATATAGTGGAACTTTCACTTTCCTTATGAATTAGGGTTCAGGACTCACAGAATGTCACAATAGCTTAGACAAGTTCAAATTCAGTTAATAAAATAGGACATATTTCCCTTATCAATCTAATATCAGGAGAGAATTGCAATAAAGAGTCTGGCTCTACTTTTCGATGTTTGATCACAGACAGCTTTCAAGCCCCACCTGGGCTGATAAGAAGGCCTTGATACTTCTTTCTTTTGGTGCTCTTGGAAAAGTCAGATCATACAAATGCCCTGCACAAAAACACCCACCCCAGCCCCATTTCCTTACAACAATCAAAACCAAAGCCACTCACCTCTCCCTCTACTTAAGCCTTCCAAATCAGCTTGGGTGTCTGCTCTTCCCTTGCCGTAAAGTCTTATATGAATTATAAACTTTTTTATAGCTTCTTGGTGCATGTGGCTTCATCAGTATCAATATCGGAACCTCTTCTGAGTGAGGGATTGATCCCGCCCTTGCATGGCAACCACAGAACATATATATACATGGTTGGGCACTTGTCTAATTACTGCTGCAGGAAAAATTCCTAGAAGCACAATACTCATGGTTTCTAATTTTTTACTCTTTACTCATGAAAGTAAAGCCAGTGATATAAATTGAGTATCTATTACTTGCAAATATTAAATAAGATGCTCTTTCATCGTTGCCCCTCCGATAGATGGAAAACAGTATCTCATTATTTAATTCGAATTTATTTGACTCTTAGTAATGTTAAACAAGTTTTTAAAATTATTTTCCTATATTATTCGTGTATTTTTTTTTTCTATTGTGTACTTCTTATCAATACCAGGGGTCCTTCTTGCTATTGAAGTCTTTCTCTTTTCCTTATTAATTCTGAAGATATTTAAATGTATATTAATATTAATCCTTTGTATGTTCTATATTCAAACATGAATTTGCATACGTAAAATATAGATAACAATCTAAAAAATATGTTATATACATATACAAAATACCATTTGTCAAAAAATAGCATATGTCAATTGCTTTATTTTACCATATTTATGGCCCTGTTTGTAATAGAAAAGCTCTAAAATTCTTTTTAGAATTTTTTAAAATTTATTTCTTTTGACAGGGAGAAAGTGAGCATGTTTGTGTGAGCAGGGGAGGGGCAGAAAGAGAGGGAGAGAGAGAATCCCAAGTAGGTTCCATGCTGTCAGCACTGAGCTCAATGTGGAGCTTGATCTTATGAATCATGAGATCAAGATGTGAGCTGAAATCAAGAGTCAGATGCTTAACTGACTGAGCCACCCAGGTGCCCCCAGATTTTTTTAAATTATTACTTTTAAGTAATCTCTACACCCAACCTGGGGCTCAGACTCATAACCTTGAGATCAAGAGTCACATGCTCTATCAACTGAGCCAGGCAGACTCCCCAAACTATAAAATTTTTATATTAAATTCAGTCTTTTTTTTTTTTTAGTTTATTTTACTTACTTCGAGAGAGAGAGAGAGAGAGAGAGAGAGAGCACAAGAGGGGCAGAGAGGGAGGGGAGGGAGAGGGAGAGGGAGGGGGGAGGGAGGGAGAGAGAGAGGGAGGGAGGGGGGAGGAAGGGAGGGAGGGGGAGAGGGAGGGGGAGAGGGAGGGGGAGGGGGAGGGGGGAGGGAGGGGGAGGGGGGGAGGGAGAGGGAGAGGGAGAGGGAGAGGGAGAGGGAGAGGGAGAGGGAGAGGGAGAGGGAGAGGGAGAGGGAGAGGGAGAGGGAGAGGGAGAGGGAGAGGGAGAGGGAGAGGAATCCCAAGCAGGCTCTACACTGTTAGTTGTTAGTGAAGCCGCAATGTGGGACTTGACTCACAAGCCATGAGATCATGACCTGAGCCAAAATCAAGGGTCAGACACTTAAGTGACTGAACAACCCAGGCTCACCTTAAAGTCTTTTTTTAATTAACATTACTTTTAATTTCATGGTAGACAATATTAGGATTTTGATAATGAAAACAGTTATCTAGCAGTTTTGGTCCTTAATATGATAGTTTTCCATATATATGCTTAAATATAATATTAATGTATATTCACATGCTAGGCATATATTAAGTTTAAATACATATGATAGCATGAGACATTGCCATTTTCGTAAAGAATTCCATTATAACAAATAACATATTTAATAAAAGATGGCTATAAAATTTGAAGTTTTCTATTATTAGTTTACTAATACATTGGTAATCTGAGATTTTTTTTTTCCTCTAACAAGTTAGGAATATTTTAAGTTTTTATTTTATAATGGAGAGGAGGGATGCCATATTTGGGTTTTCTATGATCTGTACAAATTTGCTTTAACTATTGAGCTAATCAGATATCATACAAGGAGAAGGGATCTCTGAATATAGCAACAGAATTCTCATTGTCAACATCCATTTTTAAAAATTCAGGATCTACTGAATTACAGAAATATTTTATGGTTTGCTCCTTCCAGTTTATACTCAAAATATGGAGTCAGTGATTTTATTAAATTTTAAGTCAGACCATTCATCCCTCTCTTCTAAACCTTCCCATCACTTCTCAACTTAAAGCAGTGATTCTCAGCAATGATTTTGTCCCCAGGAAATATTTGGCAATGTCTGGAGACATTTTTTATTTTCATTCTGGGAGAAGGCTACTGTAATCTAATGAACAGGGGCCAGAGATACTACTAGACAGAGAACAATGCACAGGACAACCTCACAACAAAATGTCAGCAGTGCTCAGGTTGGGAAACCTGACAGAGTAACAAAGGCCTTGCTATGACCTGCAAACCTCTAGAGGATCTGCCTCTTGTCCTTAATAATTACCTAACTCTTCTCTTATAATCCTCCCCTCCCTTACTTTACTCCAGCCACACTGGCCTTGCCTTCTGTTCCATAATCAGTCAGAAAGGCTCTCACCCCAGGATCTTTGCACTGCTGTTACTTTGCCTGGAAACCCTCTCCAAGCATCTCAACAAGTTTCACTCCTTCCTTCCTAGTGTGTTTCTACTCAAATGCCATCTTTTCAATGAAGACTTCTCTGGCCACAAGCTGTCAACTTTCAACCTCTCCTGCCTCTAACACTTACTCCAACCCCTCTCTGTTTTTTCTCTGTGGCATTTATCACTACCAAACACACTATATGATTCATTTATGTTATATACTGTCCTATTCCCTAATTAGAACATAAGCTCCAGTAGAACAGATTTTTGGCCTTGTTCTCTTCACTTTTTTCCCCCAGTGCTGAATCTCCACTACCTAGAACACTGCCTGATGGTGGTATAGATAGTCAGAAAATTGTTAAATGAATAAATGAATGAATGTCCAAAATCTTTGATGTTGTATATTTGTTGTACCCCAGAAACTCTACCATCTCCAATACATAGTTGGGTGTGTTGGTTTTTTTCAATGTTAGTTTAACAAGAAAAATTTGGCTGTATTAGACGAAATCTTTTGGCCCATTTCTTCAGAACTTATAAACTTAAAGAAAGGATTAGAGCCAGAAAAGATGTAGAAAACTCAGCAACCCAGTGAATGCCTTTTCTAAGTCTTCCCCAAGAATTATTTAGTTTCTAGCCATTTCCTGAGAAGGCAATTTCTTCTACATTTTACAGATCTGAAGATGGAGTGATTGCTTTATGTTTTATTTTTATTAGGGAAAGTCCAATAATTATACTATTTCAACCCCTGAGACTCATTTTCTACTGCTCTGTTCAACTTCTAAGATACTTTAGCATCCTGCTCAATCTCTATTCTAAAGGAACTCAATCCCTACAGACATTAAAAAGGTATTTCTATAAAAACATAAACTATTTGTATCATACCTTCAAATCTGGTCTTATTTCCTGGGTCTAAAGTAGAACACCATTTATATGAAGCCAATGAAGCAAGAGCCACAATTGACCAATACTCATATCCTGATGCTGAATAAATTGAGTTCCCCCTGGGCCAAGTCAACAGATGATTATTACAGACCACATGCAGCTCACAGGGCTTGTGCCTATCACAGGCCTCCATCCCTGCCAATCTGTCAGAGAATGGATTGAATAGAATACTCCAAAATCTATTCATGTGGAAAATTTGACAGTGAAAAGAATATTTCTCTTGACTTAAAAAAATTGATTGAAACCAAAATGTGAATTTGAATCTCATAAAGTTGATTCTCTGCCTTCATCAGCCAACAGATCGAATGAGGTATACACCATGCCACCCTTCGCTCTGGTTTTAGGTCATCGGTGTTTAACACAGGTAGAAATTCTGCATGCTTCAGTAATTTATACAGATTTGTTTCCAAACTAGGAAGATGGCCAAGGCTTAACTTGGCAGTACAGCTGAATATCAAGTATTTATCTCAATCCCAAAGTCCAAACACATCAATGTGAAAGGAAATTTTATGGAGTCAAATTGAGCCGTCGGAGATACTTGTCAAGTATGCTAAGTCCACAAAGCAGTTTGTGTCTTTCTCAAAATATAAATCTTAGTTCATATTTCACCAGTGCTATCTTATTATTTTATATTACTTTGCGTGGGCAGAGGAATGTATGGAATAGAAAATAGTTGGGAAGTAAACGCCTTCTATCAAGCATGTGACCCAGAGACAGCAACCTAATGTCTTCTCCTGAGCAAGCATGGTTGATCAGTAGTGATGGTCAAGACAGCTGCACTCAAAGAGTTTGAGGTTGAGGGTCCATGTATCTTGGTCGTTTGTTTATGCTCTGAGCTGTGGGAGAGGCTTTGGAGTTAGACAGACCTGGGTTCAAATCCTAGTCCTGCCAATTACTAGCTGTTTTTCACATTGCTGCATCACCTGTAAGTAGGGATGATGTTCTTTATATCAAAGGTTCTTTGTGAACATTAAATTAAATGATATCATAAAATGACTTACACATAATAAACACTCAATAAATGATAGCTATTATTTTAGAGTGGTAAAGATATATACCTCACATACACACTCCCACATGTAAACCCACACACTTATTTATAGCCTCTCTTGTTCCAAAAAATGATGAGAGAACATTTCTAAAATGCATTTTGAAATTTTTTTTTTTAATTTACAAAAACAAAAACCAAAAATTTAAAACTTGGGATAAGTGCAAATTATGGTAAGAAAATAAGAGGAAGTCAGGTATGATATTAGATCTCAAAATATATACAAAAGGTTTTTAATCTCACTAAAGTTGGGCCAGAAATTTTACTTTAAATCTGGCAGATAGCAAGAAGAGGAAATCTGATCATTTAAAGATCCTTGGGGCCAAAAAAGTAAAAATGTTTTGTTCAAAACATTTTGGGGCAATAGTTTTGGTGTAAAACTATTTACTTGGCATGATAAACATTCATATGGTCAACAGAACAAGGAGTTTCACACAGGTCTGCTTCTTAAATACTTTTCAAAATAATCCAATTCCATCATACCAATGTATTTGTAATACAGAGAATGATATATATCAACAGGTACATCATCCCTTTTGAAAGAAAAAAAACTCTTATTCTAAAGTAAAAAGACCATGTATAGAGACACATATAATATGTGAATGATGTGATTTTAAACAAATCTCCAAAAATTCTTGGCTTCTCCGCCCCTTTTTTGACCCCCTTTTTTCTTGAAGGGAGCATTGGCTTAATGATTCATTTCTAATAAAATAGAATGCAGTAAAAAGGAAGGGATGAGATTTCAGACACTGGGTCACAAAAAGGCAGGCTTTTGTCTTGTTCTCTCTTTTGCTTGGATTACTTGTTCTGAAGGAAGCCAGCTGCCATGTTGTGGGCTGCCCCATGGAGAGGTTCACATGGCCAGGAACCCAAGTCTGCACCCAACAGCTAATGATAAACAGGCTTCCTGTGCACATGTGATAGAGCTTGGAAGTAAATCCTCAGCTCCAGACAAGCTTTCAGGTGACTGTAACCTAGGTTGGCACCCTGACTGTGATGTCATGAGAGACATGGACCTAGAACCACCCAACTGGGGTGCTCTCAAATTCCTTTCTCAAGTGGAGAAAACCAGTGTTTGTTGTTTGAAGCTGGTAAGTTTTAAGATAATTTGTTATACAGAAATAGATAACTAATGCCACTTCCTTGGAGAGAAAGACTAGAAGATTTAAGCTATTTATAATTACTATAGAATAACACACTAATATTGGTTTCCTAAAGACAAAATAAATATTTTTGAGTGTCTTTCAATGGGACAAGAACTGCTTGTCTATAAGACCTTGCAAGCTTCTACTTGTGGAAAAATACAGATATGCACAATTTAATGAATCTAATTAAAAACACTTTGTGTTCCTTTTCTAGGTCAAAATGACTTTTTTTATTTTTGCATTTCCAAGGTTTTTTATGAACCCCTTACAATAACCACAAATATTAGAAGATGATTGGATTCAAAGGCTTGATGGTAAATGTAATTAGCCTTTAAATAATGCACAACAGTTGTACAAAGGGAATAATTTGTGTGTAGCCATGAATTTGTTGCAAAATGTAGAGGAGCTAAATGGTCAACAGATATCATTCACTGGCTCATTCTTTTAATTGAAAACATTTTGACTCCTACTATGTCTTAGACACTGGGCTAGATACTCCTGGTGCAGACATAAGCCCCAAACTTGAGCCAGCTGATTTTTCTAGAATAGTATGAAGGTCTAACCAAACTGCCCCCATGCCCATAAAGTCATCCCCAATTATTAAAGAGGACTTTCCTGCTTTTGGACTCATATAGCATTTGTTTGCCTAACGTGGTATAACTACCATCCTCATTACACTGTTACAGCATCTGTCTTATTGCCCCAACTGGTCTTCCTTAAGGTCAGAAGGAGTATTTCCTGTATGCTTGAATTTCCCACGATATCTTCCTAAATGTCCAAGACAGAATAGGAGTTCAATACTTGTGTAACTTATCAATTGATGCTGCTTTAGCATTATATAAATATACATAATAGACAATAGAGATGTTTGAGAGAGAGGGAGGGAGAGAGAGATAAAGTGTGTATTTTTTTACATTTTTCACAACTCTTCATTTTTCTTCTGGGAAAGCTGGATTTACAAGTGGAACAAAGAAAGAAAACTTCTTCAGAAAGAACTATTTTGCTTTTAACACAGATGAACAAATTACAGCTAAAATCAGAAGATATAGAGTAGTTAACACATCCAGCTTTGAATTCTAGCTCTTCCACTGACTGCTCTGTCAAACTAGCATTTACTTTTCCAAAACTTAGTTTTCTCAGTGGTTAAACAAATCTACCTATTGGGTTGCTGGGAAGAATAAAAAAATGACACAGGTAAAATACTTAGCACAGCTCTAGGCATATAGTAAGTGCTTAATAAATGCTAGGTGGTGGTGACACTTACTTGCAATAATCCTTTGCAAACTGCATCTAGTAAAATTCAAAACTGGGAATGCTCTGATGGCATCAGCTCTCTCCTCAGTGCCTTTGGCTTTATTTTTTTCCCACCTTCCTCACAGTTAAATCTACTGATCTTCTTGACCATAGATTCCCTAAAACAGGAAATACTGAAGCCTTATCCTGGGGGCTTATAGCATTAAGTTATTCCCTAACTTGAAAAAGTGGCAATCCCAAGCTGATTTCCTTTTTTTTTTTTTTAATAAATGTTTTATTTTGGGGGAGAATGAGCAAGCAAGCAAGCAGGGAAGGGGCAGAGAGAAAATTCCAAGCAGGCTCTGTGCTTGACATGGGGCTCTATCTCACAAACCATGAGATCATGACCTGAGCCAAAATCAGGAGTTTGACGCTTAGCTAACTGAGCCACCCAGGGACCCCTGATTTCATCTGATTTGCAATCTGTTCACTATTCTCTGATGCTAATTTTGAGGCACTTTCAACTGTGCTCCTGACACTATGTCAGACACATCTACCCAGGTTCGTATGAGTGGACTTCTGATCTCAAGTTGTGCTTCTAGAAATCTCCCCTAGGACTCCAATTGCTTGGCCATACTCCCCAGTCTCTGAGATTGTCTTCATTTCAGTATGTTCACCAACTCTGAGGCTTGGTTTGGTTCCCTTCTTGAATGTTCTATGAACAGTCATGCTATACTCACCTCTGATCATTTCCAATTTATGCCTTTTCCAATCATTTCCTTCTATGCCTCTGGTACTGCCCACAGCTGAACAGAAATGTCCATTGTTCTCTAAACCCACAGGTGAACAGGATATTTAAGTGTCTACCATTCACTAAACAACTAGCAGAGTTAACAGCTAATTCCAGGCCAAGAATTTTATTACCCTCTTGTGCAACTGACACAAGGAATTTAGGGAGTTAGGATAAAATTATTTCAGTAATAACAGAAGAATCAGAAAAAAATAGTTTTCAGTTTTGTCTACACAACTTCCTCATGCACTATAGGGTTCTACCACTCCTAAATTGATGTTTTTTCACAGGCTGCATCTTCTGTACAAAAGACCTAACCTAGCTCAGTCTAACTATTGTTCTCTTTGAAATGCCATCTTTCTAGGAGCCCTCTCTATGCTCACTGAAGTGTGGGGTGCTGGGGTGAGGCAGATAAATGGTTGTGGCCATGAGGCAGGGATTATGTAGTAATAGAGAAAGGTTGAGGCAGGACTAAGAGTCTAGCTGTACAGAGTAGGGACTAAAGTTACCGGAGTTAGATATTCAGAGACCAAGCTGAATGAGGCCAGAGTATACCCCAACCCAAAAAGGGTGATTTTCTACCTAGTCCCCACATAATCATCTATGGAAATTTGTAAAGTGGACATGTCTAGGCCCTAATCTCAGCTACTCAGATTCCCTAACTCTGTAGAAGATGCTGGAAATAATTGCAAGATTTTGATTCAAACATAAAGTTGGTCTATTCCAGTATTATTATCATTGCACAATACATGGAATGTTCATTCTAGGCCAGCAACTGTGCTTAAAATTTTATCTGCATTTCTGTTTTTTTTTCTGAGACCATTTTATAGACAAGAAAATTACTGCTTGCCCAAGCCCATGCAATGACAACTAAAGGTCAAAGTTGGGACTCAAGTTGTGGGCCCCCAAACCCCAAACCTATTTACAATCCCTACCCTATACCGCTTTGCAATGCCCCTGCCCCTTGCTACTGTTGCCATAAATGTAACTTACTCTTTGGGACTTGTCTTAGTTTAGGCTGATCTAAAAGAATACCTTAGACTGGGGGCTTATAAGCAAATGCTCATTTATTTCTCACAGTTCTGGAGGCTAGGAAGTCTAAGATCAAGGTGTTGGCAGATTCAGTTTCTGGTTCATAAACAGCTGTCTTCTTACTGTGTGCTCATGAGAGAGAAGGATGAGGAAGCTCCTTGGGGCCACTTATAAGAGCACTAATCCCATCAGAAGATTCCATCCTCATGATCTAATCACCTCCCACAGGCTCAACCTCCAAATATTATCATATTGGGGATTAGGTTTCAAAATAGGTATTTAGTGGGAGGTGGAGGAGGAGACAAAAATTGAGTCCACAGTAGGGTCATTAGAGTCATACAATATAGCACAGTGCTGCACTTAGCCATTTCCCCAAATGTACTTGGTCCAGACCAAATTAAAAAAGGACACAAAGGATATTAAGATAACTGATCCAACTCTTTCCTGATGTCATTCTGCAGTAAGGATACAGACCCTACATGAAAAATTGTCCCAGTGCCCCCTCTCAGTAGGACCCTGACATTTCCCCACATTTCTCATACTCTCCTAATGGCAGTCACATTGAACACTGGGACAAAAGATTCTGAAGCTCAAACAAACCAGGTTTGTTATTATGCCTCTTTGTGTGTGTGTGTGTGTGTGTGTGTGTGTTATAAAGATGTGTCTTTCCTTTTTTAACATAAACTTAATAACTTTATAAAATCAAGGCAAACAACCACAAATACATGAAATTGGAAATAGAATTTGTCATAATCTCCTTCAAAGCTCTGCAGCTTGAATTAGGATATTTGTTTAAACTAAAAATCCATATTTAGCAGTAGCTGTGAAAGGGGGCCCAGCTGCTTATAGTGCAGCCACCTTCAGATTTCAAGGAGGCTTAAATATGTGTACAGCCTAAACAGAGAAGAATGCGTTACCACCACAACTCCAACCCACTGACGTATATCATATGTGTTAGAAGCTAATCAGTACTTTCTCTTCTACCACTAATGGGATAAATGCATGTGCTGAAATTCCAAAAGAGAGACAAAAGAACACACAGCATGAGAAATGTCGGGACACTTCTGCCCCTAATTTATGCTGCCCTATATAGTCACTGGCTTTTGAAAGAGGATGTCAAGACAAATAGACCAATCTTTCTTGGAAACTGCAGCAGCACCCCACAGTATCATGACTATCCAGTGGTCCAACTTGTCCTAATTGACCATGAAAACAAGGTTTCTGATACTTCTTTCTTGGCCCAGACCTTGGCCAGTCTCTCCTCCACTGGTGCTCATGTTTCCCCCATCTGTGAAATCAGAAAACTCTCCTCTCCAACGATGGGATGATGGATTAATTATCTACTGTCTGCTAAAGGATCATCAGTTTTTCTGGGGAAAATATCCAAAACCTTGATGTGTAGCAACATATATAAAAGTGCCCACCTGCTGTTTTTTTCTCTTGGCCAATTGGCAGCTACTGGAAATTGAGAACATACTGCTGGGCTTCAGAACACACTGCTCCAAACCTTCAGTGTTCCCACAACGTGCAATCACAACACAGAACATTTCAGTTGGTCTTTGGTGTGCATACACATTTGAACTCTTCTTTTACTGTTTGTGTAAAAAAACCTTACGCAGGGAGAATCCTGTCTTTAGAAATAGGATATCCCTGACTGCCTCTGCAATATAAGCAGTAACTTAGGAAGTTTTTTTTAGAAGTCAAAAGGCCAATGCCACCAACAGCAAAGACACTTGAATAGAGTAACAATGTTTATTAAACTTCCCACTATTGATAAACAGATTCCCATGGGCACAGAATACTTCAGGAGAGTGAGCTGAAGACAGGGTTATACTTCATGACTATTGAATGCATTTTCTTTCTTTACAGTTCTGATGCTCTGCTCCCAGTGTGACAAGCACGGTGGGAGAATACTAGGGCTCAAATCAAGGCTGCATCAACACTATTTACTTGTGACCAAGGAGCAAAGACTCCATGAGACACAGTGCATCACTCACTCAATTAACGTTTAAATCTGGGTCTCATTTGGGGTGCCTGGGTGGTTCAGTCGGTTAGGCGGCCAACTTTGGCTCAAGTCATGATCTTGTGGTTTGTGGGTTCGAGCCCCACATTGGGCTCCATGCTGACAGTTCAGAGCCTGGAATCTGTTTTGGATTCTGGGTCTCCCTCTCTCTCTGCCCCTTCCCTGCTTGTGCTCTGTCTCTCTCTAAAATAAATAAACATTAAATAAGATTTTTTTTAATCTGGGTCTCTCTCATTTCTTTTTTAAAATAGATTTTTTAATAGTTTTAGGTTCATGGAAAAATTGAGCAGAGAGTACAGATATTTCCTATATACAAGCCCCACACATGCACAGCCTCCCAACTATCAACATCCTGCACTAGAGTGGCACATGCGTCACAATCAATAAGCTTATGTTGACACATCATTATCACTTAAAGTCCACGGATTCATTATGGTTTGATCTGGGTGTTGTATAGTCTATGGGTTTGACAGATGTATAAATGACATGCATCTACCATTTATAACATCACACAGAATAGCTTCACTTACCCTAAGAATCTTTTGTGTTCCATCTATTCATCCCTCCTCACTCCTACCCAAACCCAGGCAACCACTAATCTTGTTACCTTTTTTTGCCTTTTCAAGAACGATGTATAGTTAGAATCATGTTATACAGAAATTTTCAAATTGGCTTCTCTCAGTAATATGCATCTAAGGTACTGTGTCTTTTCATAGCACGACAGTTCATTTTTTTAGTGCTGAGTAATATTCTATTGTCCAGATATACCACAGTTTATTTATCCATTCACTAACTGAGGGACTCTTGGTTGCTTCTAAGTTTGGGAAATTATGAATAAAGCTACTGTGAACATCTGTTTGCAACTTTTTGTGTAGATATCTACTTTTATCTCATTTGAGTAAATACTAAGGAGTAGGATTGCTGGGTCACATAGTAAGAGTATGTTCCATTTTGTAAGAAACCACCAAACTATTTTTCAAAGTGGCCTCATTTCTTCCTTTTATCCAGAGGAAATTTGCCTTGGGGCTCCAAATTCTCTCCTGTTCATTATGTCATCATCTTCACTGCCATCTGAAAGGAGCTGGGCCTGGATCTGGGATACCTCCACCCCTGTCCTCAACTCCTGGATCTCTGGTCAGGGGCCCTGGAAAAAGATACTGACACTGGGCAGTACAGCACTACTCAGGTGGTCAAAATTCCTATCCAGAAACCCTACACCATCTGTTTCATGTCAGCAAGAGGCAGCAGCCCAATCATGGTTCAGTCAGAATATCCTACTGGCAGTTTTTCCTAAAGGATTAAGACTCAACACAACCTCTTCAGCAATTTGCATGTTGGGCTGTCAGGTTACTCACTTTTGGTAGTTGGTCACCTTCCATCAAGCTTTTTAGAAATGTCTCAGTTTGAGAAATACCTCACTGTCTGCTGCTAGGTTAAAAGGTTTGGAGCAGGAGAAAGTCTTTAGTTCACTATCTAGGGATTCAAATTTCCACATGAATTCTTAATTGGACGGACGAATGGATGAACAGTCACTCTCCACCCACAACACACAAGCTCCAGACATCCCTCTTCTAGAGAGATTTAGATGCACACACATCCTCTTTTGCACCCTGAGGGGCCCCAATAAGCCTGTCAGTCTCACGAACAAGGACAAAATGAGACATCATGGTCACTTAGACCTGCTCGGGATTCCCTTAAAGACATGTCATTGCCAGGAAATGTCAACATGTTAATTCCACAGCCCAAAGAGGTATAGGCATAAACCTGCAAACATATACAGCAATGAAACGCATAGATCATAATAGTCCCATCATAACGGGATGGCCCCTGATTAGCAACTTACAAAACAGTGTAAAGTATGAAAATTGGGATTAGAAAACTTTAATTTCTTTGGCTGGTCTTAATTGTACAAGCTTACCTTGCATTTGATTAGAATTATTTTGAGAACTATCTTGTTGGCGTAAGTAAAAACATCCTATGTTGAAATTGCATTTCTGAATGAGATGCAGAAGAAAAGCGTAGAGTACACCACACTATATCAGCACTAGGCCTCACAGCAAACATTTGGCACCCTTCTAGGAGGCACCCACACTTCTAGGAGGAGTGTTCAATAATGGGTCCTGTGGACTGATCTGGGTAGAGAACAGTAGCTGGGGCAATGGTGGAAGCCATTACCACACCCAGGCCACAGGGTGCAAAGGGAAAAGGCAGTTACTGGAACCCAGAGAGAATTAGGCATAAAGGGCCAGATGGATGCCCTTGACTTCCAGAGACAAATGCAGCCAACCTGTAGCAACAGGACAGGGAGACAGCAAGAGAAATAAATACCCCAACTCATTCTCCTCCTAACCTCCAATATTCTGCCTCTGTCTTTCCCTGGTAGAACCACTCTGGGAGCCAGGGAGAAAGGGAAGCCTGTGAGGCAGAGAATAGCCTGAAGGAACAATTGTCTTATTTAAGTCTAAATCTATGCAAGTTCTGTTTCTTATTAGCATGATTAAAGCTTCTCTTTTTAATATTCAACCACTTAACTAACCTTTTGGTTTAATCACAAAGGAATGTAACTCTTAACAGTAAAGCTTTTGAAGACCACAAAGATTATAAAACATTTGCTATAGGAAATCATGCTCAGTTAAATTAAAAAAAAATGTTATCAGAAGTTAAATTTACACACTAAAGTTATAAATGTGCTCACCAACATCAACGTTATAATCAATCCAGCCCTCTGTAAATGAATTCATCCTTCTTGAGTTCATGAATTCATCATGTGGATTTTCTTTGAAGCAAAGAGCATTCTGGCTAGTGTCCTGTAGCTATAGAAAAATTAATTTCACCTCTGACAAATTTATCTAAACGCATCACAAAGTAACGTTGCTTTTTCATGCAAGATAATTCTTTATGCTCTGTTTGGAGAACTTGCCTGTTTTTTTTAATATTTATATAAATCATGGTAATACTTCTTGAACTTTGAAACTTGGACTATAGAAAAATTCTGAACTATCAAGTTTTTGTTTTCTTTTTTACACCAAATGGTCTTTTACTTAAAATCACCCAAATAAAAGCGACTCTAGATCTTTGTAGGATGTTCAAAGCAATTACCTGGGATGTGGGAAATAACAATAAAATCTCTATGTATATGTCTGTCTCTTTGAAACTAATCTGTCTGTGGGAAATGTCAGTGGAAGGATGAAGCACAGATGCAAAGTTCAGGGTGTACTTTGTTCTCCTTATGCTTAACCTTTGTGATATACATTAGCTCTGTGGTACCAAAACTCTGGAAAATCAATTTAGTAACATTCCGTAATATGTACTCATCTAGGATAATAACGTAGGAAAACATTAATGTGCATTTCCCTAGGACGTTTAGCCACGACAGACAATATAAACACATTTTATTGGACTTCATCTTTTTTTTTTTTTGCTTTTATTTTTTAATGCTAATTATGCAGGTTTCTTTGTATACTTACGTACAAGCAAATAAAACCAGAATTTATTCTCCTCCTAAGTAGTATGCCTAAGAACTAGTTATACGTCAGTTCTAGACCTTTTTCTAGAACCTTTTCTCTAGAACCCCTCTGTGTTTGTTGATCCTGTCCTCCAAGACCCTGTTCTCGATCCAAACTCTATACAGTAAAACCTTGGTTTGCAAGCATAATTAATTGCAGAAACATGCTTGTAATCCAAAGTACTTGTGTATCAAAGCAAATTTTAAGAACCATTGGCTCAGTTGTGATCATGTGACATTCAGCATCACATACTTCTCATATTGCAAGACATCGCTCATTTATCAAGTTAAAATTTATTAGAAAGGTTTGCTTGTCTTGCCAAACACTCACAGAACAAGTTACTCACAATCCAAGGTTTCACTGTACTGCTCAGTTCTTAGAGGGCTTTGGTGGTGGTGTTTTTACTAATGCCTTTGCTCAAAGTCCTATTTTATCAAATCCTTATTTGTCTTCCCCCGACCTGAGACTGGGTTTAAAATAAAAGAAAGCAGAGACATTCAGTTTCATGAAACAAACTTAGAATAGTAAGTTTGAAAAAGGAAGAATGGACAAGAGAGACCAAAGGCAAACAAAAAGAGTGGCAAGATTATTAGATGAGGTAGAATGTAAGATTATAGTGCCAAATAAATTGGCACCTTAACTTGATCCTGTACACTTTCTAGGTAGCCAATATTAAACACTAGTGTTCATCCTTCCACGTCTTTCCCTGTGATCATAGAATTACATACACACACACGTACCTTGGTTTTGGTGACTGTTTTTATACAAATGCTTTTCATATTATGTACTTACACTTGGAAATTTCACCAAGAAAGTTGACTTAGATCTAATGCCTTCTTTGGTCACACACACATATTTGACACTTTAATCTTACATTTTACCTCACCTAATAATAGTACCACTCTCCTCTTTTTGTTTTCCTTTGTTCTCTCTTGTCCATCCTTCTGTTTTCAAATTGTATCACTTTAGGGGTGCCTGAGTGGCTCAGTCAGTTAAGCTTCCGACTTCAGCTCAGATTATGATCCTACAGTTTGTGGGTTCAGCCCTGCACTGGGCTCTGTGTTGACACCTCGGAGTTTGTAATCTGCTTCAGATTCTGTGTCCCCCTCTCTCTGCCCCTCCCCCACTCACACTCCATCACTGCCTCTCAAAAATAAACGTTAAAAAAATTTAAACAAAAATCAAATTTTATCACTTTAAGAACCTATCTGCTTTCTTTTATTTTAAACCCAACCTCTCAGTTTCTATTTTTAAATAAGAAAATTTGACTAAGTCATGTGTAACAATTTATTTACAGTAAAGCCTTGGACTGTGACTAACTTGTTCTGCAAGTGTTCCACAAGACGAGCTAACATTTCTAATAAATTTTACCTTGATAAACGAGCGATGTCTTGCAATACGAGTAGTACATGACGCCGAATGTCACATGGTCACAACTGAGCCAATGGTTGCTGAAATTCACTTTGATATATGAGTGTTTTGGAATACAAGCATGCTTCTGGATGAATTATGCTTGCAAACCAAGGTCTCACTGTACTTTACTTTATTCTTTGCATCTTACTCTGTTCACTAATATTCACTTGGTAATGGTTTCCTCATTCTTTTCTCTTGCTTTTGCCGTTTTGCCAGATATTCCCTCTTTACCCTGTGTTTAATTTGTAATTAAGTACTTTTCCATTCTACCATTCCAACACTCCTGAACACTTATTTTTCTCTTTCTATATGAAACCAAAGTAACTATTTCTCCCAACTTAGTTGAGCTATCTCTTCACTACGAGTTCTTTCCTCTCTTCAGCAAGTCCACCCTAGAAGACCTGACTTTCTCTGTTCATTACTCCAGCCCACTCCATCCACACCTAAATTCTAAGTTTCTAGGCAAACATTTAGGCACTGCACTTTTCCCTTCCTGTACATCCCATCTGTTTTAAGAGTGTGAATCTAGTGCCTAAATGATGCATTCCTTAGTTCCACTATTCATCTATTCATCACTATTCATTTACATTCATTTGACTTCTGTCCATTCTGAAGTTTATTACTTGCCATTCTTTCTTCTCTTCATCTTCATTTACAGTGAGGTTTCTTCTAAGGTTTTCAAGTCTCTTTCCCATTTGGGGTGTGTATTTGACATTCTCTCTGAATCCACACAAATCCACAACCCTTTCTCTTCCCCTAGCAGATGAGTTACATCAACATTCTCGGCTTGCAGCCCATTCCTCCTGGCCGTCTATAGCAGTGAGTCCAATGTCTTCTGCCTTCCAGAATTTCACTCTCATTTTTCTTCCTTTGTAACTAGTCTGTTTTTCTCTTCAGCTTGAAATCTTGCAATATTTTCCCTTTCCATCTTCTACCTTCTCAAAAATTTCCTAGGCCTATCCTTCACATTTTCTAGCCTCTTTCTATTGTCTTTTACATTTTCTGGAATTTTGTCTAGTTACTCAGTTAAGTTGCCAGACTAAAAATTTTCCAATTTTATTTTTTTAATGTTTATTTTTGAGAGAGAGCACAAGCAGGTGTGGGTGTGGGCAGAGAGAGAGAGAGGGCAGAGGATCTGAAGCAGGCCCTGAGCTGACAGCAGTGAGCCTGATGTGGGGCTCTAACTCATGAACTTCTCGAGATCATGACCTGAGCCAAAGTCAGATGCTCAACTGACTGAGCTACCCAGGTAATCCATCAAAATTTTCCAATTTTAAATTATACTTTTACTTAATCCACCCTCTTTCAGCAAGTTATTGCACTCTATTCTCTTCTCTCCATACTTTGTAAATGAGAAACATGCAATGAACGTTTACACATTCATTCACTCTCCCGAATGTATTGAGTGCACACTGTGAATCACGAACTCTTCTAGGTGCTGGGATGCAATAACACACTTGTTAAAGACAAAAGTTCTTGCCCTTATTGAACTTGCTGTGTGTTCATCTTCTGTTCTTCTACCTACTGAAATCTGCTTCCACCCCTCCACTCAACCAGGGTTGCTCTAGCAAAGATAGGGAACAAACTGTAATTGCCAAACCCAGGCCCATCTCAGCAATCCTCACCAATGGCATTTATATCGTTTTGTTCAATGTCTTAATTAAAAAAAAAAAAAAAAAAAGGTTTATTTATTTATTTTGAGAAAGCGCACACGAGTGGGGGAAGGGCAAAGAGAGAAAGAGAGAGATAGAATCCAAAGCAGGTTCCATGCTATCAGCACAGAGCCCAGTGCAGAACTTGAACCCACGAACTGTGAGATCATGACCTGAGCCGAAACCAAGACTCAGATGCGTAACTGACTAAGCCACCCAGGTGCCCCAGTGTTTAATGTCTCCTTGATTGTGATAATGTAACTGTATCAGTGAGGATGACTTTCATTGCAAAGAAAGGAAAATCCAACTAGAATTGGCCTCAAACTGTAACAATCTGTAAGTGAATGTAACTGAAATTTTTCAGTTAAGGCAGGTTTCAGAGCCAATTTGATTAGGTGGCTCGTCAAGAACCTGGTCCTTTCCTTCTACTCTGCTTCTCCGGTATCAGTTCGTCCTATGCTGTTATAGTTCCACGCTTCATATTTACAGGCCACAACTCTCCAAATAAGATGGCCTTTCAGGAGTTTTTTTTTCCCCAGAAATCTCTAGCAAATTTCCTATCATGTCCAGTTAAACTTAATTGGGTCTTTGCCCCTTCCTACATGAATCCCTCTCACCCTGGAAACAATATGTTCTGATTGTCTTAGGCTTGGGTTATTTGAACCCATCATTATGGCAATGGTATAGACTTACTCTGAATGGCTACATGAACCAGGACTCATCCCTAGAGCTAGGTTAAGTCAGCTTCTTAGGAAACACATCAGCAACATAATGGAAAGATGTGTGGATGCCCAAACAAAAATTTGGGTATGGTTAGGACGAGGGGGTAGGGGAATTATTGCTGGGTTGATCATGCACAAATAATAATCAGTTTCCTCCTAGACCATGAATTCTATTTTGTGGCTGTCTAGAATTTCATGTACAGCAAATTCTGGATATTTTAATCCACTACTTCATGATTTTAACTACCAACTGTATAATGGGGCCTCTCAAATCCATATTTGCAATGTCAGCTTCTTTCCTGGAATCTAACTTTGTATTTTCAGTTACACAGAAACTATCTCGGCTCACTAGTACTTCAAACATAACTTATCCAATATCTGCATAGACATGACCTGCAATCCAAGATAGAATCCTCATGAAAACCTTTGATACTCATCTCTTTGGCTTGTTAAAATTCTCTCTGAAACTGAGGATAACTTTTTGCTATCTGCACCAAATATTTGGATCTTTTTTATTAATGTGCAACTTGTGCAGCTGTGTATTACAGTCTCTTAGGCACCTAAGAGTTTTGTCAAGGAGCAATTTAATGTTTAACCTATGATCCTGTCTCCATCTTTTGTCCCAAAGCTCTATCCACTTTTACAATATCGAGTCAACATGATAAACCAGCTCAGTAGTATAGAAAGGTTAATGATCTTACCCTTTGTTCCTAGGCCTTCCTTGAAGTCTTGACCAGAGCTAAGTAATTGAAAACACTTTACCCTTTCATATTTTTGTATCACTGCTTTCCTGGTTGGAATTTTCTTTTCTCCTTGGGCTCATGCATGAAGTCTTCCCTGACTCACCTCCAGACAGGTGTTACTTTCTAACAGAGTTACTGACTCTGTTTCCAAACACCTTACCCAGAAAACTCGCTAGTATTGAAATTATTTACTATTGTCCAGACACACTACCTCATCATTATTTAGTTTCATGTCCACCTCCATAGCAAATAGCAATGCCCTTGTTAGGTATGTAAAGATGCAATATGTCTGAAAGAATGGAAGGAGGGAAGAAGGAGGAATGTATTGCAGTAATAAACAGTAATCTGTACTGTGATCTTCGAGAGTATTGCCTTCAACTTTCAGTGGATAGATTTTATATGAGTCAAAGGGAATAATTTGGGGAGGTAAATAAAGATCTGAACCTAAATCCTTCTATTAATTACAATATGTGCTAGCACCCCAAACTCAGCAAATTCTCTTTCCTGTCTGGATCCAACATCAATAATTCACAAATGCAGGTAATTCCAATCAGCCAAAACTTTTAGGCTGGCTCTGGGGTAATATGGGATATGCAGTTCAGTGAAAATGCTATGGCTCAAATGAGGCATGTTACATTAGTAATGCGGATCTGGTTTCATGTGCTGCGGTACAGATCTGCATAGGCACTAAATTAGAGACAAAAATCCCAAGAGGATAGCAGATAGCTTTCTGCCCCATTTAACAAACACAACTTTTTCTCGTTTCTTGGAGATTGAGCTCTTGTTTCACCGTCTTATTGCCTATCAATCAGCTTGAGAAGACATTTGCAATTGTATTTCCTTCATAAAGACACAAGTCGGGCAGCAGCCACCGACAGTCATCTAAAAGCTCCTTTCTAAATTACCTCTGTCAGACTGTGTAGAAAGTAAAAGGCACGCTTCAGTCTTCTTTGATTAAATCAGGGACTGTACCAGCCAAAGAATGGAAAATCCTTTCCATTTACACGCTCCATTAACTGCACTTCACTGAAAAAATAAATCTCAGTGCGATACTTTACCTCACTCCTCTAATTACTACTTACAAATTCTTTTCTCTCAATCATGCTGTCTTTCATAAATCAGGAAGCAAAAGCATTTGCAGATGAGGCCCTGGCTCTAATTTAACATGATTTGCCACTGTGCCACTATTAATGCCAAAGACAAATAATATACCAAGTCACCATGGGAACCAGGGCATGAAAAGGTGAAAGCCCTTCCTTCATAGACAGGTGGGGCTTTGGGGAGCCTTATGCCCCACCATCACGGGCCATGGCATTTTGGCAAAACTCCTCAGAATCTGCCCATTCCCAGCCCCAGAACTGTGTTGGTCCATCCTGCATTCCCTGAAAACTAACATGTAATTGGTCCTTACCTCCAAGGGAGAAAAATTACAAGGTAATCATTCACATTGCAAAGAGATTACTCGACACATTCACTTTCAAGAAACAAAGTACATGACCAAGTACTAAAAGCAACTTACAAAAAAAGATCAACTGAGGATTATTACTACCATTAGAATAATATATTTTACTTTATAAATGCACTCATCTCAAAATTCTATTAAGTATATAGTATCCTTTTACCTTCCAATTTTTATTTACACATAGATTGTAATTCAAGGTTGGAAATGAGATCACATAGTTAAAAATCAGAAATAAAAACGAAATATTTTTATAGTTATAAATCAATGGAAACAAATTATCCTGTTTTCCACAACATTAATTCACACAGTGTTTCAGTGATAAGGCTTGTTTCTAGGGATATAAAACTACTCCAGCAGGGCACCTGAGTGGCTCAGTTGTTAAGCATCTGACTTTGGCTCAAGTCATGATCTCATAGTTTGTGAGTTCAAGTCCAACATCGGGTGAGCACGAGCCCGCTTCGGGTGGTGGGTGAACCTCACTTCTCTCTCTCTCTCCCTCTGCCCCTCCTGGGATTCTCTTCCTCTCTGCCCCTTGCTCATTTATGCCCCCCAAACACAACTACTTCAGCACATGTATCTGTGCCCATACCCTCTATGTACAAGGAAAGAGCTCTCATACAAGTCTTCCCCCCAGGAAATATTTCTTTCTCAGCCTCATCCACTTATATCTTATTTGCTTGTTTTGTCCTCATGCAAACAGAAAATGTCAATTATAAGGGAAGAAATCATTGAATTTCCACTGTAAGAAAAATACTTCTTTAGATGAGGGGACAAAGAAAATGCAAAGCACAGTACTAATATGATAATATATAATTGCTTTGGAGAAAAGTCAACTCGATTTTATGTATGTTATTGAATAGTGTCATTTATTTACTTTCCTGCAGTTTTCTCCATTTTATTCAGAACATGATTTAAAAAGCTGAGCCAAGGTAGGTGACTGCATTCTCTTTTGCTATAGCTCTGTAAAATTTAAAGTCAAAATTGGTACACAAATGCATTGCTGGTTACCAGAGTAGACAAATCTTTGCCACACATGCTGATTTCATTGGGATTCAAATTATTGCTAACAGTCTTGGGTTTATTCAATTCAAAACATATTTTAAGGAATATTTTGACCCTTGAGTTATAAAACCATGTGTGCTTTAGTGAAAATTAAATTTTTTTAATGTTTATTTATATTTGAGAGAGAGCGAGCAGGGGAAGGGCAGAAAGAGATGGAGACAGAATCCGAAGCAGGTTCCAGGCTCTGAGCTGTCAGCACAGAACCCAGCATGGGGCTCAAACCCACAAACCATGAGATCATGACCTGAGCCAAAGTCAGATGCTTAACCACCTGAGCCACCCAGGTGCCCAGCTTTAGTGAAAATTTAAATTCAGGAGAGTTTTATTTCACCTGAAATCAGTAAGATTTAAATACATTTCTTGATGTTGAGCAAAAAGGTCAACCAAACCTACAGAATAATGTTGAATGAGATGCCTGGCAGTTGCTGAGAGGCCAGTACTGGAATTAGGGTACTATAGAAGGAGTGGACATGCTTGTCTGTAATATACCCACAAGTCAACCATGAACCTTTGGAGGGTCAGAGCGAACCAGAGGGAGCAGATTTATTGCAAAGCATCCCCAAAGAATTTGGTTCACGTATCTTGCCTTTTTTAGGAGACTAAATGCATACAGTTTCTTGCATATATCTCTTCTAATTGTGTGCATGTACATGCATGTGTTTGTATACATGCTATTATATTAGTAAGATACAAATTTATTGAATAGGAGAGTTTTTTTCAAGTTTTTTAAAAAATAAGTTATTTCCTTAGATGACTGTTCAAGTATTAGGTGAGCCATGAAGCTAGCAGAAGACATTGTGATGAGGGAGAACAAGGCAAACTGAGGGAAAAGCCCAGCTGGCATCCCACCCTCCCCGTGTCCCAGGTGGGACATGTGTGATATTCCTCAGGTACTCCTGGATGTCCAAGAACAAAGGAAAGGAAAGGAAACAAATGTTTAACTGATAGAGATCACAGTCATGCAGGAAGTGAGTTTCATCAGTTTACATAGGACTTAGTAAATTACAAGAAAAAGGCAATCTTATCAATAGCCTAATCTCCAGAAACCTGTAGACTCAGTTTCCTGGAGCCCCTAAAATCACCCTCCCCTCCATAGTGATGTGGGGAACAAAAGCAAGATGGAAATGGCAGGTAAAATTAAATATCCTTATAACCTGCAGCCCACTGACAAATACTTGAGACAAATACCAAGTTTAACATTTCTCCAGGAACCCCCTATTGTTATAATGTTAATGCCTTACTAGAGGGAAGACTACCTCAGCTTGACCACAGCAAGGCCCATGGGCATTTTTTTGAGTCCTCTTTAGCATATGAAAGCCCTTCTGGAGGCTTCCCTTTTACCTTTAGCTCACCCAACTTCCTAGTATGTCATCAGTCACTCTTCACAACCGGAATGCAGCTCTTTCTGCCCATGCATCCTGTCCCCATGCTTTAAGAAAATCACCTTTTTGCACCAAAGACGTCTCAAGAATTCTTTCTTAGCCATCAGCTCTGGACCCCCATCGCTCCAAAACCCCATCAACTGTGCTAGAATTAATACTATTGCTAATAAAAATTGATTGAGCACCTATCACATGCTTGAGCATTTATCACATTCCAAATGCGCTGCTGAAGATTACCTGAGAAACATCTCATTTAATCCCAAAATAACTCCATGAGGTAAACATCTACCATACCTCATACCTTTTCTAAGGTCGCATATCATATATCCTTTCTACTTATCCTTTATAAAGCAGTTTAGAAAAGAATGTAAGGAAGCGGGCCATACTGGGAGGTTTTTGCTTCAGGTTTCATCATTTCAAAAAGTAGGCGTCCTTGACATGACAGCAAGAGGGAAATGCTGTCTATCTGTGCCAAGGTCATAACCAGATGGTTTGGTGGTCTATGGATAAGACAGACAGTCGTAAAGTTTAGGTACCAAACACTGTACCAGATTCAATCTAGCAAAACAAAAAAACACAAGAGTAAGACACAGTGTTAAACACTGTATCATTATTCAAAATATCCACTGCTCCTCTGGGGGAGAATTATAATATCCCTGTTCTGTTGACAACAGGTTTTGCCACGTGACTTACTTTGGACAATGAAATGTGAACAGAAGGTGAAACGTGTCACTTTTTAGCAGAAGCTTTCAGATCCTGCATATGAATCACCATGTTTCTATGTTTCCTTTATTATGAGCCCAGCACTGCCCCTGATAGGAACTTCTCCATCAGCCTAGGTGCAACATTGTGGACAAGAGATGAAAAGACCGCAGCCAGCCAGTGGTGACCGTGTAAATGTGAATGAGAAATCAGCTTTTATGGTTTAAGCCCCTAAGTTTGGGACGTCATTTGCTACCGCACGTTAACTTTGCCCCTACAGATACAAACAATACACACAGCGATTACAGGACGAGGCTAACGAACAGCCCTCAAATCACAATTCCAGCACTGTTATTTAGGTTACTGAAATTCAGCTCCAAAAATCTGACCCTTGGATAAGCCAAAGCAAATATACAACAAATCAAATTTGGTCCCTTGAATACTCATACTGGCTAATATGGACAAACAAATAGGGTAATTTACAGTTGGTTTACATTAAGCAAAATAGGTTACAAAGCTCAGACGTCTCAAAGGCTTTTGTAGAAGTTTTTCCAATACATAACCATGTTGTAAATTTCAAGCCATAAGTGATGTTGGTGCCATAATTCCTTTCAATAACACTTACCTAGTATTTGTTCTGTGTTTGAGTTGTGTATCTGCTTCTTTTTCCCTTTCCATTACTGGAATTATATAACATTAATATTTCTCTATTTCTGATCTTCATTATACATGGAAGTATCCTACTGGGAAAGTAATAGTACGTGATTTTCTGGTAGGTCATTTGCCATACTTGATAATTCATTCTTTATCACTGTTTATCATACTTGTAAGTTTTGATAAGGAAAAATAGAACATCTATTCAAGTAATTATACCCTAACATACTTTCGAAGTGATTTGGAGTTGCTTATGGATATACAGATACCATGACAAAAACAAATTGAGAAAGGAGTGCAAAGGAGAATAAAGGCAAGTCTTTTACAGGGATTCAGTACATAAAATTGAGTCCAACAGGAGCTTACATAGTTATAAAATGCTTTGCAAATTACACTTTGACAGTTCTAGTGCCCAAAGCAAAGAGAGAAACATAATCACTTACCAGATACATAATGTCCCAAGAATTTTAAAAAAGCGATCACTCAAGAGAAGCACAACTTTTTATGTCATGGAAATCTTTTCAACATCTCCTCTGGAGGCCAACATAGAAAATGTGAGATAGCATTCTTAGCAATGTCCTTATCAACATCCCTTTGCAACAGCAAAATACAGATTTCCTACTCTGCATTCTATAAAGAATTGAATTCCTTCCTATGACTTGAGAAAATATCCAAACCAAGATGATAAATCGACTCAAGTGATTTATTCACAGTAAACTTATGTAGCCATTTAGGCCATGTTAAGTTCTTTATGTATAATATTCCATGTGGCATTTCTGGACCAAATACAAAAATAAATATTGAAACACTGATCATGATATAGATAGTCTGTAGTGTGTGTGCTACAATCTATACAGGTCTAGATGTTGGAAAAACATTCTGGTTTATCGGCAAAAGAATTTTGAATTAGATCAAATTCTTTTGTTTAATTCAATTCAAGATCATATTCTTCTATTCACTCCAACAATCTCTACATCCCTTGCCATCAACACTTTTTTCCATTGTCATCTCCAATTCATAGTTATCTTTTATTTTGTTTTTCTGAAGTCATTCTTCTTTCTATAACTGCCATCGCTCGCTGGGCACCTCACTTAAGGTGGCAATCACGCTAAACTATCTAATGAGTATAACTCGTTACAGATGTCCTCTGTGTTCACATAGAGCCTATATCATAATATTGCTGTTGGCACCTGTCTTCAGAGTGCCTTGCTGTCTATAGCGTTTTTCTGGCCTTGTTTGTCTCACTATATGAGTGTCAATGATGTTCATATAGCAAAACTCTGCCTGGTTGAACAGCATCAATGAAAGCAGTCCAGAAAATGGGGATGGGGAGATGGGGTAGGGAGTGGAGACGATCAGCGAAATGATGAATGGATTTGAGCACAACTCTGAATCTCAGACTCAAACTTGGGAAAATGTCTTCAGGAACCCTCGAATGAACCTATATATATATATATATATATATATATATATATATATATAAACTTCATTTAGATTTGCAAGGCCATTTGGTTCTGCTATTTACTTGTAAATATATAAGGATTTAGAAATTATTTCACTTTGGAAATTTAATATTGATTTGTTGTCCACATACTTGTCTGTTTGACACAGAGCAAGTTGGTTAATCTCCTTGTGCGTCTGTTTCTCCACCTTCAAAATATAGATTTCAACAGGGCCTACACTGTAGGGTTGCTGTGAGGAAAACACGGGTTAAAATTCATAAACCACTTCCAGTCATCCTTGGCAAGAGTGTGAGCATTACAAAGTGCCTGCTACAAAAGTTTTATTCTTATCACTTCCTATATTTTTTTTCCTCATCCAGTATTCAATAGCACGAAATGACAGAAATGGGCACCATGAAAATTAAAACACATTTTTAATTTTTTAAATGAATGCCAAATTCTACCTCATTAGGAAGAAATGAGGCTACAAGTTTTCCTTTCCTTGCACACACTGCCTTAATCAATAGACAACATGGTATTTTAATCAGTGATAATTCAAGAAAGATTTGTTATTGCTAAGGTCTCTTCACAAATTAGTCCTTTTTGTTAAAGGCCTAAATAAAGCCAACTACAGTTTTAGATAGTTTTTTAAATTTAAAACCCTTTTCCTCCGCCCAGCTGGACCCTAAAGGCTCTCTGTTCATGTATCCCTGGACTGGCAGCAGGTTATAGTGAAAACACCCAGGTCTGGGAAAAAAAAAAAAAAAAAAAAACTTGTCCTAAACAGACTGTCGTTCACTGGTTCTTTAAACAAAGCATGTCCCCTTTATGAACTTTGTTTCCTGCAAAGGCTGAATGGAGATGCTCCTTTATAATTAAAAAGCTGTATAATTCTCAGAAACTTTTCACACATTATCTACATTATGTTTCACAACGTGACATTAACTCCTCCAAAGATATACACCTACATACAGAGTCATATAGAAGATGAATTCTCCTCATCTAGATCATTCATGTATTGTCCAGATTTTTATGCTTTCTAGAGAAAACAAAAGAGTTCCACAGAGAGCAAGATGGAGTCACTCATGTTAAGCAGTGGTATGCAGCTAAAGGCATTGCCACTCAGCCCAGATATCACCAAAACCAGCACAGGCTGATGTTACCCAGAACAGATAACCAGCAAAACCAAGGGAGTATGGAAGAACCAAGAACTGATAATCACTAGAACCAGAAGAGGCCAAGACTGATGAAATTTCTTGAAAAAGTGAGGATTTTTGCAGGAAAGTGTCAGATTCTCCAGATTCTTCCATATGTGACCACATCAGAAAGGAAGCTGCCCCCAAAGGTTCTGCTTGTTTGATCTCTGAACATAATAGAAATCTTACACTGCTTGAATAAGCAGTGAGCCCCAAGAGCTGACCTGGCCTGAGGTCTCATCTCAACTGCATTCTCATGGACTGACTTTGCAATCAGTTTCTTCACTTCTTACCTCTTTTTGTATTTTGTTTGTTGTGTGACTTTGTGTTGGGCTTTGCTCTGTGTGACATGTACGAAGTCAAATTAAATGCATACTGAAATGTCACTGAATTTGAATCCTGAACCTACTCTATAATTATGTCAACGTTGTTTTATGATTGAATAAAGCTGACATTGTGGCATGACACAACCTGTGTGTGTGCCTTCATACAAGTGCTGTCTTTCTTTCAGTGTGCTAGTGACAAGTTCATAGTTAAAGCTATTCCATACTTAATAATTAGAATATTCTTTTTTTTTTTCAACGTTTATTTATTTTTGGGACAGAGAGAGACAGAGCATGAACAGGGGAGGGGCAGAGAGAGGGAGACATAGAATTGGAAACAGGCTCCAGGCTCTGAGCCATCAGCCCAGAGCCTGACGCGGGGCTTGAACTCACGGACCGCGAGATCGTGACCTGGCTGAAGCCGGACGCTTAACCGACTGCGCCACCCAGGCGCCCCAATAATTAGAATATTCTTAACAGCATGGAAACTCTCATCCCTCTCTTTCCACAAAGCAAACACATAGATTTAACTGTATATATTTTTATCTTTGCAGTGATGTCCAATTTATGGCTTCTTTTCAGTCACAAATACAAATGAGATCGTCATTGCCACATTTTCTTGTCAAAATATAACTCTCCAAATATAGCTCCTTCACTCCTTTGTGCACAAACATGTAGCTATCCTCTGGGATTCCCACTTGTACATCCCAGTGCCAAGAAGCCAGTGGCGTGTTTTACTTCCAAGATCACTAGCATCTAAGTGATATGAGCAACTATATTATTCACAACTGGAACCATATGCTGCACATTCTTGGAGATACCATTGGTGTCACAAAAGGTAGGAGACAGTTCCTACAGTCACATTCTCTCCAAAGAAAAGAAAATAGACAAACCAACAAAGTAGAGCTCACCCCAGTGGTTCTGGGGGACAGGGACTGGGTCAGGCAGGAGACATAGCAGGAATCTCTGAAGAATTCAATAAAAATGTCCTTGAGCCAGGTCCACTGAGGAAGGCAATCTAGGCTAAATACATAGAAAATTTGAGTAGTGGGCAGTCAGAGGGTCACGGAGATGGGCTAACTCAATAGACACCATTGAAAGGCAGAGTCCCAAAGCAACAATATTGTAGGGCTAGCATCAGGAGGGAAAGTTGAGTCTGAGATTCCTCTTCTGAGCTGTAACTTATATTAAACTGTCTACAGTGTCTGGAATACCTCATCGACCCACCTAACAGTGGGGGCAAACTGTCCTTAGTGGAAAGCTTCCCTAAGATAGGTCCAAAGGTCTACAGACTGAAAGCAAGCATGACCTTACAAATAAAGATCAGCGAACACACAGGAAAACAAGCCACTATGTGTGAGAATCAGCCCACAAGAAACAAAGATTTAAATGGAAAGAAGTGCAGATATTGAAACTGTTTGCCATAATAGGAAATAGCTATGTGTAAAATTTGTAAAAGAAAAATGGAATTACAAATCACATAGTAAAACCATGAGAAATAAGTAGAGTTGAAAGGTTGTAATGTGCAGAAATAACAAAAGTATAATTAAAACTATATATGTTGAATTTTAAAAGCTCAGTGGATGTCAACAAATAGATTTGACAAAAAATAATAGGTTAAAGGAAACAGGAAATAGGAATGGGGCTACAAGTTCCAATTCTCTAATGGTACTTTGGTCTTTCTGGTAACTAGCCCCCATCCTGACTCAATCCAGGGGACCCCCACCAGCAGACATCACATGAGCATACAAAAGACATCCTTATCACTCTGGAGATTCATGGGCTTTAAGAACTGTTTGCCAGGAACCAGAGGCAAACACCAAGTATCTTTTATTTGTCACATATCTTTTAAATTGAATGTTATCTTTTAGCGAACAATAGCTATTTACATTTATTATGATTACATTTGCATAGCATTGCTTCACATCTTCAGGGTGGAACCTTCAATCATTTTGACACTAAACAACCAAGATTATTATTGTGTTCATTGCACAAACTGAATTAATAAAATCAACCTTTTATTTTATATATTTAGCATAAATTGGAACAGAATGTTTTTGCAGAAAGTTATTTTTAATGCAATTAAACTGAAAGGCCTTGAGTTCCAGAAAAACAGGAGCCACAATATTCCCAATATTTTTATTTCTCTGAAGCCAAAAGCAGTTATTCTGTAGCTATATTCTGTGGCTATATTCTGCAACTTGAATCCAAGAGTCATGGAATCTCATACAGGACCTGTGGTAGGCAGAGTACAGAGTAGTGGACCCCCCAAAGTGTCTATGCTCTAATTCTCAGAACCTGTGAGTGTTACTTTACATGTAGCAAAGGGGCTTTGCAAACATGATTACAAGTATGGATTTTGAGATGGAAAGATTTTGTTGGATTTTGCCTACTCAAATCACATAATTTTTTAAAGTGGAGAATCTGTCCAACTATGGTCAGAGAGATGTGATGACAGGTAAAGAGGCAAGAAAGAAAGTGGGAAAAGGACAGTCACTACCTTTGCTGGCTCTGAAAACAAAAGAGCTTACAAACCAAAGAATGAGGGTGGCCTCTCAAAGCTGAGAACCAGACAACAGCCAGCAAAACAACAACAACAAAAAAAACAAAATAACAACAAACAAAACATGGGACCTTAGTCCTGCAACTACTAGGAAATGAATTCTGCTAACAGGCTGAATAAGTAAGGAAACAAGATTCTTGGCTAGAGACTCCATAAAGGAATGTGGCCTCATTGACACTATGCTTTTAGCACAAGACATGGGTCAGACTTATGACCTACAGAGACAAAAAAATGATAAATCTATGTTTCAACAACTAAATTTGCAGTGATATGTAATAGTAGCTAGTAATAGAAAACTATCATAGGACCTCAGTGAATAGAGAAGTCATTTTTTCAAAGTCAAGCAACTTTTAGGGATAACATTAAGCTAAATATTTTTTTATTCCATTTTCTATTAACTTACTATTGGTGGAATCAGAATGTATCTTTATTTTTCTGGTTAATAAATATTGGACTACTTCCTAATGGACAGTTAGCAAATAAACAGATACTTGAAAGACACAGGTAATGGTGGTATTAAATTAATATCAATTAGTTTTCAAGGAAAGGAATCATAAGAACTTGTTACTTTTGGCTTAGAGGAATGCAGAGTTTCCACATTTTAATAAGTTTTGTTTCATACATATCACTTAAGAAATGTTTGTTTTATTGGCAACAGAACAGAGGTAGATCTCAGTCAAAAGGCTATTTGCTACAGTTGTTAGTACTTCAAGAACAGCAGGTCAGATTCCCCAGAAAATTCAGGCTGGCCTCTACATAAAATATCGATTTATTAGTTTAATAAAACATGTTTCTTAATTTTTATAAATGTAAAGGGAAATTGTTTAAAAACCAAGAGGTTGTAGAATTGTTTCTAGTGCTTATTTTTGAGAGAGAGAGAAAGAGAGAGAGAGAGAGAGAGAATGGGCACACCAGAGGGACAGAGAGAGAAGAAGAGAAAAGGACAGCAAAAGAGGGAGACAGAAGATCAGAAACGGGCTCTGTGCCCAGAGCGGGGCTCAAACTCATGAACTGTGAGATCATGACCTGAGCCAAAGTCAGATGCTTAACCAAATGACCCACCCAGGCACCCCAAGAGGTTGTAGAATTTTTTAATAGGCCACTTAAGACTTATTAAAATTGGCAAGTCAGCAAATTGCAGTGGAAATAAACTTGAACTTGGAAGCAAAATATTTCTCATTGTGTAGCCTTGAGCAAAAATCCCTCTACGGCTCCTTATTCTCATCTCTAAACTAGTGGAGGACCAAATCTGTTTCTGCCTACATGCCAGATTATGTTAAGAGCCAAATGATGTTATAGAGATAAAAGTGATGTGTTAAGGGGTCACAAAAGCACAGGACTAACAGCCAGGAGACTTGTGTGTTACTTTCCAATCTGTCACATGACATTGTAGAATAGGCCATTTCATTCCTCAAAACTTTAGTTCTAACCTCTGCAAAATGGAAACAGTTAAACATTCCCTTTGAACTTCACAAGACACCATCTTTGAAAGTTGTTTTTTTTTTTAATGTTTGTTTATTTTGAGAGAGAGAGAGAGAGAGCAAGAGTGGGGAAGGGGCAGAGAGAGAGAGAGAGAGAGAGAGAATACCCCAAGCAGGATCCACACTGTCAGCACAGAGCCCCACATGGGGCTCGATCCCACAAACTGTGAGATCATGACCTGAGCCAAAATCAAGAGTCAGATGCCTAACCAATTGAGCCACCCAGGCACCCCTTTGTAAGTATTTTCAAGTAAGAAAACTATACCTGAAATCTTTTTGGTACATGAAAGGGGTAGCCCACTCTCAAGAAGTTATGTACATTATAGATACAAGAAATAAACTCGTGGTCACCAGAGAGGGGGAAGAGTGGGTGGGCGGGCAAAGTAGATGAAGGGGAGTAAGAGGCATAAAATTGCAGTTATAAAATAAGTTAATTCATAAGGATGTAATGTACAGCATGGGGAATAAAGTCAATAACATTATAATAATTCTGCATGGCAACCAATGGTACTAGACTTATCATGAACATCATTCTGTAATGTGTAAAAATATTAAATCACTATAATAAACATCTGAAACTAATAGGATGTTATATATCAATAATGCTTCAATAAAAAATTTAAAAAGATGTCCAAAAAAATCTAAATACTTACTGAGTAAATGATGTGATGTTTTATATGTATATGTAGTTTTTCTCCCAGATACATAAAAAAATTTCATAGTTCCTAGACTTCTATGTAAAGCCACAAGTTTGGATTAATTGCCAAAATAGCTTAAACCTTACAGGAAACATGCTCCTTGAAAGAGAACCATTAAATATAATCATAAGACTAACAGAGAAGAGACCTATAGTCAAGCCAAAAGAGAAAGGCATTGTGCAGAAATGTCCAGGAAGTCAGGAGTGAACAGTAACTATATTGAGACACTGAAGAGGATGTCACACCTTACTTCATGAAGAGTGGACTCTGTCTTCCATGTGTTTTCAAAAATAGCTGAAAGCGTCATAAAATTTCCCAGTGATGAGAAATACCCAACAGCTGGCTGATTCATCTCTTTGGACAGAATCTGGGATTTATAACACCTCATTAGATTAAGAACATAAAAGTAGGATACTGTATTTTTTAGGTATTTACTATCTGATTGAAAAGGTTTGCCTTGTAAAGATGATTAGGAGACTCCAATATTTATGCTTAGGACACAATTCCACCAAACCAATCACACATGCTCAGATGGGCCAGGTATCTCCTTTTCAATACAAATTTAAAAAGAAAAGAAGGTGTATTCTGTTCAGCTGGGTCAGAATCCAAAAGTTCTTATAATTGCTCATTACTTGTACTTTCTACTATTAAAACCAGAAATGCTGACTTGCTTTTGAGAATTTTCCAGAAACTACCCTGAAGACTATCATACCGTCTCTGGACAAATTGTGATTTATCCCTCTCTTGCAGTTGCCTACAAACATCAAGCTTTTCATTCAGAATTACATTTTTTGTTTCTAAAAACAAGCAGTAAGTAACAAGTCCACAGTACAAAATCCTGTCTTCATAAAAAAATAGGATTTTGAATACAATCATTTACCAAACAGAAAGAGAATGGTAAAATAGTATTTAATTTTTTAAGAATGCTAGTTAAGAAATAACCCAAACACAGTAACTGTAAAGATGATCAATAAATTATTCAAATACATTCATTACAATGAGTTAGATGACTCCTTAAAATCCCTACCACCCACTCCTTATCTTTGGAATCACTCAAACCTTCTGATACTCAAGGAAATTTAAGGAAATTTAAGCTCTTTAGCCCCTTCAATTTACAGTGTACTTGTTAAGAATATCTACTTTACATGACTGTGGTGAAGACAGAAGAAGACATTATGTGTAAAGCTCCTACCTTAATTCTTGTTACATAATAAAGCATCAATAAATGGAAGTTTTGTTTTATTGGTCCATAACCATAAGAAATAGAGAAAAGTATTCTACTGTTCACAAATTAAAGCTCTTAGGAGCTATATTCTAGTACCCCTTTTAGCAAAATAATTGTAATAATCTGAGCAACATTTTATAATTGCATAGGACTTTATCATTTAAAACACTTTATAAATATCTCATTTGCTATGAATCCGTAGCAATAGTTAATCCATACCCTTTTAAAGAGGAGACATTTGAGACCCAGAGAAATTAAGCGATGTTTAACAATTTTTAAAGCAGTAGGTGTACTTTGGTTGCCTAGGATTTTTGTCTTGAAAAATGCCCTGCCCTCCACTTCATGTAGAAGGTTCCTCTGAGAATTTTCAAGATATACATAAATCCATGCTCCTGGCTACAGTTGATTGGTTCACCAGTGGGAACAAGATTCAAGTGGAGCCATTAATAACAGCCCACATTCACAGATGCCATAAGTGATTGGTCCTAGGGTGGACATCTGACTCAATCTGAGCCAAAGGTTTCTTTCTTAATATTCTTTGAACTTAAGCCAAGGAGGTTTCTCTCTGACGGCAAGTCTTCGATACGTTTAGCTCTGGCACTATTGGCATCTATGACTTCCACAGAATGGGGAATGTTATTCTGAGCCAGAGAAAAGAATACAAAAATAAAGGTAAAAAGGAAAGTGGGTACAAGACTTCCTGTCCCATTTCATTCATGAGATGAAGGTTCTCCATACTCCTGTCCTTGGTTTTTATGCAGTACACCGGTATTTTTACAATAAATTGAGTTTTGGCTGAAGCTAGTTTGTATGATTTCTATAACTTGGAGGCCTAAGAGGCTAAAAGGGGGTTTCTTACACTAAATTTGGTGCCTTTTTTTTTTTTTTTTTAACTAGAGAGACCACTAATAGCCATCATGGTTCTTCTAATACCTTCTTTTGCCATTTTTATGCATTTAATCTTTGGTGGTCCTAAGTAGGATAGAGCTGTAAAGGGTGATAATCAAATTCTATTCATGTAATAAAAGCATTACAATATATAAGAAGAAAATAATACAAAACAAAGAGAGATCACGTCTGAAAGTTGTTTTAGTTCATCCAGTATACACTATAGAGTAGCTAATAAATATTGAATTCATATAACCCCAGCTCACTCCACATTTGTTTGTTTGTTGCTGCTGCTGCTTAGAACTCCCAAACCCTGGTCTACAATCTTGACAGCTCTTCGCTAAGTGCTCAGTTCTCAGCAAAGAGATATTTTATTTCAGATAGGCTCCTCTTCATCTCCAAGTCTGGGTTTTATGTATCTCCCCCAAGTTTTATGAGCACCTACATTAAAGTTATTATAAATCTTGCCCCTTTACAGTGGAATTTCCTGATAAAAGTCTACCAATATAATTCCAAGAGGGCAGTAACTATTCTGCTCAATGCTATATCCTCAGTGGCTAGGATTGTGCTTAACATACAGTGGATACTTCACTGTAGATATGTGGATAAATATTTGTAATAGTCACTTTGAATAAATTTCCTTGGGAATTTTTATAAACTTTATAATGTCCCCTCTTTCAAATGAATCACTGATGAGGCATCTCACTTACTAATGAAAGTATTTGAATTACTCAGTTGTATTAGGATGAACATTAGATTGAAACCACTCAATTCTAATATCCCTGAAGTTGCCTTATGAGATTCTGTAAACAGTATTAAAGACAAATTTAAATGGGTACTGAAATAGGAAAGGTATTCAAAGCAAGTTCAAGCAATTTATTTATATTGATAATGGAGAATAATAATTAATATCTATATTCCAACAAAGTACGAGTGCCAAATATCCCCTAGAAAAGAAATTTGCAACAGGTTAAAACTAAAAATTGTAAAATAGTTCTCATTTAACTGGTCATTGACTTAGATTTTGGCAATATCATTATGGACTATGTATTCTCAAAACCAAAATGTTTTGCCTTATGTGAGTGGACATAACTATGTAACCAAATCTCCCTCAGAATATATTAGAAATGACAGTGATGAAATAAAAAAATAACTCAGTTAAAAAAAATATGTGTGCTACTCAAATTCCACCAGCAATTTAGATGGTATGAAGCAAATGATCCCCTCACTGGGTGACATCAATCCGACATAAACAATCGCACCAGGAGAGTAACATACCTAAATATACTCCTGTCACAAGGACTTAGGTTGAAGAGAGGCAGAGAGGAAGCTCAATGTTTTAGTTTCCATCAAGTATTTGATGCAGTATTTTCATCCTATTGCTGATTTTGGCTCTTATGAACACTTGTTTTTCTTTTAAGGATTTCTAGAAATAGCACATCTTATAATACAAGGGCATTGTGCATTCTAGGCCAGAAGAATGGCAGTGCCTAGTAATATGTTATATGTGACAATAGTATACCTCTAATAAATACTTATTGAATAAATAAATGAATAAACTAATAAGTATGTATACCTTAAATTTATTGTTTTTTAATATTTAAATTTTTAAATTGTTTTTAAATTTTTAATTGTTTTTAAATTTTTTAATTGTTAACAACAACATTATCAGTAAAAACTTGGGCAGTGTATAAGAGAGCAAAGCAGTCTTATTCATAAGGAGAATGGCTTTTTGGTTATTGTTGTTGTTTTTTTTTTTTTTTTTTTTTTTTTTTTAGTTTTGTTTATTTAAGTAATCGCTACATCTAATGTGGGACTTGAACTCAGGACCCTGAGATCAAGAGTGGGATGCTCTTCTGACTGAGCCAGCCAGGCACCCCAAAATGGACAACTTCTAACAAGTTTGAGTTTAATGCACATCTTTTCAAAATATGCCTACATGTCTATCATGAGAATCCCCTTACTTGTTTACAGAAGAGCACTAGTCATATCCAAATGTTTCCTTTGGATCAAAAATTTGAATAAGAATATATGTATAGCCCTTAACATGAGAAGAAACCAATTTATACATTTTCCCCAGAAAAGATCAAGGAAAAAAAAACAGAAAAGGGACAAATAAATTATACTGGAACAACTATAGAGCCATAAATTCAGAATGGGATATAATCACCATGTATTATTAATATCATGTCAATAGTTCAATGATCTAAATAAAATGGGCCATTTCCTGCAAATATATACTTAGTGTAACTTCCTCAAGAAGAAATAGAAAACATAAATAGTCCTTACATCACTAAAGAAATTGTATTAGTTAAAAATCTACCCAGGTAATCCAAAGCATTTCAGACTGTATTATAGATGAATTCTACAAAACAGAAAAGATTGTCACAAACTCTACCAGATAAAGAAGAAACATGCTATTGACATTTGCTTTCAGTATAGTATAACTTTAATACCAATATTACAGTATAAAAAGGAAACTTTACCCTAAATTTACTTATGAACAGAATTGAAACAGAAAGGGGTAATGCATGTTGATTTGTTCCATGAATGCAAGAAAAATTTAACAATAAAAGGTTATCTACCATATTAACAGATCAAAAGACACTTAGATAACCACAGGGGTAGGAAAAGAATTCAGTAAACTCTGTACAATTAATGATAAAACTTTTATAAAAATCAAGAATGAGAACTTCATTACCCAATGAAGAAGATATACATAAACCCTACCACAAATATCATACTTACTAGTGAACCTTTAAAAGCTTTCCCTTTAAATTCAAGAATGAATCATTTCCTGCCATCTTCACTTTTAATCTGCATAACCCTGGAGGTCCAAGTAATCATAGTAAGACATAAAAAGTAAGGTTTAAGGGGATAAAGGTTGAAAAGGAAGAAACTGATCATTATTCACATATTACATAATTATTTACATAGACACCTGCAAAAGAGAACATAGGCAATATGCGAGCATTAATTTTAAAAATACATCAAGATTGGTGGACATAAAGTAGATTTTTTAAAAAATAGTCATTTCTATATACTAGCAACACAAGAAAATGAAATTTTTAAAGTAGCATTTTAAACAATCAAAAGAAGATGATAGAAATAAATTTAAGAGCTTCATAGGTAATAGTATAAGACCTTACAATAAGAATTTAACAATAACTGGATAAGTGGAGGGATGTACTAACATGCGTTTCTTCAACTAGACTGTGACTGCACATTGGAATCACTGAGGGAGTTTTTTAGAGTGCTAACACCTGGGCCCCATTTTCAGAAAGTATGATTTAATTTTTTTTTAATGTTTACTTCTTTTCTGAGAGAGAGAGAGAGAGCATGCACATGCATGAGCAAGGAAGGGGCAGAGAGAGAGAGGGAGACACAGAACTAAGCTGTGCTGACAGCATGGAGCTGGATGTGGGGCTCAAACTCAGGAACTGTGAGATCATGACCTGAGACAAAGTTGGACGCTCAACCCACTGAGCCACCCAGGTGCCCCTCAAAAAATATGATTTAACTGATGTGGCATGCAGACTGAGCTCTGGGAGTTTGCAAATCTCCCCAAGTGATTCTAATGTGCAGGCATATTTAAGAGGCAATGATTACTCTGAATAGATATTGTGGTGCCCACCCAGATCTCCACTGCAGGATAGAAACACCCATTCTCCCAGCTACTAGAAGTATTGACAACTAATAGTTTTAAGATAATTCCTTTGTCCTGGACTTTCCCTCAAGTCCTTTGGCTGAAGACAGTAGAACTGAAACCCCCTGTATACTACTCTATAGCCACTTCGCTCTATTCCTTGCTCCAAAGATAACCACTAACTTGGATTAGGTGTTTTGCATTCTCGTGCATTTATCACTTTAAATATATACGCATATATCCCTAATGATACACAATACTAAATTAGATCATACTGTATATATTCTTGCTTTATTTGCTCAACTGTTTCTATAAGACAGTCACATTAACAACTAATTCTAATTCATTTCTTTTCTAATACATAGATTTCAATTGTATGCTTACACTATATCCATTTTCCTATTGATTCCTTGTATTCAGGGTGATTGCATTTTTCTGAAGGCAGTGGTTAGAGGGTTTTGAGATGCCCAAAACAATTTGTGATGTCTTTAAATATATAGGGAAAGGAATAGAAGGGCTTGGTGGGGTGGAAAGCCATTGAATATGGTACCATAGAAGGGTAGAAGAAAGCAAGAATGAGAGAAGATAGAAGGGATCAAGATGAAAGCTAACTGGGATCATGTCTCCTGGGGGCCAAAGGACTACTTTGTACTTATATTTCTGTCACATATTCATTTGCATGTTCTCTTTATCATAGCGGTCTTAAGACTCTTCAAAAGCCCTTACCACTTTTCTCCCAAGGTACTTCTACAATGACATGTAAGGCAAATTGTATCCCTCTGTAGACCATTTTTCCTTAGCCTATGTTGACTTCCCCGCTCCCCCCCCCCCCCCGCCCCGCTTTTAAAAAGGAATACGATCCCCTAACATCAGCAGAAGAAAGCAGGATACTCATGCGTCATGGCCTACATTTTCTAACAGGTGAGAGTCTAAGTTTTAGAGTCAGACAACCCGGAATAATATGCTACTGTGTGAGGAAGTTACTTTGCCTCTTCAAGTTTCAATTTCTTCATCTGTAAAACGGAAATATAATTTAAATACGGTTCTTCAAGGGTTATATGTAGGACAATTCACATATGCATGTAAAGTCTTTGGATGCACAGCTGGTACAAAGTACTCACAGATGCTAGCTTTTTAAAATTATTATTGTGGGAGAGCCCTCCTGAAGGAATGTGATGAAAACTTCAAGACAAGGGAAGGCAACCTGGCTATGCGTGCATACGTGACATTCTTCACGACTCTGTAACATAGACCGCCCAGACTGTATGTCTGTATATTACCATGTATGGGAGGTAAAAAGTAGAAATTGCATAAAAGGCTACACCCCTCTGTGTTCGGGGCTCACTGAGCCTGTACCTGCATGAATAAAGCTGCTTCCTGGACAAAAAGCCTCAGTGTCCTCTCTGTGTGAGACTCTGGCTACATTTCTTGGGGGCTCACTTCTGGGATTGGGAGATGGTGCATTTCCACCTCCTTTGTTGCCGGGTGCGAACCTCAGAGGGCCTGGAGAAGCTACCTCACTGGGCACCAGCAGACTGCTGGATCTGGAGACTAGCCCCTCTGGCATACTGGGGTGAGGACCCCAGATGCACAACAGAACCCAGTGGGGCCCAGGAACCAGCTCAGGGAGTGCCGCCTGTCAGACTGGTAAGAACCCTAGTTCATTTTGGTAGATCTGCCCCTAAGAGGCAGAAGGGAAGCCTGATCACCTCCCAGAGTTGCCTGAATAGTTCCACACGGAATTCCGTAAGAAACGAAACTGCAATTCTATGGAACTGGGCGCTGCGCAGCAGGTTAGAGTCTTTGTGTGACTGTGTGTGAATGAGATAGACAGTGGAAAGGCTCCGATCTGACCAATGGGCTGAAGCAAGTGTTAAGTCCAGATCTGCATTTCCATCATGACCTCATAGGGCTTAGGGTGGCATCAGACTTCCTTGGGAGTTTGATCTGGGTCCACGATTTATCGTGAACCCACCAAAGCTAAGAGGCACCTAAAATATCTCCAAGAAGAAAGCAGCCAGAAAGAGATAGTGTGCATCCCCTCCAAATTAACCCCTCCTATCCCCCTTTTTCCTCTCTTGTGCATGAAAGTTGTCCATTAAAGGGGAGGAAATGGGTGGAAAGCAGAGTAAACTGACTCCCCCACAGGGTATGTTCAGGAATTTCAAGAAGGGATTTTCAGGAGATTATGGTATGAAATTAACTCCCAGAAAGCTCCATTTTGTGAAATTGATTGGCCATCGTTCAGGTGGGCTGGCCCTCCAAGGACTCACTTGATAAGGGATTAGTTAGCCGAATGTTCAGGGTTGTTTGGTCAGGGTGGCCTGGATCCCCCATATTTCCTTACATTAACTGTTGTCAAGACCTGATCCTATCCCAGCTGGCTTGGCTAAAAGTCTGTATTGAAGACAACTGTAAAGTTATGATGGATTATGTCACAGCTTCCTCCAAATGCCCACCAAAAATTGAATAACCCTTACTGTCAAGAGAGACTAAGGGGACACTACTGTACCCCTCACTGCCACCTTCTCCTCCAGCTGCCCTGGCTGCCAAAACCCCACCCCAGCCTGCCCATAGTCCCCAGGCCTCACCACCAGTCTCTCCTGATGTGACCAGCTCACTCAGACCACCAGTCCTAAACCCATGTACCCCTCCCAGAAGGGGATTAGACAATCAGGCCAGTGGAGACAGTCCCTCCCTGCAACAACACCAGGGAGCCCTACAGATTCCACTGAGGGAAACTAGAGGACCGGTCTGTTATGAACAGGAAGGCGAGATCAGAGGAGGCCAGTGTGTTTTTGTGTACCAACTTTTTATCACCATAGACCTCCTAAATTGGAAGCACCATACTCCCTCTAAACAGAGAAGACCCAGGCTATGATTGAAATAATGCAGTCCATAATTCAAACCCATAAACATACCTGGACAGAATGCCACCAACTCCTCCTGACCTTCTTCCACACAGAGGATGATTGCCGAATTACCCAGGTGATACTAAAATGATTAGAAGAGAATGACCCAGCTGGGATGCTGGATACCCAGGTTTATGCTCTGGCTCACTTGCCTGGGGAGAACCCCAAATGGGACCCAAATGACTCAAGTGTAGATGGACAGCTCACAAGGATTGAACTGTATCAAGAAGCTCTTCTAAATGGCATGAAGGAAGGGGATAAAAAGGCTATAAATATGAGTAGAACATCAGAAGTGCTCCAAGGACCTGAGGGAGAGCCCAAGCCAGTTCTAGGAGAGACTAAATGAGGCATTTCATCTCTACACCCCTTTTGATCCAGAGGTGCCTGTTAACCAGTGGATGATCAATGTGGCTTTCACATTTGGTCAGGCACAAAGGGACATCTGGCACAAACTGCAAAGGCTAGAGGGTTTCTCTGGCTTGAATGCCAGTCAGTTGCTGGAAGTAGCAACTCAGGTGTTTGTCAATCGTGACCAGGCAGCCTAGTGGTAAGAACACCAGAAGATACAGAAAAAAGGCAGACTTGTTATCTGCTGCCTTAGCGGAGCGATTGGAATGTTCCTGGAAAGGTGCACCGCAGGGATGGGGCTGAGGCCAAAAAGGGGAATGGAAGGGAGGAGGGTCTCACCCGGGACCAAAGTTAGGATAGAACCAGTATGCTTACTGTTGTCAGGAGGGCCACTGGAAAAATGGGTGCCCCCAGCAGCCAGATAATTCCCAGCAGGACCTCAAGCAGAAAGACACCATGTGGTCCAAGGCTGGTACCAACCAGCATTACGGCCACATGGGGCCCCTGGAGATGATTTTATGGGGCTAGCCACCATGGAGGACCATAAGGAGGACTAGGACAGACCGGGCTCTATGTTGTTAGGTCCCCAAGAGCCTATGGTCTGAATGAATGTGGGGGGATGACCCATTGATTTCATGGTGGATACTGGGGCAGAACACTCAGTGGGGACCGAACCCATGGGTCCCCTCACAGAGACAAGCCACCATTGTGGGGGCCACAGGCAATATATCTGTTTCCTCACTGTGATGCCCTGTCATAGTTTCTCACTGTTACTGTGATTCTTGCTCTACCTTTCACCGTAGGATTGGCAGAGGCCATCCTAGCCGACTGGAAGTATGGTGAGAGGTTTCTTTTAGCACTCTCCTTCCTTTTGTGGATAGGATGCTTCATTGGTATTTGTTGCTTCTAATCTGGACCCCTTTGGTAGACCTAGATATCGCATCATGTGACCCATGTATTCTCATAACCAGGACAGGCCAGGGAGTCACTTGGACTTTACTATACCATGCTCGCTTCTCATGCCAGAGAAAGGTCCTGGGGATCTACAGACACAAAAAGATCACCTATTCTATCTGCCAACAGGAGAGGTAATACACTTGTTTTGACCTGCAGTATTCCCCAAAGGAGGAATGGTTAGAAGTCTGAGACTCCCAGGATGGGGGGGAATTAATTAGCCAAACCCAGGTTATGAATCCCCACCTACCAGTATCGGTACTTTTTGACACGTGCGCAGCTATTAACAAAAACCCTTTGTTGGTTCAAAATTGTGGAAGTCTACCATGGAAATGAGAATACAGGCTCACTGACAAATATGTGTGAACAGGCCTCACCCCAATCCACATGTTATGGTGACCACTGGGCTTACAGCCTCTATCGGAGCTGTGTCTTGTGGGCCATCCATAAAGGTAAAGATAAGGCAGCAAACCTCCAAAAGGGGGCTACAGCCTGTAAACTGGGAAGCCTGTAAACGTGTTAATTTTCCTATCTTTAATCCAGGAGACCCAAAATGGCAAAATGGCCTCAGGATTGGTATGTCTATGTGCATATATGTGTGTGTGTGTGTGTGTGTGTGTGTGTGTGTATGTGTATATATATGTATATGTGTATGTGTATATACATATATATACACACACACACATATATATATGCCTATATATATATATAGGCATATATATATATATATATATATATATATATATATAGGCAAGGCACTGACCCAGGAACCCTGTTGTACTTCAAGACGGTTGCTGTCTCACTTTAAGCCTCAACTCATGAAGTCTTTCATTCCTTTTATGAGGCAATAGAAAGTAGCCCTCCCTTAATCTCCATCACAATAAGAAACCTGTTCCTTGCCTTAGCAGAAATTATAGCCCAGACCTTAAATATCTCTTCTTACTGTGTATGCAGAGGAACCAACATGGGGGATCAATGGCCATGGGAGGCTAGAGACTTAGATCCTAGCAATCGTTATAATGGAACAGAATACCCCAGTGCTATTATCGGACTTTGGCTCCTCAAAACTTCAATTATTTGGAAGAACTGCCTTGCCTGGTGGGGAAGAAAGTTCACCATCTCTGTTGGAAGCTTAGTGTGCCTAGGCCAAAGATTTTGTAAGTCAACCCCCAGGAAACACAGTGGTGAGGGTCCCCAGATCACTTTGAACCAGATCCCCACCTCTTGTCTAATTTCTTTCATCTCCAAGGGGCCTGGGACAAGGTCAATGTAGTCATCAAATGGTAGGCCCCCGTATAGGTGGACTATACTGGATATGTGGAAGGACAGCCTATATAGTATTTCCCCCAGGCAGGTCAGGGCCATGTGTGCTGGGAACTATTCATCCATCTTTCTTCCTGCTTCCATTTGCCAGGGGAGGATATTTGGGCATCCAAGTGTATGGGGACAAGGAGACTCAAAGGAAATGATGTGCCCTACAAATTGGCAATTGGAAAGATGATGAATGGCCTCATGAGCATATAATCTAATATTATGGTCCCGCCACCTGAGCAGAAGATGAGACCTGGGACTACCACACTCCCATTTACATGCTAAACTGCATAATCAAACTATAAGCAGTTGTAGAAATTATAACCAGTTATAATTATAACCAAACTGCTAGAGCTCTTAACTTACTAGCCAAGCAGCAAACCAAAATGTACAATGCTATCTATCAAAATCACTTGGCCTTAGATTACTTGCTTGTCTCTGAAGGAAGAGTTTGCAGAAAATTTAATCTGAGCAACTGCTTCCTACAGATAGATGATCAAGGAAAAGTCATAGAAGAGATCACAGATCGAATGAGAAAGGTTTCTCATGTCCCAGTCCAGACCTGGAAATGTTGGGACTCTGGGGAGTTATTTAGAGGTTGATTTTCAACTCTTGGGAGACTCAAGATCAAAATCATGGAAATTATCCTCTTGATTTTGGGAGCTTGCTTAATCCTACCTTGCCTAACTCTCCTGGTTATACAGTCCATCTCCAGCCTCATTGAGAAAATGTTCAAAAGGAAAACGGCCACGCATGTGATGATGTTATGGAAATATAAACCTCTGAGTCACGATGATGCTCTTTGACCCAAAATTGGGGGGGGGGTCCAAGCATCCAAGGGGGGAATGTGGTGGAATCCCCTAAGGAATGTGAGAAAAACAAACAAACAAACAAACAAACAAACATCAAAACAAGGGAAGGCAACCTGACTATGTGCTCATAGGTGACATTTCTCACAACTCTAACATAGACCACCCAATCAGACTGTATGTCTGTATGTTACCATGTATAGGAGACAAAGAAGTAGAAATTGTATAAAAGGCTACATCCCACTGTGTTCGGGACTCAGTTATTTTGGGTATGAACCCACTGAGCCCGTGCTGGCATGAATAAAGCTGCTTCCTGGACAAAAAGCCTTGGTGTCCTGTCTCTCTGTGCAGGAATCCAGCTATATTATTGCTTCACATTCCTTATAAAGACCCACATCAATTACAACTACAGAATATCACCAAGTTATGATCACTGTCAAAAATTAACACCTCTGGTGAAATCATTTTCTTGAGATCAGAGTACACTGAATTCTGATTATATGAATTCCTTTACAGTCCCCCAGTTCGTTCAAAATCTGTCAGTGACAAGGCACCTGGGCAGCTCAGTCCGTTGGTTCAGCACCCAACTCGATTCCAGCTCAGGTCATGATCTCACAGTTTGTGAGATCAAACCCCACGGTGCAGAGCCTGCATAGGATTCTCTCTCCCTCTCACTCTGTTTAATTATTTTTGGAAGAGGGGAAGGGGCAAACACTAAAAAAAAAAAATCAGTCAGTGATGCACATTTACAAATCTGAAAGTGTTTTTTTTTATTTTTATTTTTTTTTTAATTTTTTTTTCAACGTTTATTTATTTTTGGGACAGAGAGAGACAGAGCATGAACGGGGGAGGGGCAGAGAGAGAGGGAGACACAGAATCGGAAACAGGCTCCAGGCTCCGAGCCATCAGCCCAGAGCCTGACGCGGGGCTCGAACTCACGGAGCGCGAGATCATGACCTGGCTGAAGTTGGACGCTTAACCGACTGCGCCACCCAGGCGCCCCTGAAAGTGGTTTTTGATCCTGTCCATTTCAATAGATTCTATAAGCTATACACTCCTACGTTTACTGTAACACTTATTGAAAAAAAATAATACAAGTCTATTGTGTAGTTTATGCCTTATAGGGCTGATAAACATAGGGCCCATATTTTCATAGGTGGCTTCATAGAAACTGAGCAATTCCCTGGTATTGCACACAAAATTTGACCCGTGTGTGTATTCTTCTGTGGAGCATTTTGTTAGATTTTATCAGATTTCAAAAAAGATCTTTGACACAGAATTGAGCAAACCCTGGCTTACTTAAACCAAGTTTGGGTGAGTGACAAGCAACAATCTTGTGTTTCCCTCCTGTGTTGGTCCTGGTGGGCCTGTGATTTATAAGGTTGTTGCATGTGCACAGCATTAATCCGTCACCTACTTCACCTCATGACAGAACTTATCTTCCTCCTTGTCAATCCTTCTCACTATAAATGGCCTGGTGAAACCACGTTTATATTCTTACAGCTTGGGTGAACTTTCACCCTCGTTGGCCTGGAACAATCCTATTTTACACTGGCACCAGTCCAATTATTAAGAGCACCAATTTCACTCTCAACACTGTCCCAGTTTGAATAATATCATTATTATAAATACAGCTCAAGAATGGCTGAGCAAGAGACTGACCTTTGATGAGCTACCTTCATCCCTTAGAAAAATAAATAAATTGCAGTCAACTTCCAAAACACCTCATCTTGCCAGGAGCCAAGAGAAGAGCAGCAGCCAGTCTTACCAAACTTCAGTAAGTTCTCACTGCACACAGGGGCTACAGACCCCTCCAGGAGATGTTTACACAGGAGGCAGAATGCATTGGGGTCATTGGGAAGAAGCCATTCTCCACACCGCAGATTCTAGAAGAAAGTAGCAGTTCTAGGACAGCATGATGAATGATCACTTGCCCTGACATTGCCCTTTTGTTGGCCAAGCCACCTGACCTCTGAACGAAAACAACTACTTTTAGAATCCAGATTCCCAGAATTCTTGGTAGCTTGTCCAGATCCCAAAGCTAACTTCATAATTCCCAGGAAGAAAACATGCTGTGAAAATTCCTGAAGTACCACCAGTAGTCAGCCCTAGATGCACACTTTAAATTAAAAAATGTCTACTTTATTTTCCATGCCATTCTTTTGGGACAGTAAAAATGCATGAATATGAGAATGGAAGCATAATGGATGTGACATTATAAGATATTATTACACTATAAACTATTATCTTGCACAAAATGTTACAATCTAAGATATCAAATGAAAGCACAGCATTGTTTTGATTAGTATATTGAATGAGGCCACAAAAATGAATTAATTTCTACCTTAGTGATGTGGGACTCAGTTATAGGAAATTCTTCAAAAAACATAGTTCATCCTAAGTTTCAAACTTGTCCACAAAAATACTAAATATAGTGAAGTGGTGATAAATATGAATAAGAAGAACATAAAGATAGAAACTTTTATATCCAAATTTAGAATGATGTAAAACATTATATACTATTTCAGAAGATTCTATGTCATGTGAACATCTTCTGAAAATAAATTATTTTCTTGTAAAAAAAATAGCTAGAGCTGTAAGTAAATTAAATTAATGTGGACATGTGATGCCAGTGAGGGTTAGGTAAATATCACTGGAATCCATCGGGCTTCAGGAATAAAAATCCTCTTGCTGAAAGTATTTTATTAAGGGAAGAAAACCATTCAATTTTATCCTCTCCAAGGAGAAAAATCCTAAAACACAGTCCTAAGACCCATCCTTCAAAGAAGTCAAACAGAAACTACATTCTGGTAAGAGTGCTGACGGTCTCACTGAACATGCTTGTGCCGTTGAGATTTCTCCTAGAACTTGGAGTGTTAAGTGCAGCCGGAACGGGCCCCCGGAAATGCTCCTTGCTGGAGAATCCAATCTCACCAGGTGAACTAAAACCCAGTCGTCAGTCAACATTCAAGGGATGGGGGTTTTCATCTGACATAAGAACATGATTTGTAGAACATGAGCTGGGAACACAGTTTAACCCAGTTCCCACTGAAAGCCTAAATCCAAATGAATCCCTCTGGGGTTTTATGTGCCTTGTACAATAGAAGCTGTGTCAAGCTACAAGAAGACTGTGATGTGAAGGGCTGTGTGGATGCCACCCCACAGCAGTAAAGCTAGTGCCAAAAACTGGAAATGTTACAGAATGAAACCATATCCTGCCTGGGCTTCCAGTCCTCATTTAAACCCAATCATGCCTGGTTTGGCCATTTGAAGCTATTCCAAAAGACCTACTATTCTATCAATAAGAATGTAGATGCTGTTATTTACAAATGCTACCTACAAACTCATTAGCTCTTTTTCCTTCCACATGCTTCCATCCTATTAGGCTATCCTGCTTCTTCTGTTAACATGAACCAGTGTCTCTGTTAAGTATGGTAGGTTAAGGGAGGGATGTCTTACTTGGCCAATCTTCCCACCACTGAGCTTGCCCCAGCCCATCATTGTGAGTCCCTGAAATGCCAAAGCAAGGAATGCTTCTGATTCCACCTCAGAGTCATGCCTAGTCTCTAGTTGTTCAACAAGATAGGATTTGTATGTATCTTCAGCCAAAGTTTTTGTCAATGAATTAGCCTGACACAAGCATGGCACCCATGGAAACTGGATATATCTGCGTTCTTTCTTTGTCTAAGTACTAGCTAGCTTTTCTATGTTCTATAAAACTTAGGAAGTATTAGGAACCCAGTGATTGCATGAGGAATATAACTTTCCCCAGTTTTAGGTGGTTATGAGCTGGCACCAGAATATTTCAAGCTATCTAGAAAACATATTAAACTATGTAGTTTTAAAACACATTATGTAAAAAAGTGGTAACCCCATTGGTGAACAGTTGTTGATAGTACATGTGGGCATTTATTCATTTCAAATATCTAGGAATTCAACATATAGCTATCTAAGTAGGTACCAAGTATAAACATTTATATAGGCATATCTTTCCTTCACATTGATTGAAATTTGCTTCCTTAGTTTTTCTATACCCTATTGTAAATTGAGAAGAATTTTCTTTTCATTTTAGTTTCCTTTCTACCATAATATGCTGGTTAGTTTTATGTGTCAATTTGACTGGGCCACAGGATGCCCAGATATTTATAGTCTGTGTCTGTGAAGATGTTTTGGGGTGAGATTAACATTTGAATTGGTAGACTCAGTAAAGCAAATTGTTCTCCCCAGTTTGGGTGGGTCTGATCCAATCAGTTGAAGACCTTCATAGAACAAAAGGCTGATACTTCCTATAGTAAGAGGGAACTCCTCCTACCCTGGATGCCTTAGAGTTAGGATATCTGGATTTTCCTGCCTTCAAACTCAAACTGAAACATCAACTCTTCTGGGTGTCAAACTTGCAGGCCATCCAACTGGATCTTCTACTATTATGTCTCTTGGTGGTCAGACCTTCACACTCAGACTAGAACTGGCTCTCCTGGGTCTCTAGTCTGCCAGCTACAGATCTTGGGACTTCTTAGCCTCCATAACAATGTGAGCCAATTTCTTACAATAAATCTCTCTATGTATATATACATCCTGTTGGTTTTGGTTCTCTGGAGAACCCTAACACACATGAGAAAAACCACCAAATCACAAATCCACCAAATACTTAGACTTTAGAATCCAAGTCTAATCAAATGAATAAATATATTCATAAATATCTAGTAAGCTAAAGTTGCTGCAGTGGACAAAGAAAAACACAAAACTTATAGTCTACTGAAAGAAAAATGACTTATAATCTAGCTAAGAAAAGAAACATCTGGCTAAAAAAATAAGATGTATACACATGAAAAGCCAAGGCAAAATTAGATGATGAAATATAATCAAGTCATAGATGGTAAACAAAAGAAAGGGATTTACTTTAAGAAATAGCCTGGACTGGACAAAATTATGATTGGTGTATAAAATTTACTCATTTTATATATACATTTAACATTTCCCATTTTATCCAAATTATTTCATGGCCTATACTTTGGGAACTTTAGTCATCTATAGTCTGTTACCTGTAAAAAATAGGAAAAGCAAGCCACAGTTTGGGAGAAAATAGTCTCAATACATACAAATACCAAAGGATTTGTATCCAGAATATAGAAAGACTTTCTACATTCAGTAATATTAAGACAGGCTATTGGTTTTAAAAATAGAAAAAACATTTTAACACGTCACAAAAGAAGATTTGCAAATGATCAAACATCATCAGTCATCAAGAAAATACAAATGAAAACCACAATGAGATATCACTGTACATACACTTGAGTGGCTAAAATTTTAAAAGATTGTTAGCAAGGATATGTAGCTATTGGAAATTTCATACATTAATGGCAGGAATAGAAAATGGTGCCAACACTTTGGAAACAACTTGACATTTTCTTATAAACACCCACTTGTATAACTTCTCCGACTTATCTAAGAGAAGTGAAAATATAGGTCCACACAAAGTCTTGTCTTCAATATCCATAGCAGCCTTATATGCAAGAGCAAAAAACTGGAAACAACCCAAATGTCCATCAAAGAGTAAATAGAAATACAAGCTATGCAAATTATTCATGCATTGTAATGCTACAAAGGGATGCAAAGAAATGAACTGCTTTGTTGCTGAACCACCAAAAAATTTATGCTGAGCAAATGAAGGTCAACAAAAATAAATACTAGTGTATAATTTCATTTTTATAAAACTCCAGGAAGATAAATCTAAATTACAGGTATAGAAGAAAGATCAGTGATTGTCTGGGACTAGTGGTAAAAGGTGGGGGGTGAGTGGAATGGAGTAGAAAAAAACCTTCAGAGGTGACAGAAATGTTTTGTATTTTGTTTTTGATGGTGCTAACATGAAATACACAGTTATCAAAACTCATCCGACTCTAAAATTACAATGGGTGCTTTTTATATGTAAATTATACCTCAATAAAGTTCAATTTAAAAATCCAAATTAAATCCAAATATGGTCTAATGTTCTTTCACTAAATAGCCACATGAAAGAGTCCTTCACCTCCTTTGAGTCTTTGTTCAAATGTTATCTTTTCAATAAGGACTTTCTTAACCACTCTACTTAAAATTTGAAACTTTCTTTCCAATTTTCTTTCAAGTTTTTTTTTAAATCTTTATTTTTGAGAGAGAGAGAGAGAGAGAGAGAGAGAGAGAGAGAGAACGAGCAGGGGAGGAACAGACAGAGAGGGAGACACAGAATCCAAAGCAGGCTCCAGGCTCTGAGCTGAGCTGTCAGCACAGCTGACAGAGCTAGAACGCAGAGCTTAAACTCATGAACTGCAAGTTCATGACCTGAGCCAAAGTCAGATATTCAAGTGACTGAGCCACCCAGACGCCCCCTTTCTTTCCAATTTCTGATTCCCTTATCCTGCTTTATTTCTTATAGCTTAGTGTTGGCTATTACACTATTTAATTTATTGTATGTTTACCGTGTATTCTGTGACTCAAGTGTAAACTCCATAAAGCCACAGATATTTTATGTTTGCTTTTATGTTTTATTTATTAATGCATCCCAAATTATTATGTCTTATACATGGTATGTGGTCACTAAATCTTTGTTGGATTAAAAAAAAATTCCAAAGAGCTAATCCTTTCAGAGCAATCTCATTTTAACAAGCCACTAGACAAAAAGAATTGGAATACCTTTGAAAAAATCATATTTTTCTATATCGTCACATCCAAGCAGTCCTTCTCAAATGTGTTCTCAGTGTTACTGATTGGCCTTAGGCAACTAATATATACATAATCTTGGTACTGTTGTAGATAAAGGAGAAGAGCTGAGAAAAGTATAAAGAATGACTAAATATAAAGACCACGGTGTCATATTCTGTGATGCAACAAAGGAACTAACACCGCATTTTAGTAAAAATGTCACTTTAATTATATTTACTCTCAGGAATGCTTTAGGAGTTCATTTACTCTTAAGACTATTCAAAGAGATTTATTTACTTAAGTCCCAAAGGAACTTGATTATATTTACTATAATCAAATTATCCAAACCCTCTGGATCAGTTTTCTTATCTGTAAGAGGAAGCAGATTTTCAGACCAGGTACAGTGGCTAAGTTTTGAAAAAAGATTGTTAGAGTCCTAAAGAGTAGTTTGCAAGTAGAATTGGGTTTAGATAATTAATGAAAATGTTTTCAAGCTGTGTCATCATAATGGCAGAATGCTAGAGAGAAGATCCACTGAGTCCAGCTGTCCCTCCACTTCCCCACGGCTAAATTGTTCCACTCTTTCTTTGAATCTATGGGTTATCACAGCTTTTCTCCAATATCCCCAGTCTCCTCTCTTAAACTTACGTTAACCAGAGTAATCCTCTATTGCTTGCAACCAAGAGTCCTAATAATGACATTGACCCTTGGAAGTGGGCATCACAAGTGTCGTATGCTAAATTGTAAGAATGAGTGGAGACTGAATGAGAAAGAGTGAGGTTTTCTTACACTGAGGGCTAGAAAATTTTTGATTCTTGCTACTCTAAGTAGAAAAGATGTTTGATTAAGCAACCATCTGTTGTGTTCTGAGACTCGGATAATATGACTAAAGGTAGGAATTTCAGGGGGCTGGATAGATGTCAAGGTGCTGGAGCGGGTCAGCTACTTCTTTCAGATTGTGATAAAGTATTGCAAGAGAGGGAAGCACATGGCCCAAGCTATTCCAGCTGAAGGAGGCAAACAGGACAGTTATAAAGGTTTGTTAAGAGAGGCCCAATAAAGCAAGACTGCCAATGGGCAGACACTGAAATAGTGTAATTTGTTTCCTTCGTGGCTTGGCCAGGGATAAATAAAAAGTGGGAGCAGAGGAATTGAGAAAGCTGTCCAGAAAATGATAGCACTTTACACAGTACCAAAGGATAAAAGGAAAAAGCATGAAACATTACGTGAGACAATAAAGGGATTTGTTTACTCCAAATAATGAATCAATTAAAGTATATGTACGGGATAAAAAAAAAAAAACCAATCCTTTCCATCAGGTGATTAAAATTTGGAGACAAGATTTAAAAAGAGATCAAAGTTGAAAACTGGGTTAGAGCTAAATTTACTGAATTGATAAAATGAGCCTCAGCCATAATTCCAGGCATTCAGCTCGCCATTGACAAACCAACAGAGCCTCATCTGTATGAGCAAGACCAGCTCATTGATACTACATTTAAAAAAAAAAAAAAAATCAGTTTGGAAGATGCAAAGCCAGGACAGGTCCTAGGTCCTGTTCCTCAAATCTTAGCCAATAACTCAAATCCACGTTTGTATCATAGTCACCAATATACAATAGGTAACTTCCATTTATATAAGACAACACACATCTCCCCCATGTAGATAAGGGAGTTTGAAACTACAAGAAGTTGTGAAAACCAGGGTAACTAAGTAAATCAAATCCATTTTATTAGCAATTTGGAGTTAAGTTTAGAAATAAGTTCTACAATCACCAAATGTTATTTCGGGTTTTTATTTTTTTGAATTAAAAAAAAATTTAATTTCTTACTTATTTTTGAGCGAGAGAAAGAGACAGAGCATGAGCAGAGGAGGGGCAGAGAGAGGGAGACACAGAATCTGAAGCAGGCTCCAGGCTCTGAGCTGTCAGTACAGAGCCCAATGTGGGGCTCAAACTTGTGAACCACAAGATCATGACCTGAGCCGAAGTCAGACGCTCAACTGACTGAGCCACCCAGATGCCCCCTAATGTTATTTTAGGTTTTTAAATGCTTAAAATAATTTGATGTTTTAGATAAATTTTATGTATTTTAATAAACAGTATATAATTCTATATAATAGGTACCCTTTTGAATCTTTAGAAATACTAAACCATTTAATACCCCTAACAAACCTAATAATATATAAGAAAATTGAAGCACAGAAAAGTAACTTACTCAAGGCTACACAAGTAGTAAGTGGCAAATCTGGGGCTTGAACCTAAGACAGTAAAGTTCCCAAGTTCATTCTATTATCCACTATGCTATGTGGACCCTCCAGCGATTTATTAAACATGCAGTTTTACTTAAACTTTAAAAATTGATATTATAGGTGTGATTTTACTTTAAAAGTCATAAAAGACAGATTGACTGACTTGTAAATAGTTTTAATATAAAATATAATCTATTAAATTTATAAATTTAGGAAAAAATTATTTAGAAGTTATATTGAAATATTTAAAAATATTCTGCTTGTTAGATGTGTAAGTCTGAATATAGTATTGAAAAAAATCAGATTAACGTTTTGAAATATGATATTATAGATATTATTCATACAATGGGATTTAATCTGTTAAATTTATAAGTTAATGAATGTAAACAACAAATGTGTGATCGCTCCCATCCCATAGATGTGTAAGTAGAATAAAATGTGTAAATTGTACATAGGGCAGAGAAAAAACTAAGTTTGAAATTTATACTTCCAGTAATTTCAGTATTGGTTAAAAGCCTTTATGAACACAAAATTTTCCTCATATATTAAAACATTTCATTGATCTAAGGGTAAAGATAAGCTTTACCACAAAAGTTCAAGGAGATCATTTCTATGGATTCTTGTAATTTTTACTGCATTTTCTGTTTTTTACTTATTTTTATTTAAAAAAATTTTAATGTTTATTTATTTTTGAAGAGAGAGAGTGTGAGCAGGGGAGGAGCAGAAAGAGAAGGAGACAAAGAATCTGCAGCAGGCTCCATGCTCTGAGCTGTCAGCACAGAACCTGATGCAGGACTCAAACTCCCAAATGTGAGATCATGGCCTGAGCTAAAGTCAGGCGCTTAACCAACTGAGCTACACAGGTGCCCCTAAATTTTTTTTAATATTTATTTTTGAGAGAGATTGTGGGGAAGGGGCAGAGAGAGGGATACACAGAATCTGAAGCAACCTCCAGGCTCTGAGCTGTCAGGTCAGAGCCTGACTCGGGGCTCAAACTCATGAATGGCAAAATTATGATCTGAGCCAGTCAGACGCTTAACCTACTGAGCCACCCAGGTGCCCCTTTACTGTATTTTCTAAGCCTTTTCTGCAATTAACATTATGCTAAAAACTAGTGCATTTAGATTATAATAAATTTCTATTGTAAATCCTATGTTCACATTACATGTATATATCCTCCCATATCAATCCAGGTAAAGTTTAAGATACAATTAACATCGAAGAACTGAGGCAATTGTAGTATCAAAATTCAGATCTTCAAATGGGTTATCTCCTACTTTATATAATCTTACCTTTACCTATGCTTGTCATTAAAAAAACTGCACGATCTTTAGTTGTAAAAATAGGCATCTTTCTACGAATTGCATTACTATTTCATTGTGATGACCAGAGCACACAATTTTGAAAGAAAATTGTAGACAAAGTCTCATAAGCTCACCTTGCTTCTAATTAAACCTGTGCAGATAGGCTAAGGGGATACGCAGAGTCAAGGTTCCGTTAAGAAACTATTAATTTAACAAGTATTCATAGTGTTGAATGACACTATTTTAAGCAAACACAAATTCATACGAACATAACAAGCTTATGAGGCAGATACTACTATTATCCCCATTTTACAAGTAAGGAAGCTGAACACTGAGAACAAAAACACACTGCACCTGATCACACAACTTGTAAGCAGTGGAGCTGATATTTGAACCTGGGAAGTCTGACTCTGCATCCAGATTCACAAAGCCCAGATGCAAATATTGTAATTCAGCAACAACTTTAGCACTGATTATTGGCCATCAGTCTTCTAAAAAGAAAGCCAAAGGACTTAAGACCATTTTATCGTCAGAATAACAGCAATCGTGAAAGTAGGACAGTGGTTGCTCCAACTTTACAGCAATCTCCTGGAAATGGGTTGTTTTATTCACCCACAGAAATAGACACTGCAAATCCTACTCACAAGGGGCCATAAAAACCAGTGTTGATTCTTTCCAGCCCAAAACCACCAGGAAAATCCCTGTGGTCAAACACACTTAGTATCATTGACGGACGTGTTGCACCAAAGAACACACACTATTGAGAACTGTGGGGTGATCTCAGTAAGAGGGTTTCAAAAAGGATTCATAATAGGGTTTTGGCAATGCATTAGGTGATCTGAGAGTGTGTTCATAGAAGCAGGGCTTTCTTTGTTCTCTCCAAGAAGTGCGAGTAAATCTATGATTGAATATCTTAGTTTTTATTATAAACTAATCTTGTAACTACAGCACAACTAAGCTGTAAGAAACTGCTGCTTAATTTTGGTGTAGGGGCTACTAAAATACATCTTCCTTTTCTAATTACATATATGTCTGAGGCTGGATTTGCTCATATACTTCCAGAAAAACAATATATTGCAAAAAAACTAAACGCAGAAGCACATATAAGAATCCACCTGTCTTCTTTTAAGGAAAGACATTAAAGAGATGTGGGGAAAAAAACCAATGCTGCTCCTTTCACTAATTCTTTTTGGTTTTTTTTTGTTTTTTTTGTTTTTAATTTTTTTTTTCAACGTTTTTTATTTATTTTTGGGACAGAGAGAGACAGAGCATGAACGGGGGAGGGGCAGAGAGAGAGGGAGACACAGAATCGGAAACAGGCTCCAGGCTCCGAGCCATCAGCCCAGAGCCCGACGCGGGGCTCGAACTCACGGACCGCGAGATCGTGACCTGGCTGAAGTCGGACGCTTAACCGACTGCGCCACCCAGGCGCCCCTAATTCTTTTTGTTTTAAAAGATCTAGTTTACTTTCCATAAAAATGTTATTTGTAATAATGTAACGGGCTTATGTCATTGTATGAGAAAATTAACAATTTAAAATGTTCTGGGCTTCCATTTCTAACGTGGTAGATACAATAATATAACCTATATCAACAAAAGCTCTTGGTGGTTCTCAGCTTTTCAGTGTATTAAGGGATCCTGAGAACAAACAGTTTGAGAATCATAGATGTAGGCAAAGGAAGCAACATGTGCAAAAGTTCAGGGGCCAGAAAGGATTTAACATCATTGCAACAACTACAAGAAACTCAGCTTAGTTGAACCAGAGAGCAGAAGGAGGGATGTTTTCGAATAGACAAAGTAGGAGAGGTCAGCAAGAATTGAAGAAATACACGTGTCAATATGGCACAAACTTATCAGGGACCTTAGCATCTCTTGGTTCACTGTGGAGACCCATCACTTTTTTTTAATAGTTCTCTATTGTTTTGTCAGCACCCACTGGTTATGAGCTAATGTCACTCTGAGATCTGCATTTAGTCAATAAATCATCATCATCATCATCATCATCATAAATCATTTGGGAGAACTCCTTTGATCTCTCCCTGCCTCAATTATTTCAGAGACAAAAAGTTAAAATCTCAAATCCAAATACAGGGTCTTGGGAAGGGCAAGGGACTGAATGAGGGAGAGTTATTTACTGCCTGCTTAGCAAAAATCAACTAGCTAACCTCCTGAGAGATCGTTGCTTGGAAAAAAAAAATCCTGTTGGTTTAAATCCACTATTTTGCATGATGTTGAATCTATCCAGAAGATTATAAGGTAAGCAACTATTTACCTGAAGTCTCACTTCTCTATTTTGACTTTTGCATTCATCTTGGGCAGGAACTGAATTTCTCCCTAAATACATTATGAAGAAACAAACTTAAAGCTCACTACCTTCCTAGAAGGAAGTGATCAGTTCCTAAATTTGAGGCTGCTTTCCATATGGAAATATGAAAACATTTCATTGCACTGTAGAAAATAGCCTGATAGTTCATCTGTACCACATCTAGATAACCTTGAACAATGAATTTTAGTCCTACTCCATTTTTGTCTAGAAAGTGTACATCATGAACTTGATATAATTGCTTTTTTAAAATTATTATTATTAAAGGACATGGCACTCAATCCGGTAAGAAACCAAGATCTAGGAGGCTAAAACAGCTCCCACAACAAAATACCATGACCAGAAAAAAAAAAAAAATCACAGGGGGAAATGTGAAAGATAAAAATTAACACATAGTGAATTCTAACAATTTACCTAACACATTTCAAAATTTCTTTACCTTTTACACCCTAGATTTTATGACATACAATGGGAAAGAGAAACAACACATTCATTAGGAATAGTAAAAATGGGACAAACTCAGACTTGACATATTCTTGTTTAGAAACCACGAAGTGAAAACATGTACAAACTGACATCACCATACTCATGGTGTTTCCCTGTTGCTTGAGTTTTAAGAACTGTTACCATTTTAACCAAAGCTAACCCCCTCACCTCTTATGAGAATTCTCACTCATCTTCTTGGGAGAAAGAAAACAGCTCCTTTTTCCGTTGCAACATCCACTTCAGAAATAATGAGTTAGGGCAGTGATGTTCAAATAAGTTCCACAGTGAAATCATTTAGGAGCTTTAAAAAATTACCCACGTTTCAATTCCACCCAGAAATAATGACTTAATTGTTGTAAGTAGGTGCTTAAGTATTAGTTCTTTTAAAACGATAGTTCTCAGGCCTCATTTCATATTAGAATTACCTGGTGCACCTGACAGGTTAATGCCAAAGCCAACCCCATACCAATTGGCTGGCGGCACCTGGGTGGCTCATTCCGTTAAGGGGCTGACTCTTGATCTCAGCTCAGGTCACGATTTCATGGTTTCTGAGTGTGAGCCTCCCGTGGGGCTCTACGCTGACAGTGTGGACCCTGCTTGGGATTGTCTCTCCCCTCTCTCTCTGCTCCTACCCTGCTCACACATGCCCCCTGTCAATAAATGAATAAATGTAAACAAGACAACACCAGGCTGGACTCTCTGCAGGTGGCACCTACCAATAGCAGTGCTTAAAAGCTCACAGGCATTTCCGAGTGGCGGGTTCTTCAGGTAAAACCTTGTCTGCAGAAGTGATGAGAGATCCCAAACTCCTTCAGAGCAGGAAATCCAATGTATAGATCGGCTAGCTGGCCTTATGTGACGCCATGATCTGCAATGTATCAACATGAAGCTGTATTGTGATCAGATGCACAGGATACAGTGGGACTGTCCTATCAGGGACTGGACATATACAAGCCCATCAACGCTCAAATACCTAGTGTTTCCACATATTATGGTTTACTTAAAGAAGAACTTGAGAAGAACTACCAAGATACGAAATCCCTATGGAAAGGGAAGGAGTTGCTACTACATGAAGTCCAATATTAGAAAAATAGTAATGCAACAGACACATAAGAATAATACATTTGAAGAATACCATAAAACATTCTGAATCAGATGCCTTACAGCTGCATGATGGCATCAGATTCCCTTTAGCCTCTATCTTCTCACTTGTACAAGGGGTTAATATCTACTCTGCCCAGCTACTGGAGAATTCCACATAAAATCCTTGCTGCTCAAAGTGTGGTCCTAGATCAAGCAGCATCAGCATCATGTGGGGGCTTCTTAAAAATGTAGAATCTCAGGCCATACCTGAAATATACTGAAACAGATTCTGTATTTAACAAGATTACCCAGGTGAGGTGTGTGTACATTCAAGTTTTAGAACTCTTCTCTGTACATCAGCACTGTTGTTATTACTAAAGCAGTCACTGTGGGATGCCTGTACCATTCAGTTCATTGATACAGGTACCTATATACAAATAAAATAAATTTATACTGAACTTTTCATCGCACAGATTTTTCTGAAGCAGTGAGCATCTGGAAAGTGCTGAGTTATCTGCCAAGACATGCTACAATCTTGCAACCTGGTAGAATTCATTTACTGGGCTAGTCAGTTCACCGGGAGGAATTTCTATTCTGAATCTGCTCTGAAATTCCCACACACATGACAATGACATCTCTGTGGAAAGGCTAGCTTACATTCAATTGTCTTATATTCAATTGCCCAAGAAAATCTTATCTCCACATCCCAGACAAAAACACGAGAAAATGGAGTATACAAATATATACAATGGAATATTATTCAGGCTTTAAAAAGAAGGAAATCCTGCCATTTGTGATAACATGGATAGATGGACCTGGAGGACATTATACTACATGGCATAAGTCAGACACAGACAAATGCTGCGGAATCTCACTTCTGTGTCAAATCTAAAAAAGTCAAACTCATAAAAGCAGAGAGTAGAATGTGGTTTCCAGGGGCTGAGAGGAAGGGGGAATGGGGAGATGTTGGTCAAAGGGTATAAAGTTTTAGTTATGCAACATAAAGGAGTTCTGGAGATCGAGTGCACAGTATGGTGATGATAGTTAACAACACTGAATTGTATACTTGAAATATACTAAGAGGGTAGATCTTGAATGTTCTCATCACAAAGGAGGGAAGAAAGGAAGGAAGTAAACTATGTGAAGTGATTATTTTCCAGTGTATACCTATAGCAAGACATCATCAACATGTAAACCTTAAACATAAATTGTATTTGCCAATTATATGCCAAGAAAGATGAAAATAATAAGAAAAAAAGAAGGAATCTTTTCTAAGGTTAACTGGAGAAAGAGACCAAGAAATGGAGAACTGTATCAACTTAAAAAAATGAGAACTTGTTCTTGAATAAGAATAGATAGATGATTTTGAAACTCCACAGGAAAAAGTCAAAATTTTTAACCCTTTGCCATATTATTTCTTTTTTACACAGAAGCCTTTAGTAAGATGTTTTCCAGCCAATTACATGAACTGCATTGGCTATGCTACATTTGGGGAGGCAGAATCTCTCCTCAGAGCACAAAAGTTTCCTCAGACTAATGGAAGTTGTTTTTCTTAAGATTTTATATGAAAGATGAAATTTGTCACATGTCATATGACCATTGTTTCTGACTAGGAGAACGAAAGAAAAATATACATGCACAACTCCATTTTCATGTAGAACAAGATTTTTAAAAATTATTTTTTACTTGGGGCGCCTGGGTGGCGCAGTCGGTTAAGCGTCCGACTTCAGCCAGGTCACGATCTCACGGTCCGTGAGTTCGAGCCCCGCGTCAGGCTCTGGGCTGATGGCTCAGAGCCTGGAGCCTGTTTCCGATTCTGTGTCTCCCTCTCTCTCTGCCCCTCCCCCGTTCATGCTCTGTCTCTCTCTGTCCCAAAAATAAATAAATGTTGAAAAAAAAAAATTTAAAAAAAAAATTATTTTTTACTAAAATATCTGTATATGGAATGGTCATATGGCTACTCTCACAAGCCCCAGCATGAAGACATGAGACAAAAAGTTAAAAGAAAAACACAGATAGGAAGTTAATAGCATATTAATGCAAACTAAGTATTCTGTGAATATTCTCAATGCATACTTTATGCATGAACATTTTGCCTTTCACCAAATCAAATGATATATACTCTTGTTAAAGACTTGTCTAATTACAAATCTGGATAGGAATTTACAATCTGCTTTGCTTGTAGACAAGCTTTACTCAATTTGACCAGCCCATGAAAAAAAAAAAAAAGGAAAGAAATCCAATTAGACACAGATGGAGGAAAACAAACTCTTTCTCAGCAGGTTTTTTATTCAAATACAGCCAACTTGAGTATGATAAATATTTGAAGTTTTGAAGGGGAATAGAAAAATACAGGTAAAACCTGAGGAAGAAGCTTTTTTCTAGGGCTTTGGATTTAGAGCTCTACGAATTTTAAAATTTTAACCCTTTCACATCAGTAACTAACAGGAATATTTTTGTGGGCTACATGTTTTGCTTTGGGGCTTACACTTGATGTATATAAACTGACTTCAGTTTACCAATATTCTTCAAAGATATTGTCACCAAATATGTAGTTTTAGGCAGATATGTTCTCCATCTGCTCAGTACAGCATTCTATTCAATTCTATTCTATTTTCATGATTAGGTCTAGTCTCTAAATTACTGTTCAAATTTATTATGTACTTAACTTTAACTTTCTTGACTGCTTGTTATGTACTGAAAGAGGTAAGCTACATATTCCCTAGATGGATTTTTTCCATCTTTTTGTATTTTTGTATTTGTATTTCAATTTTTATGTATTTATGTATTTTGAAGACATATTTTTTTAGAATTGTTATTTCTCCCAAGTGAATCAAACAGTCTTTCTTTGTGGAGAGAATCCTACAATAAATTATCTTTTTTGAAGTCACCTGTAAAGTTTTTATTTTACCTTAAAATCTGTTTTTGCCTGATATTAATTCAGCTACTTTCAGTTTCTCTGGCTCGTATATAATCCTTATTTTTCCATTTCCTTTTCTTTCAAAATTTTAATGTCTTTTTATTCTTTTGTATTAGCTGATTCTTTTATAAATATCACAAAGTTGCATTTTTAAAATCTAGTCTTGGGGCGCCTGGGTGGCGCAGTCGGTTAGGCGTCCGACTTCAGCCAGGTCACGATCTCGCGGTCTGTGAGTTCGAGCCCCGTGTCAGGCTCTGGGCTGATGGCTCAGAGCCTGGAGCCTGTTTCCGATTCTGTGTCTCCCTCTCTCTCTGCCCCTCCCCTGTTCATGCTCTGTCTCTCTCTGTCCCAAAAATAAATAAAAACGTTGAAAAAAAATTAAAAAAAAAAATCTAGTCTTGTATTTGTTGTAATGTAAAAGTGAGTATATTTGATTTATATTTCTTTTACTGATAAATTTAATTTCTAGCATCCTATTTTTGTACTTTCTCACTGTTATGATTTTCCTTTTTTTTTCCTTATACCTTGGTTTATTCAGTTGACTGGGAGAAATTTTTTTTCTCACTCCATCTACCTCCTGTATTAACTTATACATTATACTTTTGTGTTCATTCTTTTAATAAGTTCCATGAATAACTAAATCTGGATCAAGTCTAATGTTAATCAAGATCCTTACTCTCCTTCCACCAAATACAAGAATCTTGGGACACGTTAATTTTGATAGCCTCTACTAGCACGTATGCTATTGTTTCCAGTATCTAAGTTCTATCTTATACGAATTCCCCCATTGCACACAGCATGAGGCATGTTAGACTATGTTTCACTCACATTACGGGATACATGTAGAATACATCTCATTATCCTTTTTGCTTACACTGTCAGAGTTTTACATTTTTATCTCCTGGTTTATGTGGCCCCAAAAGCTTCACTTATAGATTTTTTTTTCCAAGAAATGTTTCTTTAGGTCTTTCTCACACAATAACTAACATCAGGGTTCACCATTTCTTCTCACCAATTAGAGTTCCCTGCGGTATAATTTTTCTTCTGCCTTACATGTGCTCTTTATAACATCCTCTAGTGTGGGTTTATTGGTGATCAATGTTCTGTTATTGTTGTCTGAAAATGACTTCATTTTACCAATATTCTTGAAAGATATTAGCACCAAATATATAGTTTTACATTGACAGCTATTCTCTTTAGCACTTTGAAGATATTATTGGTCTTCTGGCTACTGCTATTAAGAAGTCAGTCGTCCATCAAATTGTCTTTTCTCTGTAGTAATCACTTTTTCTGTCTTTGTTTTAGCATCTTGTTTTTGACTTTAGTATTTTATAGTTTACTCTGACTCATTAAATTAGTATCTCTTATTTACCCTGTTAACTTTATGTCTTACTTTGGTCTTTATTCAATTGTAGAGTTATGGCCTTTCTAAAATTCTGGAAAATTCTTGGTATTTATCTCCTCAAATATTGTTTCTCTGTTTCTGAATTTTTCTTCTGAAATTCTAATTAGATACATGTTAGACTGTATCCCAATGTCCTTTTTTGTCTTAGCCTGACATATATTTTCTATCTCTTTGTGTGTATGTGTGTGTGTGGTCTCGAAAATTTAATTGCATTCTTCTTTTATAGATTTCTCACTTAATTTAAGGTGGTTATGCTTGACATATTTTGGAACAAACAGATCACATGAATCCAAGCAGCAAAACTGCATGAGGATTAACTTGTGGTACAAATATTCAAGGTAGATATTTTCCCCTTCCAACCTATGCCAAAGTTATGTCCTCTTCTGTGGACAGGTCTATTTCTCACTTTGCTCTGCATTAAAGTAGCAGAGTCTTCTACAAGATTCTTCATATTAAAGAGGTCCTAGATTTTATCTCCCAATCATCAAGCTCTATGGAACTTTGAAAATTGGGGTTTAATTCTGTTCTATTCCCTCCCTCTTTTTATTTAGAAAACAATATTGACTTCCTTCTTTTCATCATCAAAAACCCATTAGATCTGAATGAGGTGGTGTCCCATGGAAGCAGTCTCCTGCAGGATGGGATTAACCACCAGCAGGATGAAAACACTGGCTATATATAGGAGATGGAGGCAATGGGAACAAGCTTTTCACTAGAGGCGCAACTATAAATATCAAATGGGGAAAAAAAAGCTAGAATAAACCTTGTGTTGTTGGTTTGGAATTGGAGATAACCATGTGAATTCATGACTTTAAACATATGTCAAGCTAAAATAAATTATCTTTGTGTGTGCATATATATATATATATATATATATATATATATATATATATATACACACACACATTTTTTTAATCTTTCTACTAATAGAGCTTGGGAAAAGTGATACCTCAGTAGTACCATGTACAGCTCCCACCTAGGTCTTAGTTTCTGAATGCCAGTCTCCACTGCATGAAACTAGAGTCCCTTGGAAAAATGGGTGAAGCCAGGGCTGGAGCATATGAAAGTCAAGACAGCCCTGGAATATCTTGTACTAGGTAGTAAGGAAGTACACAAATTAATAGGTGCATGGGAGAGAACACAGAGGCCAGCTTGAAGGCATTCCCGTTGGCTAAATCTGGGGAATATTAAAGCATCACAAACAAATAATGATAGTAATGGATTACCATACCCAGTAAAATGAAAACCCAGAAATCCACATTAATATAAATTAATAGAAGAAGCTACCTAATAGCCACCAATAGAAGCCATCTAATAAGCAAGGAAAATGAAAAATCACCATTTGACAACCATACAAGCTATGATTAATTCAAACAATTCACGCATTAAAATCAGGTGGTAAGTTAGTTAAGAAACAGGATTTTGTATAGTCCAACTATCTTCCTACAAAATTAATATTGGAAAAGGGAATAAGATTTGGGAATAATCTTACCACGGAGAAACCTTGCAGGCGTTATCTTAATAAAGTGATAAAATTTAACACAACCAGGGGTGCCTGGGTGGCTCAGTCGGTTGAGCGTCTGATTTTGGCTCAGGTTATGTATGATCTCACGGTCTGTGGGTTTGAGCCCCCTCATTGGGCTATGTGCTGACAGCTCAGAGCCTGGAGCCTGCTTCAGATTCTGTCTCCCTCTCTCTCTGCCCCTCCCCCACTCATGCTCTGTCTCTATCAAAAATAAATAAACATTAAAAAAAAATTTAACACAACCCATAATGGGAACATCATGTGTCACCCAATAATATTCAATGATCCTTGGACAAAAATACATAATCTGGCATGGAGTAACTCAAATTGAGGGGAATTCTATGAAATGACTGGCCTAGACTCTCCAAAATCACTGTCATGAAAGTCAAGGACTGAGGTACTGTTCCAGGCTGAAAGAGTCATTAAGACAGGACAATATGTGTAACACATAATCTAGGTCTGGATCCTAGAAAAAATCCATAGAAAAAAACATGACTGGGACAATTAGCACAATTTAAGTGGGGTCTTTGAGAGAAACCTCAATAGTTCTTTTATTTTTTTTAAATGTTTATTTCTGAGACAGAGACAGAGAATAAGAGGGGGAGGAGCAGAGAGAGAGGGAGACACAGAATCAGAAGCAGGCTCCAGACTCTGAGCTGTCAGCACAGAGCCCGATGCGGGGCTCAAACTCACAAACTGTGAGATCATGACTTGAGCCGAAGTCCATTGCTCAACCGACTGAGCCACCCAGGTGCCCCTGATTCCATCACTTTTGTAGTTTCAAACCATGTCAAAATACAGTATTAAAAATCAAACCACCTGAAGCTCAGGGTCACTAGGGTGTAGCACATATCCTCAGGGCCACATGTTACGTCCCAGTTTTCCTGCTTTCACTTTGGTTTTGGCCTGTATGGATTTATTTTCTTGTCAGATCAGCGATGCACTTGAAGAGATACTGCTTGTATTTTACTCAACATTTTCAATTATTTTCAACAGAAGAAATGTTCAGAGTATCCAATTCGCAATGCTATAGGAAATTGTAGCCTTATTTATTTTTTAAATGTACTTTTAATTTATTTTTTAAATTCCAGTGTAATTAACATAGTTTTATGTGTACAATATAGTGATTTAACAATTTTTTTTAAAGTTTATTTGAGTATTCTCTACACCTAGCGTGGTACTCAGACTCACAACCCTGAGTCCAGAGTCACATGCTTTTCCTGCTGAGCCAGCCAGGTGCCTCTGAACAATTCCATACATTATTCAGTGCTCATCACAGTAAACATACTCTTAATCCATTTCACCTATTTCACCCTAGCCTCATATTTTTTTTTTTTTTCAACGTTTTTATTTATTTTTGGGACAGAGAGAGACAGAGCATGAACGGGGGAGGGGCAGAGAGAGAGGGAGACACAGAATCGGAAACAGGCTCCAGGCTCCGAGCCATCAGCCCAGAGCCTGACGCGGGGCTCGAACTCACGGACCGCGAGATCGTGACCTGGCTGAAGTCGGACGCCTAACCGACTGCGCCACCCAGGCGCCCCCCTAGCCTCATATTTTAATATATTCTTATTTTTTTCTGTTCTGTTCTTAAGAAATGTCAGTGCATGTGTGATCTCCTTTGACTTTCTAGCGTATTATCTATTCTTTTAACTTTTATTCATTTGTTCAATTTCTTCACGCCTGTCTTTGATATCCCTAATTCCATTTTCAGCACTATCTAATCTTTAGTTTTCTTTTTACTAATTCTTGTATGTTTTCCATTTCTTATGGTTTTATTTCTCACATTTCTTTACTAATGTTGACAGGTTAATATTTTTAATTATCTTCTACTGTCTTATCTCTAAGCATTTATTTGAGGACAGCCACTATTTAACTTTATTATCTACCCTAATATTTGCCTGCTTCATGGTGAAGTATCTCTCAAACCCCTTTCAGTTTTTTGTCACATCCCTTTCCAGATTTTTTCTTCCAATATTTTGAGAAATTCCACCTTGGCTACTTTCTGGTTATTACTAGATTTTTGAGTGCCAGCTATGTTGTTGAAAAAGAAAATAGGGGAGAGACTTGGAGAATCAAATAGTCTGTAAGTAGCTTCAATTTCAGCTAGTTGTGTCCATACACTTACCTCTTCATCAGCTTCTGCCAAATGAGCAGATTTGAACTCCAAGAGAACAGGAATTTTTCTGTAACCCATTAAGTGGTGATTTAGCCTAATCATCATTAGCTGACAAAAATCGATGGCTACAAAACTAATTGTAAACATTTTAGTGATGTAGCAAAAGAAATAAACCCAGTAACAAAGATGGCATGTCACTGCATTTGTTCTTTATCACTGCCCCCAAACACTCTGTAGTATCACAGTGGGATATTGATGCAACTCAATGGACATACAAACACATCTAGATCCTACAAGCTTGTTTTGCTAAGGGAACAGCAGGAGTGCCAGAGTGCGGAAAGTATTGAGCACATTTGAGATGAGGTCAGACAAGTAGGTAGTGGCCAACTCACATCGGGCCACAGGCCAAGATAGGGAGTTTACATTAAATTTTAAATACAATAGGAAACCATTAGCATATGTTAGGAAGGGAAGTAACAAAATATGTATCTAACTTCACAAATAGGACCTAAGAGTGGAAATAAGGACTCCAATTTGCATGATATTCTCATAATCTACATAAGAGATTGCACTAAAATGGTAGAAGTGAATGGGTGAAATGGATGAATGCATAATTTGGGAGATGCAACCACTAAGACTTGCTGTTGAATGAGTTATGGAAGAGGAAGAAGGGAAAAGGGAAGGTTCCAAAGATGCCTTGTAGTAATTTCTCTAAACAAAGGGGAAAATGGGTTGTTATAGGAAGAATAAGAGGAACTTTTTTTTAGAGTTGGAAATATTAAATGAATGAATGAACAATGATGTATCGATCTGTCAGGACGAGCATATGACTCAGTTGGCAAACAGAAACTAGAAAGATCTTTCAATAAAATAGGAGAAATACTATAATCAGGAGTCTGTGGAACCCTCCAGAAGTACATAGGAAGGGAAACTAAACAGTGCTTTGGAGGTCAGGGTGGACTGCTTGGAGGAAATGGCTGTCACTTGAATGAAGATCCAGTGGTGAGAAAGAGGATAGTACTTTCTGGAAACCTCAGGGTGGCTGAGAGAGAACAAGGCAGGAAATGGAGAAGGGATACAGAGGTGAAGGCAGACAGACCATGACAAGTTTTTTCTTCTTTTCAACCATTTTTCAGAGTTGGTAGTTATCCTGAGGGGAACAGGATGTCAGGATAGGCTATTCAAACAGGGAAACCAAAAAGTACATACTTCCCTTCTGTTCCTGTTTCCTTATCAGAAACCAGTCACAGACCTCAGAGCTATTGGGCTGGGGAGTCAGGTGTCCCTCATGCCTAGGAAGGAGGTGGGGGATCCGTGAGCATTAGCAGTGTCTACCACAGGGGGAGGCCTGTTGCTATGCAGATGATATAGAGTCTGTAAGTATCCAGATTCAGTTTTCTTCAGTGAAAAAGACACATGGAGGTAAGTAAAACAAATGATCTGTTAAAATGAAGTTCTGGTCTAAGCAGATATTTGTTTACTGCTGTAGTATTTGAATAGGGATGCACACATCATCATCAGATCTTTATAGCTACATTTGGGATGATCGATTTTTAATATGGGCTCTGCACCAGATGCCTGAATGGCTAACACTGAGAAACTGGGAAAGCCCAGCATGGCTGCAAAGTGGAAGAGATTTACCAAATATGTAAAGACACCACTGACAGAGCAAACAGTGTTTTGAAATCTGGTCTCCGAGCAGAAAGCCCCAAGTGCAGATGCTTCAAATTGCTGTGATGGGTTCAAGCTGCTTCTCCCAGTGCATTGCGTGTGTGTGCGTGCGTGTATGTATGTGTGTGTGTGTGTGTGTGTGTGTGTATGCACGCCTGCACGTATGCACACATGCCTCAGAAGAAACAGGGAGCAGAGACTGATTTTTAACAACAGCTGTGATTCTCCTCAGTAACTCTGTAAAGACTAGTTCTTGATACCATAGGGAACTTTTTCAATATTATGCTAGAGCTGATATGAATCCTTTAAGCTGGTTGGCATTGCTAGAAACGTTACTTTTCCCTACTATTCAGATGAGGAAACACATCACATGCTTTGTTTTGAACAGAAAAAGCCTATCGACCCCCAGGTTCTACTTACTATCTGTGTGGTCGTGAACAATAAACTCCAACTTTGTGAGCCTCAGCTTCCTCATCTAGAACAGGATCATAATGTGTACTTTACTATGTTATTATAAAGATTAATTTTTTGAGAGCTGTAAATCACATAATACCACGCATGCCTGCCGTCTGGTGCAGGCTCAATTATTGGAGCACTCACAACACCATTTTTCAGTTCTCTGTGCGCAGTTGTATGTTTTGGATAAAACTTATTTTCTTCAGGTCACTTAAACTCAAAATAATATCATTCTCATTTTAAATGCACAGAATAATCATTTTACACTGAGGAATTTTTAGAGAGTCTATTTTAATGAACCAATTGTTTTATTTAAAAAATCATGAATCCTATTAAGGTCAGATATCTTTCCTCATAAAGTTCTAACAAGCAAAATTAAACATGTGCCAAATGTTTTCCCATTTGCTAAGAACTACAGATGTCCTGGCTCATGGTACAGGGACACCCACAGTCATACCCACAGGCTGAAGGGCTTAAAGAAAACCTAATTTATGGAATCAGAGCTCACCGTGTTTGGTGGCTCAAAAAGCTCCCCAAACACACAGCCTTCAGGCTTGGCTCCATCTACTGATGGTCCCCTGAGGGACCCACAAAACTCAGCACTGTGAGTAGTGGAAGCCATAAGTGCAGATAATATGTTCTGTGGATTCCCCAGGAGCCCCGATCCATTCCAGGATTAACGTGGTTGAATAGGTTACAAAAAAAGAATACTGAATTAAGTAATGCCTGGACATTTGTGCTTTAATAGTAGTTCTGTGAAGAGAGAAAGGTAAATGGCAAAGACTTGCAATGGAAAAGCACTACAGCAACAACGTCCATGCAGAGTCACCAGAGAGCAGGTGTTAGGGGAAAAAAGAACAGAAGACTAAAAGGAACTCACACCCTGAAATCCGGTTTCAGAAAACACTAAGACTAAAGTAGGTGAGTAGCACAGTTGTGAAGCAGCCACACTTGGCTAATGAGTAGCTTATGAAGAGCCTACTTTTTTAATGTTAATTTTTGAGAGCAAGAGAGAACGTGAATGGGGGAAGGGCAGAGAGAGAGGGAAACAAATCCAAAGCAGGCTCCAGGCTCTGAGCAGTCAGCGCAGATCCCAACACGGGGCTCAAACTCACCAACTACGAGATTATGACCTGAGCCAAAGTTGGGCGCTTCACAGAGTCACCCAGGCGCCCCTATGAAGAGGGTACTATTTAAACAAAATGTTTATTTTAATGAAGAGAGAGAGCCAGTGAGGAGAAGAGAGAGAGCGAGCAAGAGAGAGGGAGAGGGAGAGAGAGAATCCCAAGTAGGCTTAGTGCTGTCAGCACAGCAGGACTTGATCTCCTCACCTGAGCTGAAACCAAGAGTTGGACACTTAACCAAGAGAGCCACTCAAGGCCCCCATGAAAAGCATACTTCTGAGAAGCTCTCTTCCCTTCTATTCCTGATACTTCTGCATATATGTAGGTAGAAGGACAAAAGGGCCAACTTCTAAAAACAAGCTGACAGGCAACAATGTACTTTTTGCTCCATTCACCTCTGTATTTGCCAAGGTCATTATTTAGCCTCTCTTGCAAAGCAATCACAGAAAGCTGTTGAAGAGGTCATTGGCAAGGAAGGCAAGCGTGCAGAGACAACAGACACACACCATTTTACCAAGAGCTGAGTTTTAGTCCTTCCTTGGTCCCTGATGAAATGTATGACTTCACTAAATTGCAAATCTTTGGGGCTTTGTTTCAGAGAGTGCACTGTGAGAACGTTTAACTAGCTGACCTCTTGGAAAGTGACATACCTCCCAGAACAGTCCCTGTTTACACTCGCCCAGAGTTTTCATAGCATTTTGTCTCCTGTGGAAACAAGTCCTGGTTTGTTAGAGGTTCACTCTAACTCTTAGCTTGTCTTTTTGAGCTCATAAATTCTACTAATTCTTCCACTTATTTATTCTTCCACACATAGATCATTCATAGACAGCAATGCTCTCACTGGAAAATAGTTGATAATTATTCACCTAAGTGTGTTAAACCAACTGTTCCTTCCATGTAGGTCCCTTTTAGCTGAACTTTTGCTGGAACTCCAAGCTATCATTTCTCTCGTAGAAAACCTAATTCACTTGAAATTTTGATGAGATACATACAACTGATTCATTTCCCTGTTGGTAAAATACATCATTATATACTCGGTGGCTTTTCACAGATTATAAATTATAATAGTGAAATTCTTTTTTCCTAGCCAATGCTATACTTCCCATTTATAACTAGCTAATGTACTTCACAAAGGTCAAAATTTTTAGATGCTAAGAGTTATTGAATATGTGTGTATATATATGTATATATATATATATATATATATATAATTGAATATATACACACAGATACATATATATATTTGAATATATTTATATACAGATATATATAGATATATACATATACACAGAATATATATACATTATATCATTTTCTGTGGAAGTAAGATTTTTCAAGGACAGGTCAATCTCAAAGCTACTTTGCCCATAAATGTATTTAAGTAATTTGAACATTTTCTTTCTCAAGTGAAGAAATTTAATGATTAGTTTCCTATGTTCTAATGTGTCAACAATTTGTATAATTTAAATTTTCTACTTGAGATGCGGCTTTCTAAAGAAAAAAAAATTCCAAACTTACCAATTAAGTAAAAAAACTTTATTTTAGCATTGCATAAGCCAGACATCTATTTCTTGGCCATCTTTCTCCATAATTGATGATCCTCCTTGAAAATACAGACTTCCCTTCTTCCTTCTCCATTTCTTTGGCAGCCATGATGGTCTTCTGGGACACTCCTCCCTCTGTCTGAGCCTCCTCCGCCCTTCCCCCCAACAAGTTATCTCTGGCTTGCCCCTCTCACTCTCTTTCCTGCACCCTTTGACTGGAACTGCCAGTATTTCTCAATTTGATAAACGGCTTGCAGCAAAGCTGAGCTTTAAGCATTAACACCACAGTGTGGGGGCACATCTACAGGCAATCATCCACCGTCCAAAGAGGAACCAAAATGAACTATTTGATTAATGAAGGCCACCTCACAATCATAACCTGCGCTCCCCTCTTTTCTCCACCAATTAACCTTCACATTTGCCAGTCTTCCAAAAGAAGACTCCAACACAAATCTTACAATCATTTATCATCCAAGTAAATCTACAAACTCGTCTGTAACTATTTATTACTATTAAATTAATTTCCTGTAATGATTATAGACTCTCTCCATCCATGTCTCCAAAGTATTTTTAAATGATTGATTTTGTACTTCAAACTATGCCATATTAACAGAGTTTGACAAGTTATATTTCATGCTCAAAGATCAAAATACATGGGAAAGTCTAATAGTCTAAAAATAAGTAACAGAACAAAAAATAAAACAGATGGTTTCAGATACCATTGAACAAGAGAAAGGAAAGGGGTAAATAGTCAAGGCTTATAATAATTATACCTAACATTTATTTTCTATGTACCAGTTCTAGATCTAAGCACCTTCTGCTGCATAAACTTATGTAATCTCTGCAACAACCCTACAAAAGTTAATTATTTCAAAGATGAGGAAACTAAACCAAAAAAATGGATGACTTTCCAAAGCTCTCAGAACAAGCAAATAATGGAAATGGGATTCAAACCTAGGACCTCCCCCATAGTCCTTTTCTCCTAAGTCATTAATGCTCTTCTAAGTAGATCAATGGTTTTTAACCCTATGAAGCCTGGGGCGCCTGGGTGGCGCAGTCGGTTAAGCGTCCGACTTCAGCCAGGTCACGATCTCGCGGTCCGGGAGTTTGAGCCGGTCCGGGAGTTTGAGCCCCGCGTCAGGCTCTGGGCTGATGGCTCAGAGCCTGGAGCCTGTTTCTGATTCTGTGTCTCCCTCTCTCTCTGCCCCTCCCCCGTTCATGCTCTGTGTCTCCCTGTCCCAAAAAATAAATGAACGTTGGAAAAAAATATTAAAAAAAAAAAAAAAAGAAATCAAATGCCCTCTTTTTAAAATAAATATGATGTAACTCGTCTTCAAAATCCTAAAGTAAAATTTCTAGAAAACACAATCTGCTTACAGATACATATAATTAAAACAAACACTCCCTAAAACTCCCCTTTGTTATATAAAGGAGAAATAAAAACAAAGCAAATTATAGTAAGATAATGCATAATTCAACAGATGAATGTTCACATTAGAAGAAATAATGATCTAAACAGCCAAAAATGCAAACTGACACAGGTGTTTTGCATTTTTGACTAAAAAAAACACAAAGGGCAGTGTCATCAGTGATGAGAATTACCGGAATGATGAACAACTCTTGGTAAAGCTCCAAGTGAAACAACGGAAAACCTTTCTTTACATATACAATAGTTGCATTCTGGCAACTTTGGTTTGTATTAAAGCTGCATAATAATACCAAAATGCTTAATGTGTAAAAAGATCATTTGGTTCTTCCTTCAGATAATTATAACTAGGTTCTTCACATATACACATGTCTGGGGGTAATTCTAAAAGCGAGTGACAATGTAAGCAACAATGATTCATTCATCAGTCCTCTCCTGAACATGACTAGACATGCAGCCTCCTGATTCCCCACTCACTAAATGCCGGGAGAGTCTCTCAGTCACTAGGGCAGCTACAGAACACCCCCCACCGACTTCCAGAACAGCACTTAGCAGAGGGGCTGCCCTCTTAAGTACCACTGCTTATGGAAAACAGAAGATAGGCTTCAAGCAGAGAACGCGTTGCCTCTACCAGAGGAAGATAAAGCACAAGACAGAGCAAAGATGGAGAAGTTTACTTTAGAATGCATCCTCGAACGCAAACTGACCTTGAATTTTAAATGAATATTGCAAAAATGGTATTCCAGGTTTGGAATTTTGTTTTGAGAGTTTTCTCCCTCTGTGCCAGCATAAAACTTCCCACCTGGCAAAGATGAGTATGTGCCTCTAGTGTGGCTCCTTTTCCAAAAAAAAAACCATGTTGGAATGGAGTCAGTCTACCTGTGAAGGGAGGTTTATTTGTTTGAATGAACTTCATTACCTTCCCTCCTCTGACCCTGATTCCCTTATCATTATTCTTTTCATATCCTTAGCAGATACTCTTAGGAAGTAGAAAAGGACAAAAACTGAATCCTAAGGACAAATATTTTTGCGATCAAGAGATTAGTTGATATAAAAGGGGACTAAGACCTCTGGAGATTATTTCATTCATTCAGTAAATATGACTGAGCACCTCAGATGCACCATACACTGAGTTTGGTACATACTCTCCGTCTAGAAAGAAATTTTGTCAAATCCACAGGCAGCTTCAAGATACTGTAACAAATGCCACGGGGAAGCCCAGGGAATACTGATAACATCGAAGCGCAGAGAGAGGGCGCCTGGCCAAGCTTGAGGACAAGGAAACATAAAGGACCAGAAAAAGATGAGGAATAAAGAAAAAGAGGATTTGAGTAAGGATAGCAGTGCAAGTATAAGCCAGAGTCAGGAGAACTTGGAGTCAGGGACCTGCAAGCCACTTAGTGCTCCTAGAGACAGGGTGAGAGCGACAAGTAAGGAGGCATGTTAGCAGAGGCCAGATCACGCTAGGTCACACGTGTCCTGCTAAGATCAGACTGTACCCTGAGTGCCCTGGGATCCTCCTGTGAGGCTTTCATTATGGGATTTGCATTTCATTTTTAAATTTTTATTTTAATTTTTTTACTGTGGTTGACACGCAATGTTTTATTAGTTTCAGGTGTACAACACAGATTTGTATTCTAGAAAGACTGTTCCGGCCCCTTGTGGAGAACAGTTTCAAGAAAGTTAGGGGCGCCGGGGTGGCTCAGTCCACTAAGTATCTGACTCATAATATCTGCTCAGGTCATGACCTCATAATGTGTGGGTTCCAGCCCCACAATGGGCTTGGTGCTGACAGTGCAGAGCCTGCTTGGGATTTTCCCTCGCCCTCTCTTGGTCTGCCCCTCCTCTATGGCCACGCTCATGCTCGCTCGCGCTCTCTCTCCCCCTCCCCTCTCAAAATAAATAAACTTTAAAACAAGATGGGCAGTGGCAGAGGGACCAGTAACGTGGATCTCGCACTATTATAATATGCAAGAGATGAAGGTAGCTGGGAAAAAGTAGTGTCAGCAGGGATGGGGAGAAGTGGCCAGTCTGCAATTTACGATGGACACAGGAATGATTAGGACCCGGCGACTGTCTGAATGGAGAGGTGAGGAGGGCACACTCACAGGTCTCCGTGTCCATTAGCTCCAGAGCGGATGGTGCCTTTGGGTGAGATGCAGACCACAAGAGAGGAGCAGCTGGGGCTAATGAGAATGCAGAGGGTAGATTTTGAGGCAAAATATCCGGTTCCATCTCTATTACTAAGGTACCTAATTTTCTCAGAAAGCAACTTTTCTGTTTAGAGCTATTCAGTTTTAGAGAACCAAAGGTTTTGGTTCTTAGATACTTAAGCTCTTCATTTAAAAAATAATGAAACCGAGCTCTCACTAGAAGAGAAGGCAACTTAAACTTAGAAGTGATAATTAATTGAGGCAGAGTGATAGAACACAGAAAGAGATCCAGAACACTAAATCCCTGATCTGCTACTTGTCAGCAATGTGGCCTTCACCAGGCTCCCGCTGTGTCCTCCTCTGCTTCCTAGTGTTGTTGTGAAATAAATGGAATCACAGGTGCACAATTCAGCACAGCGCTGGGTGCAGAGCAACTACGCACAGTATTTTGTTTTTCATCTCAATCAACTTGGTCATTTCCTAGATAATAGGGCAAAAGGAGGATTTTCCTAATTTTCATTAGTCCTCTACTTGGGCATTGGAGTTGGTTAGAACCAGGTTCGAATACAGATTCTGACACTGAACAGCTCAAGTTACTGAAATGTATTAAACTCTGATTTCTAAAAACCAACAAAAACAAAACAAAAACACACTTGATTTCCTGATAGTTACTATGGTGATACTGTCTGCCCTACAGGTTTTTCCCAAAGATTAAAAAGAAATGGGAATATATTTAAAATTGTCCCAGTCACATAGTAGATACTCAGTGAATCCTTCTCGATAGGCATATGTGGTTGAAATGTTAACCTAGCAGTTTAGAAAAGAGACCAAGGCAACATATGTAAATTAACCTCTAAATAAAGTGACAGATACTTTAAGATTGAGATTGCAAAGGGATGCTGAAATTGGGGAAATTTACCACTGTTTCTTAAAGAGAATCTATATTCAGGAAAGATGGTGTGGGGGGTGGGGAGGAAGATGGTCAGTGAAATCAAGGACTGTAAGAACTATTGACAGAGGGGAACTATTTAGAGGGGAAGTGGGGATCAGTCAGTCAACACGGCACATGAATAAATAATGAGAGGGCCCAGGAACAGACTATGAAGTATGTAAACCGGATGTGAAGGCTAGAGAACACTGACAAGCAGTTTCAAAGTGCTTTCAAAGTATACAAAGTGAACAAGTCAGTAAATACCTCCTGTGGTTCAAATATGTTTTTTAAAGTTTGAGAGTGAGGGAGGGGCAGAGAGAGAGAGAGAGAGAGAGAGAGAGGGAGCACGCACGTGCGCGCGAGAGAGAGTGCGAGAATCCCAAGCCAGCTCCACACTCAACAGAGAGCCCAACACAGAGCTCAACCTCACCACTGCAAGATCATGACCCGAGGTGATATCAAGAGTCGGATGTTTAACCAAATGAGCCACCCAGGTGGCCCTGTACTTCAAGTATTAATTTCCAGGATGTGTATGTATCACTGAGTGGAGGTTTTTGCTTTGTTTATTGGTTTTGAGTGAAGGGTGCTACTTTTGGTTTTGGAGTTGGGGGTGTTTTGTAGCAGACAACTGGGTCTGGACAATTTTTGCGTTGGAAAAATTATTGTGAATGAATGCAGTAGTGTCCCAGCTTGTGGATCACACAATTCTGATAGTAAAGATTTTGAGCCTGCATTCCCAATAAACACAATATGCACCAACATATGCACTATCTTAAACATTTTTATATGATTTTCCCATTTTAATTTTATATAAATATACTTTTGTATTTATGTATCTACATCTTAAAAAGTGAAATAAGGGGCGCCTGGGTGGCTCAGTTGGTTAAGCGTCCGACTTTGGCTCAGGTCATGATCTCACAGTCTGGGAGTTCAAGTCCCGTGTCGGGCTCTGTGCTGACAGCTCAGAGCCTGGAGCCTGCTTCAGATTCTGTGTCTCCCTCTCTCTCTGACCCTCCCCCATTCATGCTCTGTCTCTCTCTGTCTCAAAAATAAATAAACATTAAAAAAAAGTGAAATAAAAATACACAAAATTAGAAATTCAAAAATGTCCTACCCCGTATTGTTTGGGTATATATTCCACTATCCTACTTAAGACTACTAGGGTTGTTGTGAATGACAAAACCTTGCAACGTTCTTGAATCCAAGTTATATTCTCACTGGGTAAAAAAGTTTGACAAGTATTTCACTTATATACGTTCTTAAGTTTTGATATGCTTGATCAAAATCAGCTAGATGTATTCACTACACTATGTAAAGGACACCCGTAATTTCTTCAAATATTGATGTTTTCACTTTCTAGATGTGAGATTATCTAGTGATGTGAGAATATTACTTGCCTAAAAATATATAATTCACCATCTATTTGGATGATTTCCCTCATATAGAAATATTTAAATAAGCATAAGTATATAAATTTTGTTATGTTTTTATTTTATTTTTCAGAGAGAGACAAAGAGTGGGGAGGATTGGGGTGGAGGGGGTGGGTTGGGAACAGAATCTGAAGCAGGCTCCAGGCTCTGAGCTGTCAGCACAAAGCCTGATGTGTAGCTTGAACTCACAGACTACAAGATCATGACCTCAGCCAAAGTAAGATGCCCAACCGACAGAGCCACCCCGGCACCCCGAAGCCTAAGTATATGTAAATATATAACTATAGAAATAACTATAGAAATATATAATATTTAAATATATCAATAAGTATACCAATATATATATATGTTCATTTAATGATTTTCCCCATAAATTCTCCTTTGCAGAATGTTGATGTTACCACTGTTTGAATGTCTATGTGCCTACTCTAACTTTGCCATTCCTTTTACACTTTACACTTTTGTTACTTTAGTTTTGCCCCTTGGAAACAGCATGTATTTGAATTTGGGTTTTTCCTTCCCATTTTTTTAATCGAAAAAACAATCTATGTTTATGGAAAGCAAATTCTTATTTTTATGTATATATTTGAATACACCCCTTGTTTATAATTTTCCCTCTATCTGTTCTTGTTTCTGTCTTTTGCTTTGTGGACTATGGCTATATTTTCTCTGCTTTTGTCAGAAGTTATCTGAAGTGTTTTCAAAACTCAAAACATGTTTGAAATCACTTTCTTCAATTATCAATATCAAGAATGCAGGAGAATCTCTTGACATTTTTATGTAAATAAGAAACTTAGTATGTTTTTGCTTTACCTCCCCTAATTGTCTCCCACTTATTCAGTATTTATTTATAAAATATGGCTTTTTTGGCATCAGTTATTTTTATTTTGTATATTCTCTTTGGGCATGGTTTTACATTTGCATTATCTTTGCATTTATATTTACAGCAAGAATGTAGACTTGAATCTATAGGTCACTGGTATCAGTGTTGAACATTAATCCTTTTATGACCTAATTTATCCTTTTGAGTTTGTTGCTAATATATACCTGTTCCGATGTATATTTTTAAGGATGGATGGTTGATATAATTTTTATATCTTTGATTTTATGAGAATTTCTTTCCTTTGTTTTGTGTAAGTTCGTATTTCACATACTCTTACTTTCATATTTCCTATACATCTTGGTGGAAGAGAGGGAGGCTGAAAGTGACCTCAGCATCATGGTGACAGGACTCATTTTTCTTTGCTTTCCCCTTTGATTAACACTTTGGATGTCCACAACCAAAGTGCCTCTGCATTACACCAAAACACCAAGGTTTCTACCCACCTGTGCATTCAAAAGTGGACAGACAAGACCCCAGCAGGGGCTGTGGATCTAAGGGAGTCCATGAGCGGCCCCGCCTCCACTCTCCTGGATAAGGAAAAAGGGCACCCAGAGAGTCCAAAACTGGACAGGTACCCATGGGTGGATTTCCTACCCATAGGAAGGAAAATTTGTCAAAGTCCAGCATGCCTGAAGGAAGACTTTGGAGAGCCATTGGAGTGGGATCGAGAGGAATTGAAATTGCTGAGGAAAGAAAGAGTGGCCCTCCTCCCCATGGGGACAGGACAAGTGGCTGGGCTTTGGGCAGTAGCTACCTCAGACAAAGGAGATGGAAAGGGACAACCTCTCTGCCAGAAAAGGTGAAAAGCAAAAGTGGTGAGTGGCTTCCTAGCTGTCCCAGTTGTGCCCATTGTGGGTTGTGGCTGGAGTGATGTTTCTCTTCAGCAGCACCCGGGGAATTCTAAGGAGACACTCTATGACTCAGAGGGGATGGAGAAGAAAGCAAAGGAAGCAGGTAAAAATCTCAAAGGGCACTGAAGGATAGCGTTTCCTGCCACCTGCTCTGGGCCTTCAGCAGGGGGTCTGCTCATGGACCTCTGGGACTGCCCCACTGGAAGATACCCCTTACCAGACCCATGGTACCCCCAAAGCCCTCCTGCTAAATAAACCCACACCTCCAGCCACTCTGCTGCCAGCTCCTGAAACTCACTCCCAAGTGCAGGAGTAGCAGCTTTACTAGGAGAGACCACAAACTTGAACCATAGCGCCACCTTGTGGACAACAAAATGTTTCTAACAGCCAACCTGTTGAATGTAAGAACTAAAGGCTTAAAACTTCTAATTAAGGATGGGTTGGCTACTTCAAAAAGCAGAAGTGCATACCTTTAAAGACGGGGGGGGGGGGGGGGGGGGGGGGAGGGGGTAAGGAGGAGGGGAAATCAAGGAAATATGGTATCACAAGAAGAAAATCCTAGTTTTTTAGCAACCAAATTCAAAGGCATGGAATACTACAATGTAACAAAGGAAGAATTCAAAGTAGTTGTTATATAAGAATTCAGTTAGCTGCAAGAAAACTTGTAAAGGCAATTCAATGATCCAGGGAATAAAATTATTAAGCATAAATAATTCTTTAATAAAGATTAGGATTATAAAAAGACACAATTTGGGAGCTAAAGAATGCAATAAATGAGAAGATTGCCTTAGAGAGCATTGGTAACAGGGAAGGCCAGTTGGAAGAAAGAGAAAGTGATGTGGAGAATAGAAATACAGAAGTAATTTAATTAGAAGAGGAAAGTGAGCTAAGATTTTTTTCCCCAGGCCTATGGACTCCATTTTATTTATCTATTTATTTTTAGATTTTTTTTAAAGTAAAAAAACCCTACAAGATCTATTAGATTAGGTCAGAAAGGCAAATGTAAGAATTGGTGTACCTAAAGGAGAAGGGAAACCCAAGAGGGCAGAGAGATTATTTGAAGAAATAATAGCTGCAAACTTTCTAACCCCGGGCAAGAACTTGGACATATCCTTCTGCAAAGCTAATAATAGAACACCCTATTATCTCAATGCAAAAGACTTTTTACAGGACATATTATAATGAAATGATTAAGAATCAGTGATAAAGAATCTTAAAAGCAGCCAGGGAGCCAGGGGAGAAAAAGTACCCTATGAAAGAATCCCAGTTAAGCTCTGAGCCAATTTCTCAGCAGAAATTCTACAGGCCAGAAGAATAGGATGACATATTCAAAGTGTTGAAAGATAAAATTTGCCAGACAAGAGTACTTTATCTGGCGAAGGCATGAAGGAGAAATAAAACAAAAGCTGAGGGAGTTCACCACTGCTGGGCCTGCTTTTCAGAAAATGCCGAATGGAGTTCTTCAAACTGAAATGAAACAAACACTAATCAGTGACATGAAAACACATGAAACTATATAACACTATGTAACACCATGTAAACTACGGTAAAAATGAAAAATAGCTAGAATTGGAAAACTGTAATTCTATACGAAATGGTGCATTAACCACTTAACTGTAGTATAAATGTTAAAGGACAAGAGTGTGAAAAACAACTGCAGATGCTTGTAATTTGTTAATGAATAGCCAGTATAAAAAGAATTGTGACATCAAAAATATAAAAGCGGAGAAGAAAAAGGGTTGAGCCTTTATAGGCAAATGAATGTAAGTTGCTATCAGCCAATGATGGACTGTTTTATCTATGAGATGATTTATATTAAGCCTCATACTAACCACAAAGCAGAAATCTACAATAAATTCATGAAATATAAAAAGGTGGGGGTGGGGAATAGAACATATCACCATGAAGGGCACCTGGGTGGCTCAGTCGGTTGAACATCCAGCTTCGGCTCAGGTCATGATCTCATGATTTGTGAGTTCGAGCCCCTCATTGGGCTCTGTGCTGACAGCTTAGAGCCTGGAGCCTGCTTTGGATTCTGTGTCTCCCTCTCTCTCTCTGCCTCTCCCCCACTTGTGCTCTGTCTCCCTCTCTCAGTCTCTCAAAAATAAATAAAATGTAAAAAAAAAAATTGTTTTAGAACATACCACCATGGAACACTATCAATTTACAAAGGTAGAAAGAAACGGAGGGAAAAAGAAGCAATGCAAATACAAAGCAACCAGAAGGTTAACAATAAGATGACAGTAGTAAGTCCTCACTTATCAATAATCATTTTATATGTAGATGGATTGAATTCACCAAATTCAGTCAACTGGTACAAAGTAGATGGATGGATAAAAACAAAAAACCAAGACCCAACTGCTGCCTTCAGGATATTCACTTCAACTTGAAAGACACACTTAGGCTCAGAGTGAAGGAATGTAAGATATTTCAGGCAAGTAGAAACCAAAAGAAAGTGGGAGCAGCTAGACTTACATTAGGCAAAATAGACTGATAAAATCAATAATTGGTAACAAAAGGCAAAGGTCATGATATAATGATCAAAGGGTCCATAAATCAAGAAGATATAATAAAGGTAAATATATATACACCCAACATCAGAAAACAAAAGAAAATTTGCTTAACTATATTAAGCAAATACCAACAGGTCTGAAGGGAGAAATAGATAATACAATAATAGTAGGGAGCTTCAATAACTCATTATCAGGAAAGGATAGATTATCCAGACAGAAAATCAACAAAGAAACATGGGATTTGAGCTGTACTTTCTTTTTTTTTTTTTTTTTTTTTTTTTCAACGTTTATTTATTTTTGGGACAGAGAGAGACAGAGCATGAACGGGGGAGGGGCAGAGAGAGAGGGAGACACAGAATCGGAAACAGGCTCCAGGCTCCGAGCCATCAGCCCAGAGCCTGACGCGGGGCTCGAACTCACAGACCGAGAGATCGTGACCTGGCTGAAGTCGGACGCTTAACCGACTGCGCCACCCAGGCGCCCCATCGGATTACTTTAATAAAAAATATTTTTAAGAAAACTTGGATCACAATTTTTTCCAGTAGTGTATAAGAATTGTGTCCTTAGACATGCACCCCCATGTTTATAGCAACACTATTGACAACAGCCAAAGTATGGAAAGAGCCCAAATGTCCATTGATGGATGGATAAAGAAGATGTGGTATATATATATACAATGGAGTATTAGTTGGCAATCAAAAAGAATGAAATCTTGCCATTTGCAACTATGTGGATGGAACTGGAGGGTATTATGAAATTAGTGAAATTAGTCAGAGAAAGACAAAAATCATATGACTTCACTTATATGAGGACTTTAAGAGACAAAACAGATGAACTCAAAGGAAGGGAAACAAAAATAATATAAAAACAGGGAGGGGAACAAAACTGAAAGACTCATAAAAATGGAGAACAAACTGAGGGTTACTGGAGGGGTTGTGGGAGGGGGGATGGGCTAAATGGATAAGGGGCGCTAAGGAATCTACTCCTGAAATCATTGTTGCACTATACGCTAACTAATTTGGATGTAAATTTTAAAACTTAAAAAATAAAATTAAAAGAAGAGAACCACTCAAAAAAAAAATTGTGTCCTTAGAGTAACACTAATGTTGTAAAGTATAAAACCAGTTTCCTTTGTTTAGTAACAATTTTTTATTTTTTAATTTGTTTAAAGTTTATATTTTTTTAATGCTTATTTATTTTGACAGAGAAATCATGTGAGAACGTGTGAGCAGAGGAGGGGCAGAGAGAGAGAGAGGAATAGAGAGAACCGCAAGCAGGTTCTGCATTGTCAGCGCAGAGCCCGACATGGGCATGGATTCCATGAACTGTGAGATCATGACCTGAGCAAATCAAGAGTCAGATACTTAACCAAATGGGCCACCCATTCACCCCTATGGTTTATTTGTTTCTTTAAGCAATCTCTACACCCATCATGGGGCTCCAACTCATGATCCCAACTTCAAGAGTCACATACTCTTCCAACTGAACTAGCCAGGCACCCTAGTTTTATTTCATTTCTAATAACCTCGGTTTGCTTCTATTTTGGTTCCCCCCCCCCACCCCGCAATCTAGACACTTAAATAGAGTGCTCTCTTTCTCTGAAATTCAAGAATTCATCAGGCTATGTCTAGGGGTTGCTTGCTTCTCATTCATTTTGCTTGCTATTTGGAGTCTATTTTCTTTACAACTGGTCTTTCTTGGGTAAGTAAAGCTTTATCCTCTCATATATTTGATTTTTATTACTTTTTGTTTTTTCTGATCAGGAGCTGTCCTCAAATTTTTAAAGAATTTTTTGAACAATTGAGCATACCCTTCACTGCTTCTATTAAAGCTGTAAATCATACTGAATTATTTAACTTTGTGCAAGAAGATTTTTTCTCATTTTTACCTGCATAAAAGTCACTCCTTTTTCTTGTTTCTTATCACAGAGGTAGGTGTGTGTGTGTGTGTGTGTGTGTAGTCTCTTTTATAGAATTTTGTCTATTTTATTGGAAACCCAAATCAGGTGTTTTATAAAATTTACTTCTATGTTCTCAACCATTTTCAGAAATCTGATTTTTCCTTACGGCTTGGAAAAGGGGTTCTCTTTGTTTGGACTATAGAATTTTTTCCTAAGTCCAATGTTCCTTTCACCCAATTCCTTAGGTGGGTTTCAGTGAGGAGAGCTCTGTCCAGCTGGAGCGTTTCCCACAAACACAGCATGAGAACATTCTCCCTGAGAACCTGGATTTGGTGCTCGAGGTGGTATGTATTGCCTCTAAACCAGTTCCTGATGTCTGACATTCATTCTTTCAGTGTTATCGTGCCCCATCTCTCCGTGTTAACTGCAGGCTTCTGGAGCATATTAAGGCTTTCTAAAGCCAATGAAGTACTCCTCTTACAAGCACCCCAGGATGTGTTCACCGGCAGCAGGCGTCCTGATAAACCCATAGCATACTGCTGCAGAGGACCGATTCTAGCGCCCAGGTGCCTACGTCCACATCCTGATCTGTAACTTCGAGTTTTGGTCTGTAGGTACTTGCTCTAGAGGATGCCTTTCGAAGCTATAGTGGAATTTGAATTTTGCAAACGCTTTCTAGTTTTCTCATTTCTAAAATAGAGATATAGTCTTCCCTCATAGGGCTGCTTTAAGAAGAGTTATACATAACTCTTCAAACATAAAGCACTTCAAACAACACCTGAAACATAGTTACTCTTGTAGAGCATGTTTTCCACTTTTAAGGAACTTTAGCTTTCAAAGGGATTGTGTAGAGATTTGCAGGCTCCACATTTACACAGATATATGCATTATCATTTGGGAACTGATACAACCAGAGCAAAAGAAAAATGGTTAAAGACGCTCACGTAATAAGACAATCTCCGTAACTGTTGACAGTCTACTCCATACTGAGGAAGCTGCCTCCACAGAACTGTTTCCTCTTCTGATGTGCTACCCTGACACTCCATCTGAATGATTTTGTCAACCTCACAATGTATATTCACACCCATTCAAATCCTCACATGTAAAATGTGTCCATGACGATGCAAGTATTCTCAGTATCTGGCAGTGACACACAATGAAGAAAAGACAGCTGTGTTTTTGGAATTAGAGACGTGTGAAAGGGTAAGGAAGGCAGGAGAGGGAGGAGATGGAGAGACAAAGGGCAGTGGGCTCAACACCACAACAGCCATGGGATGACGAATACAAAGAAAGATACCTGTGACGTTTCAAAAAGACACAATAAAGAGAAAATGGGTTGCAAGAGGATAAAGACGCCAAGGAAGGAATCATCCTACAAAGGACCTTGACTTATAGGGTGTGGGTCCCACCTCATTCATGACTCCCATGGAGCACCTGTTGTGTGGCAGATACCTTGGAGTTTCGAATAGTGAGTGTAGAAAAAGGGACAGTGCCCTGTGCATATAAAAAAGTTTTTTTTTAATATTTTTCAGAGATAGAGCAGGGGAGGGGCAGAGAAAGAGGGAGACACAGAATCCAAAGCAGGCTCCAGGCTGTGAGCTGTGAGCACAGAGCCCGATGTGGGGCTTGAATTCACGATCTGTGGGTCATGACCTGAGCCCAAGTCAGATGTTTACCAACTGAGCCACCTAGGTGCTCTTATAAAAAAAAGATTTTATAAGGAAATAAAATTCAGAGAGTGGTATAGATCGGTGGTGAGGTAGAATTATTTGACCACCAACACAACCCTCCCCGTTTTGCTCACGTTATACGATTGTACGGTAAAAATGTTGAGGGTGATGCATGAATCAACCACTTGCAAAGCAGCCTTTGGTTTCTTTGCCAGATCTTCTTCCCTCAGTGGTCCTTCGTTATCTGTTTGTTTGTTTGTTTCCAACTGAAGCATTATACATTTTAAGAAGACTAAACCAACTACTTGATAAGACAGCATTTGACCCATGGATACTGAAGTTAAGAAAGCGTTCCAGATTCCTAGATCAAATACAGGACAAATCGTTTTCTGAAAATTGTTTGAAATTGTTTCAATAATTAGCACATTTCAGATGGAAACTCCATTCCATGTTAATTATCTGAATAACTGTCTCAATTCCTGTCCCTTTTTAAAAACCGCAATTTCCTTGCTCTTACCAGTATTTCCAGTAATAACCAGTAATTCCAGACAGAATTGGGTGCAATTCTCACTATGTCCTCAAGATGGCAGGCAAGGATTTAGACGGAGTTTAAGAGCTCTACGGAAGACTTCCCACCGATCCCCATTCAGGTTTCCTATTACTGGATCCATTAACAAGTCTTTTTTCTTTTTATCCCCAAACTTACTGAGGTATATCTGAAACATTAAAAATTGTATGTGTTTAAGGTATACAACGGGACAATTTGATATACCTACACGTTGTGAAATAACTACCCCCATCAACCTAACACACATCACCTCACATAGCTGCCTTTCGTTTTGTTGTCACTTAGGTTGACTCTTCCAGAAAATACCAGATATGTGATACATTATTAATAACCACTGCCACGTGCTCTACATTAGATGCCCAGAATTACTCATTTTATACTGCAAGTCTCTACCCTTTGACTAACATCCCATTTCTCCCATGCCCTAGTCCCTGGCAACCACTATTTTACTCTCTGCTTCTAGGAGTTCTGCTTTTCAATAACTCTTTTTTGAATGCATAGCTTGTTCCAAGGATTATGCTAGATTTTGTTGGGCAATACCATTCAGCTTTAAAATTTTACCATTATTTACTATATGGTTTAGAAAAACACAGGATATTTTATTCCATGGAGAAAAGGCAACAATTTTGGACAGTACACTAATATAATTAAATGGTGCACGAACATCTGCAGCTTAAAAAAAAATAGGGAGAAAATATCACATAAAATAACAAAGATAGACTGTCCAGCAATTTTTAAAAATCCTACTTGGATTACCACAAAAAAATCTGAAGATTGACTCCAAAACACCAACCCTTTTCTAAAAGTCTTTCCTTTGGAATTTAATTTGCTTGAAATAATAAAATTATAAGATATATTTTTCCAGAAGCCTATGTTAACCTTGCCAATTGAGTAGATTTAAATTATCAATGCTAAAGAAACAAGCCTTTACTATATTACAAAAGTCCATAAATAGAGCTATATTTGAAAATAAAGGGAATTTGAAAGGTCAAGAGATGCCAGAGAAATTGTTCCCTTTCCAGATATTGAAATTTAAATCTCATATTTTTTTATGCCATACTGATGCTAGGCAAAATTGCAGTCACTGAAAAATAATATAGCTTATTTATACATATTCACATGTTCTCTCAGTGTTCCATGCCATTTGACATTACAAATTATTGGTAGTCTTAAAAGGCAAATTTTAAATTAGTATCCAGTATTAGAGAAGACTAAAATAACATGAATACAAAATGCCAGGTGGTATCATGAATTCAATCTTGGAACAGAAAAAAAAGGGGGGGTAATAGTGGGAAAACTGATGACATCTGAATAAAGTCTGTAGTTTGGCTAATAGCATACTATCAGTGTTAATTTCTTGCTTTTGACAAATTGAACCAACGTCTTCTGACACGTTAATAGTAGGGCTGGGGAACAGGGTGAAGGTATACACAAATACTTCATATTTGTACCTTTCCTATAAATCTAAAATGATCCCAAAACAAAAAGTTAAAAATGTATTACTGCTCAATTTATTCAGCGAGTGCAACTAAATGCCTACCATACATCAGGTAATGTTCCAGATGCTGGAGACACAAACCCTGCCTATGCTGTTCACAGCCTAGTGGAGAGATATTAAGTATTTATTTTTATCAAAAAATATCTTTACTAAAGTTTTGTTATCTGCTATTCTTGCTCTTATTTGGAAGAATGAAAAATCACATCATAGAAATTAATATGAGTGAAAGAAAAAAAGAGATACGGTGTTGTAAAAAGCATAAAAAAGAGAAGTCAAATAGAATCAAAAGGAATAATGGCAAAAGCAAAGAACAATTAGGTGGATGAAGTACACCATCTGGTGTGTTAATGGACATCTTCTCCACCATTGTTTACTTGTAGACTTTTCCTGTTTAAAGTAGGCATTTTTAAGTTAGTTGCAAAACAATTATGACCTAAATAACAATTCCTATGGAAAATGTCATGTACTACACACACACACACACACACACACATATATATATATATATATATATATATATATGTATGTATGTATATATCTCCATCCTACCATTTTGGCTTGAATGAGCAGGGCTTATTTTACCCAGTTCTCCCAATAACATGCCTTATAGATAGTAAGGGAGAAGGAATAAAAGAAGAAAAAGCACAAGCAGGGGTGGGGGTGGGAAAGTTGTGAAAGAGGGGCACCTGGGTGGTTCAGTCGGTCAAGCCTCTGACTCTTGATTTTGGCTCAGGTCATGATCTCATGGTTCATGAGATTGCGCCCCACATGGGCCTCTGCAATGACAGTGAGGAGCCTGCTTGGTATTCTCTCTATCCCTCTCTCTGCCTCTCACCCTCTCACACACTCTTTCTCTCTCAAAATAAACAAACATTTTAAGTTGTGAAAGAAATGGAGAAAATACAAGAAAAATATGAAGTAGGGAAATAGAAAAGGGGAAGACATCTTGCCTCATATAAAAACTCACTCCCTAATTAAATAAGGTAGGACCCTGGTATAAGGTTAGCCAACCCAATTCATGCTTCAAGATCACCATTAGTTATTAATAGATAGCCCAGACAATGAACTTTCCACAGAAAGGATTTAATAGCTTTTTGAGAAGTAGGGCTCTCAAATTCCAAGAAAGTTACATTTGTAAAATATCTTTTAATGTTTATTTATACTTGAGAGAGAGAGAGAGAGAGAGAGAGAGAGAGAGAGAGAGAGAGAGAGAATATGTATGAGTAGGGGAAGGGCAGAGAGAGACAGAGACAGAATCCAAAGCAGGCTTCAAGCTCGGAGCTGTCAGCACAGAACCCGACCCAGGGCTTGAACTCACTAGTGGTGAGATTATAACCTGAGCCGAAGTCGGATGCTCAATCACCTGAGCCACCCAGGTGCCCTGTAAGAAAGTTCCATTTTTATCTTCCTTTCACTAGACAAGAATCATTTGCTCACCCCAAAACACAAACAATTTGATTAAAAATGGACAGGAGATTGAATAACATCTTTTCCAAAGAAGACACAGATGGCCTACAGACACATGAAAGATGCTCAACATCACTAATCTCAGGGAAATGCAGACCCAAACCACAATGAGAAATCACTTTATACCTGTCAGAATGGCTAAAATCAAAAACACAAAAAGTAACAAGTGTTGGCAAGGATGTGGAAGGGAAAAAAAAAAAATCAATTCTCACACATTGTTGGTAGAAATGCAAACTGGTGCAGCCACTGTGGAAAACAGTATGGAGGTTCCTCAAAATATTATAAACAGTATTACTACTGGATTTTTACTCAAAGAAAATGAAAACACTAATTCAAAAAAGATATATGCACCCCTGTGTTTACTGAGGCATTATTTATAATAGCCAAATTATGGAGAAAACCCAAGAATCCATCTATAGATGAATGGATAAAGGAGATGTGATATACATATACAATGGATTATCATTCAACCATAAAAAAAAAAGAATGAAATCTTGTCATTTGCAACAGCATGGATGGATCTAGATAATATAATGCTAAGTGAAATAAGTCAGAGCAAGACATACTATATGATTTCACTCATGTGAAACTTAAACAAAATGAACAAATAAAAAATACAAACAAGAAGACACTTAAATATAGGGAGCTGATGGTTACAAGGAGGGAGGTGAGTGGCGGTGGGGGCGGGGGTGGAAAGGATGAATTAAGTGTAGTCCTAATCTTCACCTGTCTTGATGAGCACTGAATCATGTCTAGAATTGCTGAATCACTGTTGTACATCTGAAACTAATAAAACACTGCATGTTAATTATACCAGAATTAAAATAAAAATTTTAAAAAGGGTCATATCTCAGGTTCAGTATTTACCCATACTTCATCATGACAAATAGAAACAGTATTATCATGTAATCAGAGACTTGTTGAAGGCCATAAACTGAAATATGGCAGTTAAGATGTCACCTCTTATTTCAAAGAAGTCTGATTAATGAAAGACACAAACCAATCCATGGATCAGTCAATGATACAGAAATGCTCTTATTAGTACTTAATCTACTCAACAACAGTTGACCACCTACCTGGGGAGAATCAGGACCAAAATCCTATTTAAATCTCTGTCATAGGAGTTCACCAGTTCCCTGGGTCATTAAGAATAGAATTGTCTTGCATTGACACCTCTCATTTCTAGGAGGAGCTAGAAGTCATAGCAAACAGGGCTGCTTAGACTATATCATCTCCATGTTTTCTTTCAGTTCACCATGCTTCTGTGCTTTTTATACTCTTACCTGTGAAAGCACCTTGTGCTAGGCTCCATGATGAAGCTATTAGCAGTGACTGTGGAGGAAGGAGGAAGGTGAGGATGAGGTAGAGAAAAGCAGTACAAAAAGCCATTTATTTAATCAAAAAGAGGATTTTTCTTGTTAAAATATTTGATGTATTTAGAGTATGTCAGACTGAAAAATGCCTCTGTGCAGTGGGTATCATGATTTATAAAGCTACACAGCATGCCAAATTGATTCATTTTTACTCTCATACGTTCAAATGTATTAACAGTGTGCATACTTCCACACTTTTTTTTAAAATTTGGTATAGCAATACAGACCTGCAGCCTTCATTTACACTAAAATCTCAATCTTTCTTTTTAATGTTTATTTATTCTTGAGAGGGGGAGAGGGGCAGAGAGAGAGGGGAACAGAGGATCCAAAGCAGGCTCCGTGCTGACAGCAGAGAGCCCAATGCAGGGCTTGAACTCATGAACCATGACATCATGACCTGAGCTGAAGTCTGACACTTAACTGACTGAGCCACCCAGGCCCCCCTAAAATCTCGATCTTATTTCAGAGTGGATTAAAGTTATTTGGAAAGAATAAAATCAACTTTCTTGAGAAGTTACTATGCCCCAGGAACTTTTCTAAGTTTGTAATCCTCATAATATCTCTATGTGCCAAGTATCATACTTAATAAAAGTAATTACAGATGAGCAAGGTGAAACACAGAAAAATCTAGCTTCTCCCAAGACCCTTATTTAGGCAGTTGCAGTATCAGGATTTGTACCCAGGCATTCTGGGTTCACAGCTTCACTCATAGCCTCCGTGTAACCCAACTTCTAAGAAGCCATCAAGAATAGGATTTAGGCACCTGTGTGGCTCAGTCGATTCAGCATCTGACATCAGCTCAGGACATGATCTCATTGTTAGTGAGTTCAAGCCCTGCGTCCATCTCTGTTCATATTCTGTGTCTCCCTCTCTCTCTCTCTCTGCCCATCCCCATTCCATTTGCATTTTCTGTCTCATGCTCTCTCTCTCAAAAAATGGATCAACATAAAAAAAAAAAAAAAAAGAATAGGATTTTATGTTTAGGCATTTGGTACTGGCTCTGTAGGACCAGCACAGACAACAAAGCTGAAAACAATCTTAGTGCCCAAACTCACGTGACAGAGGTCAGTACAAAGTTGAAAAGGGTCCTTTGGAGAAGGTGTAATGAATTTCTGTTGACTTTGCCCCTAAATAGCCTAGTATAAAAGGACAAGTAGAAGTTTACAGCCAATTACATTCTACTTGTTTTATGTTGTAGTAGAAAATGGCAGGTACCAAAAGGAAAATATCTGGATTGCTCTTTGCCCACGTAAAATTCATACTTGCCTTTTTTTTTTTTTTAACATTTTTAAATTTATTTTTGAGAGAGCACAAGTGGGGCAGGGGCAGAGAGAGAGAGAGAGAGAGAGAGAGAGAGAGAGAAGGAGGGAATCCCCAACAGGCTCTGTGCTGGCAGCAGCAAATCCAATGCAGGGTTCAAATCCACAAATTACAAAATCATGATCTGAGCCGAAGTTGGACACTTAACCGACTGAGCCACGCAGGGACCCCCAAACTAATTCTGAAGGGCAGAAGATCCAAATTGCAGCATGAGAGTGGTAGTATATGGAATTAAAGGGAAAAACGAGGCAGGAGAGTTCCACACTGACCTCATCTCACAAAACATCGGCTATTTTTTTTCCAGCTACTCTAGTAAGTACTTCGGTTTTTATGACATGCTAAAGAACACTGCATTTATGCATCTGTAAATGTCAGCTTGAGTCCTAGGATTAGCAGGGTACATGGTGCTCCATTTTGTAAAAGACAAGATCTTTAAATATTCTTTCTTCGCAACATTCTAAGCATTATGTTCGGAAAGCACTGTGCCTTAATGAAATAAGACCTTAATATGCTCAAAGGGAAATAAAATGAACTCTACTTAGTATTGTAAAGGTAAGACCAGGAATACGTTTGCCTTGATTAAGCCTTAGTTTAGGGTTTGGCAAACTTTTGCTGTTAAGAGTCAGATAATTATTTTAGGCTTTGCAAGCCAAATGGTCTCCATTACAGCAGAGACTATAGACAATATATAAACAAATGGATATGGTTGTATTCCAATAAAACTTTATCTTTTTTCAAAAAAAAGGTAACAGGCCCAATTTTGCCCACAGGCCATAGTTTACCAACTTCTAACTTAGATAATATAAACTTCACTGAAACACAGATTAATGTAAGCTCAGAAAATTACCAAAGAAAAAATTAACTAATGAACAGGGATTTGAACACTTAAATATTCTACAATTCAAGTATTAATTGGTTAAATATTCTACTAGATTTTATGTAAAAATTCATCATTATATACTAGATTTAGTTATTTTTCTAGGAAGTTTTCACATGTTACAAAACCCAACCATGTAGAGATGGAAATCAGGATTCATCTTTAGATATTTACATACTTCTAATTTTAAAGTTAATAAATGTGTAAATTATTCCAAGTACCTACATGCATTTTCAGTACATGCTTGAGTACATAATTATATAGCCTTCTCTATAATTGGAATTGACTAGCTCTATACCCTCATTTCTGCTGATGGTGGAAAACAGGCCAATTCCAGATCAGTGCTCAGTCCAGCCCAAATACTCATCAGGTCTATGGTTATAGTCTTATTATAGTTAGTCTTGTTATAGTTCATAGCTTCCTTACATTCTTTTGAGTTTTCTTTCACCCATTTTCTGGGTTAACTCTATAGTCCTAATGCCAGGGAAATTCTAGTGTTATCTGGTGAGGCTTTGTCCAGTTTCTTTGCCCTGCAGGTGAATACTGACAGCATTCTGTGTAAATGACTGCACTTCTCTCCTCTCTGACTTTTTGGGGTCTACTGAAATTCCAAGTATCCTGATGATCCACATCAACTCTTTACCCTCACATTTTATCCAGCTACTAGTCATGGGCACCTGACTAAAAGCCTGGGAAAAGTTCCTCTTGCCAATTTTTCTCCCCTGTCAGGCCCAAGGGAACTCCAGGACACTTCCAATTCTCTGAAGCACTGAAAAACTCAGATGGGGGATGAGGGACAGGGCAGTCTCTGCACTGAGGCTCAAATACATTTTATTTCCATTTTTAGCTTCCCAACTCACCCACCATATAGTCAGTTGTGTGGGGGAAACAGACACAGCTACACTCCAAGATCTCAAACCAGAAGTAGGTTCCGGTCCACTCTCTCTGAGCCTTGAATCCTATGGCACTGGTGAGGGGCTGCTGAAGGATGGTGGGGCAGGGCATCACATCCCACCAAGGACTACCTTTATTTCTGCATGTTGTTCTTTAGATCTAGTAGAGAGGACCTTTAGCTTTTTCACAGGAGATTAAGATTTTGAGGGCTTCTGTTTTTAAATTGGTCTTTGTCAGGGCACCTGGGTGGCTCAGTCAGTTACATGTTTGACTCTTGATCTTGGCTCAGGTCATGATCTCATGGTTAGGTTCATGAGATTGAGCCCCGCATCAGGCTCTGTGCTGACAGCAGGGAGCCTGCTTGGGATTCTCTCTCCCTGTCCCTCTCTCTCTGCCCCTCTTCTGCTCACATTCTCTCCTTCTCTCTCTCTCTCTCTCAAGATAAATAAAATTATAAATAGATAAATAAGTCTTTGTCAACTCTTCCTTGGTGTATGGGAACAGTGATGAGGTGGTTCATAAGCAAAACCAAATCTGACCTCAGGAATGGAGGCCAAGATCTCCTTTAAGAAGAGTCCATCTCTCATTAGTAGCCCAGAGCCAGTGGGTGAAAGCTGGTGGGAATAGGTCTCTTGGCTGGAAGAAGGAAGTAGTAGATAAACCATAAAAATGTTTTCTTTAGGATTCTTGGCAGCATTTGGCACAGCTAAGGATTCTGTCCTTTCTGAAACATTTTCTTCAGTTGGCCTGCAGAATAGTCTATTCTTTATTTATGCCTGTCTCACTGACCTATCCTTCTTAGTCTCCTTTGCTGGACCCTCCTCTTCAGGTCTCTTCTCTAACCTCCCTTTCCCTAATGAACTTACTCAGTGCTCTTGCTTTAAATCATTTCAGTATCATTTTTTCATGCTGATTCCTGGAACTTTAGCTCTATTCCTGACATCTCCCTTGAGATCCAGAAACCCTGCTCTACATATCTACTCAGATATGTAATAGGCATCTCAAATTTAATTGTTCCAAATAAAACTCAAAATCCTCCTGCAGTCTCAAGACAAAAACAAAAAACAAAAAATAAAAACCAAAAACAAACCAAAAAAACCCAACAAATATTGAACTCTAACAGTTTGCTTTTCAGTGATATGCATTAGCAATTCTGAAACCATTTTGTGTATATTCCAGGATTGAGAAAATGGGTCAATATGTTGAGAATAATAGGAATCAATTTGCTCACTAATGGAGAAGAAATTACAGATACAGAAATGGGGAAGTCTAGACTGGAATTCCAAGTATTAGTAGGAACTCACAGTGCTTGACATAGATCAATAGATAGACAGATATGGTAAATAAATAAAGTTACACACACACTCACAGTTTTTTCTGCTGAGAAGACTTAGAGGCATTGACCCCCTGGGAGCAATGAGCTCACTTAGCATATAGCTCTCGATTTCAAAATACCATTTTTCACAAAAAGAAATAAGAGTTTCTTGGAAACCATGGATCAGGGAAAGCAAAAGAGAAGCCTGGAACATCCTCCTGTGCTAGAAAGTAAGGAATTGTTTAAAGAATAATGGGGGCACAAAGAGACATAAGAATCTGCATGAAAGAGACTCTGGCTAAATCTTGGGAAATTTAGACACTAAAATAATTATAGTAATATATAATAATCCTTTGAATAGAACAAAAATCCATGATCTTACACAATATAAATAAATTAATAAATTCAGGATAAAGTAAAGCTTCACCTTACAGTGGAATGACAACTAATAGATACAAAAAGCAGTGATAGAATTGGGGGCGTCAGTAATCACCTATTTGCACCATCTATGTGAGACTTATTTTAGTCAAGAATCATTGATGTGTGATAAAACTAGTGTTGAGTGTTTGGTGAGGAACAGGGCATTTATATAATATGTAACCATCTTCCCACAGATTATTAATGGCAAAGGGAAATATAGTATGGTGAAGAGAGGTGATGACCGCTACCTTAACATAGTAATCAAAGTTAATGTCACTAATAATAAGACACTGCTCCATTTTATGTTTAATAAGATACACTGAGGACAGAACATTTGTAGACTCCTGCTGACAAAGCAGGTTAACCTAATCATGAAGAAACCATAGATAAACCCATATCAAAGGACATTCCAGAATTTACCTTGTTTATTCTTGGAGAAAATATCAAGATCTGGAAAGACAAAAATGGATGTGGAAATGTTCTCGATATAAGGAGACTAAAAATATAGGAAAACAAAGTAATGTGTAATACTGAATTGAATACTGCATTGGGAAGAAAAACAGACATTGGAAAATTGATGAAATTGGAATATGGAAATATAAATTAGATGAAATATTTAACAGTAAATATCTGGATTTGGATCATTTTACTATACTTATGCAAATGAGTGTCCTTGTTATAGGAAGTATACTCTGAAATATTTGGGTAATAAAGGGGTGCTTTCATTTTTTTTTTAATGATTCAGAAAGAGAGAAAGGGAATGGAATAGGGCAAGAGGCTGAATATAAGTGGTGAGTCTAAATGTAGAGTACCGAATTCTTTGTACTATTTTCACAACTTTTCTTTAAGATTGAAACTGTATTAAAATTTAAGGTTACAGGGGTGCCTGGGTGGCTCAGTCAGTTGAGTGTCCAACTCTTGATTTTGGCTAAGGTCATGGTTCAGGGCCATGGAATCAAGCCTTGCCTCAGGCTCCATGCTGAGCATAGAGCCTGCTTGTGACTCTCTCCCCCTCTCCCCCCTCTATAAAATAAAAACTTAAAGACTACAAAATGTTCATATTGTTTTAGAAGTATCAGAAATGGCAAAGAGGTCATAAATAATGCCAGAAGCTAACATCAAGAGCAAGACAGTGGTGCCTGGATGGCTCAGTCGGTTAAGTGTCCAACTCTTGATCTAGGCTTAAGTCATGATCTCGTGGTTCGTGAGATCTAGCCCCACATTGGACTCTGTGCTGACAGTGGGAGCCTGCTTGGGATTCTCTCTCTGCCCCTCCCCTGCTTGTGTGTGCGCTCTCTCTCTCAAAATAAGTAAATAAAAAAAAAAAGAGCAAGAGACAGAAGTCTGGGTGTGCTAAGAAGGAGCTTCAGAGCTTTAAGTCCATAAAGGAAGTGGTTTCTGAGGGTGATAGTCTAAATCACAGGCTCACTAATGATGGCTATGAAACGGGAAGATCAACAACCTGGCACTGTGCAAGGAAGGAAGAGGCCAGTCATCAATACAATGTTTGAAGTCTACAAAGATGACAACAGTGATTCAGTTGTAGACAAAGACTTCTCTAAGTGCAGGGGTCATCAAATAAGAGCAATGGACAACAGCAATGAAGTTGGGGAGAAGGTCGCATTAAATGGTTAATACTGTGGCTCAGAGAAAGGCACCAATAAGGGTTAGTAGGGGAGCTGAGAGGACGAAGCAGAAAATGGGAATGTAAGGTGTATTGACATTTCTAGGATCAATGATGAGAAGGTAGGGAAAAAAAGGCCTCTATCTAAGAGGGTGGCCAGATTAGGAGAACCACATATGACTTAAAGGAAAAATAAAATAGAAAGCATTCCAGCAAAGTATCAAAACTGCAGGGTCATCTCTTCAACAAATGGTGCTGAGAAAACGTCATATCCACATTCATAAGAATAAAGTGGTTCCTTACTTACACCATATACAGAATCAACTCAAAATGACCCAAGACCTAAGAATTAAAACTATAAAACGCTTAGAAGAAAACATAGGGAAATTTTTCATGATGTGGATTTTATAATGATTTCTTCAATACAACACCCAAAGCACAAGCAATAAAAGAAAAAATAAATTTCACGAGATTGAAAATTTTTGTGCAAAGGACATATCAAGAAAGCCACAGAATGGGAGAATAGATTTGTAGATCTTTAAAAAATCTAGATTTGTACTATCTAGAGTATAGAAAGAACTCTCACAATGCAACAAAAAGACAAATTAAAATGGTCAAAGGGCTTGAATACACATTTTTCCAATGAAGATATACAATTGGCCAACAAGCATATGAAAAATGTTCAACATCATCAGTCATTAGGGAAATGCAAACCAAAACAGGAGGTGCTACTTTATAGCCACTAGGATGGCCATAATAAAAAATGGCAAATAATGGTTGGGGAGGATGTGAAAAAACTGAAACCCTCATACATTGCTGTTGGAATGTGAAATGGTACAGCCACTGTGGGAAACCATTTGGTGGTTCCTCAATTAGTTAAACATGGGATTACCATATGAACCCATAATTTCACTTCTAGAGACAGGTATGTATGTGGGGTGGGGGCAGGGAGGGGGAGGGAGAGACAAAGAGAAAATTTGTATACAAATAGTTATAACAGCTCTATTCACAATAGCCAAAAGGTAGAAATAACCCAGATGTCTATAATAGTTGAATGGATAAAGAGAATGCAGTAAATCCATACAATGGAATGTAATTCCACTATAGAAGAAATAAAGTACTGATACCTGCTACAACATGGAGGAACCTTGAAAACATGCTAAGTGAAAGAGGCCAGACACCTAAGGCTACTTATTCTAGGATTCTATTTGGGCAAACGGGGAATGGCTATTTCATGGGTATGGGCTTCTTTTTGCAGTGACGCAACAGCTATGGAACTAAATAGTGGTGATGGTTGCAGAGGATAGGAATGTTCCTAATGCACTGAACTTTACACTTAGAAATGGTTAGAAAAGTTTCAGGTCGTATATATTTTAGCACACACACAAAAATTACAGGGTGTTTCAGAGACCACAGTAGAAGCTACAGAGGTGTGAAATTATGTTAGGTGTCTGCAGATGAAGAACAATAAATTGGGAAGAGTTGCATGAAGACACCAGAAAGGAAACCAGGAATCAAATTTTGAAAATCTCCGAACATCACATTAAGGAGTTCATACATTACTCTAGAAACATTAAAGAGCCATTGAAGAGTTTTAAGCCATAGGGAAAATTGACCTGACAGTTTTAAAGTTTCATAACACTCTTTTTGAATGGAGCTCCTGTAGGATATAAAAATGGCTATCAAAGCTCTTACTGACAGTTTCATTAATAAACGTGATTAAATCGTCTCCTCCTTTTCCCCAGGAGGGCAGGGCTCAAAAGTCTTCTAGTGTATAATTTTTCCAAACTCTTTCTTAAACTATAAGCTAAAAGTAGCCAGACTGATGGCCATCCCTAACACAGTTTATTTTTTTTTTGTTTGAGTATAATTGAGATACAATGTTACATTAGTTTCAGGTGTACAACACAGTGATTCACCTTCTCTATACATTATGCTATACTCACCACCAGAATAGTTATTAACACCTGTCACCATAGAAAACTATTTCAATACCATTGACTGTATTCCCTATGCTGTGTCTTTTATTCCTGTAACTTATTCATTACTAACTGGAACCTGTATCTTCCACTTTCTTTCACCCATTTTGCACATCCCATCATCCTCTCCCCTCTGACAACCACCAGTTCGTTCTCTGTATGTGTAGGTCTGATTCTGCACGGATTTAATACCTCCCTTAGGATACCTTTTTTTTTTTTTTTTTAACACAAAAGGAAACTGATGCCTCCCTAAACCGTTAGTAGACTGAAGACCTAGGCTATTTTAACAAAAATATTTCCCCTGCTCCCATGCAGCCCTGAAGCCTCCCCCTAGCTAGGAGGATGATCCTTCATGCGTAAGCATGAAAGCCAGGCTGCTAACATTTCATGGCAGAAAGTCAACTCTGCCGCCTGCAAGTCTGGCATGTAAGGCATATAGATCTATCTTTAATCAAAACCACAGACAGTTGGCATTTGGGGCGCTCCAAGAATGCAGAAAGGAATTCTCTATGATCCAACCCTGGCTAAAAGCTCATATGAACACCTGATAGAGACATTTGGTAAGGTCCATTGTTAACTGCTTACTAGATAGTGAACCACTATCGTGTTTGATTTGGGTGAATTAATAAATCTCATACAGAGCACTTAGTAACTATAGTTCCCCATTTGTATGCCTTTCTTGGATTTTAATATTATAGCTTCAGAATCAAATATTCAACTAAATTTTTATTTTTAAAAGCCAACCACATATAGCCACGGTTCATTTGAGACCGTTTGGGAGTTATCCATAATTGTTTTATCCATCTAGACTCATCCCCTACTCTTTCCCGACGGAGCCCCAACTTTTGCCCATTTATCTTATTTATTGCGTACCTTCTGATGTGTCATTTGCTGAGGATACAAAGATGGTAAGGGATGGTTACCCTCTAGGCACTCTATTAGCCACTTACCCCTGCCCCCCAAAAATCAGGGCTCTTGCAGGAACAAGGTATGTTCCATGTGTCTCTCTCCAGCATTGTTTCACTATGTCACAATTCTGTTCCAAACACCTTAGGAGCTTTAGAAGATTTAGAGACATCTCCCCATTCTAGGCAGAACCTTACTTTGCATTTTTCAATCACCATGAAAGTTTAGGATGATTAGACCAGAAAAAGGGCTATCCCTTTAAGCCTGACAAAAATGGGCTAAGAAGAAACACTCCAATAATACCAGCTCTGCTCTTGTTTTGAGCAGTTTGTGTGTCTCCCACCTGAGCAATCCAGGACCCCTAAGGCTTGCGTACTATTCACAGCCCAACCTCATGGCCGTGACCAGTGGCAGCTCCCAAGAAGAGGAGGTGCTGTGTCCTTTTACTGACTCTTGGGCCCCAAACTGTGCTACCAAATCACAATGCTATTACTTCCTCTGAGTCATGAAGAGGCAGGTCTCTAACTGGCCACAGAATCATTAAACATGCAAAATTTTGATGAAATTTTACCTTACAAATTTTATAAGATCAACATGCCTTCTTCCTTCGTGTAATATATAGAACTTACGTTACAGTGACTTATTTAAGAATAAACAGCAAGCACAGTTTGTTAATCCTATTTGTTTCCTATGAGAAGAGAAAAAAGTATGCTAAGTTTCAGGGACTGAGGCCCTTGGTGATGATTAATTTTAGGTTTCAACTTGACTGGGCCAAGGGATGCCCTGATAGTTGGTAAAACATTACTTCTGGGTATATCCATGAAAGTGTTTCTAGAAGAAATTAGTATTTAAATCAGTACATTCATTAAAGAACATCTTCCCTCACTAATGTGAGTGGGCATCACCCAATCCATTAGCCTGAACAAAAAGGCAGAGGAAGGGTGAATTCCCTCTCACAGTCACGATCTCATGGCTCATGGCTTGTAAGTTTGAGCCCCACACGGGGGTCTCTGCTGCCAGCGTGGAGCCCACTTTGGATCCTCTGCCCACCTCTCTGCCCCTCCCCTGGTCACACACTCTCTATGAATAAACATTAAAAAAATTAATAATTTATTTGTTTTCCCTGAACCAGTGTCGGACCAGCAGTTGAGAAGAGAGGCGACTCAGTGGTATGCTAAAATACCAACAGGCTTAAAATAGGCCATTTCTACAATGGTTCTTCACTTTCCAAGGCAGTTCCTTGATGACCACAGGGGCAAAGGAAAATAGGGTGAACCATGAATTTAGTTCTAACTCCTCCTTTCCCTAAACACACACAAAATCTCCAGTCAAGAAGACAGATCCAACAGAGTCTAGAATGTCTGACACAGCTTTACAGTCATCTGGCCTCCGCTTTTCTCCCAAACAACAAGAGCAACATTCCCTGTAATAGAAGAAATGTGGGAGGAGAAAAGCCATATAAATTGGAAGTAAGTTTAACCTCAGCAAGAAGTAAAATTCTAATAATGAAAATCCTTGGCAAAGAAGCCAAACTCATCACTGGAAATGCGACGAAGAAGCTGGATGTTCATGGCAAGGCGCTCTAGAAGGGATCTAGAGCTTGAATGAGAAATTAAAGATTCTCTGAGATCCAAATATAGGACACAAAATGACACCAAGCTGTTGTCCAGCCCCAAGAATGGCTTTCTTTCCCCATGTAGCTTGAGAGGCCACCAGGTGTCAGTGTAAGCTAGAAAATAAAAATAATTCTTTGGGTTGTTTTGTGTGTGTGTGTGTGTGTGTGTGTGTGTGTGTGTGTGTGTGTGTGTGAGAGAGAGAGAGAGAAAGAGAAAGAGAGAGAGAGAGAGAGAGAGATGTTTGTTTTTATAACTCGCCTAAATTTACACGAGGAGAGAACATTCTGGACATGATGGAGATAAAAGATACTAAAGGGAATATCAAATACAGAAACTCGTAAAAATCATCAAGAAAGTTTGATAATGAACACCATGGTCAATCAACTCCCAATTTTGCCTCATATAGAGAATGTTTTAGTTAACCAAGGACACGTTTGGGAGGAAGAAACAATGGTTTCTATTGGTCACATACGCAGCAAATAGCAAAATTATTTTAATAAACTTGACTAGGAGATGCATTCCAATCCGGTATCAACACAAGCATCATGTGAAATAGGCAGCTATTTGAGAGTCACAGCTCTTGATTAAATTCCAAGGAATTTTGCTGACTTTTCCACATTCCCCATGCAAATAACCTGGTTTTATATTCTTACTGGCAATTTTAGAAAAAGCTCTATTTAGGGAATTTCCTCTAGCCACAAAGAATCAAGTAAAAACAATCAACACACCACTCCCATAGGAAACCTAAATTTACTATGCTTAGAATAGATGGGCACCACCCAGAAAATCATCTCTTATCTTTCCACCTCAGAGGTTAATAGGTTCTGGTGAAGACCTCACCTATACTTTCAAATTAGCCAGATTCTTGAGAATTAGCAACCTCCTTGCCTTAAAACCATAATTACCCCTGAGGAAATGAAAACAATTATTTCTATACCACTTTATGCTTATCAGACATCACTTCTACCCACATTTGGTATTAACAGCAATCCTATTATATAGGTAAAATAATTCCATGCCCATTTTATAGGTGAGGAGATTGAGGATAAACACCTCAAAATTTGTACACTGGATTCACTTCTTGGTATACACTTCTAATTTGTAAGTTTCTGACTCCGCTCCAAGAAGAAATAAAAATAAAAAGCCATAGGCTTTTGAAAAGGTTTTCTATTTCCAGGGACAACTACCATACAATGGTAGGATAGAGACAAATCTGAATATGGTTATCCAACAGGAAAAAAAAAAAAAAGAAAAACATTTAATACAGTCAACTAAAGCAATTTTTGTCAAATTCTAAAGAGATTAAGTTTGCATGAGACTACACCACTGTAAACAAAATAAAAAATGTGTATTTTTTTCCTTCATGTCTTTGGCAGGAGCAGAGTGGATTATGAGCAAAATATTTAATGTTTATTTACAAGGCCTTAATTTCATATTTAAAATTTTTATTGTGACAAAACTAGGAGAGGTATAGAAGTAAAAGTTATGAGGATTTGAAAAAGAGCTTCAACAAAATAAACGTTTACTCTCCTGAGTTCTGAACGGATGAACAGTGTACTCAGGCAGATGAGACTGGAAATGAGCACTTTATCACTCATGAGCTGGCAGAAATGTGGCTTAGGAGACACAGCACTGGGTTCCTCAGAATGTACCCTGACCAGATTCACCCAGATGCAGGACCCAAGACAAGGGTTTAACTACAAGTGGTTTATTCAGGAATTAATCCAAGCAGGGGAGTATGGGAGAGAGGCTGGGCTGGGGGGAAAGCTAGCAAGACTGAGTGCTAGAGCCAGTCACTACGGTGGGCAGCCTGGGGGATTCTGGGAGAAAGCAGAGAACACACCTGTCAGATATCTCAACATCCAGTCCAGGAAGCTGGCATATTTACTCATCAAACTCGCGTTCCCTCCTTGCTTGAGAGTTGCCTTTAGGGACATCCACTCTTGGGCACTTCCAGCTTGCTGTGGGTATGGGCTAAGCAAGCTCGTGTGGCAAAAAAAAACAAAAAAACAAAAAAACAAAAAAAAACAAAAAAAAAAAACACCTCAGAAAACACACGTGTTTGAAGCAGCAGCCTTCTGCCTGTAGAGGTGAAGGTCAGAGGGGAGAGGTGGTGCACCCACAGCATTTGCTATACCCAAGGCACAGGCAGCACTGGCCAACCTTGGGCCTCCAGCTGGGCGGGCACCCAGCTCTAAGCTTCCCATGTGGTCAAGAGCAGAGTAGGCTTTGACTTTCCTGAGCATGGACAGACAACGTCACTGACCCGCGCATGCTCAGTTCCTCACCCAGACTCAGATGAAATGAGCAAGTGAGGGAAAAAAGTAGCCAGCAGTGAACTCAGTGCAGATGGAAAAACAAGACTGTCCAATGATGGCAATTCTGGGTGAGAACTGGGGTAGGTGAGAAGTATCTAGAAAAGTTACCTAGAATGACCTCACTCACTTGTTACCAAAAACAAATCCCAACCAAGCTTCTTCTTCTGGTGGGACTGCAATCCCTTAAGAGACTCGGGGTGAGAATCACTTAGCTAAATGCAGCCAGCACTCAGAATTATGGAGACAATAGAGATACTAAGTATTAGCTAGGATTGTAAACCCCTCTTTGAGGGTGGTTTCTTACACACTAACGACAATCTTATGGAAGTAAAAGCTCCTTCAGCACCGACTAACCAGAAAAGGGGATTAGAAGGCATTGTTTCTTTATGTCTGCAAGGACTCCCCTGTAGTGGGGATGGGGTCTGGCGGCCCCTGAAAGCCAGGAGGTCCTTATGCCGGTTTCCCTGCTGCCTTCCTATGCAGGCTTCTGGCAGCACTCACTGCTATGCAGAAACTCCACTCTGGCCAACTCTTTTCATTACAGAATAAGTGAGACACCACTTTTTAATCCCTTAGTTTGGAAATTCTACTGGTCCTCACCTTCAGGAATGGCCCTTTGCAGGGAGAAAACTACCAAAATGATTCTGAGGAAATGCTATTTTCCTGGAAGACAGCAACATCAGAAGGATCCTTTTCAATGCAGCATTAATATAAATCTCACTGGCTTCTTTTGTTGCCGTTGTTTTCAGCAATGTGTAAAACATTCACGGGCAGCTCCTTTTAATCAGCACAGCAGGAGGTGTTCTACTTATTAAAAGATGCCAAATGCAGGCAATTACCAAGAATGCAATTGCTCCCAGATCTCATTTACAAGATGTTACTACCCGTGCTGGTGAGGAAGCAGCCTCGGGAATAATGAGCTCAGTCTTTGCCAATGAGAGGCCCCTTGCCCCACCCCCAGGACACTGGCAAGGTTGGAGGGCAACAGGGGTGAGTGACGGCCAGCAAATCCAGGAATGGCTTGGGAGGGATAGCTGGGGTGGAAGGAAGTGAAATACCTAGGCTCTAACTCAAAGTGGCATCCACAATTTCTCCCTGGGTCAATGGCCAGTCTCCTCCACGGGGAGCTAGTATTGCCACATATCCCAAGTTCGAGCTAAGTGATCTGGGTCCTCTTGTTTTTTCAAAAGGACGGGAAGTCAAAACAGCTTTGCTGGGAGATCATTGCCTGCATATTGGCTTTGCTCTGTAGGTCTCAGAAGCCTTTGCTACAGGTTTTTAACATCTACATGCTGGCCTTTAACTCTGGACGAGCTCAGCCATCTACTGCACACACCATACAGAAATGTGGTCATGAAGTATGCTGTTGGCTTCACAGTTATGGTCCCTTGTAGCAACCCAGAAAGAGTACTGGGCTTGATGCTATCATTATAGAAGCAGCATTACAGTTAGGCATTCCCAGATTATATTTAGCTAAACAACAGAAGGGGGTTAGAGGAAATGTAGGGGTTCTCAACAAATGCAGTTCCCGTGACCGTGGCCTTCAGTGTGTGCCTGACGGTTCCCAAGTTCGGCAGCACATTAGAATCACCCAGAGAGCTTTCAAAATGTGCTCATGCCACGTCTCCCCCAGACCAATTAGATGACAATTACTGCGGGTAGGTCCCAGGCACTAGTAATTTTTAAAGCTTCCTCGTGATCTTAACATGCAGCTAAGTGAGTTTCTGCTTTATATTATTTTCATGGACAATAAATCCTCATGCTTTTCCAAGTAACTTTTCAATGCTTTCTGATACTCCAGGGCTGTCTACTCCTACTGTTCACATTTAATCTATTGCAGTAGTTAGCACTACAGAGGACCCTCAATCTTTGTTACAAGGACCTTTGTCAGTTGGAAATACAGAAGACTATGAAAAAAGAAGGAGTTCTGGACTGAAATGGTCTGTTGCTTGAAAGTAGATTCTGTACTCAATGTTACCTTGAGGCTAGTCATTCTCCCTAAAGACTTGACAATTGTGTCTATATATTTTATGGAACCCCCCCCCCCAAAATGCGGAGTGCCCTCTGGAATTAGAGTATTCCTTGTATCCACAAGGCTTTGACAAAAGGTGTCTTTACTCGTAGTTCCTGAAAAGTGACAGAAAATTATATAGCAAAAAATATGCTTAAAAATACTGTCTCCCCCAAACCCTATGTAGCAGGATAGCAAATACTTCTAATATCTCTTCCCTGCTCTTTCAAAAACAGTCTCTCAAAAATATTCGGCCTACTGGGGATTTTCCACTTCCCTATCCTCTTTTTTTAAAAAATCAAGTCCTCTTTCCATAAATAGCTTGTTTCTTTAATATTTATCTTTATATTTATATCTTTGTAATTATATAATATTTATTAATATCATTAATATTGATATTTTTCATGCCCAGCATCTGTAATTTTTTATTCTAGCAATAAAAGCACTTTTCCTTGGGAATTCACGCCACCTCCTTGAAAGTGTTTCAGGTGTCGGTGATCAAACCTGCCTCCGGGACTGAGCACCAGCCCTGGCCAATCATCTGCAAACCACTGTGATCCGCCTCCATTCAGTGCATACACGCTTGTATAGCCAGGCCAATCAGAGGCAACGGGAAATCCAGGACTGTTTATGCTACTGGAACAAAGACTTTCTTTTTCTTCTGAGGCCAGTTTCAGAAATCTAAGTTGTCAAAAGTGAGCACGAGGAGTCTGAGAATGAATCTGACGACGAGTATAAAACTTACGGGTGAATATAAAACACCTGGACGTGACAACGCACTACAAAGAGGTTAATCCCAAACCTCCTAAGCTTTTGATGAGATCCAGCTGTTCAAGAAAAACTACCCTGCTTCACACACAGAAGACAAACTATGTTAAGGTATTTTAAGTTAGGTTGCTGTCGCTTGGAACCGGAAGAGTTTTGTCTAATACAGAAACCAGCACTTGGATGAGAGTATTAGGAGTCCATAAATGTGGAATTGACTGAACTGTGATGTGGTAGATGGCAGTAAGGATATCTCGACTATTACTAAGAAGTCAGAAAAGTTTGTTCCTTGATGGTTGACCCATCACCTGTTGTATGTGAGATATAGAGAACATGCCTAACAAGGCTGAAATACTGGGGCCATTTGCAGAAAAACTCTAGAATGTAGGGGTGTATTGGTTACTTCATGCAGCCTTCACTAAGCCCCAAGAAGAAACAAACTTCTTGTACGAAGAAAATCTGGGCATGCTAGCCTATCTGGAAACAGAGGGAAGAAAAGAGAACCGTGCTATGAAAGACCTTTTCACGATGCAAGTAATCAAGGGCGTTTTAGATTCTGTTCATCTTTTTACTTGCAGGGCTAGTGACACTAAATTCTCTGACCCAGGATAAAGTTGGAATTGAGGCTAAAAGTGGAGCAGGAGATAAGATAGCAGGAGGAATCAACAGCATTCTCCCTCAGACTTCTTTTAAACACTCCAACCTGTGAGCTCCCTATCTAAACAGCAGACAATCAACTCCAATGAAAGGAGTCAGTCATTGGACTATAGGCTGAAGGACAAGGATAATACGGGACTTCTGAGCTATCTCAAGACAGAAACCAAGCTGGAGACTATTAAGCTAATCACTGCAAAGATGTACAGGGCTTTCGGGTCCACTGACCAGAATCTAAATTCTGGGACACTGACTTGATAAGATAACTAGCTTTTTCTTTACTATAATTGGTGCAAATAGGCCCCCAACCGATGAAGCTTTTAAGGGAAATATTCTTTCAGAGAATCCATAGTCTGTTGAACAAACACTTTTCTTTTTTCAGTTAGCAATATGTCTTGGGAAGAAGTCCATACCAGTGCCTACTGGCTTAAGCCTCTCTAACCTCTGCAAATGGTATTTCATTGGGAGAAAGTTTTATCATTTATTTATCAAGTCCACTATTGCTGACCACTGACTACTATCCAATTTAGAGATAGCATAAAGAATTCTGCACTGAATACTTTTGACTATAGTTATAAAAATAGTTTTTAAATCTCAAACTTGGTACTATGGAAAGGGTTATCATATTTTAGCAGAAAACTTCTGGGAACTCCAACAAGCATTTGTTCAATAAATGAATGGATAGAGGGTGCGTGAGTAGCTCAGTTGAGTCTCTGATGCTTGATTTTGGCTTGGGTCATGATTTCAAGGTTCATGGGATTGAGCCCCAGTCGGGCTCTGAGCTGGCAGTGTGGAGCCCGCTTGGGATTCTCTCTCTCTCCCTGTCTCTGCCCCTCCCTTGCTCACTTGCCGTCGCTCTCAAAATAAACTTAAAAAAAAAATAAAATAAATGAATGGATGGCTATCTTTATTAACCATGAATGTTCTGCTTCATTCCCAGATGGGAGAGTCTCAGATATATCCTCTATAATGCTTCAACCAAAGACCTCATCGAAGTGCCACATAGACAGTGAATTTAGGATCTTACCTTTTATGATCCTCAAGCAGCCTGCCAGCACAGAGTCTCCACACCCCAATTATCTTTTTCTTCCTGCCTGGTTTTGTCAGAGCTCCACAGGTTCCTACTATGCCAGCAGCATGTTTGTGTTTCATTTGCCTGTGGCTTATAAAGCCACGGTTGTGGGTGGGTGGCAGGAACTCAGCACTTCGCTTCCTGAGTGATAAGTACCACCATCAACTGCACGCATATGGCTCCTATTAAAGTAAATGGAAGGCACGTGTCTAATTTGGAGGGCAAAATTGGCAAAACTGAAACAGCTGTAGCTATTGACCCTCTGTTTTGAATGAGTGCTACGTGAGGTAAATAGTCCAGTCTCTTTTTCTAACCTGTTTATGTGATTTTCTCATTACATAATGGTCATTTCTTTTTCCCTCTGTTCACACATCCTAGGATTTTCCCCAGGCTCCTCTTGGTTCATTATTTCTCATAATGAAAGAAAAACACAAAAACAAAAATGAGAAAAGCCATTTTGCATGGAGTCTATCAACACCAATGACAAACAATAGACCTCCTACGAGGGCAGAAACCGGGTGACCAATTATTGGCATATTTTAAAGGAGAATCAAATATTTCATTGAGATAGTGGTTGACTGGAAAATTTCTTTTGACCTCAAGTGTCTAGGATTCATGAGTTAATTCAGTGAACATATTTTGGGCATCTTAATATTCCAGTTCCTCGTAGAATCTGGACACACACAAAACAAAGACAATTACTATTTCCAAGGATTTCACATTCTAGAGAGGACAGTCAAAAAAATTTCTTCCCACCATGAACCATGAACACCTTGAGGGCAAAGAAACTGCTGGTTGCTCTCCCGTTGTCAGCATTCAGAAGGGAATGTTGTATGAATAAAATAATTGCAATGTATATGAGGACGCTAACTAGACAGAGAAGAAACATAGATCTGAAAGTTGAAAGAATAGTCTAAACTTGGATGGAGATTTTTGAGTCATCACCATAGAAATATTAGAATATATAAATGAATGAGACTGACCAGGAAAAATACATGAAACTTGGCCATCTTTGGAGCAACTGACCTCTAATGAACTGATGCAGGGCAAGGAGCCATCAGGACACAAACAGAGATGTAAGATGAGAATCTATAAAAAGTTATGTCCCGGAAGTAAAGAGAAGCTATTATAACAATATACCATAAACTGGGTGGCTTATGAACAACAGAAATTTATTTCTCACAGTCCTGGAGGCCAGGAAGTCCAAGAATAAGTCACCAGAAAATTTGGTGTCTGATGGGGACCAGCTTTCTGGTTCATGGATGGCATGTTCCAGCACATTAACTTCACGTGGTGGTAGAGGCGAAGGAGAGCTCTCTGGGGCCCCTTCTATGACAACATTAATCATATTTATGAGGACTCTGCCTTCACGACCTAATCACCTCCCAAAGGCCCTACCTTTTAATACTATCACTTTGGGGTTTGGGATTTCAATGTATGAATTTTGGAGGGACACAAATATTCATATCACAGCAGAGAGTTTCAAGAGGAATATTAACAAAGATAAGAACAGCTACAGAGTACATATATATGTAAGAGACAGACTGAAAAGTTCCCATTTAATAAAAAGGATTAGAAAAAATAAAATAGGCTAAAATTGTAGAGAAGATGTAGCCTAGGAAAGGGGAAGATGAAGTTAGAGAAATGATTTTCCTTTGTCTCTATCTTTTGGGGAGAAGCTTCCTTCATATCCCTCCATAGAACACAGAACAATGATTCTCAAAGAAAGTATTTTCCCATGCAATTCAGCTGTTTTAAGTTGGACAAAAGATATTGTACTATTAAAATAAAATACTGATAGTCTTTCCCAACTGGTACAAAACTTAATTTAAACGGTGCTTGTGTTCTCAACGGCACGTTCGTCTCTCACATATTTGTATTACCCTTTTGTGGTCCATTCTGCACCTTCTGATATCAAGTGCTAGTGTCTGAAAAAAACAAAGGGGTGTAAAAGTAATAGACTTTAAATGGGGAAACGTAGGAAGAAGCCAACCTTGTGGGTTTGGTGACTTTTTATTTCATAGGACAGGTATGCTCAAGATTGTGATTTCATGTTATAAACATAAAGTATGTTTTCGGTTCATATCATAGAGTTAACTAGTCCATTTTTCATCATGTTCTGAAAAGTACCATAAAATCCAGGGGTTTTATGATATCTCCTGGGCAAATTTGAGAACTGTTGGCCTAACACATTAGTTAGCGTGGAGTAATCAAGCAAACTTCCAAACTGTCATTTATTTATAGTCCTTTATATATAATCAGCAGAACAATGGTGCAATGGGGTCCTGAAACTGAAGAAATAATGGCATGGCCGGGCCAAACCTACTACTTACTCCTTCCATGTCTTAGCAGAAGTCTTATAGTGAGTTTAGAGTGGAACCAACCTTCTAATGAGAAAGCATCTTTCTCCTTTGCGCCTAGATGATGATGATGATTGCCAAGGACATAGAATATTCTAGACCAGGAAGTGAGACTATGGGTATATATTGGAGAATCTAGATAAATGAAGAGAAAAATTGGATATCTTAATAAATATTACTGCACAATATTTGATTCCCTCTATGAATGGTCTCAAAATAATACAAGTGAAATATCTGAGTTTTTCCTAGATGCTTTTTGGAGGTTCTGGATTCTGTTTTTTGAATGTTAAACTACTACTTAAATGGGACTACATGAGTCTTTACGTTCAAAGGGGTCACATCCAGAATTTCAGGTCCACCTGGGTCATTCTGAGGCAGGTCTCCAGTTAGCTGTACTAACTTCCTCAGCAGAGAACTTTCTTCTCAATAACACATTGTTACACGCATTCACCTTTAAATAACTACATCCTGGTCAAATGGCTCTGACCTCCCACTTTCTTTTAATTCATTACTAAATTTATTTTTATTTGTTTTTTAATTAATATTTTTAATGTTTATTTTTGAGAGACAGAGTGCGAATGGGGAAAGGGCAGAGAGAGAGAGAAGGAGACACAGAATCCAAAGCAAGTTCTGGGCTCCGAGCTGTCAGTACAGAGCCTGACACGGGGCTTGAACTAGGAAAAGGCGAGATCATGACCTGAGCCCAAGTGCTGAAACCACTGAGCCAACCAGATGTCCATATTATTAAATCTAAATCCAAAAGGTTTTTCTGCACACGTAAATGCACATGTAGAAACCACTGGTCTGGTCACCTGGGTCGCTCAGTCAGTTAAGCATCTGACTTAGGCTGAGGACATGATCTCAGGTTCATGAGTTCGAGTCCCAGATCTGGTAAACTTGAGGTCCGTTCCAGGCTCTGTGCTGACAGTGCAGAGCCTGTGTGAGATTCTGTTTCTTTCTCTCCCCTTCTCTCCCTCTCTTTCTGCCCCTCACTCACTCACACCCCCTCTCTCTCAAAAAGTAAACAAATAAGGAGAAAGAAAACAACAACAACAACAACAACTGGTCTCCCAGCCTCAGCTAAACTTCTACGAACAAGAAACCAAAGGCCTTTATCTCATGGTGGAAAATTACTCCCACATCATTGGTATGCTATCATTTTACACACAGGGACTAAATGGACTGAGTAAATCCCATTTCTTCCACCCTTGGGAGAATTAGCTGGACAAAACAGACATCCTACTGATTTACGGTCTGGACGGCCTTCCCCCATACATGACAAAGTATTTCTCACAGGGCTTTTCTCAGCTGTTGCTTTTTCCTGACGCAAGTGTCAAATGCTCTGGCAGGTGAATTCTACATCCCTGTGGTGGCCTTGGGTGTAAGCCGGTATATTTCTGTCATCTCCTGCATGTCAAAGCTCCAAAGAAAACTATGTGTGTATGTGAGGAAAGGCAGCTGCTATTGTCCCTGGGGGAAAATGCAATTAAGAAATCTTTTAGCACACAAGCTCAGCATTTTCATTGGAGAATAAGTGGCAAAGGTGGGGATCCAGGGGCTTCAGGCCAGGGGAATGGACTCTCTAGAACCAGATACACGAATCTAAGACTTAAGGAGATAGCAAGATAGAAGGGAATGATAAGAGATCAGGGCCTCATTCCATACCTCATTTTGCCCAAATTTTCATTTGATGTAGCACCCAGAAACCATTTCATTTGATTCTGCCTGACAAAGCACAGAGGTGGAATTAATTTTCAATGCATTTTATGTTGTATAGACATACCATGAACTGATTGGAATGGAAGGAACCGCGTGTGTATCAAGAGTCATCCTACTGGCTTAGTTAACTGCCAATTGAAGTATCCAACACTTTACTGAAGACAAGTAGGTGCCTTTTCTGCTTTTCAAACAAAAGACAGTAGGTAAGACCATCATCGGGTTGAAGCAACACTTTATACACTTAAAGGAATATATGGGAAAACATTCCGTGCTCATGGATTGGAAGAATAAATATTGTCAAAATGTCAATACTGCCCAAAGCTATCTACACATTCAGTGCAATCCCAATCAAAATTGCACCAGCATTCTTCTCAAAACTAGAACAAGCAATCCTAAAGTTCATACGGAACCACAAAAGTCCCCGAATAGCCAAGTAATTTTGGAGAAGAAGACCAAAGCAGGAGGCATCACAATCCCAGACTTTAGCCTCTACTACAAAGCTGTAATCATCAAGACAGCATGGTATTGGCACAAAAACAGACACAGAGACCAATGGAATAGAATAGAAACCCCAGAACTAGACCCACAAACGTATGGCCAACTAATCTTTGACAAAGCAGGAAAGAATATCCAACAGAAAAAAAAGACAGTCTCTTTAACAAATGGTGCTGGGAGAACTGGACAGCAACATGCAGAAGATTGAAACTAGACCACTTTCTCACACCATTCACAAAAATAAACTCAAAATGGAACATAAAGTATTAGGGTGAGAAATTATCTTAGAGTTAAATTTCCACACCCTTCATTTTGGGTGAGGAAACTGAGGCTCAATAAAGTGAGTTGACCAAGGTCTCAGCTGGTTAGTGAGAATAATAACTTGGATGGTTATTAGCAAAAAATCATTTTTCCAGGCATGATGCTGGGTACTGTGGGTACAATGGAGAAGTGAACACATTCCATGCAGTTCCTGGAGGGCAGGGGCTATAGTTTCACACGGGGAGGACAATGCTAAAGTATCATGCCGAGAAACACACATGTGTGATAATGGATAAATCCAGGAGTGGGTGAGCTCATTCAGGTACGATGTGCAGAACAAAAACAAGAGACACAAAAAGCCAGTCTCCTCATGAAAACTCCAAGGTTCTTTTTATAAGGCTACCTCAATCAATACCTACAAAAGAAAAACTTAACGTAATCTCCACAGCATTATATCATTCAATCTTATAAAGTAAGAGAATTTTATGTCAATTAAAAATGCCATATTTATACCAAAATGCTCTCAAATCTTGTACTTATACTGGTTACTATAAAGCAGATTTTGGGACACAATCCAAATATCCCAGGATTCAGCACCTGGGAGGTCACATTTTCCTTTTATAATCTAACTGCTACATTTAGAAGCCCCTTGTCCTCTTGATGTACAACTTTTCCAGTTGTCTTAGCCGTTTCCAATTCAGGCTGCTATAACAGAATACCATAGATTGAGTGGCTTATAAACAATAGAAATGTATTTCTCACAATTCTGGAGTCTAGAAGTCCAAGATCAGAGCACTGGTAGGTTCGATATCTGCTGAATGGGTGCCTCCTGGCTCATAGACTGCCATCTTTTCACTGTGTCCTCACCTGGAGAAGGGGGTGAGGGAGTTCTCTGGGGCCTCTTTTATAAGGTCACTAATCCCATTCATGAGGGCTCTGCTCTTATGACTTAATCACCTCCCAAATGTCCTGCCTCCTATTACTACAGATGGTCCCTGACTTATGATGATTTGACTTATAATATTTGACTTTAACATGGTGTGAAAGCAATGTAGAAACACATCTGGAATTCTGAATTTGGATCTTTTCCCAGGCTAGCGGTATCCTGTGGGACCCCCTTTGGCAATGCTGGGCGGTGGCAGCCCCAGCTCCCAGCCAGCCATGTGGTCATGAGGGTAAACAATTGATTCACTTACAACCATTCTGTACCCATACAGCCATTCTGTTTTTCACACTCAAAAGAGTATTTAGTCAATTATATGAGCTATTCAACCTTTATTATAAAATAGGCTTGTGTCAGATGATTTGACCCTTATAGGCTAATGTGAGTGTTCTGAATACGTTGAAGGTTGGCTAGGCTGAGCTGTGATGTTTGGTAGGCCAGCTGTATTAAATGCACTTACAACTCATGACATTTTCAACTTGTGATGGGTTTATTGGGATGTAACCTGATCATAAGTCGAGGAAGATCTGTATGGTTGTAGCAGTGAGGATTTAAACATAATGGATGCGGTTGTGGGGGATACATTCACCTACAGTATACGTTTTCCTCTTCTAACAGTTTCCGAATATCTCAGAATTTTGTGGTTTCTTCCAAATCCTCCCTTGACCACTCATCGGACCATTCTTGACCCTATTCACCACTTCTTTCATCCCAGGAGAGCCATCCCTGCGTGTGTCAGAGCACTTCCCCATCACTTCTCATAGCATTGGAGAAATGAGCTAGTATTTTAAAAACCATCATAAAAAGGCTTTTTAAGAGCAATTCAAAGTGGGGTGCCTGGATGGCTCAGTCAGTTAATCATCTGACTCTTGGTTTCAGCTCAGGTCATGATCTCACGGTTTGTGAGTTTGAGCCCCACATCAGACTCTGCGCTGACAGTGCAGAGCCTGCTTGGGATTCTCTCTCTCTCCCTCTCTCTCTCTACCTCTATCTCTCTCTCTATCTCTACCTCTCTCTCAAAACACATAAATAAAATTTTTTAAAAAGAGTAATTCAAAGATACTGCATAGTCCCTGGCACCTTCTAGTCCCTTACAAAACAGGTTCACATAATGTCCTCTATCCCAAGCCATTTCCTCAGAACTAAGGTTCATTCTATACCAACCACTCTTCATGCTCCAGGTACCTCATACCTCTAGGTGTAGACCGAAGGGAGCCCAGGCCTCAGAGAGAGAAAGTATTTACCTCAAACTGTTCTAAGGCTCATTCGAGAATGACTTCTTTCCAGAAAAATTGATGACTGGAATGTCCATTTCCTTCAGAGGCAAACCTATTCCCAGCTACAAGGTTGTGGCCAAGTTGCTTACAAGAAAATTCTATGGTGACTGACAACATGTCTCCCAAAGCCCATGTTCTTTAGTTTGCCCCAGTTTGCAGGATATCGAGAGCCCAGTGGAAATTAGGTAGTGCAAAAATTAGTGAATGTGTTTGCTACTTTACATGGCAAAAAGGACTTTGCAGATGTGATTGAGTTAAAGACCTTGAAATGGGGAGATTATCCTATGTTATATGGGTCGACCCAATGCAATCAAAAAGGACCTTTAGCTTAGAGAACGCTTCCTGGCTGTAATTAGAGGCAGATATGACTACAGAACAATGGTCAGAGAGATATAACATTACTGGCTTTGTAGTGAAGAAAGAGGCCACAAGCAAAGGAATGTGGGCAGCCTACAGAAGCTGGAAGGGACAAGGGAATGGATACTCCCCTAGAGCCTTGGTAATGAATGCAGCTTTGCCAACACCTTGCTTTTAGTCTAGGGAGACCTATGCCAGAGTTCTGACCTATACTCTGTAAGATAATAAATTTGTGTTCTTTCGAGCCACTAAGTTTATGGTAACTTGTAATGGCAGCAATAGAAAACAAATACCTTATTCCTTTTCTGTCTTTCCTTATTGAGGCTACAAAAGACATGGAGACACAGTGTCACCTAGGAATACACTAGTGATGTGTATTATGCTTGCTACACTTGTAATGTTGGTTCATCTTGGACGCGATGTAGGAAATTTTGATAAGCGGCATTCTCTTCTAACCTTAGTCATTCTTGGACTCGAGAAAATGATCTAAAAAAAAGGAGAAAGTGACCTAAAACGATAAATAAATTTTTTTTTTTCAACGTTTATTTATTTTTGGGACAGAGAGACAGAGCATGAACGGGGGAGGGGCAGAGAGAGAGGGAGACACAGAATCAGAAACAGGCTCCAGGCTCTGAGCCATCAGCCCAGAGCCCGACGCGGGGCTGGAACTCACGGACCGCGAGATCGTGACCTGGCTGAAGTCGGACGCTTAACCGACTGCGCCACCCAGGCGCCCCGACCTAAAACGATAAATAAAGGTGAAGTCAATAGGGAGAAAATTTAAGTCAATTAGAGATAAATTCTCTAACCCAGTGGTTCTCAACTTCCGCACTATTGACATTTTGGGCCAAGTAATTCTCTGTGTGCAGGTAATCCTGTGCATTGCAGGATTTGTAGCAGCGTCCCTGACTTTGACCCTCTAGATGCCAGCAGCAAGCCTCCATCTGTGACAACCAAAAATGTCTCCAGATACTGCCAAGTTCGTCCCAGGGACAAAACCATTTGTAGTTGAGAACCAAGGTTATTTCCCAGTGATATCTTGGAGGACAAAAAAAAAGTATATCTTATAAGGATAACCTTGCTATTCTAGGATATGTTCAGTTAAGAAGTAAACACTGGTAGGACATATGTCAGTCCCTTAGGCCTTTACATTTTCCATATGTGGAACACACAGTGTCAGGGATACAAATATTCATTTCAAAGAGATTTAGGTATAAAAACCTTCTTGGATAAATTAAATTCTCTGTACTGTCTTTCATTTTCAATACAAGGTCTCTTTCCATGAGTCAATCATGTTTCCTGGCAGACTGACTTAGAATGACACTAAATAGAGCTGGGCACTGTGGTTTTACTTGTAAGGACACGGCATGACTTCTGAGGAGATCACACACCAGCACAACTAACTGCAGGTGACTTCGAGTTACAGAGCACAGGTCAGTGGGCACGAAGGGGATGTCGCCACAGAGTCACTTACAGAGGGCAGGGGCCTCAAACAGAGCTAAATTCATTTGGGCTAAAGCTATTAAGTGGAATCTATTCTTAGGGGAAAAAATGCATTGAAGTAGATGTTGTACACAACCAGTCCCATACTTCCATCTCATGAATGAGATTATCTGCTTAGCCCTAAGTGCTGGCACCTCCAACCACCATATGCACAAGACATCAAAGGTTACCTATTCTCCTCAAATATGGTAATGATCTAAAAATAGGGAAGTGATTTAAGAACTAAACAAAGCAACTGAGTTGGTTGTTTATAACCTGTGAATAAGCCAGTGCATGAATTCAGCTGACAACAATTTGAAGTGAGGAATTCAGACTAGAGCAAAATCCATCATCATGATCATGGTAACCCAAATTAATAAATTAATAGAACAGATGGTCCAAGGTTCTAGTCTATAGCAAAATAGCTAAGAATTTGGGTGACATTTCTTTCTGACCAATAAAGTCAGTTGGGTCTCTTTTACAGGACAGAGACATCTAAAACTGGGATTTTCTTTAAAGTATGTTTATAATGACTAGTTGCTATATGTAGTAATAGTCTATGGAAGCAGTGTTTGGGAATGGGAAAGTGGGTTAAAAGTGATAAAGGAATTATTTTTAGCAGAGTTCTGTTTCAGATGGTTTTTATAAATACACTCCCTATAATTAATAATCACTACACAATAAGAAAAAAATCCCCATTTCTCCTTCAAAATAATTAATAATTCCCATTCTACTTTCAGATAAATTCAAGATGGTATCTTAATTACATTGCAGATAAAGGTACTATGGTCACAACTGACAGCTCTCTTCAAATACTTCAAGGTCTGTTACACTGGAGAGGGATTAAGTCCTTAGATGTTTATCCAGAATGAGAACCCTTGCATGGAAGTTTCGGGAAACATGTCAGGGTGCCTGGGTGGCTCAGTTGATTGAGCATTTGACTTCTGCTCAGGTCATGATCTCACAGCTCGGGAGTTTGAGCCTTGTGTCAGGCTCTGTGCCGACAGCTCAGAGCCCAGAGTCTGCTTCGGATTCTGGGTCTCCCTGTCTCTCTGCCCCTCCCCACTTATGCTCTCTCTCTCAAAAATAAACATTAAAAAAAAATTGAAAAGAACCTACTGCGTCAGGCACTGTAGCAGGCATTGAGAATAAAGAGATGAGGAAAATAGGGCTGGTCCCTGCCTTTTAAGCTGTTAACAGTCAAACAGAGAAAAAAGACAAATGAGCAAGCAAGAGCATAAGTGAAGTGTAATAAGGGAAACAGCGTACTACAAGGGCATATGGTGGCAGCCTCTCACCTATTGGGGTGAAAGGGGGCTTGCCAGAGCCAAGAGACCTGACAAAGGAGTGGGGATTGGACAAGGAAAAGAATGAGTGTGGCCAACAGAGGAGAAAGCCTAAAGGTCAGAAGTCACCAGAGCTAACAGCTTTTGAGGGAGTGGTAGAAGCTGCCCACAGCTGGGATAGAGAGAGGTGGGGAGTCCCGAACACTCAGGCTTGAGAAGTTGGTGGAGGTCCTCTTCCTCCTTGGTGATTGTGTGGTGTAGTCACATGAAGTCAGTTTTACTGGGAACAAGGAGAGCACTGCCCCTATGCTCTATAAAACAACCTACCCCAATACCGTGTGTATCTCTTCTTTGCAAAGTCCTGTCCCTGCCCAGACAACCCAGGTGCTGACCTGTTCTGGCCAAACAGCCTAGAGGTGACTCTGACAGTAGAGTCAGTGACTGTCTCTCTGCCCCATCTCTCTGCAGTTCTCACTAGGTTACTAGGAAGCTGCTACCCTGCAGAGAGGGCCTACTGCTGAGATATCTCGTACAGCAGTCTCCAGGTCCACCACCAGCCTCCTGACTCTGGTACCTCCCTGCTGGAACCCTCCCAATAGACAGACTTGAGCAGGGACTTCAGTGCAAATGCCTCTCAGCATTGTTCTTAGGGCACAGGCATCACCTAGAGAGGACGTTTGGAGAGGGGAGTGTTAGTGAGATGGCCTATCCCTTCCGTACTCCTTTATTCTTGCTTTCCCCCTTAGGATTGATTGGGAATGATTTTCTGGAATGGCAGATACGAATTCCAGCCTCTCCTACTCCCTACCCCCTGGTTGCATGATAGGGGAGGGTGGGAGATTGTGTGGATGCAGCTGTAAACAATGCAGTTTCCTTCATCTATAATTAGGACCTCTGCCACACCTTTGCATCATGCAGCTTACTAAAGGGTGAAGAGAAAACTTTCTCTGATTCCCACTTGTATTTAGCCACTGCCACTAGTTCAGACTCTCATGGATGTATGTGGATTTTCAAAGCCCGCCTCTTCCCTGTTTCTCAGAGCAGGAAGCTCTCCTGGGCCTTGGCACACATGGCCCCAGGGAATACCCCGAGTTCTGGGTAAAAAGGGATCAACTTGGTTTCCAAAGAATCTTGATAGGCACAGGGTGGCCACCCAGTGGTGATCACAGAAAATGAGGATTAGCTCTGGAAACCATGCCTGGGAAAAGAAGCCGAAGTTTTAGGCAGCTAAAAGTATGACTTGTTTGGTAGAATTTGAACCGTAACTAATTGATCATGATGTTAAGGAATGATGGTTTATTGTTTAGGTGTGATGGTAGTGTTAGAAATATATTAAAATTAATCTTAGAAAGACAGGCCTGGCTGAAATATTAATAAAATGATATGCTGTCTGGTAGTTTATTATTTTTTTTTAATTTTTTTTTTTTACATTTATTTTTGAGAAACAGAGTGAGACAAAGTGTGAATGGGGGAGGGGCAGAGAGAGTAGGAGACACAGAATCTGAAGCAGGCTTCAGGCTCTGAGCAAGCAGTCAGCACAGAGCCTGATGTGGGGCTCAAACCCACGAACTGTGAGATCATGACCTGAGCCAAAGTCAGACGCTCAACCGACTGAGCCACCCAGGCACCCCTGCTGTCTGGTAGTTTAATTCAACATAAACTAACAATAGAAAGAGAGTAGGGATGTATGAGGGGAGACAAGCTTAGCCATTAGCTCATGATTGTTGAGCCTGGTTGACCTGATTCGGGGTACATAGGACTTACAATGCTGTAATCTCTGCTTTTGTCTATGTTTCAAATTTTCCCTACTATGGAGTTTTAAAGAGTATACCTAGTAAATATGCAAACCACTAGAAAGGTTTAAGATAACTGAAACCCTTTAAAAAGGCGTTAATAAATGGCATTTCGCTAGATGACTAAAGGCAGAACAAAGTCTCCACAGTACATGTTGAATCAAGCAAACCAAAGATAGCTTTTGGAAGACCTTCTACTATGATTTATAGGTATGTGAAAATTTAGGCTTGGAAAATTCAAATTAGATCTCATACAAAGAAGGGAAGATCAATAGAGAGATCTGAAGTAATATATGTTCTTTCTTGGCAATGTTACTATTAGATTTACTAGATAATCAAGATTGGACAACAAGAACAAAACACATTTATTCATTTTCTGAAAAGTTTTGAGTCCAGTGCTGCTAGAAGGCAAAAATAAATTTCCAAGTGACCTCCAGGGCTCCCAAATTGGTTTCTGTGTAAATGAGAGACAATACAAAATTCTCAATGTCATCGTTTCTATTCCGCTGTCGGCAGGTTTGGTCCAAAAAACAAACATCAGTTTATCATCAAAAGGATTGGAAACACGCAGTTCTAAATCTATTGTGTAAAGATGAGGCAAAATTCAGGAAGTGGATCCTAACCCTTGGGGTTGGATCCCACAAAACGTAAGAGAAATGGAGAGAATACAGTGAGCTGATCATTTCATTCTCATTTAGAATGTAGATGTCTGTCACAATCCAAATTCTTAGTAATGAGTTCAACTGCCAAGGTTTTCATGTCACACTTCACTTGCCACTGAGGAATTGGATCAGGAGACAGACAGATATTGACCACATGAGCAAGTGCCCTGTCCACCTTCAGGTAGGATCAGAGCCTAACGGTGAGTTATTGGGTGTCCACTGGGTGCTAAACATCTCACCAACATTATTAAATATAAACTCTTCAGCATTCTTATTATCTTTCCATTTTATAAATAAGGAAACCAAGGCACAGGGAGATTCAGAGTCACCTAAAGTTATAAAACTATAAGTCATCACTAAGTTTGGATTTAAGACAGATCTTACTACAGAATCCATGTCCTTTGCCACCACACAAGCCCCTTTTATCAGATACAACAGCGACTATAAAATACATCAGAGACTACGTCCTCTTTGGTGTTAAGTAAACACATATTCTCTTATTGATCCATCAGGCAAGTCATCCAATCATGTCCTTGATCCATCACTGCAATGAACCTCTGGAACTGTGAAATTCCTTTCCTTCCAGAAGCTCATCAGGACTCCCACCTGGGATAAGGCAAAAAGCCACTCTTACATTTAAAATTAGCCACTTGTTTGGGGTGCCTGGGTGGCTCAGTTGGTTGAGCGTCCAACTTCGGCTCAGGTCGTGATCTCACAGGTTCATGAGTTCAAGCCCCGCGTCAGGCTCTGTGCTGACAGCTCAGAGCCTGGAGCCTGCTTCAGATTCTGTGTCCCCCTCTCTCTCTGCCTCTCCCCTGCTCATGCTCTGTCTCTGCCTCTCAAAAGTGAACAAACATTAAAAAATAAATAAAGTAGCCACTTGTTTTTCACGTGCATGTGCGCGCACGCGCGCGCGCACACACACACACACACACACACACTCACATGCACATATACGTTGATTTTGGTGGGTTAACAGTCAGAGAATAAGAGAAAAGAATCCCTGGCAAGGATGCCTGTGATAATCAAAACTACTTCTGATCAGAATTCAGAAGACAGCTCAATCTAAGGCAAAGCTGACTTGTTAATTTGGCAGACTATTTCCTGTCCAGAAAGGAAGTAAATCTAGACCTGCAGGTATGTGGGCAAGATGGCTGCAAATGACTTGAGAAAGAGGTGAGAAAGGAAGAATTCTTTTCAGACAAGGTTTTTCTTAGGAATAAGAGGAAAGGCCAATCTTTCCTCTGCAAGCTCAAGCTCATTAGGCCTGTGTTGCTAGCCTCATATGTGATCACTAAGATTTATTGTATAGTATTAAATGGATCCAATTATAATGCCCTTGTTAACCCTGATGGACAAGTTATTTGGCAGAAAACTGAACACAATCCTCCCCTGGGAGAGGTGTAAATATTTATCTTCCTAGCCCCACTAGAAGAACAATTTTGTAGCTAATAATATCCTCTATGCAAAGATTTACCATAGTACTGGGCTAGTATAGTCATTGGTTAAAAAAACATCTCCACGATAGAACTTTCGAACTAGGTGATCAGAAGCATTTAAAAGTAAAATAAAGTATCTTGTTTCCCAGTTTTTGAGTCTTATGTGGGTAGGCTGTACTAAATCCAATTCAAGAACTCCTTGCTTTGGCTATATCATACTGTGTGTTTCAAGAGGATGTCAACAGTTACGTTTAGTATTTTGATGTACTTGTTCTGGAATTTCTCATGAATGGTAGGTGACCAAATGCTTTTTTTTTAAAGTTTATTTATTTCTGTTGAGAGGGGGGAGGGGCAGAGATAGAGAGGGAGAGAGAATCCCAAGCAGTCTCCATGCCCAGCACAGAGCCCATGACTGTGAGATCATGACCTGAGCCAAAACCAAGAGTCTGACACTTAACCAACTGAGCCACTCAGGTGCCCCGAACAATTGCTTTTTTATGATGCTAGACCATAGGACATTCTTAGGTGTAGTAAGTTCCTTCATTTAATTAAACATGTGAAAAGGAAAAATAATGGCCTAGACTCACACTTTCTTTCACGGCGCTATGAGGTGAGTGGCACAAATGGCACAAATATATAATTGCAATTAAAGAATCAGAGTGTATGCATTTTTTCTTAAATTAAAACAGAATAATGGGTTTTTTCTACAATATCACTCCTGCTAACTTATGTTTTATTTAATTCATGTTTTAATAAATTCTAATTTATTTAAAAAATCTAAAATTATTGATTTTACATAATAAAATTCCAGTTCAAGGTGGCTTAAACAAGAAAAGGAATTTATTAGTCAACATAACTACATCTTCAGATATGGCTTGACCAAGATGCTAAAACAGTGTCATGTGGACTTTTACTCTTCCAATCTCCTTCCTTTGTTTTCCTTTATGTTGATTTTATCCCTATGTAGGCTCTCCCCAAGAAGTAGCACAACACCTTACCTTCTCTCTTAGCAATACCAATAGAAATCAAACCTTTTCTTCCCAATAATTCTAGAAAAACTCTGGGATTGAGTCTCATTATATCATTAGGGCCACTTGTCCATTTATGCCTCCGGGGGGGGATAAAATATGCTGATTTGTTAGATCATCACTCCCCTGGAGAAGAGGAACTGAGAAGGTAGTGGGTTCCACTTAATTACATGGGCAGAGAGCAAGATGATTACTGAAAGAAAAATTGAGATGCTATTTCTTAGGGAAAAAAAAAAGAAAGCCAAACAGAAAAACTGAGAGTAGTCAACTCCATACAACAATGAGGAATGTTAGCAAATGCATCTGTTAAGGGCACCTAACAGACAAACCTATTTTATGTTTCATGCTCTTACATGACACCACCAGCAATTACATTATGGTGGTAATGTGGATGATAATATTGTTTTCTCATTTTATTGATAGATAAATTTTGAATAAGGAAGAGAGCAAAGGAAAATGCAGGGGGAGTAAGTACTATATTCATATCCATATTGACTCTGAAGCCATTATAGTAAACTTTGCTTAAACTGACATCTAGATTTTTTTTTAAGTGTCATCTGACATATGTGTGAAAACAGATAAAAGTTTGAGAGCTGCTCTAAGACCTCTGAAGAATGAGCTTTATGGTAGCCTATCTCTATAGAAGGAGGAACTCTAACCCACTGAAAAGTTTTCTGGTTGCTTAATTTATGTTGTTTGGGTTTATTTTGGAATTTGTCCTTAGATTTTCAACCTATACTAGCATATAATATAGGAATTACCAAGAACTTTATTGACATCAACAATATAATTTGCAGAAAGATGCATGCTTTAAAATGAGGGTGGTTGGGGCGCCTGGGTGGCGCAGTCGGTTAAGCGTCCGACTTCAGCCAGGTCACGATCTCGCGGTCCGTGAGTTCGAGCCCCGCGTCAGGCTCTGGGCTGATGGCTCAGAGCCTGGAGCCTGTTTCCGATTCTGTGTCTCCCTCTCTCTCTGCCCCTCCCCCGTTCATGCTCTGTCTCTCTCTGTCCCCAAAAAAATAAAAATAAAACGTTGAAAAAAAAAATTTAAAAAAAATAAAATGAGGGTGGAGCCCTAGGACCCAGCAGTAGCACTGCTAGGAATTTACCCAAGGGATACAGGAGTACTGATGCATAGGGGCACTTGTACCCCAATGTTTATAGCAGCACTCTCAACAATAGCCAAAGTATGGAAAGAGCCTAAATGTCCATCAACTGATGAATGGATAAAGAAATTGTGGTTTATATACACAATGGAGTACTACGTGGCAATAAGAATGAAATATGGCCCTTTGTAGCAACGTGGATGGAACTGGAGAGTGTTATGCTAAGTGAAATAAGCCATACAGAGAAAGACAGATACCATATGTTTTCACTCGTATGTGGATCCTGAGAAACTTAACAGAAACCCATGAGGGAGGGGAAGGAAAAAAAAAAAAAAAAAAGAGGTTAGAGTGGGAGAGAGCCAAAGCATAAGAGACTCTTAAAAACTGAGAACAAACTGAGGGTTGATGGGGGGTGGGAGGGAGGATAGGGTAAGTGATGGGCATTGAAGAGGGCATCTTTTGGGATGAGCACTGGGTGTAGTATGGAAACTACTTTGACAATAAATTTCATATAATAAAAAATAAAATAAAATAAAATAAAATAAATAGAATAAAATGAGGGTAGAAATGAATGACTTTCACTGCTTTATATATGCAGTTGCCTTTCAGTGCCCTAACATAATTCCATCTTGTTTAATATTGTCATAGAATAAGATATTTGATATAGGAAATTTTTCCAGTTACTTATTTAAATTATGTGTTACTTTGACACTTTTTTCTTTTTTTAAAATTTTTTAAATGTTTATTATTTATTTTTGAGAGAAAGACAGAGGGAGAGCAGGGGAGGGGCAGAGAGAGGGAGATGAAGAATCTAAACGAAGCAGGCTCCAGGCTCTGAGCTGTCAGCACAGAGCCCGACATGGGGCTTGAACCCACGAACTGTGAGATCATGACCTCAAATCAGATGCTTAACCCACCGAGCCACCCATGCACCCCTAGTTTGACACATTTTTCTAAAGTGCATTATTTTACTTAGTATCTTAACATACATATCTGGGCCATGGATAAAAATATCAACTCAATTAATATACCAAAAGTTGGCAGTCTCGGGTCTTACAACTTACTGTGGTTTGTATGCATCTTTAGACAGTATATTAGGTGCCTTAAAATTCACATGGAATTGCAGCTGTGTCTGCTGTGTCCTCCTCCACTGCCAGATGGTCAACTAGCTTCTTAGTGCTATAAGCATATCCTCTTCATTACAGTTCCAACCTGTGCTAGAAGGGGTAACAAATAACTTAGCTTATTAGAATTTATCTAAAATAAGAGTACATTGATTCTATATGATCATTTAAGGAGCTCTGTAGTAAGTAAGGTATAACAGTTTTAGTGCATGGACTGTAATTTTATATCCATCAACCACTACTCTTAAATATCTCAGACAACGAGGCCACGTCTACATTCTTAGAACCTACCAAAGTAGTTGATATTTAATCAGCTCTCAAGAAATAGGTGTTAGAGGCCCCTGGGTGGCTCAGTCGGTTAGGCATCCAACTGTTGATTTTGGTTCAGGTCATGACTCCAGGGTTGTGGGATCAAGCCCAACATTGGGCTTTGTGCTGGCAGCATGGAGCATGCTTGGGATTCTCTCTCTCCCCCCTCTCTCAGCCCCTCCCCCCCAATCAAAAATAAACAAACATTTTACAAAAAACAAATAGGTGTTAAATGACTAAATAAGTTTACATTTTGCATTTAAGTGCTCTGAAACTTTTAAAATTATCTTCATATTTTTGGTTTTGTAGACTTAGATATATGAATTCTTAAACTTTCTGGTAGTCCTGTGAAGTAAGAAAATGGGCAAAACCATTTAGCTTAGTGCTTGTCACATAATAGGTACACAATAATAGTTGTGTATCAACCTTTTTCTATGATACCTTTTTTGTTTATTTTTAAAATCAATTTTCATTGGTTATAGAATTTTCACAGAGGTTCCATAATATAATGGGAAAAGTGCTTAAAAGTGAAAATACCAAGTTCAAGTTCTGGCTTTCTTGTGCATTATTTACTTCTGGCAGTGAACAATTAACATAGTTCTTGGAGCATCAGTTTCCTTGTAGGTAAATGGAAATAATTATTCAATTTAACAATAATAAATTGAATGCCAATCAGTGTTAACATCCATAGGATTCAAAAATTATCTATCACTTCTTCACTTCACATTTCTTGTGAAATTCAAATTAGATCATCTGAAAGTCTTTTGTAAACTATGGGAAAATATCCAAAAATTAAATGCTTTTGGTATTATTTCCCCATGAACTTTAAGATTTTATTGTTGCTGAAAATCATCCAAATTCTTTTGTTTCTTTTTCCTTCATGTATCCTTCAGAGATAAATAAAAAAAATGCTTTTTTTAAATTCAAGCTGTGTTTTTATTTACATTTGGTTTTCCCAAAGTCCAAGTTCTTGTTTGCTTTTGGATTTGTTTTATAGGATTGAGATACATATTTTATAAAATTTTGGGAGTGTTGGGAATGAATATCTGTTCAACGTTTATTTTATTTTTGGGACAGAGAGAGAGCATGAACGGGGGAGGGGCAGAGAGAGAGGGAGACACAGAATCGGAAACAGGCTCCAGGCTCCAGGCTCCAGCCATGAGCCCAGAGCCTGACGCGGGGCTCGAACTCACGGACCGCGAGATCGTGACCTGGCTGAAGTCGGACGCTTAACAGACTGCACCACCCAGGCGCCCCATGAATATCTGTTCAGAGGCTCTTAGGGAAAAGTTTGCAGCCTTTTAATAAGTGGATTTGACTAATCTAGGGAATCTACTTCCCATATCAATTTATTTTTTTTTAATTTTTGTTAATGTTTATTTTTGAGACAGAGAGAGAGACAGAGCATGAATGGGGGAGGGGCAGAGAGAGAGACACACACAGAATCGGAAGCAGGTTCCAGGCTCCGAGCCATCAGCCCAGAGCCCAACGCGGGGCTCGAACTCACAGACCGCGAGATCATGACCTGAGCTGAAGTCGGACGCTTAACCGACTGAGCCACCCAGGCGCCCCCCCATATCAATTTAATAAAGAGTCAAGGAATGAAGTACGGATAGGGAACATAAGAGGCCTCTTTGAGACCAGCTTCATTCTTTATTGGGTAGAGATTCAAGGTATGCTAGATTGCCAAGTTTAGCAATAAACTAAAAGACCAGTTAAATTTGATTTTCAGGTGAACAATTAGTAAATGTTTAGTGTAAGTATTGCCAAACATTATGTCCTATCCTTTGTCTGGAAACTGTAGGTAAGACATAGCTTTTAAGATTCTTAGAAGACTCCTTATCTACATGAAAGAGACCATAAGTGTGGGGGATAAGCTTAGGAATCCCAGGCTTACACCAATGGGTTGACAAGGCATAAAGAAATACAAAGTTATAAAATGCTCACACCCGAGTTTGGGAAAATCAGATTGGCACCCCAAGAACAGGGGGTGAAAAGGCACCACAAGAATAGGGAAGCACAAAGGTGCCAGGAATAGAAAAGTGCAAAGGTACCCCAAAATAGAGAGGGGGTGTAGAGCCCCCAGAATAGAGAGGGAGAGGCAAAGGTCTGAAACAGAAACGGTGCAAAGGTGCCCAATACATAGGTATATGAAATAAGCAAGATTAGATATTTAGGATGAAAGCACCCCCAATTTAGTACTATAACAGAAAAGCTGCTTTCACAGGAGAATAGGGCCAGGTTAGGTAAATTGGTGACTTGGACTATGGACCACTGTGCTGCAGGCAAAGCAGCCCAGAGCAGAGATGGTTAACAAAAGAAAAGGTGCCTTGTCAACCCTGAGGTTATTTCGCTATCTGTCTCATCCCCTAGGCTAGTAAAGATGAACAGAGGTGCTGCCTCATGTCCACTGTAAACAACCTTCCTCCCGACTGCCTGGTGCCCAGATTTTGTTTTGTATTAACCCAAACCCCTAACCACAAATAACCTCAAGACCCCCTTTCCCTCACAACCACAAGTTAATATCCACAGATTCATTGTCCCTTTGTGCACGTCTATCGCCAGGTTTGTAAGCCTTCTGATCCTAATAAAAATGGGGCAAGGACCCTTATTTGGGGCTTTTGTCTTTTCCCGGGCATTAGCCACCTCTTGCTTTAATCCTGTGTCCACTCTTTTGCTAGACAAAAGAGAACTTTAGACTTAGAGTCTATGACACATAAGTAGTCTTAACAAAACTGCAACCTTCACGTGATCTTTACCCTGTTAAAAAGTAAGATACTTTTGACATCTGGAACAGTATTCTGTGGGTTGACCAGGGTCATCTGGGAGGTTCTCTCTTAGGATCTCTTATGTAGATGCAATGATACAGCTGCTGGAGCTGGAGGGGTCTAAAAACTCAACTGAGCTGGAGACCCAATGGACTTCAATCATATAACTGACTGTTGACCAGGAGCTCAGCTGTCACTACTGATTAAAGTACCTACATATGGTCAATCCACGTGGCTTAGGTTGCTCTTCCTGGCATGGCAGCTGTGTTCATAAAGAACATCCCAAGAATGAGTGTTTCAAGAGCTAAGTCCTTTGCTTTGTGTCAAAATAAGCAAACTCAATGATATTGTTGATTCCACCAACACTCACGTCTTAGAGATATTTAATGTTACAGCTGATGTTACATGGCTTCTGCTCTCTAGGAACACATTTACTTCAATAAGTGCAAGTAGAAAGACACAGTTGAGAGGTCAAAGAGTAGCATGTGAAATGAGGATTAAACAAGGGTTAGAGGGACAGGTGTGGAGGCAAGTTATAGACAAAGAAGTAGTGACCAATAGTAGAGGTCTTTGGTGGATCAGGGTACTAGATAAAGTGGGAGAGCTATGGATCACGTTGGATTGATATATGGATTATCTATGATAATTCTGAGGATAAGGAGAGCTGGTCTAGTTAAGAAATAAGTTGACTTCTGAGGAAGGAAAACTGAGAACCTGGGATACAGGAAAAAAAACCCCACAAAAACCGCCCATGTATTTTTTAAACTCTAGACCCTATAATGGACTAAAATATAGTAGGTTTGTGGTTTACTCTTTCTTAAAGAAAGTGAAATTTTGTCTGATTTTATTTACCCTTTTTCCATTTCTTTTAAGTCTATGCCTAATCACTTTAAAATAAAAGGCTACTTTCACTTAAACGTACTAAAAATGTTAATTTAACCACAGAAACTTGCCGCTAACACAGATCTTGGCTTATATCTTGAATTATACCATAACATTTGCTGCACTGCTGTTTTCTTTCCATATTTCATGAATGTCCCAAGTATAAGCTGAGAACCCCAAAAGCATTCAGGAGCTTGAGTGAGTATAAATTCCACTCTATCAAAGTTTCTAATTGTAAGTTCTTGACATGCTTAAGACATGCTGGGTGTACAGAGAATATTTGATTGAGGCTCCCTATGATTGTAGGTTAGCCCCAGAGGTTGCTTTTGCTAAATAAATATTAGGTCTGTTAGAAGGCTACCTTTCCCAACCATAACATGGCTGCCTACTGAGCAAAACAGTTGGTGGCTGGAAAAGTAGTGAATAAGAATATGTTCTGTCTGTTGCTATGAAATGTGGAAAGAGGTAGCTGATAGTTCGACTTGCTCTGAGAGACTGCAAAATAGAAAGGTCAAGCAACTCCATTGTATATTTGCTCTAAAATGCAACAGAGTTGTTTCTGCCAGGCAAACCCAGAGGGAGACTATAACGGGAGGGAAAAATGAGATACTGTCCAGCCAGTGACTGAAGAATCAGGCTGTGATCTTTGGGTCTGTCACTATATCAAAACAACAACAACAACAACAACCCACAAAATTTCACCAATAACATTCAGTAATGGGACCTGAAAAGCCATCGAGTAAGGAGGGAAAATTATGGGGGTGTACATTTCATGCTAAATTGGAGTATACATGGCCCTGGAAAAAAAGCAAAATAGTCATTAGTCAGCAATATATGCATCCTGTTGATGTGGCCTGGCCATGACTAGTTAGAAGAAAGTTTTACTTGGAAAATGGGGATTAGGAATGCAAATGAGTTAACGTCATAAAGGGAGAAGAATCAATTTGAGCCCACACGGCATAAAGATTGAGGTTAACCTGTCCTAACATGGCATTTCTAAGCAGCCTTGGAGGCAGATAACACTTGAGTGTTCAGTCTTCTGTCTCCTCTAAGAATTAGTCTTCACATTGGAGACATTTAGATAATACTGGCAATGTAAGGTGGCTCTTTACTACCTGAATTGTTTAACCTGGTCATATCATCACTGTGGCAGAAAGACAAGGGTGGTTCATTTCTCAATATTTCAAACTTCAGTTACTCATCCTCCCTCACTTAAAGAAAAACAAGTCATAGAGGTCTCCCTAACTCACTTCAGACAGTGTCTTTGTTTGTTTGTCTTCCAGTGAAGACCAAAAACTCTTTATTCCTGTGTGTTTGAGGCCGGCTTATAACTAGCAAGATTTGCAGCTAGGTAGCCAAACCCTGTCATCCTCCCAGCAGCCACTGGGATAGTAGTTCTGCTTTCCCCAGATTAATGCTTTAAGACAGAGGTAGAGGCATCACTGTTTTTCTATCTCCCTTTCCTTCCTCAGCAAGAGTAGTTCAGAAGCTCCATCAAGGTCCTTGGATTTCCAAATATCAGATCCCATAAAGTGGCTTTCCAGGTTGGAGCTTTACAGAGCCGAGGCAGATTAGTTTACATTTTTAGAGTTTGAGAGGAAGATGGAATGAAACAATGCAACAGAAAGAAGACATATCATGATCCTTTTTAAGACAGCTACTGGCCCCTTGAATCACTGGAACTTCCAGAAGCATCATAGTCATGTGTTAAACAGCCTTATGCGTGGGTGATGCTCAAAATATTGAATCCCCGGGACGACTTTCTGAGTCTTGAATTAAAGCTGGGTGTTGAAGGTCCTACTCTGTGCCAAGTGTTAACCCTATAGTTTCCTGACTCGGGGCGTCTAGAGGTTGCTGGGGTGGAGGCGGGGGGTTGGGCACAAGTGCCTTTTGCATGAGGATCTAAACATTCCAGTGGCTGTGCTAGCAGCATCTGTGAACACCTGCATCTTGTTATTCCTGTTTACAGGCTGGACCTTTCTCCAAAAGGTCTATGACAAGAGATAATAGAAAGCAAATATGGTATGACCTTGATTTTGAACCTTTGCTGTGTTTCTTATGCAATTATGTAGTTAATCTCATTGTCTTAAGTTTTCCTTGTGTGAAATAATTTTTCCCACCTCCAGTCAAGACATCACAAAAACATAGACATTGTGAAGGCTTTCTGAAGGAAAATCTGTCATCTAAAGATGCCTTTTCTACTCTACAGTATTGTCTTTGAAAGATCCTTAAAGAAATTTTGTCATGTAACTTCTCTCACACAGTCATTAAAAATGCACATACTAACTTAGCTGGATCAGATTTGAAAGTTATAACTATCATCCCTCTCTTCCTCATTATTATTAGTGTAGTGTGTTGGTATTATTTAGATAACGTTCTAAAGGAAAGTTTATGCTCACTCTTTTTTACTGTCCCTAAGTCAAATATTTTTGAATGGGTCAAAAATACACTCTACTTGTGTGTGTGTGTGTGTGTGTGTGTGTGTGTGTCTACTACAGTAAAAAAAAAAAAATCTTTCATGATGTTGGCAGTTTAGGGCTAGAGTATATTAGAAATCCAGGGACTTCCAATACAAGAACATTAATAAATATTTATATATAGGCAGATACCTGTATATTAACTGAGACATGACTTGCAAACATGAAGACTGTCATATTAAGTTGACTAATGGACAAGAAAGATATAGACTCTATCCTATTATCATGAATGTCTGAGGACGTGGTACAATTTTCACAGCGAGGCTGCCTCGTCAGCAGGCTGAAGTGAGAATAACGCATTTGCATTAGCACCAAAACGGAAACCTTCAGCTGCTTAAGGAATGAAAAGTAAAACAGGTACTGAAGGAGATAAACCTGTTCCTCTGTCTCATCACTCGGTGGCTTAGAAAGGCTTCTGAGGGAAGAAGAGGTTGTGGGGATTTTGTCGCATATAGAGGAGGATGTCTGATGGAAGTTCAGTTATAGGGTAATCTCATCTGGGGAAGTTGCCAAAACCCAAGTGTGGGTGACTCCCACAGAGGGCAGCATAAAGCCCTCCTGAACGCACGCTGAGCTTTCAAAGAGCAGGAGGACAGGTGGACGCTAGACGCAAGTCCCCTGAAAGGGCATTATAACTGAAAATATCTAAACAGCACTTTCAATACAGTATACAGAATCCTTTCAAGAAGGTAACAGAGGCACTGACAAAGAGTGACAGGGATACTCAGCAAGTAAGCGCTGGGAATGGCACTGCACATGTTTTACGTACGGGCTAAAAAAAAATGAAGTGAAGGGTAGAAGTCATCTCCCTTTCTAACTTGACCATCATGACCATGCTGTCTGCCTCTCAGAGACCTGTTATTGCTTCTGCCTTGTTTACATCCGTGGGGGATGGCGTGGAATCGAAAGTTAACATTTTGCAAGTCCTGAAACAGAGTTTCTGCCAAAGAGGAAAAGAATGGACGGTTTATTGATCAGCAGGTGAGGAGGGGTGGACACAGGAGGAAGAAGCAGTGTTGAAATCTGCATGAAGAAATGTTTTTTTATGGACAACTGGGTGGTTCAGTCAGTTAAGCATCTGACTTTGGCTCAAATCAGGATCTCACGGTTGGTGAGCTTCAGTCCTGTGTCAGGCTCTCCACTGTCAGCACAGAGTCCACTTCAGATCCTCTGTCCCCCCTCTCTCTCTCTGCCCCTACCCCACTCTCATGCAGCCTCTCTCTCTCAAAAATAAACATAAAAAAAGAAAAAATAAATATTCTTAATACAGCCCATCCTCTACCTGCACCTGTCTTGGGCCACATAGCAAACAGCCTATGGTGTTTTGAGAATCTGGGCTTGAATCAAGATGCCAGATTTCAATTCTACTTACATCGCGTATTTCCTCCACGATGTGGACAAATCATTTCTTCCACGGCTCTGCTCACCTGTCTGTAAAATGAAGATAAAGTACACATTTTTCCACTTGGAGCTGTAACCAGGAGATGCCTGGATAGAGTCTCTCAGTTGGATAAATGTAACACAAGAAGCAACAAGCAACGGAGACGCCAGAGGCATGTTAGCTACATTTTCACTGAAGCAGATTCAAAAGACACACTTGGGATGTCCTGAAAGCCCTTATATACACAAGTTGCAACATAATTTTGTATATCCTGCTTCAGCTCCAGTTAAAGAGCAGTTTGCAAAAGGCTTTTATAATCACGTAATTCTCTGTATCAGGTATATGCTATAATAATACAATTTTGTTTTAGCACTTACCGTGGTTGAACAGGCACAGTTTTAAGTACTTTACACATATTACTCATTTATCTGCCCAATAACTCCCTGGTTAGTACGATCTTTATCCCCTCTTTATATTTAGGTAAACAAGAGAATGGATACATAAATTGCCCTGGATATACTGGTTTTCTATGGATGTGTAACAAATCACCACAAACTTAACAGCTTCAGATAATACACATTCATTAAGTCCCAGTTTCTGTCAGTCAAGAGCCCAGGCACGTCTTTTTTTTTTTTTATTATTTTTTTAACATTTCATTTTATTTTATGAGACAGAGAGCAGGAGCAGGGGAGGGGCAGACACAGAATCCAAAGCAGGCTCCAGGCTCTGAGCTGTCAGCACAGAGCCGGACACGGGGCTCAAACTCACAAACTGCGAGATCATGACCTGAGCCTGAGTCAGTCACTCAACCGACTGAGCCACCCAGGCGCCCCAAGAGTCTAGGCATGTCTTACTGTGCTTTGCTCGGAGCTTCCTTGTGGGCCCGTGGTGAAGGTGTCCGCTGGCCTGCATTCCCATCCCGAGGCTCAGCTGCTTCCAAGCTCATTCAGGTGGTTGACAGAAACCATCTCCTTGCAGCTGCATGACAGAGACCCTCCCTTTGGCTGGCTATTGGCTGGAGGCCAACCTTAGGCCCTAGAGGCCACCTGAGATTCCTTGTTGTGTGACTTATCCTAAATAGTTACTTATATCATCAACCCTACACGGAGAGCCTCTCACCTCAGGGAAGGTTCCATCTCTCCTTTAAGGGCTATTCACCCAACAGCTGTGCACTTTTAACTCAAAATGAACCAATGCGAGACGTTAGTTATTGCTGCAAAATCTCTTCACCTGTGCCATATTCTACCGGCCGGAGGTCAGCCACATGTCCCACTCATACTCAAGGGGGAAGGGGTCACAGGTGTGAATAGGAGGTGGGAAACATTGGGGTCACCCCAGGGTCTGTCTGCCACACTAGAGCGGTGCTTCTCAAACTTTAATGCACATAGAAATCATCTGGCAATCTTGTTAAATGTAGATTCTGATTGAGTAGGTCTGGGGTGGGATGAGGGTCTGCACTTCCAAGCTCCTAGGTGACGCTTGTGCTACTGGCTGGTCTAGGTGATGAAGTTTTGGGGTGATCGTGGGGTGGTCTGGAACCGAAGGCCAAGAAAGAATTTTTGAAAACGTCTTTGGTGCAAAAATGTGATTTTAATAAAGCACAGGGACAGGACCCATGTGCAGGAAGAGCTGCACTGGGGCCATGACAGGTAACGTGTATATTCTCAGGCTGGGAGGGGGTCAGCGATAGAGTAAGTCGCTAAAGTATTTTGGAAGCAAGGTTTCCAGGACCTTGAGGGGCAAGCTGTTGCCAGGGAAAAGCCACTTATTATCCTTTAATAAAACCTCAGTCATGAGACCCTTCAGATGTATATCGGGATGTGGGAGGGGGGGGCGGGGGCGCATAAGCTTGGAGCATAATTGCCAGCATATATCTTGGGGCAGTTGAGATGAAGGAAGTAGACTTCCAGGATCCTCGAGGCTGGGATAATGTTGAGCCCAGGTTCTCTTTTGCCCCTTGGAAAGTGTCCTAATCGAGCCAGCTGAGCTCCCAGAGGGAGGTCACTCTGCTGGTTTCAAGGACTTGTCAACGGGCTGTAGGCAGTAAGGGAATTTAATTTTTCATTTGCCTTAGTTTCCCACATTACCATGGCAAGCACTAAACCCCTTCCCTTTGTTCCTGGGTAGCCAGGAGTGTCCGAGGACTATCACACATGTTCCACCTTGCCAGCCTGTATTTTGTCCTCAGCTTGCCCCCCACCGTCTCATCATAGGGACCACAAGGGCCCCATAAAGCTGGGGTAGGAACCAGCAGTTTGGGTTCCTGGCACCCTGCTCTTAACCATTCACTCTACTTGTCACACTCCCAGGACTGCACTAAGGTTGTGATCCACAATGGTTCTAGTTTTATTTCTGTTCCATATTCATCCTGGGAACCCTAAGCTATCCAATGTAGTTGACATCTCATTGCCTCTTTTTTGTATTTGTGTGGTTTACAGAACAAAACTTTACACGGGCAGCCTGACCTTCAAGTCAAAGCTTCAGGAACTCTCTAGCTGGTCCAAATGTCCTCCAGCCCCTTCTTCAGGCAGGTGCCCCGGCTGAGGGTGACAGCCCTGCGGAGCGAATTTGCCTGCTCTGGGGGGTTCCATGTTTTGCCCCTGAGGAGTGTTGGATGAGTATTACTATGGATTCTTGACCATCACCCACTCTCTCTAAATAGGAGAGGATTCATTTGTTTCATTAATTGGACCTCCATAGACATTTTCATTTGACTGAAGTGTTTTACCGGAGAAGCCTTTTCCTTCTAAGGAAAGGAAGGACAGGTTTTAAATATTCCTTGCTTTTGAAAAGAATTTACTTTAAAGAAGACAGGATTTAAAACATCTCCTTAACTACAAATAACTCTCCCTGGACTTTGTAGGGGGGGAATCTTTCTCTTGAAGAGAGTAAAGAAAACTTGAATGAAACCTTCTCTTTTAGTAATCTCTCCCAGACAGGAAACTCGTATCTACCTTCTTTTAAAAATGCTGCTGAGATCTTTACAACTTAAATTTAGCTCTCAGGCACCCTCTCCTTTCTCTCTGTGGGATACAAGTGGTGTTAAATGACAGAAAGATGTTAAACAAGATACCTCCCCACACAGCTTCTTTTGACTCTTTGAGTAAGTGCCAAACTCTACTTAAAAAAAAAAAAAAAAAAAAAAAAATGAAGATAAGCCTGTCAGAAGGCTCTGAAATTAACATAACTCAGACCTCCTGCCAGTATCCTAAAACTTAAAATAGTGAATTACCAATTGTCTGCCAGTTAGCTGCAAGGCTTCCAAAGCATAGCCAGGGCTCCAAGATTGGAGCAGACCTCCAACACTTACCTTGGCACTGGGAACAGGAAGGCAGAGGGACCAAGATAAACGCTTCCTTGTAAAACTGCACATTGCAAAGCTGAAATCCTACCACAGATGCTAACCACAACGCGGTCATCTCTTCCCACGTTTTTGAGCCGTGCTCATACCTCTACATCCGTGTCCCATTTAATCTTCACAATGATCTTGTCAAATGCATATTTACACTTCCCCCTTGGATAGGGAACTCAGGCACAGAGAAGTTAAGTAACACACCCAAGGTCACACAGCTAGCTGGTGGCTGGACCGAACTTGATCCAAAGTCAGGCTACTAATACAAACAGAGAAGAGAAAAGCACAATAGGATGCTAAAGGAAAGTAAGAGAACACCATGAGAGAAGACTGGAGTGGTTCAATGGTGGCTGCCCAAAAGATATGTCCACATCCTAGCCCCTGGAATTTGTGAAGATGACATCATTTTTATTTTGATTTATTTTTTAACGTTTATTTATTTTGAGAGAGAGAGAAACAGCTCGGGGAGGGGGGGGCAGAGTGAGAGAGCGGGGAGAGAGAATCCTAAGCAGGTTCCAGCACTGCCAGTGCAGAGCCCGATGCAGGGTTCAGACTCACAAACTGTGAGATCATGACCTGAGCTGAAATCAAGAGTCGGACGCTTAATTGACCGAGCCACCCAGGCACCCCTATGACATCATTTCCAAAAGGGTGTTGTAGATGTAATCAATTTGAGGATCTCAAGATCCTCCTGCATCATCTGCGAGGGCCCCAACTAAACCCAATGACAATCCTTACATAAGACAAAAGCAAAGGAAGATTTGACACAGACAGAAGAGGAAAAGACACAGACACAAAGGAGATGGCCACATAAAGACAGAGGCAGAGACTAGAGTGGTACTGTCACAAGCCATGGAAGCCTGCAGCCACCAGAACCTGATAGAGACGAGAAAGGATCATCCCCTGCCACATCGGTGGAAATTTGTTACAGCAGTCCTTGCAAAACATTACTAAAACAAAACAACAACAACAACAACAAAAAAAAAACCCTTAGGTTAACAAGGTATGGAGTCCCCTGTAATTTTCCTGTGTGCCTGAATCTCTGACTGGATTAGAAACCCTAAGAGGGCACAGACACAATCTCATTTGTCTCTGTACCTCTAGTATTCATGATATTTATGTGCAGCTGAATGAATGTTTATTGAATTGAGCCACGGAAATAGTTGGAAGTCTGGCAGGTGATGCTGTGGAGGTTGTGAGCCGGGGACCATCTGAGAGTGAGCAGGGTGACCGTGGCCAGCCAGTCCCCTGTAGAAGGACCAGACCAGACTGTAATGGTGCGTGTGGCTCTTCTGCAGAACTGAGAAGAATCAGGAGTCCTGTCCTCATTTGGGGGATATAGATGTGACCCTGGGGAAATTCAGTGCTACGAAATATTTTCAGCCCTTGTCATGGCAAAACGTAGTCATAGACATGGAGACCGATTCCTATAAATTCTGAAATGGAGAAAATAGGAACAAATTTGAGGCCCTCCTACTATTCATTCTTTTGATGATTTATTTTTAATTTTTAAGTAAATTCATTATTAAAAAACACAAGGGTATGCAGCGACGTCCCCCTCCCCCATCACCCATTGACGACCAAATGCTTGTTGAGTGCCTGATACGTGCAGTGTTCTCAGTGCTCGGGGCACATCAGTAAATAAAGCAGGAAAAACGACAGTCTTCATGGCCTTCACGTCCTACTGCACTGAGAAGTTGAGGCACACCTCCCTGGGAAGGCCAGACTTAAGCAAAGACAAAGTAAGGCACTTTCCCCTACCACATACATTATTACATTTTCTGAAAGCTTCTAGAGTTTCTTTGTGGCTATGGCAGCAAATGTAAACACATATTCTTATTTTCTCTCTCTCTTTTTTTTTGAAAACCAAAGACAGTGTATTATACTGTATCTTGCTTTTTTAAATGTATCTTGGAGCTTTTTATCAGATAATTTTCTTGACCAGAAAGTTTCCCTATTTACTCATTTTTGTACTACAGACTAGAATATCCCTATTTGTGTGGATACAATAATGTATTTGTTTCCTTATGATGGACGTTTAGGTTGTTTTTGATCCTTCACTCTTCTGAAAAATGCAGTAATGCATAACTTTGTACACGTATCATTTACTCTCTTGGATAATTTCCCAGAAGAGGAATTTCTGGGTCAAAGCTATATGAATGAGTGATTCTAACAAATATTGCCAACTGCCCTCCATGGGGGTTTTTCTGAAATTTACTCCCCGACAGCAGTGAACGAGAGTGCTTGTTTTCCACACGTGGCCAATAGAGTGTGATATAAAATGTTTGTTTACTTGTAAGTATTCTGGCCATTGCAATGGGCAAAAAAGTGATACTGCCATGTAATTTTAAATTTTCATTCACGTCTTATTAGGAAACATTTACTTTTCTTTTCCAATGAACTCTTTGTTCATATTTTTGCCCAGTTTCCTACTGGGAAGTTGCCCTGTTTCTCATTGATTTCTGTGTGCTTTTTATATACTAAGGAGATTATTCTGTTTTAAGAGTTGCAAATATCTCTTCCTGTATATTTTCTTTTGGCTTTATCTATAGTTGTTTCCCCTTTCTGCATATATATTTTTTCCTTGTATAATTTTTTATGTATTAACTTTATTAATATGGCCTCTGGATTTTGAGTGACATTTAAAAACACTATCCTCACCACAGATTTATAAAAGAATAGTCTCATTTTCTTCTGGTATCGTTTCATTTTTTTACATTTAAATCTTTGATCTATTTAGAATATGTTCAGGTGCACAGTGTGAAAGATGAATCCAATTTTTTCCCTGGCTGGCCCCATACTTGTCCATCACCATTTTCTTTCTTTTTTTTTTTTTCAATATATGAAATTTATTGTCAAATTGGTTTCCATACAACACCCAGTGCTCATCCCAAAAGGTGCCCTCCTCAATACCCATCACCCACTCTCCCCTCCCTCCCACCCCCCCATCAACCCTCAGTTTGTTCTCAGTTTTTAAGAGTCTCTTATGCTTTGGCTCTCTCCCACTCTAACCTCTTTTTTTTTTTTTTTCTTTCCCCTCCCCCATGGGTTTCTGTTAAGTTTCTCAGGATCCACCTAAGAGTGAAAACATATGGTATCTGTCTTTCTCTGTATGGCTTATTTCACTTAGCATAACACTCTCCAGTTCCATCCACGTTGCTACAAAGGGCCATATTTCGTTCTTTCTCATTGCCATGTAGTACTCCATTGTGTATATAAACCACAATTTCTTTATCCATTCATCAGTTGATGTCCATCACCATTTTCTGATCATCTCCCCTACTGATTGAATGCCTCTATCATGTATTAACTTCTTACCTGTAGTGGGTTTATTTTCTTTCCTGCTCTGGTGGTTCTATTTCTCAATTCATATATCAATATAATATGGTTTAATAATTGAAGTCTCCCTTTTTTTAGTGTTTTCCTGTTCATTCTTGATTGTTTAATTTTCATATGATCTATAGAACTAGCTCATCTTATTCCAAGGAGAGAAAAAAATGAAGTTTTTGGAATTGATCTGACTTTATCATAGAAATTATGTAAAGTCCTCCTATCTAAGATTATGTGTGTTTTTCTGTATTTTGTTTTATTTTTAAAGTTTTACTTAAATTCCAGTTAGGTAACATACAGTGTAATATGAGTTTCAGGTGTACAATATAGTGACTCAACACTTCCATACATCTCCCAGTGTTCAGCAGAGCAAGGGCCCTCCTGCCCCATCACCTATTACCCATCCTCCCACCCCCACTCCTCCAGTAACCATCAGTTTATTCTCTATGGTTAAGAGTCTGTTTCTTGGTTTGCCTCTCTCTTTTTTTCCCTTTGCTTCTTTGTTTTGTTTCTCACATTCCTCATATGAGTGAAATTGTATAGTGTTTGCCTTTATCTTGCTTTGCTTAGCATAATAGTCTCTAGCTGCATCTTTGTCCTTGTAAATGGCAAGATTTCATTATTCTTTATGTTTTCATTATTTTTTATGTTTGCGCAAATGACATACCCAGTTATGATTTTATCTTTTTCTTATTTGGTTGTATTTTGCATCTTTCAGGAGTACTTTGAGGTATACAGTTTTTGCATATTTATTAGTAAGTTTATTCATAAATATTTTAATGTTTATTTATTTTTTGAGAGAGAGAGAGACAGAGTGCAAGTTAGGGAGGGGCAGAGAGAGGGAGACACAGAATCTAAAGCAGGCTCCAGGCTGTGAGCTGTCAGCACAGAACCCAACACAGGGCTTGAACTCACAAACCATGAGATGATGACCATATCGGGCACTCAACTGACTGAGCTCACAGGCGTCCCTATTGTTATTATAAATGGTTAATTTCATTATATCTTCTAAATGATTTTGTTAAATATATGAATGATATTCATTTCTGCATAGTAATTATCTACTCCACCATCCAACTGAATTCGTATTCATCTTAAAACATTTTGATTCTTGTATTTTCCTAGTACACATTCATATTCTTTGTAAATAATGATAGATTTATGTTTTCCACTTCCATTTTTCTATCTCTAGTATCTTTTTTAAGGTAACACATTTCTGAATTTGTTTCTTTTTAATTTTTTCCTTTTTTATTTTGAATGTATATTTTTAATTTAAATCCAAGTTAGTTAATATATAGCGTTACCTCTGGTATCTTTTTCAAAACTTTTTTGTCTTTGATAAGTGTCTTTCCACCTCTCCATGAATTTTTTTGTATCTTCTTTGTACTCTCCCTTATTCTTCATAGAGATTTCTTTGTCTTTAAATTTATGGCTAAATATTCACATTTTTCACCTGTTTTGTGGCAACATTTTTTTTCTAGTGAATCTTCTTTGTTGGTAGGTTTACTGTCCTTTTCCACATGTTTTTCTTAAAGTGTGTTTAGACTGATATCATGCCCATTTAAAACTTTTTTTTACATCATTCAATGAGTTGAAGTATTCTGTATGAAGCATTTAAAAAAGCTCCTATGAGGAGGCAGGAGAGACTAGAGTAGCTTTCCAGCTTTCAAACCCTAAGAACCTTCTGTTGCTACCGTAGAGATCAACTGTCCTGCGAACACAGTACGCCCATGTAATTCTCTGTGCAGCCTTACTATCTCTGCCTCTTTAAATCCATTGCTTTTCAAAGTTGAAGTTCAGGAGGATTTTTTTTTTCTTTCCCATTTCTGACACCAGATTTTCCCACTCATTATAGCTAGCAAATCATGCAGCATTTTTACTAGAGGGTGAACCCCTTCCTTTCAGAAAATATGTTTTTGCAAGACCATTTTTCAACCTACCTTCTAAGAAGTATCCTGTTGACTTCCTGCTAGTTGGATTTTAACCAATCTCAGCTAGTTTAGCAGTCCTTACACAAATGTCAGAGTCTGCAGATGATCTGTGTCCTATTTAACTGAAGATGGAGTTTGAGGGTTTTTATTTTTTTATTTTTTTTATTTTTTTTTTATTTTTGGGACAGAGAGAGACAGAGCATGAACGGGGGAGGGGCAGAGAGAGAGGGAGACACAGAATCGGAAACAGGCTCCAGGCTCCGAGCCATCAGCCCAGAGCCTGACGCGGGGCTCGAACTCACGGACCGCGAGATCGTGACCTGGCTGAAGTCGGACGCTTAACCGACTGCGCCACCCAGGCGCCCCGAGGGTTATTTTTTTTTAATTTTATTTTGTTTTATTTATTTATTTATTTATTTATTTATTTATTTATTTATTTAAATTTACCTGTTGGTTTTAGATGACTTACAGGAGAAGTGGGGGGGATCTGGTATACGAAGTCATGTTCAAGAGGTTTTCTCAGCATTTTTCCCCTCAAAATAATAGCTCTTCCTTGAAACTTTCTAGCACAAAGTTTCAGGATTGGAAGTACTTTGTATGAAAAATGCATGTCTACGGACGAGCTGAATGAGTGTAGCATTACGATTACCTATTTCCTTTGGTTTCCTAAACCTTCACTTTTTGCCAAGACTCTCTCTCTCTCTCTTTCCCTCAACACATACACATATTTACAGACACACACACACACACACACAGCACACAGAAGAGGACATATACAAGATTATCAATGATATAGAAAGTTTAAATAAGTGAAAACCAAAACTCTCCCTTGGATTTGGTAATGAGGAATTCCTCTGTGACCCTGAATAAATTGAGTTTGTGGCCAGAAACCAGAATTGTGAGTTAAAGTAATTGAGATGTGAACAAAAGATCATAAATTAAGACTACTTTTTAAATACACATTTTTCCCTCTTCATTGAAATATAATTGACATAGTGAAAGTTAAAGGTGTACAAGCTACTGGTTTGACACACTTAAATACTGCAAAATTATTACCATCATAGAGTTAGCTAACACCTCTATCAGGTCACATAAAGACACATGGCTATTAAGGAAGGGAAAGTTTTACAGGGTCAAATAGAAAGAGCTAAGAAACTATATTTAGACCTCCTTAAGAAGCTTGTTTAGAGGATGGTGTCACAAGATTGTGAAGTCCTGTCCTTTAAGGTGGGGGTGGAAAGCAAGAAGTAGGAACATAATTTGTATTACAGCACAGTTATTAACAGCTCTGACTCTTAAGTCAGAGGGCCTGGATTTGATCCTGTTATAGCTCTTGTTAGCTCTGTGACTTGGTACAACTTAGTCTCCATGACCCAAAGTGATGCCCTAATCTATATGAGCCCAGATCTTTCTCGTGAGCTCCATTCCCTACCTTCTGGATAACTTTGTTTGGGTGTCCTGCAGGATCTCCAACGTATCCAAAATTTAATCTACTATTTGTCCAATCCCCAAGCTTATTATCTCTGTATTTCCATTCTTAGTGAATGAAAGCATGTATGTAGAAACCCAAGCCAGAATGCTCATGTTTATCTAAATGCCTTCATTTCTTTCACACCTAACTTCTCATTGTGACCAATTGTATCAATTCTCATTGCATTAATTCTACCTCCCAATTTCACCTATAGTACTTACCTCCTGCCCAACTTTACTGCTGCCATCTTGGAGTAGGTTTCAATCATCTCTTACCTACACTACTGCTCTCATATGGACTCCACTCAGCTCCCTTGTACCTGGCCTTGAGCCAGAAATCCCCAGTTCAGATTTGTGGATCAGGGACCCAGGTAAGGGGGAGGGGAGACAGTTGGCAGAAGAGAAAGTGGAAGCAGTTGTCCATTGGCTGGAATTTGGCACAATCACATAGTAACCAGATTGGGTGGGTGGGGGCACCTCTCCACACTCCCACTTCTAATGGTCAAAACAATCCTGGTCTGCCTAATTTGGAATTAGTGAGACATGTTGACTGAAATTTCTGTATTAGAAGGGCCTAAGTGGTATAGGAAAGAGGACACAGAACTTTCAGAGACATTCCCCACCCCACTCCCCCAGAACAACCTGCTTTTGTGGTGGGGAACTTCCTCTGGATAAAAGAAAAAAAATACCCGAGTCTCTTCTCTTGCCCATACACCATGCTTGAATCTATCCTTCATACCACCAACAAAGTGAATTTATGAACAATTTTAATCTTGCCATTCTGCAGATCAAACTTTACAATATTAGGATAAAACCTACATTTCTTATCAGGGCTTTAAAATGCCTCCACAATCTGGTCCTGCCTACTTTCTTCTCTAGCCTTAAACCTTACTTACCTCCTTCCTCAGTCTCCATTGCAGAAGGATGAAATAAAAGAAGGTACTACTCCCTCTATCCCAGGAAAGACAGCATTGCTCTCAAGAGGAGAACCTCTTTTGTTTAGAGAAAGACATTATTGTGTCTCTGGATTATGCAGAGGCAGTGGCACCAAGCTTGGTGAGAAAGAAGCAGGTTAAGACAAAGGGAAATAGTGCTGAAATCCCACAGCAGGTGCAAGCTTGGAAATCAGTACGACGGAAGCAGTGATTAACAATGCAGATAAGTCACAGGAGAAGCAGGCAGGGAGCTAACAAGGGGAGAGTTATAAGACTGTATAGACCATTGTGAGGATTTTGACTTTTATTCAGAGGAAAAAAATCATAGAAGGATTTTGAACAAAGTGATATGATCTTATGTTTTTAAAGGATCTGGCTTAATGTTGAGAGTAGACCGGACAAGGGTGGAAGCAGGGAGACAAATTAAGAAGACAATGAAATAATCGCACAGGAGGTGATGGTGGCTTGAGCTGTGAATGGTCTAGGTGGGCCAGGGTGGGAAGGTAAAGGGTGGTAAAGATGGTGAGACGTGGTCAAATTCTGGATACTTTGCAAGGTATATCCAACAGGATGTACTAGTGGGCTGGATGTGGGATATGAGCAAAGAAAAGGAGTCAAAGATTACTTCAGGTTTTCTGGCCTGAGCAACTGGTAGAACAAAGTTGATTTTGAGCTGAAAAGAGGATACTGTGCCAAACTCTAGTTGGAAATATTGAAATTCAATTTGTACACATTAGGATTGAGCTAATCATTAGGCACATATCCTGTAGAGATGACTACCATGTTGCTGAGTGTGCAAACCTGGAGTACAAGGGACAGGTCAGGCTGGAGGTCTATATTTGAGAATTGTCCTCATAGAGGTGGCATTCGAAACCTTGAGATCACCAAGGAAGTGAGTATAGATTGAGCAGGGAAAAGGACCCAGGCTGAGGCTTGCACAGTCCAATGTTAAGAAGCTGGGGAGAAGAGCAAGTGCCAGCAAAAGAGATTGAGAGGCAGCAGTGGTGATGTAGAAGGAAAACCAGAGAGTTGTTTCCAGAAGTAAAGTGAAGAAAACATATGAATGAGGATTGACTGACTATTCTAGCATGTCCAATGTAGCAGATAGAACAAGTATTTTGGAACCAATAATTGATTATTAGATTGAACACTATGGAAGTCATTGGTGACACAAGGATAGTTTTAATAAATTGTGAAGGTAAGACCTGTTTGGATTGGGTTCAAGAGAAAACAGGAAACAGAATTAGAGATAGGCAACATACACAATTCTTCCAAGGAGTTTTACTTAGGGGGAGTGGAGAAATGGAGTGGATATGGGGTCAAGAGATTGTATTTTTTTTTTAATTTTTTTTCAACGTTTTTTATTTATTTTTGGGACAGAGAGAGACAGAGCATGAACGGGGGAGGGGCAGAGAGAGAGAGGGAGACACAGAATCGGAAACAGTTTCCAGGCTCCGAGCCATCAGCCCAGAGCCTGACGCGGGGCTCGAACTCACGGACCGCGAGATCGTGACCCGGCTGAAGTCGGACGCTTAACCGACTGCGCCACCCAGGCGCCCCAAGAGATTGTATTTTTTAAGGTAGAATAAATAACAAACACTGTTCAGATTTATTATAATAAGCACTTACATATTTGCTTTCTGAATTCATGTGACTACAGTTTGATAATAGGTCTTGTGACATTTGTTGTCTGAAATTTTCTTTAGTCTCCGAAAATATATGTAAAATTGTTATTGTTTACAATGTAAAAATTTATACTGCATTATTCATACTGAGGTTTGATATGTAGTCTATGAATCTAAGTTATTTAGAAGATGGCATCATTATCCTCAGTAACAGTATAAATGACAGTATATGAAGCTTCCATGTGGTTCTCTTATACAGTGTACTAGGCATTAGGCTGCTTCATAGACTTCATCTTGTATAAACACAATAGCAACACAGGGGAAGTAATAATTATGGCCATTTTCAGACAAGGCAATTGAGTCTCAGAGAAGTTAATGAACTCTGCAAGGATACGGAGATTCCGAAAGAAGATCCAGAATGCAAAACCAATCTATTTGAACCCAGACCTAGGCTACTGGTCGCTGTGCCCTTAAAGTCAATATGGTGAGTGTCTGCTGGACCCATAGTACTCTGAAATCTGGAACCTTGGTTCTCAACCCTGATGGTATGTTAGATTAAGGTGGTGCCAGGACTCCACCCAAGACCTGTCTCTAGATACAGCACTTTACCGTCTGTAGTTTTTAAAGCCCCACAGGTGATCCCAATGTGATTTGAGATTCTAGTGTGGTTCTCACTGGTTGTAAACCACTGAGCTCTATATTCCAGGAGGTTCCAGGGAAGAGTTGAACTCAATGGCGTTATCACTACCAAATAACTGAGACCTCATCTGACCCTCATCATGCTGAGGGAAACCTTTTAGACACTGCCTTAAAAGCCTCACTATAAATTACCTTAAAATAAAACACTATAAATAAGCTTTCCCTTACAGCCTCCAGTCCCTACAAGTGACCCCGCTTGACCCTCCCATCTGAAGACTGACCCCTGCCATGGATGTGGTATTAATCCTGTCCTTCATCGAACAGAATTATTTAAGGAGCTTTAGTTTTCTAACCCCTTGACTCAACATCAAGGTATGAATAACAATAACCATGTATCAAGGACTTACGTGTGCCAGGCATGGTGTTAAGTGCTTTACGTGTGTTAACTCAATCCTCACCCTGACATTATGAGGCAGATGCCCTGATAATACTCATCTTACAGATGAAGAAACAGAATCATAGAGAAACTAAATAACACGGCCTACATCACCCTGCTAACCAACAGAACCCAGATTTTCACTGGGTTCTGCTTGACCACAGAGTCTGTATTCCTGGTCCCTCACTACTCACCATCTCCACAGGCATGCCCCGGAGCTTCCTCACTGCAAGATGGAGTTTTTCCTTCTTACCACAAATCCTCCTCTTCTCCTGTTCTTTCCCAGCTAAAATCATGTCCTCACACTCATCATTTAAATTGATATCTCTAGATGATCCTTGACACCCATCACCCACAGCAATTAACTGGTCCCTATTATGTCCTTTGGAATGTTCCCCTCAGTGGCTCTCAAATCTTTCAGATCCTCATGTGTTTCTTTTCAAGATTAGTTTACTAACTCCTGTAAAGAGTGCCTGGGTGGCTCAGTCAGTGAAGCGTCCGACTTCAGCTCAGGTCATGATCTTGCAGTTTGTGAGTTCGAGCCCCAGGTCGGGCTCTGTGCTGACAGCTCAGAGCCTGAATCCTGCTTTGGATTCTGTGTCTGCCCCTCCCCTGCTCATGCTCATGCTCTGTCTCTCAAAAATAAATAAACATTTTTTATTAAAAAAAAAAAGTCTTCCTATCCTGTCTTATCTTTTTCAATCCAGATTCCACTTCACTGGTTCTAGATTTGATCATCTATCTCTCTGCCCCTCCCCTGTTCTGTCTCTCTGTCTCTCAAAAATAAACAAATGTTTAAAAAAAAAAGTCTTCCTATCCTGTCTTATCTTTTCCAATCCAGATCCCACTTCACTGGTTCTAGATTTCATCACTTGGTAATGCTAATTTGAGATTGCATGGGGCTTAAAATACTTCAGTGATGCAATGACTCCCATATGATAAAACACCAATTCCTTCACAATGTAGCTCTGACTTACTTCTTCAAAGGCCTGCCCTACTGTTCCCTAGCCATTGTCCTTACCCTATAGACACTGTATATTCTTCTCTCAAACTCATAAACTGAGGGCCCATAAACAACCCCACCCCATGCTACACCACGTTGGTTCACCCAGTACTAGTGTGTGTGAATGTATGCATGTGTGTGTGTGTCTTAACAGTTACCATTTAAAGAATTGGGAGAGTTCATGTAAAAATCCACATTTCCTACTTCTCTTGAAACATTACTTCACCAGTTGCCCTAGGTCTCACCACCCCATGTTGTACCCCCAAACCCAACTCACCTCACACATTTGAGTGACCTGTATGACCCTGCAGACATCTGAGTTTGTGATCTCTACTCCGGACTGGTAGAAGGTCTCTACATGTACAGTGTATCTTCATGCCTCTGTAATTTTGTTCACATTGTTTCTTCAGATCAGAGTACCCTTTCCCCACCTGGTAAGGTTCTCTTTATCTTTGAAAAAAAACAGATAAAGGATCACCATTTCCGTGAAGTTCTTCCAATAAAAGCGGTCACCCTTTGCTCAATGATCATTCCATTAAGCTTTATTTATATTTCTAATATAGCTCTCCACAAACTTTTAAAACAGTTGTATATATGTGTTCTCCTGGCTAGACTGGGAAACCTGGAAAGTAAGCTCTGTCTTGCTCAGCTTTCTACCCTCACCCACATTGTCTACCATCACGCTTTGCCCATTATATACCTTCCATGAACACTGAGTAAATTCACTTGAAATCAGAAGCTCTTTTTTGTTCTGTATTCAAGTCTTTTTATTCCTATTTTTGTGAAACTGAATGATTAAAGGACTTAGTAGTTTATGTATAAAGGATCAGTGAAATTATTGTTTCATAAAAGCTTTGAGCAAATGTAAGTTTCTGAAGTCTTGAGTAAAAGTATACAGATGATTGTGAGAGTTGGTCCTACCTGACTCCTAAGTGCATAATGCAAAGAAGTATATAAATACAACTCCCTTCCCTCCCTAGGATTGCCCATAAGAATCAAGTAAAAACGAATATAGTTTCAAAACACTTTCACACTGATGACACATTTCTTAGGTGGTAATTACTTCATTAATCACCTCCCAACCTTCACTTACAGTTTCTAATCTCATGTTTTCATAGGAAGCTCACATTGTAAACTGCTTTTTCTACTATATCTTTATCTTTGAGACTCTATCTCCATTTCTTTTGCACTTTCTATTACAATAGAAGAATACTGAACTCCTAAGAATTTAGATCTAGGTTGAGAAAGAAGATAGAACATTTCTTATAAAATTCACACTAGGTAGCATACAGAACTTGCTCTAGGGAAGGAATGCCCAAAGTAGACATAAGAAGGAAACAAAAATTTTACACTCTCTTCTGGAGATGTAGGAATGAAGAGCCACAGGCCGCAGTTGCCTAAGTGAGATCTCAGAAAGAATGACCAGATTCTGTTGGGAGCTGCCTCTGTTTTTTGCCAAGACCATCTGCTGACAGCCCCAAGCCCCAGGCAGTGGACCGCAAAGCCTGTTAATATTGAAACTCCAATAACATTTTACTGTCTCCACTTTGTCTCCTTCTATCAGAATTGAACGTGGAGCAAGTGTGCACAGAGGAGCAGAAAAACTCCCTGGACAGTTGTAAATTAGCCTGATCCTGGGCTAAGCTCATGGGCATCTCTAAAGAACCCCATTTCTTCCCAAGGGCATTCCAAGTGGGGTGAAAGGAATCTAACGGGAACCAAACAGTCTGCAGTGTATCTACGTTCCGGGAAAGTATGCCAGAAATTTCAGACTCAGATTTAAATCTTGATTTGTAATAGTCTTCTTTCCTTGTGATCCAATTTCCTCTTAATCAAGAAAGATTTTGTCTCCGTTAACCTTATCAGATGATGTTGAACTCTGAGTACACATCTGACAGATTTCTAGGTAGAGTATTAAATCATCTCCCAAATTGTTTTAATCTTAGGAGGTAAATGACCTACATGATGAAAAACTGACATCAACATATTTTTTTTTAAATAAATTTGTCTCACCATTAGAATTAACTGCCTTTCATGCCCTTTTTTATGCTCTTAGACAGCAATTCTCAATCAATATTGATTAGAGGAAAGGATACAGTTCCGAAGTCTATAGACTATTGTATGAGAAAAAATTCAATTTGTCTTACTTTAAGAAATTATTCAGTGCTGAGTTCTGAGCATTTTATCTGGTTTAGTATACTTCATATCTGGTTCTTTTTCTCTCCAAATGACCTATCTATCTAGTCCTTTTTTAAAAACTGTATTTCAATCTTTGTTCCGAGAATTGAATGCACGGCTTTTTCTACATCAACCTAAAGGAAGGGTATGTTATTAAAAACAAAAGGTCGTGCGGGGTTTGCTTCTGATAGCGTTCACTTATTTTGTCTTTAAATGATCTTTTTTGAAACAAAATATTTTTCAACATATTTGAAAAGATTTTTTGTAATAATAATTTCCGAAAGTCAGTGTGTGTGTGTAGGTCTTAATTTAAAGCTTAAAAAAAAAAAATTGGACCAAAAATTTGACCATCGTCTTATATATCAATATGACCTGTCTATACAACAATTCAAGCTTGGGACTGGAAAACCCGCCCTTTGTCTCCCCCTTACCTGGGCCTCGGTTTTCTCATCTGGAAAATTAAGGTTGGAGGAGGTGATTCTAAGGTCTGTATCAAATAGAGGTGAAGACAATAGAAAAAGGTAATAGGATCTTTGATAACTAGAGTAAAAAGCACAAGTTTTGAATGAGACAGATCTGGGTTTGAATCGCGGATATTATTAGCTGTAGGAAGTGAGATTTCAATGTACTCCTCTATAAAATGGGACTAATCAAGAGCCCTTTTGAGATTTAAATGAGAACAAGCCAATAATATTCCTAGAACAATTTGTGCACATATTTTACGCCGCTATAAATGGTAGGACCATATTTTAAGGTCAAGAAGAACATAGGGCTGAGCACATGATCAAATCTAGTCATTTCCACTCTGGCACTTGAGAAGAAAGGGAGTGCGTATCACTGTCCTTTACCAGCAGAGACGTCCGTCTGCCGTGATGAAACTGGAGACGTCAGGGTTTAAAAAAAGCACACCATCGCGGGGAAGGCACCACATCTTGGCAAGAAATATTTCACATAGTTTCCACGGTCACCAAACTCTTCCCACCCCACACCCTGCTTCTATTTAAATCTCAGGCACTCCACAGGTGGACAGTCGCTTCAGCCAGTGCCCGGGCTACCGGCAGAGAAGAGAAGGGTGGCATGGCTCTGGGAGAGAAGGGAAGAGAGGAGGGCCCAGCCAAGCGTGCCCTCCGGAAGGTCCGCACAGCCACCCTGGTTATCAACTTGGCCCGAGGCTGGCAGCAGTGGGCAAACGAGAACAGCATCAGGCAGGCCCAAGAGCCCACAGGTTGGCAGCCGGGAGGGACCCAGGACGCACCCCGAGCTCCTAAGCCAGTGATCTACCCCGCCCCCCACCAGAAAGCTCAGAGCGCCCCGGAGTCTCCCTCCCAAAAGCCAGAGGGAGCCGCTGAAGCCTCTCGTATCAAAAGGAGAGAGGTGACCAAAACAATTGTCAGCAAAGCTTATGAGAGAGGAGGGGATGTCAGCCACCTCAGCCACAGGTACGAGAAGGACGGTGACATGCCTGGAGCCGGGCGGCAAGAAGATGACATTGACAGAATCCTCCAGAGCCATGGCTCCCCGACGCGCAGGAGAAAGTGCGCCAACCTGGTGTCCGAGCTGACCAAAGGCTGGAAAGAGATGGGACGGGATGAGCCCCAGTGGCGGAGTGACAGCATAGACACAGAGGACAGCGGCTACGGAGGGGAGACCGAGGAAAGGCCCGAGCAGGACGGAGAGCAGGTGGTCGCCATCAGAATCAAACGCCCCTTGCCTTCCCAGTAAGTGAATGCCCCCTTCAGCTCCTTACTCTGCCTTGGAGTCGTGACCAGCCATGGGGACCGGGAGAGCAGGGAAATGCTACCAAGTTTAGAAGGAGAATCTTAAAGACTGGGCCAGCAGTGAGGTCCTGTGGGGACTAAAGGGGCAGTGCCCAGCTACACATGGGACTTGGGGTCGAGGGCCTGTACTATTTTATTTCTGCTTTCTGTTTTGAACTGGCTACTCAAGTCTTAGCCTCAACAAAGATAAAGCCACCAGAGAAGGTTGTCTGCTTTGGGTACATTTTTAAAATACATTCTATGATGAGTAACAAACTGACTTATTTCTCTGCCGAAACAGTGCTTGTTGGTACAGCGGGCAAACCTTTCCCTGGTCTCAAACCAGTCTGTAGTGTTAGCAGACACATCTACCTAGAGAGTGCCTGCCGGGCAGAGGTCTTTGTGACCCAGTAAACAGGTGGGGAGGCTGCTATCTAACTCCAGAGTAGGCTCTGAAGTCAGACCCAAGTTCAAGTTCCAGCTCCGCCCCCACTATAGTTAACAACACTGTTACATGCTTGAAAGTGGCTAAGAGAGTAGATCTTAAATGTTCTCAACACATGCACACACACTGTTTATTTTTCTAAACCCATTTCTTTGTAAAATGATAGCAACAGTAACCTTAGGGGATAAAGTCTGTTGTACTGGCAGAAGTAAACGAGATTAAGGCTGCCAGGCCCTTAGCACAGTACCGGCCACATATACTCCATATGTAAAAGCTGTTATTATTTATATAGATTCTATTATTTGGCAATTTTTCAACGTTTCAGAAAAAGTTCGTTCTGTTGGTAAACAAAGACAGACACGCTATTAAAGCCAGGTGATTAAAATACCTCAATCCAAAAACATTTAGATGTCAGATACACATACCTACACACTCAGACATACACACTGAGTCAAACTGATACATTTGTTCAGACAGAAAAAAAAAAGACATGCTGTCTTTCAAGACACTCCACCTGCACATAGTAGAAAGTCTGGAAATCTCACTCCACAACTGTAGAATATCAAAATATGTGAAAAGTCTCTGATGAATGCTGATCAACAGACTCCCTCTTGGAATATTAGATGTGTGGGTGTGCTTTTTAAATTTAATGAAATAAGGTAAAGAACCTGATTACCTGGTTTGACAAAAAATTGTCTTACAGATTGTGACTCTAAAGGCACTTTGGTTTTTTTTTGTTTTTTTTTTGTTTTTTTTAATATATGAAATTTATTGTCAAATTGGTTTCCATACAACACCCAGTGCTCATCCCAAAAGGTGCCCTCCTCAATACCCATCACCCACCCTCCCCTCCCTCCCACCCCCCATCAACCCTCAGTTTGTTCTCAGTTTTTAACTGTCTCTTATGCTTTGGCTCTCTCCCACTCTAACCTCTTTTTTTTCTTTTTTCCTTCCCCTCCCCCATGGGTTTCTGTTAAGTTTCTCAGGATCCACATAAGAGTGAAACCATATGGTATCTGTCTTTCTTTGTATGACTTATTTCACTTAGCATCACACTCTCCAGTTCCATCCACGTTGCTACAAAAGGCCATATTTCATTTTTTCTCATTGCCACGTAGTATTCCATTGTGTACATAAACCACAATTTCTTTATCCATTCATCAGTTGATGGACATTTAGGCTCTTTCCATAATTTGGCTATTGTTGAGAGTGCTGCTATAAACATTGGGGTACAAGTGCCCCTATGCATCAGTACTCCTGTATCCCTTGGATAAATTCCTAGCAGTGCTGTTGCTGGGTCATAGGGCAGGTCTATTTTTAATTTTCTGAGGAACCTCCACACTGCTTTCCAGAGCGGCTGCACCAATTTGCATTCCCACCAACAGTGCAAGAGGGTTCCCGTTTCTCCACATCCTCTCCAGCATCTATAGTCTCCTGATTTGTTCATTTTGGCCACTCTGACTGGCGTGAGGTGATATCTGAGTGTGGTTTTGATTTGTATTTCCCTGATAAGGAGCGACGTTGAACATCTTTTCATGTGCCTGTTGGCCATCCGGATGTCTTCTTTAGAGAAGTGTCTATTCATGTTTTCTGCCCATTTCTTCACTGGGTTATTTGTTTTTCGGGTGTGGAGTTTGGTGAGCTCTTTATAGATTTTGGATACTAGCTCTTTGTCCTCTAAAGGCATTTTGAAAGAGGACTACAATAGCACATGTTTTCAAGAAAAGTGAAATGGCACATCTAGATAATTGTAACAACCCTCATGCATTTAATGTGTGCCATGGGTATTTTACATGCTTTGTCCTTTTCTGAGGCAGGTAGTATCCCATGTTAGGGATCAGGGCACTAAAGTTCAGAAGGGAAAGTTTACCCAGCAAGTTTGTGACAAAGCTGAGATGTGCCTGTCTCCAAATGCAATGTTTTGAAAGCAGACACGGTGCTCTCAGGCGGGGTCTTGAGGATGTGTGAAGAGATCTGGATCTGCGTTCTACTCATGTTCATACAGAAATTTGTTATCAGATATAATTGTTCTACCAGAACATATGGAACCACAGTCTAATTCTGGCCTTGTGGATTTTGGGTGTGGGTGTGTATGTGCTAGAAATGGAATACTAGAACCTAACAGAATCAAGACTGAGGATGGCACAATGAAGATCTTCTGTCAGCACGCTTTGGATTGGCCAGAGGTAGGAACGTGACAGCTGGCATCCATCTCCCAGGCATGTATTCTTCTTTGGCACCTGTCAATGTGTATTCTTATGTTTATTCGTTTCATCCTCATAATATTCTCCTGGGGTAGGTATAATTATCATCCACATTTGATAGATGGGGGCATAAGACAAAGACATAGTAGAAAATTTGTATAAGAGTGTACAGCCCAAGGGATTTGAAGGTAGGCAATCTGGCTTCCAATCCCACCCTCTTCACTAGACTCTAAACTATTTCACCTGGAAGTGAGGACTCGCATACACGACCCTTCACAAGTTCCTAAAGTCAGACATGTACATGGACACCTTCTTAGTGTGATGGGAAGGTGCATAAGCTTTGAATAAGAGACAATTAGGTTTGAATCATGGTTACTTTGGCAAATCCTCTCTGTCCTCATCTTAAAAAAAAGACATAAGCCATAGAGTTATTTTGATATTAATATGCAGAGCAGTGGACCCAGAGGAACTCGTGAATAAGTTGTATGCATTGTAAGCAGAGAAGAAGGCCCAGCCATGGTAATCCCAATCCTACAGGACACTAGGAGACTGGTCCTCAGGGCTGGGGTGGAAGAGTGGGATTAAATCTCTTCATTCCTTCTTTGGTTCCTTTCTCTCAGTCTTGGAGTACATAGGGTACCAGAATGTCTTATGCAGAGACAGCATCTCTTAATGTCAGCAGTAATCCTAGCTGTGCTCAGAAAACTACAGCAGAAGCCTGTTGGGACTCTCAAATACTGTTTGAGAAAGGAGTGTGGCATTATTAAGTCTATATGAAGGGGGGGTTTTGTTCACTTAATCCTAAGTGCCATTAATTACCCATTTCCACCAATAGGGAGCAAATTATGTATCATGAGGGACTAAGTAGAAAGAATTTTCTTGGTGGTCAAGATGTTTCATAGATAATAAAAATGAATAAGTCAGATTTGGTAAAAAGTAGAGATATTCTTTACTAACAGAGTTTTGCTAACCTATGAAAATGGTTTCTATTTTATGCCGTATTTTTAAAATACTGCGTGTTTTGATTGTACAGCTACATGACTTGTTTGGTCCAGCTCCTTTAGACAAAAGGAATTGCATCCCTCACCAGTACAAAAATGGTGAGATCTCCTGCACAAAAGTGCCAAACATCCACTTATCCTCCCTGCCAAGTTACATTCAGCAAAAATAATAATTGAGCATCAGAATGCCATTTTATAGATAAGGGAATGGACACACAGAGACATCAAGAAATGTATCGAAATCATAGAGTTAGTAAGTGATGAAGTTGGGAAGGTTGATGACAGAGCTTATGTTCTTAACCACTGATTCTCTGAGAATGTACCAATTCTCTCAGTAGAGAACAGACTCAAGATATAAAATGGAAGGCAAAGTGTCAGCTTAACTAATGGAATCCTAATAACACCCAAAGTGTAAGGTTTGGGTACAACTATATTGAAGGGTTTTATTAGAAACAGAGGCCAAAGTATGGCTTTCTGCTATCGACCCCAATTCTAGAGCGTGGAACCCTGTCTATGGATGCTGAGGACAGTTGCCAATTTGCAGGAAGAATCACAGGCCGGGCTCTCAAATCTGATCGCTGACAGAAAGAGATAAATGTGACCCCGTGAATGCATGCTTCCCTTAATCAAACTGGCTACACTTCCTGTGGAGAGGAGTAAGCGAATCAATGCACAGAGGAGCAAATTCTTGGCAACACTTTCCCGGGAAGTCGGAAAGGAATTATTTGCTTTCCTGACAGAGAAATGTTGCTGTGCTAAGAGGAGAGATGCCCCCTCGGCTGCAGTAGAGTCACACTCTGCAGTGGGTCAAGGAGAGCAGATCTCTGCTTCCTTCAGGCAGATCCAAGACTTAGACCAGAAAACTTCACCTCCAAGCCCAACGGCGTTTTGAAGCATCATTTGGTGATGCAGGTGAAGGCCACCTACCAGATTGTTTCTAGTGTCAGTGAACTTGGTTAAGTTTGAAATATGCCTTTCAAGACTTTTATTCCCCATGGGGTTTATTCATATTTAATAACTTACCCATATAATTATTACTCCAGAATGATAAAACCTATGATAGAGTTGGTTCCTATATTCTCATTATATTGCTGAATATCCCATTCACAGAAGAAAGGAACCCTCGAACTGATGTCATTTTTAAAGCTGACAGATAAATAAATTTCAGAATTTATTTCAGTGAAAGAATGTACACTTTCCAATGAGAATGCTTAGAATGTCTAGTAGAATTAGTTACTTTTGCACATAATAGGACCAGGGAAATACTTGTTGATTGTAAGAAACTTTGTTTACTAAGAATGAAACTAAGAAGGCAAGTTTAAATATTACTATCCTAAATATGGGTGTGATGTCAGTCTTTGAATATTGCTTTGCTTTCTATAAATTTATACTAGATTGTACTTCTGACACTCAATCTAAACTATTATTCTCATTGTTACTTGAAAACAAAAACAGGATAAGCAAGTATATTGTTTCTTATGTTCATTGACCAAGAGGATATTCAAGGTATAACATTTTCTAATCCTGATTTGAACATGATACTTTCGGGCTTTTTTAAAATTGGAAATACAATAACAATACAGAACGTTTATAAGATAAAGACAATTAAGGTAAGGTACCTCATTAAGGTATATTTTCTCTTAGGACTTCATCTTTTATAACCTGCCTATTTTCTAATTCTTCCTTATTGGACCAATTTCTTTGCTTTCCTTCTGTTCTATTATTGGGAATTACAATTTGACAATGTAACAAATGGGCATTAAGAATTAGGAGGTGCTTTTTTAGAAGATAAATGCTTCACTTCCTCAGAGATTTATTACCTCACCAACATCAACCCTATCCCTAAAGACACAGAGTTGAAAATTAGAGGGGAAAAAAACCCACATCAAGGAATCAGAGGGGTGCCTGGGTGGCGCAGTCGGTTAAGCGTCCGACTTCAGCCAGGTCACGATCTCACAGTCCGTGAGTTCGAGCCCCGCGTCAGGCTCTGGGCTGATGGCTCAGAGCCTGGAGCCTGTTTCCGATTCTGTGTCTCCCTCTCTCTCTGCCCCTCCCCCGTTCATGCTCTGTCTCTCTCTGTCCCAAAAATAAATAAACGTTTAAAAAAAAAAAAAAAAAAAAAGGAATCAGAGACTCATATAACACACAGTTTGAACAAGTTAGCTTTGGATGCCAATTTGAGTATTTTCCTTTTTTTCCCTTTCTTTAAATTACAAAATCAACATGATACCAACATGAAAGATAATTTTTTTAAAAAATGACAAAAAACCTGGATCTGAATACTAACAGTTATTTTCAATTATGCACACGCTAATGATATCTTCATCTTGATGTGTACACATTTTACATAGTTAGAATTTTACCATATACTCAAATTTGTATTAGTCTCATTATTTTCATGAATATCTTTCAGTGATTATTTATTGTCTTTTTTTTTTCATTATTGAATATCCAGTGAGTACCTAAAACAATATCTGACACACACCAGGTGTCATGGCTACTTTAATAAAGGATGCCGAAGTGCCCAAAAGCACCTGACAGGGAAGATGTACAGGAGTCCCCTCCTTACGTGTGGGGGATACATTCTAAGACCTCTAGTGGATACTGAAAACTGCAGAAAGTACTTATATATACTATGTTTTTTTTTTCCTATACGTACATATCTATGATAAAGCTTAATTTACAAAATTAAGCACAGTAAAAACATTAACCACGATAGAACAATTCTAACCATGTAGTATAATAAAAGTTATGTGAATGTGGTCTCTCTCTCAAAATAACTTCCTGTTCCGTATTCACTCTTTTGTGACTACGTGAGATGACAAAACGAGGTGAATGATGGCACCATGATGGTAGTGTTAGGCTACTGCTAACCTTCCGATGACTCATTAGAAGGAAGCTCCTGTGCTCCCAGACTGGGGTTGCCCGTGGGTAACTGAAACCACGAATAAGGGGTGGACTACTGTATTACATTTTCTTATATAGGACAGAAGTACAGTTGATGCTTGAGAAACATTTGTGTGAGTTAACAAATGATGCTACTCTTTTCACTTTCTTCTGAGACGTTTCAAGTCTCTTCTCTAGCAGGATGACCCAGTCTGAAATCAGGTGTGAGCTTTGGTTATATATGTTAGGACGGCTTTGGGCTTGTTATTGAAGACTATGCCTGTCATGGATTGCCGTGGTTCTAAGGGGAGTTTCTAATGTTTGCTCTCATTTGATAACAAGATCCAGCAGTCCACACTCTGAATAGGGATAGTCTATGGAGAGGCAGGTGATGGTGAGGACCAGGGGGCTGAGGGAAATCCATTCCATTTCAGTGTGGTGTAATTCCTAGCACTTTTCCACACATATGTGATTTTTAAAAATTGCAATAATTGTGTATACAGTTTTTGTGTGCTTTTTCCTGATTAACTTTGTTATATACTTTGTGTATACTGTTTTTATGTGCTTTTGCCAGATTAACTTTGTCATATACTTTTGTCCACACGGCTATAAAGAATAACAGTGTTATACGTATCAGCATATCCCTAGTTTTGGCTCTGTTTTAATAAAGAAACTGAATGCAGCAAACATAGTTTTGAACACACAAAGCATGGGAATTAGTGAAAGTTCGCCATCTAGTGGTTGTTATTCCTCTCTTGAAAACTATGCTGCTAGAAGTAACCTGTGTCTCCCTACTCACATCTGGGAGTTTCCTGCACTGGGATAACCAGATTTCAGGAAGTGAGATTGGACAGTGAGGAATACTCACATCTGACCTGTAGCTGGGTTTTGAAGAGAGAGTTGTGAGAGCTTGGATAGGAGGGGCCACTTAGCTCAGGCCTGTGGTTCATGCCAGCAACTTCAGTGAGGCTCTACAGCACCAATCCCCGTGCTTCCAGACATAAGGGCACTTGGGGAGAGAAGGAAGGGCGGGTCACTCGTGACAATGAGGAATACAAATCTCTGACTTTTAGACAGTCCAAGAGTTTCCTTGTGAAGACAAAGAGTCCTAGGAGAACAGAGTCTAGGAGACTGGAGATACAGAAAAGACAGAGACATCCTTTAAAGATAAACTACCTATTTTAAAATTGGGCCTGCACCTTCACGATACTACTGGTCTACGCTTTCCAATGCTGTTTTTTAATAACAAGAAAATGCATTCCAAATTGCAAGGAAAAGACACACACATCTGAAACATAAATCATCTACTTATTAGACACTGTACCCCCCATGATGAGTACCATCACTGCACGGTGGGAAGGATATTGACTTTAGCCTCAGACAGTTGGTATTTGAATACTGCCTTTGCCACTGGTTTAGGGCAGTGTTTCACAGTAGTGACACACAGACCTGGTTCAAATCCCAGCACTATCACTTAATAGTTTTGTGTCTTTAAGCAAGTTACTTAACCCCTCTGACCTCAGTTTCCTCATCTGTGAAGAGAGATTAGTAGTACCAATCTCCTAGAATGATCATAGGAATGTTAATAAAAAGTGTTTGGAAGAATGCCAGCACCAAGTATTCAATAAATGTTACAATTGCTACCTATTGTCTTCTACCTATACAACTTGATATTCCAAAATTCGTGGCACATCATTGATATTAGAATACACTCTCCTAAAAATCCATATATGAACATATATACATAAGTAAGTAGTACAATACACGTGTGCTATATGTATAATAATCCTTGTTTTGGGAAAATAACTGGTTCCTGAATTCCTATACAAAGTGGTTCCTCTTAATATATTCATATGATTCCAGTTCTAAAATGTTACTAACATGCAACGTTAAGACACACATATTTACATTATATTTGTGTAAGGAAGCTTTTTCCTTGAAATAGAGTTTAATACTTTTTATGGTATACCAAAATAAGAACAATGGTGGTTGTCAACTATCCTTGAAAAAAAAATAATAAAGAACAAAGGTGTGACTGTTCTAATTTTTCTTCTTTCATTTCTAATTTTTTGTACTGTGATTATATTTTGTTTATAGTGAAAAAATTAGACTTACGTTAAGATGCGTATGCGTAGGAAGTACAAAGAGAAAACAACACTTGGATGTTAAATATCAGTGTCTTGATCCTTCACCCTCTCTACCTTTTAGGGCAAATAGATTTACAGAGAAACTCAGCTGCAAGGCCCAGCGGAAATACAGCCAAGTGGACAACCTGAAAGGGAGATGGCAACAATGGGCTGACGAACACATACAGACACAGAAGCTCAATCCTTTCAGTGAGGAATTTGATTACGAGCTGGCCATGTCCACCCGCCTGCACAAGGGAGATGAAGGCTATGGCCGTCCCAAGGAGGGAACCAAAACTGCAGAAAGGGCCAAGCGAGCTGAGGAGCACATCTACCGAGAGATCATGGACATGTGCTTCATCATCCGCACGATGGCCCACCACAGACGAGATGGCAAGATTCAGGTTACTTTTGGAGACCTCTTTGACAGATACGTTCGTATTTCAGATAAAGTAGTGGGCATTCTTATGCGTGCCAGGAAGCATGGACTGGTTGACTTCGAAGGAGAGATGTTATGGCAAGGCCGAGATGACCATGTTGTGATTACTCTACTCCAGTGAACCTTCAACAACAAAAGCCAGACTTGACCCACTGTTGTCTTAATGCTAAATGTAATGTAATAAGAATTAAAATGCAAACTGCTCTGTAATAACCTAGTATATATTAAACAATTTTTACATAAATGACTATCTGGCACTCTATTTCTGAGGTAGTTTGAAGATCTTGAGGAAGCGTACACAAAGCATTTCAGAAAGCACATAGTGTTATTAGTATACAATAATAGCATAAGCATTTGAAATTCTACTTACCCTTTAGGCAAAAATATTTGGCTATTAATTGCAGAAATTATTATAGATCTTTAAATAATTACTATGTCTAAGAAAAACTCTAACTTTAGGTAAATATTAGCAAAAAAAGATGTATCTTTTTTGGGGGAAAGAATTACATCAAGTTTAGCCAAACTAAAATTTTTCTAAGAAGCTTGATTTTGTACTACTACTTCTATCAAAGCATCACTTATAAAATAAACATGTAGGTAAAAAGTATCCAAACAAGATGCTGAAATTGCTGAAATTTCTCTGTGAGCTTGGAATTTTAAAGATTGCCAGTAGGAATTAATCATCCTTCTGTATGAATTGCACAAACCACATAAAAACAAACATGACTGGTGGTTTTAGAGCTAAAGGAGAAGCTGGTATGTTCACCTTCACTGGGAAAGTATAGTGCAAGTGAGAGATTCAGAATTGTCTGTCTTTGTAGGACTTCTTGGAGAAGTTTTTTCTCAAAACCTTGACGAGTCACGCTTCTTACATGTATGTCAATATACAACGAAATAGGCATACAGAAAATTCTACAATGGAGTGGAATGTTCAGTGTAGGAGAATCTGATAGAATCATTGCTTGGTAAATTAGAAACAGATCTGAGCCATTTTAATTTTCTTTATGCTCTACAAACTTTATGAAATATCTAAAAGTCGTAAAATGGCAATATTAGTTTTGCCAAAGTTTAGTTTGGCAATATTAGTTTGCCAATGAAAAAAATCTGTTTGATATGACAGAGAAATTTAGTGGGCATTAATCTGCTATTTATTTATTTTTCTCAGATTTAATGTGTCTTAGAAAATTCTAAAAACAATAAAATGTGAGGTTATAATTCTTACCAAATACAATGAAAGTTAGTAAATATTACGGTACTTTCGTGTTAAATACAGAATTTAACGTCAAATTATGATACCTCAAAATAGTAGACACTTGAATTGTTAGATAATAGGTTTAATATAAAGTATGGGTTAAACTACTATAGGAATTATCTTTGTTTTCATGTGTGATTCTCTTTCAAACTGGAAGTTGCAATATCTTCTTAAAGAAGGATGTACATTTTTGTTTCCATAATAGATTCTGTTAAATTACAAACTAATGACCAAAATTTCCACGTAGAATCTCATATAAGATGTACACTTCTATCATGGTGAAACCTACGTCAACGTTTGAAGTCATGCACAAGAATAAAAGATATTTTCTGTATTTTCTGTTATTTATATATTACTATTTTAATATATAATGTTACATTCCACAATACCACTTTCTTGTGTTTGAAATACAACCAAATTGTAGAGTACAATTGGTTACTTCTAGCATCAGTAGAATTTTTCGACCAAGGCTTCAAAAGAATTTCCTCATATTCAACTCTGGACAGTAACAGTTTATGCAGGCACTGATGCAGATTATTCAAACTTCAGTATATTTGAATTTGAAGATGGAGTTAGAAAGTCTTCTCAGTGAGCCTATGTGAACACTCCACTGAATAAGGTGTGGCTGTGAAATGAGAAAGCTAGTTTCCTTAAAGGAAAAATGCCTGCTATGCAACAGGTTTTCATCCTAAAACTCCATGATAAGAAAATCTATAGTTGGAAAACTTAGAGCTGTTAGACAAAAAAAAAGACAAGAACCCCGATGGCAAAAGTCCTCATAGATATTTTTCATAGCCACCAAAATAATGTATGAAATAATTACACATGAAATACACACCAATAGCATTGTACCAATGGTAATTAAAAAAAATTTTTTTTTAACGTTTATTTGAGAGACAGAGACAGAGCACAAGCAGGGGAGGGACAGAGAGAGGGAGACACAGAATCTGAAGCAGGCTCCAGGCTCTGAGCTGTCAGAACAGAGCCCAATGCGGGGTTTGAACCCACAAACTGTGAGATCATGACCTGAGCCAAAGTCAGATACTTAACTGACTGAGCCACCCAGGCGCCCCTACCAATGGTAATTTTAAATCCCCAATAATAAGCACTATTCAATCGGTTTTCAAACTTTCAGAGTTTTCCCTTTTCCAAACTGTCAATAGCTGTTTAAAGAGTTCTGGGACAGCTAAAATGTACTTTTTAAAAACCCTTTCTGTCTGGACCACCAAATGTTTAATGCCTTTCAACTTTTAGAACTTGGATGTTTTATGATTTGCTGATTCCCAAGTTCACCTTCTTACCATTATGCCTACTTAACCGGAACAGGAGGGAAGTTCTGCATTCAGGTTTTCTCTTCCCCACACTTCAATGTTGGAGGTGGGGCCGCACCTATATTCTTCGTTTGCTTTTTCTGCTTCGAACTTCCCAAACTCATTTTTTTTTATTAAAACAAATTTTTTAATGTCTTATTGTTTTTGAGAGACAGAGAGCACAGAGTGCAAGTGGAGGAGGGGTAGAGAGAGAGGGAAACACAGAATCCAAAGCAGGCTCCAGGCTGTGAGCTCTCAGCACAACCCCCCCCACAGGGGCCCCTTCTTTTTTTAAATACTACCAACCGGTATATCAGGTGCTGATTCTCATATCATGTGGGAAGAATTCTGTGTAAACCAAATTTTTGTGTCAATGGGAACTCATGCTCAGGGAAGTATTACTGTACTTTATTAAGTCATTCTGTTCAGGGACAAGAGGAAGAGACCATCTGGCCCCCGCTAAAGTGGCCTCTCAGGGTAGATGCCCCCTTGATTCCTAGAATGTTTTTTCAGTACTTTCAATTAATTTCAATAAATTTCAGTTCCAATTTAAAAAAATGTGCATGCATGCATACATATATATACACACTAGATTGTGTGTGTATGTGTGTGGAGAGACAGAGACGGGAAGAGAAGGAGAGAGGGAGAGAGGGAGAAAGAGATGGAGAGAGGGAGAGAGGGAGAGGGAGGGAGAGAGAGAGAGAGAATAATCAGAAATAATGAAACTGACTTCCTGTAGGGATGGGTGGAAATGAGTTGAAAGAGAATTCTGTAGAGTTTTGACTTTGGAACTCTTTAAATCCTAACATATACAAAAAGTAAAATTAAATAAATGACAGATAAAACCCTAAAATTGAATAGAAGTAACAACCCAAATTCTATTTCAAATGATTAATCACACAGAATGAAAAGAGGGTTGTACATAACTCTTGAATACAATACTTTGATTAAATACTTCAGTCTAGGGGCACCTGGGTGGCTCAGTCAGTTGAGCATCTGACTTCGGCTCAGGTCATGATCTCACAGCTCGTGGGTTCAAGCCCTGTGTCGGGCTCTGCGCGGACAGCTCGGAGCCTGAAGCCTGCTTTGGATTCTGTGTCTCCCTCTCTCTGCCCCTCCCCCGCTCATGCTCTGTCTCTCTGTCAAAAATAAACATTAAAAAAAAAAAATACTTCAGTCTAAAGATAAAAGGCTGCAAAAGAATATTCTACTTTTGTTGTGAGGGTATGGGTGTAGCAATTCTGAAAATATAATGTGTATACTGTCAGATTAAGCAAATGAGTAATATACTGATATCCTCACTGTGGGAGAAGAGAGACATAAAAAGATTTTTTTAATGTGTGAGCTTGATGAGGGGCCCAAACTCACGAACCGTGAGATCATGACCTGAACTGAAGTCGGACGCTTAACAGACTAAGCCACCCAGGTGCCCCAAGGAGAAGAGATATAAACATGAAGTGAGGAAGACAAGGAAAAATTCTGTAATGTTAGATTGCAATTGGAGGTGTTAGTGTGCATTCACGATGTGTGAATTTACTTCCTATCTTTGTCTCCTAAAAGGCCCTAGAAGCAATGCCACCCCAGTAACAATAAGCACATCTAACGTTATTTCCAAATATCATTCTCCTTGAAAAGAAACATGTCTACTTGGAGAAATGGCTGATTCTAAGATTGGGTTACAAAACATAAAATCTGGAACATCGTACTGTACCAGAAGCAAGCACTCAAGAAAAGAAATGTACAGAAGTCAGTTTGACAGGGTACTCATTGGTTAAATAGAGCACAGAAATGGATTGTAATACTTTCAATTAAAAAAAAAATTAATTCATACCAATAATACATATTCTTAAATGATAAAAGAAAGCTCTTACAGTAAATGCCAACTAACAAATGTGCTGGGAATGAAAGAAAAATCATTTTGCAATCATTTCTGTAATTCAGGCAAGAATCTTCAATGGATACCAAAAACATTTTGTAAATTTGGAGAATAGATTATGGTATTAAAGTATTTCCCCACACGTTCCTTATTACAAAAGGAAAATGGTAGTAGTGGAGAAACATAGTGGACACTATCTTAATCAACTACTCAAAGCTATTATTATTCACCAATAAGGGGATAAACATACATATGTAGATTCTAATATGATGCAGAAGACATGACATCACTTCTGGGGTTTTCTTGCCAAAGATGCATAACCTCAATACGGGAAAAGTTTATACAAATCCATATTGATGGGCATTCTATACTCCTGAGTTCTTCAAATATGCCCACTGTCATAAAACACAAAGAATGAACTCTTCCAGGTTAAAGGAGATGAAAAGAACAACTAAGTGCAGGATCCTGGATTGGATTACCTATCAGGAAAAATAATGCTTTAAAGGACATTACGACCACTTGGTGAGATTAAAAAATGTTTTGCATATTAAATCAAAATATTCTATTATGTTAAATTTCCTGAATTCAGTCACTGGACTGTGGTTACATAAAAGGACGTCCTTGTTCTTAGGAAATGTATGCAAACACATATGTGAAGTATAATAGAATTAGATTCAGCATAAATATGTGAGTGGGTGGGTATATGGAAGGATGGGGAGGTGGTGGGAAGAGAAAACAAAGGGTTTTGTAAACATTCTAATACCTAGTCTTGGTAAACAGATACATTACTGGTGGGTATATATCAAGGAATTAAATTCCTGGTCAAAGGCTCAGCTTTACTAGATACCAACAAGAAAATTTTCCAAGGTTGTTCCACTTCACATTCCTTTTAAAATAGCTTTTATTGGCCATTTTAATGCTCGTAGGAATTGCCAAAGTCTTCTGCCTTTTTTGTTGAACTTTTTTGATTAGTAGTCAATTACACATTGTGCACTTAAGACCTTCATCAGATCTGTGTATTATACAAATATTCTACTCTCTGTTGGTTGCCTTTTCACTTTTAATGAGGTCTTTTGATGAGGAAAATATCTTAAAATTTTAATGTAGTAGAATTCATCATTCATTTCCTTCATGGTGAGTGCTTGTGTGTCTGACCATTTAACAAATGTATGCATATTTTAAGATCAAAAGATATTCTCCTGTGTTTTTAAAACTAATAGCTCTACTATTTACCTTTCCTATTTAGATTTACAATCTGTAAGTAATTTTTGCATGTGGTGTGAGATGGGTCAAGATTGTTTGTTCCATACAGATATCCAACTAACTGAGCACCGTTTATTGAAAAGACTGTCCTCTCCATCAAGCAACAGTTCTTTTCAAAAAAAATCAGTTCGTTTCTGGACTCTTGATTTTGATTCTTTTCTCTAAATCCTTTTACTAATACCACATTGTCTTATCCAGCTTTTTAACAGATCTGATATTCAAGATCACAGCCTCATTCTTCAATGCTGCCTTATTCTGTCTCTAAATTTCCATATAAATTATAGAAATCAGCTTAATTTCCAAAAATAAACCTGGCTGAGAATTTCAGGGCCAATATAGATTGATTTTGTAGAACTGACATCTTTCAATATTGTCTTCCTATCATGAATATGGCATAGCCTTCCAACTTATCTTCTGTTGTTATATATCCAATATTTTCAATGGTATTACAAATGGTAATATTTTAAGTTTCATTTTCTAATTGTTGGTTGTATATGAAAAATGAAGTTTTTATATTGAACTTAGTAAACCTTGCTTAAATCAACTAATGAATTCAAATGGTTTGATCTTTTTGGAATTTTCCATGCCCACAATGATGTCATACACAAATGACATTTAAAGTTCTTCCTTCCCAATCCTCATGCCTCTTCTCTTTGTTGCTTTTTCACTGGTTGAAACTTCCAGAACAATGTTGAATACAAGCGGTGATAGCAGTTATCATTGTCAGGTTTCCTATCTCTGGGAGGAAACTTTTAAAAAATCACCATTACAGATCATGCTTCCTGTACATTTTCCAAAAATAATCTTATCAGATTAAGGAAGAGCCCCTCTTTCCTAGTTCACCAAGTTTTAATCATAGACTGGCACTGAAATTAATCAAAAGCTTCGTTTCTATGGAGATAGTCATGAGACTTTTTTTTCTATAAATGTGGTAAATTGGTGTTTTAAAATGTTAACTGCTCTTGCTTTCCTGGAATAAACTTGATTTGGTTATATTATTCTTTCATATATGGCTGATTTTGATCTGTGGTTATTTTATGTAGGATTTTATATGTGTTCAAATGAGACTGTTTTATAACTATTTTCTTGTAAGGATTGTAAAGTTTTGGTATCAAGGTCACACTGGTCTCAAAAGGCAGTATCAGAAAGTCTCTCTTTTCTCAATACCTTGGGAAGAGTTCATCTAATACTGACACTTTTTTCCCCCTTAAATACTTACAAGAATTACCCAGTGGAACCATATGGGCATAGGGCATGGTTTTTCTTTTGTGGATTTTTTTTTTTTTTTTTTAATTAACAGATTCAATTTCTGCAATACAAAACCTGTGTTTCTTCTTGGGTCAGGTTTAGCAAACTGTTTTCCAAAATGTTTTTAATCTACACTGTCAAGTTTACTGATACAAAGTTGTCCACAGTATGCTCTCTCTTTGAAGTCTAGAGGCTTTAAATTCTTAACAATGGTACTTTTTTCTCATCTTGCTAGAGGTTTATTAGTCTTATTCTCAGATTTTGTCTTATATACTTGTTTAAATTTTATTGAGTTCTGCTATCTTTAGTTTGTCCTCCCTTCTATTTTCATTAGGTTTAATTTCTTGTTCTTCTAGCTTCTAGAGATGGAAGGAAGCTTTGAGTCTTGTCTTCTGCCTATCCCTTAATATTACTATAGCCCCAAAAATTTATCTCAAGAATTCTCTCCAGTCAGTCTATAATCTCCAAGGGTGTTTTATTCATACATTATGGCTTCAACATACCTGTATGTCGTTGATTTTAAAATCTTTTTATGAGAACCAAATGTTAACACTCCCCATCAGCTCTCTGATTTCTCACAACCAATCTAAGTTCCCTGTCTGCTGCTTCTTTCTCTTCTTTGTACATCACTCCTATCAATGGATGATATGCCCAGTTGCTGTAAGTAAAATACCTGAGAGCTAGCCTTACCTCTTTCTGACATACAATGACAAAATCATGTTAACACTAATTCCTAGATCCACGCCTTTTTTTTTTTTTTTTTCCATGCATCCTTCTTGATTGCCATTGCTATAATTCTTATTCAGGCCTCATCATTTTTTCTCTGGACTTTGTAACAGGCTTATTGGTCTCCTTGTCTCTAGTTTTTCTCTCTACGAATCTAATTTTCAGAGACCTTTCTAAAGTGTAAACTTGATTGGTGCCATTCCTCCACTCATATTTTCTTACTTGCTCCTATGAGATAAAAAAACAAAATCTAAATTCTTAGTTGCTCCTATGAGATAAAAAACAAAATCTAAATTCTTGGAGTTGCACACAACAGAACTCTTTATGGCATTAGTCTTACCTTGCTATGCACTCCCCCCCACCAAAAGAGAAAACATAATTTAAAAATATCAAATGACTTACACTTCTTCACATGTCAAGTGCCCTCTCACTTCTTCATTTTTTAAACTATGCTGTTCTCTCTACTAAATGCATCCTTCTATCACTATTACCATTACCACTGTCACTACCACCACCCCAAGCTGCTAGAAGCAGGTTTTACACATGAACCACAGCAGTGTGTTTAATCAAAGATTCCTTAGATATGAAAGCAACTTGATTATTCAATAAATCCAAACTCGAATTTGTATTTATGTATTTAATTTTATTTGGTATACACCACTATGACCTTATTATAATTGAAATCCAATACAGGATTTTCTTTTTTTAAATGATTAGTCAACTCCACAAAGACAATAATACTGCTGTGGAAGACCAAGGGAGAAAACGATATATTTATTTACAATTCTCTATATTGTAAACATTTAATCTATATACTGTTACTAACTTATGAGAGAGCTTTACATACACAAGGAAATGATGCCCACATTTCTATTCATATTCAGCGATAGCATATTAAATAGATCAGATTTTCTTTCCCATTAGTATTATGCTTTCTTTAGATAATTATCTAAACTTTCAAAAGATCTAAATATATTCAAGTCCTATACAACTAAAACTACTAAAGCCAACATATTTGGCTTATAATTTCCTTTTTAGAATAATTTAAAGTGCTATAAGCAACCTGGCAATCGACACTTTCTATAAGAACAAAACTACCTTTAAACATTAATTTACAAGATAATATACAAGGTTTATCTGGAATAGCTGAAATTTCAGCACAAGGTCACTGTCACATGTATAACAGCAGGATTTTTTTTTTTTTTGCATAACATGAAGCTTTGAAATTAACTGATGAATGACCGCCACAATGGCATATTATTGGTTTCCTACAAAAGAGGATAAGAACTACTAGTATATTCTATCTTTTTTTTTTTTTGAGGTCACTTGACAGTAAATTTGCATATTCAACAAGTCTACTGAGTTACAATATTGTCTACTATAATCATTGCCCTTTTATAACAGCAAATGCTAATGGTAGTTAATAACATATACCACTCAAAAAAACACACTTTTTTTTCCATTTGAACAACAACCTATATTTTGGGAGGTGGTGTGCAACAAGGCTAAAACAATGGAACTATAAAACAGTATATCTGACACAATATGTTGAAGGAATATGCATCTGTTTCATAGTTTTTGTACTTATAATGCCCTGCTAAGCTACAAATATGCAAATAGTATATTTTCTTGCTTGATATATTAAATCCAGTAGAATCATCAAGTTCTCATTCTCCTTTGTATTTTATAACTTTTCATCAGATAATTCAATCATGAAAGCATATGCCCAAACCTGCAGATCATGTGCATTGTGGTCTATCACAACCAGAATTCTCCTCAAATTTCATTTTTATTAAAATGAAATTGAGAATACCTGCAAAATTAATAAAGAGAATGCTGTAGTAGTGTGAATTAAAATTAGAACTCAGTGGTTTATGGAATATGCATAATTTTGGCATGTGTTCTTTTTTCCTTCATAAGGATGACTAAGTTGAGCATGTCCAAAAGTCACCTGTGCCAACGTCACAGATATATCTCACAGCATTATCTAATCTTCATTCTCTCAATGCTCCAATTAGACTCCTCTAGTAAAACAATCAACATAGTTTTAAAAACAATAAACCAAAATAGGTCCAAAAAAAAGCACCATCCTATTAGGAGACTGAGATTACACGGATGGTAGATGAGGTGGTCACTATGATCAAAATGCTGCCAAAATTCTGACAAAACCCAAGCTGTTATACTGTGTGGACCCACATCACGGTCTAAACCTGAAAAACCCTGGGACAGAAACATGATTTTAAAAATAAATTCCAAAATTATAGCTGTAATAAATGGTGATACAATTAATTTTAAAGCACGAGTGACATGTTACGTTGTATTGCTTCTTGAACTTTCCAAACAATGCTTGTCCATGTCAGGTTTGGGCCAATATCCTGCTAAGACAGCATTACATTTATTCAAAAGCCCAGATTTCAATGTCTTGGATAAAGAAATCTTCCTTCTTAGAAAGTGTATGATTCCCAAATGTTTTACAAGAATGGCTTCTTCCATGGTAGAGATCTCCATCAAGCCAAAGGGCAAATTCTCCCCTGCAATATATAAAAGAAAATAGTTTTAACAATAATCTCTTAATACTTATGCCCTAAGTTATACAATAATTACCACAGAGGTTGTAAAATAATAATTTAAATGAGACGTTTCAATATTCAACAACTCTAAAACCATTAATTTCTTAAAACACTTTCATACTCCTTTCCACACTGGTACAAGGCAATTTTGTTTTGTTCACATCCTATTATAAAATCACTTACTATACAGATCAAGTAATAAAATGAATCCTCTAAAATTGACTTCACATAGAATCAGCTTTTTAAGACACGTGCCTCTCTTTCTTTGCCTGGTACTATGTGTTTCTCTTTGCTATATAGTTTTAATGTATTTGACATAAGTTAAATATTTAACATGAATACTCCCTATCATCTAACATAAAATGTGTGGTTAATGTTGAGAGTTCAGTCTCCAATTCACAGCTGAGGAAACTTGAGACTTGAGTTTGCTCAAGGTCCCATGGGTAATATATGTTGAAACCAGAATCTAAATCAGGTCAGTCTAACTCCAAAGCCTGCATTTAAGTCCACCATGTCATGATTTAGATTTCTTTGGGGCTCCTGTTTGAAATTCTGGTGTACCAAGTCCCTGTAGCTCCAGGTTTCTGAGCCTGTACTCTCCTTCTCTAAAGAGTGTAAACTTGTCTTAATTTGTTACCAAATGACTCAGTGTTTAGTTTAGCTTGTTGTAATCATGTGGAATAATCAAAATCAAGTTCTAGCAAAAATCTAATGATATTATGTTATTTTCAAAGATTGGAGGCACCCTTAGCAGCTTTAAAATATCAGCCATTTGCTTGTAAGGCCTTCCTGGAGAGCTAACTGAATCACATTAAGACTACCCTTTGGGGTGGGGCTGAATGACTGCCTGCACTCAACCAAAAAAAAAAAAAAAAAAAAAAGTGCAACTGGAACATATAAACATACGTTGATGCAACAACTAAAAATAACATGGTTTTTAGTTACCTGATTATGTCCTTCAGAGAAGGCTATGATAACCATGGTTATTTTTTAATCACTGAAATCCTGTCTTCCAAATACCTATCTATAGGGAAGTTGTAAGAGAATTTATTTGAACCACTCAGGATAATGAATATTCTTACAGGCTAACAAGATTCTGCAGCCTGAATAAATTATTATTATATATTCTCAGCTGTGCAAAACAAATAAATAGTACTTTATGTTTGGGAATTAATTAGCATACTTTATGTCTGATCCTGAAGGACAGAGAGAAATACCAAAGGAAGGAGCTGGCGTTTGCCACTAAGCACTATCCGAAAAGTCTAGGCCTGGAGGAAGAGCAAGCTACCTTCAAAAACACTGTAAAGACTGAATGAAGGTGGGATCCCAGAATAAGTAAACAGAAGTTCTCACAGTGCTTGCTACGCAAAAGAATCATATCAAATAACTGACCGACTCATACTATTAAAAACAAAACGAGTAAGAAAACAAATCCTGAAAATCTGGGGGAATTTCACAAATCTTTTGTAGGAGAACAAATTTCTACTATTCTCTGACGTATTAATCCAAATAGTCTCCAGGGTAGAAGAAAACATTTGGAACTTTTTTTATACATTGGGAGAAACAACATACCATCATGTTTTTTTTGTTTTCGTTTTTTAATTTGAGAAAGTCTAAGGTATTTCACTTTCAAATACCAAGGAGGGAATCAACTAAACAGCATTTTAAACTGAATAAACAAATATTTTATCAAGAGCTTCAAATACTACTTAAGCACCTTCTTGTAAATATATTTTCTTAGTCATAATATACAGACTATGCTCTAACGTCAAAACGTTCCAAAGATAATGGATTTGATAAATAACATAAATGAATAAAGTTTCTTTAAAAATCTCATGGTAAAATGTTCACAAGACTTACCCTCCACCACCAAAAGCTAGTGAATCCATGTCTCCTTTGATAAAAAACATATTATCTCCTGTCCACTTAAAGACCTACATAAATAAAAAGAAAGCTTTAAATATGTGGATGAAAATGGTGACTATACAGAGTTAGTTCTCCTAAACCCCAAATAATTAACAAAGCCTAGACTGACAGTAAGAAGAATAATAACAAGAACAGAAAGTTGGGCAGAAGGGCCCGGTGCTTTGGGCTTCAGTGTTCATAGGACTAAATTTAAAAGCACATAATCTTCATTTCTAATTCCTCAAATCATATTATATTATCTCTTTACACATACTTCTCTTTTCTACGTGTCCATCAAGAATTGGATGGTTATCGAAAAAAGCTGAAGTAGAAAAATCAGTTAAGAAAAACTGATTAAGATGCCATTAACTTGTTTTAAAATTTATTTTGAGAGAGACAGCAAGAAAGCATGGGCAGGGGAGTAGCAAAGAGAAAGAATCCAAAGCAGGCTCTGTACTATCAGTGCAGAGCCTGACTTGAGGCTCAATCTCATGAATCGAACTGTGAGATCACAACCTAAGCCAAAATCAAGCGTTGGGACACTTAACCGACTGAGTCATCCTAGCGTCCTTAGATGCCATTAACTTTTATTTAAACATTAAAACAAATGTACATTAATTTGATAATACTATGATACAAGGCCCAGGTCTTTTCTTTGGATACAGATTTGCCTACCATCACTCTTATATAAGCCCATTACATATGTTTATGATTTCTAGTTTCAATTTTATTTATTTATTTTGAGAGACAGCATGTGAGGGAGGGGAAGAGAGAGAGGGGGAGAGAGAGAATCCCAAGCAGGCTCCAAGCTGTCAGTGTGGAGCCTGACGTGGGGCTCGATTCCATGAACCATGAGATTATGACCTAAGTCAAAATCAAGAGTCAGACGCTTAACAGACTGAGCCTCCCAGTTGCCTCTCTAGTTTCAATTTTTTTTAAGAGCTGTAAGAACATAAAAACACTTAAGAAATCTGAGGGGAGGGGCGCCTGGGTGGCGCAGTCGGTTAAGCGTCCGACTTCAGCCAGGTCACGATCTCGCGGTCCGTGAGTTCGAGCCCCGCGTCAGGCTCTGGGCTGATGGCTCAGAGCCTGGAGCCTGTTTCCGATTCTGTGTCTCCCTCTCTCTCTGCCCCTCCCCCATTCGTGCTCTGTCTCTCTCTGTCCCAAAAATGAATAAACGTTGAAAAAAAAAAAATTAAAAAAAAAAAGAAATCTGAGGGGAAAATTTCCAGATGTCGATATTCTTTTTTTTTTTTTTTTAATTTTTTTTTTTTTCCAAACGTTTATTTATTGTTGGGACAGAGAGAGACAGAGCATGAACGGGGGAGGGGCAGAGAGAGAGGGAGACACAGAATCGGAAACAGGCTCCAGGCTCTGAGCCATCAGCCCAGAGCCTGACGCGGGGCTCGAACTCACGGACCGCGAGATCGTGACCTGGCTGAAGTCGGACGCTTAACCGACTGCGCCACCCAGGCGCCCCAGATGTCGATATTCTTAAATATTTTTTAATAAATAAACTTTCATGTGACTTTTACCCAAACTTAACACAACAGCAATTTCTAGTATGTCACCTTTATCAAGTTTTTCCTATTTATTACAGTTTTCACTTTAACATTCACTTTTTCATAGTTCTATAACATCTAATTAATTATATTATTATTATCAGGTAGAAACAGCATAAAAAGATTTGAGAACAAGCATAAGTGAACCTTAAAAAAATCTGTAACAACTATAAGCTTCCAGGTAGCTGTAGGCATCGGTTGGTATGACGGAATGGAAGCATGGGTTAATCACACCCACCCTTTCTATTTTGTTCATTATTAAAAATGTTTCTAAAGACCACTTTTTTTTTTTTTTTATCAGCTGTGTTGTTACCTTTTTCAAGATTATAATTTCATCTGTTAGGAAAGGTTTGACATGAACTTTATTTAATGACCTAAGATACTACAATTGTATGCAATGTTTTAAGCAGTCAACATATTCACTAAAATTCATGTATATCTTTACATTTTAGACCTTACTAGCACTGGAATGCATTCAATTTAAGTTACTCAAGCCATAATAATGAAAAAGAAGTCATGTAATCACTTTTGATTTAAAATCAAATTATATTTTAAGTTTTTAATACATACACCATGAAACTTAGTCATTTAGAAGTTTCTAAGAATTTCACAATGGAAATTCAGAATAGTAACAATGATGTATATACATAGTCCTTACTGAGACTATGATGTGTGTTGGGCACTATGCCAAGTGTTGTATGTATGACTCTCATTAAATTTTCAAACCATCCTGTTACATTTTATGATCCCCATTCTATCCATAGGAAAGGTGAACCTCAAATGGTCAAAAAGTGCTGTTATATTTATTTAGTAAAAGGCAGAGATGAGAGTCAAATGCAAGTGTGTACGACTCCAAGGTGCATGTTCTTTTTATACACTGAATATTGGAATAATTGTCCTTACCTCAAACTCTGGACAGAATGTAAAAACAAAGGTCTCTCCAGTACCATAAAAGCCATCACTCACTTTAAATGGCTCAGATGCTAATGCACCAAAGACCTAAGGATTAAAAAAAGGCATGTTCAATGACACGATTATTAAATTTGTTTCATTAAGCATGATTTCATTATTTATGTTTAAGTAAAATGCAAAAAAAAAAAACAACCCAGAAATGTAATATAGTTTTTTTTTATTTTTTTAATTTATTTATTTGTTTTTAAATTTTTTTTCAACGTTTTTTATTTATTTTTGGGACACAGAGAGACAGAGCATGAACGGGGGAGGGGCAGAGAGAGAGGGAGACACAGAATCGGAAACAGGCTCCAGGCTCCGAGCCATCAGCCCAGAGCCCGACGCGGGGCTCGAACTCACGGACCGCGAGATCGTGACCTGGCTGAAGTCAGATGCTTAACCGACTGCGCCACCCAGGCGCCCCTGTAATATAGTTTTTATCTATTTCTACTTAAAAAGGGAAACATGAACAGCTGTTACAAAATTTGCATTATTGCCAAGTACAAAGCATATCAGCTTCTCAATAGGAAATTTTTCCTAGTTTTGAAATCTTAAAAAGATGCTTATAATAACAATTAAAAAATCTTAAAAAGTGATTATCATATTTCAGGAGAACTTAAGGATAACACAATTCAGTGGTATTACATATAGCACTTAGGAAAGCAAAAGCCCTTCAGTACAGGTAAACATTCTGCTACTCACAAGGTATGCTACTTTTGTCTTCATCAGGCCATAAATTCCATGAAGGAAGGCCCTGGGTCTGAATTGCTTGGACCTGTAATGCTATGCTGCTCTTACACAGTACAAGACACATAGGAAAATAACCTAAAAAAAGAATGAGTGAATAGGAAACCTGGACAAGTAATTTCAGTGCTCTGGGTCTAAGTTTCCACATCATAAAATGGGAAGGTAGAGAGTTTTATGGATGATTTCTTTAAAAAAAAAATATTTATTTTGAGAGAGAGAGAGAGATAGGTAGTACACATGTGCAAGCAGGGGAGGGGCGGAGAGAGAGGGAGAGAGAATCCCAAGCAGGATCTGCTCTGTCAGCCCTGAGCCAGACGTGGGGCTTGATCTAACAAACCACAACATAGTGACCTAAGCCGAAATCAAGAGTCGGATGCTTAACCGAGTGAGCCACCCAGGCACCCATTTATAGGTGATTTCTATAGTCACTGTCTCCCCTGATAATCTTTTACAGTCTTAATTTAAAAAAAATTTGTTTTTTTACATTTATTTATTTTTAAGAGACAGAGAGAGACAGAGCATAAGTGGGGGAGGGGCAGAGAGAGAAGAACACACAGAATCCGAAGCAGGCTCCAGGATCTGAGCTGACAGCACAGAGCCTGACGCGGGGTTTGAACTCACAAACTGTGAGATCATGACCTGAGCCGAAGTCGGATGCTCAACCGACTGAGCCACCCAGGCGCCCCTACAGTCTTAATTTTTAAAACAGACTTTCTTATTGAAAGGTGTACATTATAGAAACACACAGCTCAACATGGAATTGTCACAAAGCAAAGTCCCATTTAACTTCTTCATTTAGACCAAGAAACAGAACATAAGCACTTCACAAAGTGTGTTTGTGCCTCCTGTGCGGTACCACCCCCATTGCCCAAAGGAAGCTACTAGCCTGAATACCACAGATTTGTTTGGTCCATTTATGAACTTTCTTTAAATGGAATAATAAGAACATTACTCTTTAGTGTCTGATTCTTAACTCATTATGTTTGTGATACTCATCTATGCTACAGCAGGTAGTAATAGTTCATTTTCATGCTGCAATTACCTTTCATTGGGTGTATAACTTTGGGGAAGATGATGAAATTCTTTTAGTCATAGTTAACTTTTCTTTAAAACTGTGATGATAAAAGTATCAATCTCCTAGGGCTCTGATGACTAAGCAAGACAATGCATATCAAGTGATTAATCAAGTGTGCATAAAAGCACAATTAAGGGGTCAGTAGTAGTGCCTTGTTTTTTAAATTAATATTGCTATTTCATCCTCTCATTGTTCTCCAATCCTAGTAATTGACCCCTTGCTATTTCAGGAACAAACCAGTATTTCTTTTGCTTATCTATGGTCTTGTTCTTGGTATCATCCTCACACAATTATCTTCAATTTTCAAAAGTTTACCTATGCTTCAAGAAGACTGTGTCAGTTTTCACCCTTTCCACAAACTTCATTCTTATCTTGTCCAAATAGATATGAACGACCCTTACTCTACACACTCCTTTTGCTTTCTCTAGGTTCTTACTACACGTGGCATCATATTTTGCTTGTCCAAGGAGATACTGGTATACTTACATGTTCTTTTCTACCAGACTATAATCCCTTTAACTATTCGTGCTCATATCTATCCTCTGTAGCACTCAGCAATGCCTTGTATATTAGAAGTATTCAATAATTATCAGTTAAACTCAATAAAATGTACTAATAAAAGTTATTTTTATAAAAAAATATTAAAAGTTACTATTATTATAATCTCTTAAAGGGTAAGGTGTCTACGTAGTGACTTTTTCATACCTGCCCATCACTGTCTTTAATCACCATCAGCACTGGGGTGTCTAAACCTGTCATTGTTCGATAAAGGGTCTTCAAGCTTGTGCCATGCTTCCCGGTGCCATAAACAAGAGTCCATGGATAGCCAATTGTTCTTGGTGGAAGATGCTTGGTAAGCTTTGAAAATTAAAACATTAACATTTAACTTGCTAACTAATTGTCAACGTTCAGAATACTAATGCCGGCTGCAATTTCATGGTACTTCATAAAAAGTAGGCTACAAAAATAAACAGTATATTCTCAAAGATTCAGAGATGCTTGAAGTATAACTATGTATTTCTCAGCATGAAATATTAACTGTCGCCAGGAACGGACAAGGATTAGAAGAGAGACAAGAAACAGGGATTACTTATTGTTTGTGTCCTCTGTATTAAAAAAAAAAAAGTTCTAAATGGACTATTAGCTTAATTATTAATAACCTCTCAAATAACGGGCTCTAGAGACAGACTATTGGAGACAGAAATCAAACTTCAACATTTTATAGCTGTGTGACTCTGGACAAGTTACTAAATCTCTTTATGCTTACATGTCTTCACGTATAAAATGTACACAGTAAGAGTATCCAACCTGCATAGGTGCTGCAAACAATTATAGGAGATAATCACAGAAAGCAATTAACTAGTGCACAATCTGAAATTAAATTTTGGCTATTACAGTGCCTCATCTAAATTGCTACTGTTTATTTTAATGTCTGCTCCTAATATCTTCTATTACACTAGCTGCTATATTTTGTTTACATTTTCTTCCTGGGAAAAGAAGACTAATAGCAATAACCCTGCTTCTTTAGTTTTGAAAACAACTGAAAAGAGGCTCCTTCACTCTATAGGTATATAACCAGAAATGCACATATGTGGGTACGTCATACCTTTTCAATTTGATCTGGCAGTAAGAGTTCACTGGGATCACTTAGGTTTGGTCGAAAAGATTCAGACTCCAGGTCTGCTTTCACTGGAGCAATCTGCTTTGAACTTATGTCTTCTCTTGTAGTAATCTAAAGAAGTAAACAGCAGCAGCATGTTAATATAAAATTACAACATGCATTAAAAAATTTCTGCCTTTTGAGAAAAATAAAACTTTGCACCTTAAAAATGGGGGCTAAAACTTTAATTTAGGATTTTAGAAGGCAAAGGATGCTCCATGTAATAACAATGGCATACCCAATGTAGAAAAGGATTTTTTTTAACTATAAGCAGATATTTTCTCATCTACCCTATGATGGATAATGATTAACATCCATATTTCTGTGTAAAATGAAAAGTCACATGCACACTTTAATTTTGCTACTGAAGGGCAAAAGTGAATAAGCTAGCTTGCTATTAATCTATGCTACTTAAAATAAGTGGGATTTTTTTTTTCCATGGTAAACATAAAGTTTGTCAAAAGTAATTAAGGAAACTTTCTGGGTGCCAAAATTTTAAAGAATAGTACAAGAAAAAATATAACTTTTTATCAGTATATGTGAATGCATGGATTTATTCACTTCATTGACAAAGTTACCGTTATTTTTAAAATTGTCTTATTTTTACTTTCTAAACACTGCTTTTTAAATCTAGTTTTACCGCACAATAAATTTACAAGTTTTTCATAACCGTATTTTAAAATTAGACGAATTTGATGCATTACAAAAGAATATATGCTTTTGCTTGACGGACAAGATCTGATATTCTTAAAATGATAAAAATGTTGATTAACTCAAAGCAAACTCCTCTACAATTTATTCTGTTGACACTTTTTCATATTAATTTTAATATATAAAACACAGTAACATTAGAAAATAAAAGATATAAAACATAATTATTACTGATGAAAATTTTAAATTGAAAACAGAATTCTTTTGGAGCAGATAACTAAAATGCAGCAATGCACAGCGACTGTGATTCCATTAAGAATGAAATCTTGCTAAATTATTTTGTTCCTTTTAGATTTCTTACCAAACCTAAATAGCGTATATTTTCAACCAATACATGTTCTAGCACTGTATTGTTTTTTGATGAGAAGTTAAATTATATTAAATCTTTCACATCATCATGTTTTACCCTTATTTTAATGATGATGTGAAAAGTTTTAAAAAATCCAAAGCAGCATGAGAAGCATTAAAAGAAAAAAACTCAGTAGTTCTAGCACAGCCATGAAAGTATATTTCATTAAGAAGAAAGCACACAATAATACACAAAACTGAAAAATGAGTTCAATTGTATCACTCTCTTGTTTATAAAAAAAATCACAAAGATTAATTCATGGAACTTTAAAAAATTTATCTAGTTCTGATGCCAAGAGTATACTATTCCAAAGTATTTCTAATACCAACCAGCAGTTCTTCAAGAAAAACAATTTATCTCATTAAAATATTTGATGTGGGGTTGATACAACTGAAATAGACTTGAGGAAGAGAAAATATTTAAGCCTTGCTATTCACTAAAGGTTTTTAAATTTTCCAATAGTACCTCATCTTTCAGATTCTGTTTAGTAAAGATTCAATCTCAAACCCAAAACATTCTTCCAATGTTAAAACTAAATGAACACTCCTCATTGCTCTAAGAAACACACAGTAGTAAGAACAGTTCTACAGTGACAGAAAATTCCTCTGAATGTTTTTTAAAGTGAAAAGATGACAGAAAAGATAATCCTAAAGCTCTTCAAGACACAACTATACTCTTTAATACAAAAAGGAATTTTCTGATGGGTTATTTTAGTGCTGCAGTCAAAACAAATCCTTTAAAAATGGGATTTGCCCTGACGAAAGACACTAAAAACAGGGAGTGTTCAATCTCCGGAGGGGTTTAAACTACTGAATGGGGCACCTGGAGACGTCTGCAGAGTGTGCGCAGTTCTTCAGTATTTAGAGCATCGATCCTGCGGTGATACTCAGCCACTGACACTACCTGAATATGGAGACAGGAAGACAATAATTCCACTGACAGTTGAGAAAAATAGCCAAAACAAAACAAAACAAAAAAAAAAATGGAGAAATTTAAATGGAGAAAGAGAATTGTAATCAGGGTTTCTTTCCCCACTCCATGCTGAAAATCCAGAAGATTTCTGTATCAAACTACAGCGAAGTACACATGAATGGGTTTAAAACCACTACATCCAACTGTTGCACAATATAAGATTTACGAACTGCTTCATATAGACAGAATTTGATTGAGTAAATAGAATTATAGTTGCTTATAAAGGAAACACTACAGAAAACAACATGCTTTGCTAACATCGAAGATAACATAAATCATAATGGTGGGTATCTTACAAAGAAAATGGTAACTTCAACTTTCCCCTCCAAATCAGTTTAGCTCAAACATGTATCCTAATGGTATGCTGGAAGAATTTCTTCTAGGCAAAGTAAGAAACATACTTATACTATATGATCTGTATCAGAAAAAAGGGGAGTAAGAATAAGATATGAAGTACGTTTAAAAACCTAAGGCAGTAAGAAAAATAAGATCCAGAAAGTAAAAATTAGATTTTCAAAAGTGTACCTAATCAACAGTATCTTCCCAGTCATGTCTACTTCTGTCCTTCACATGATTGTTTTCAGTTTTTGTCTTTCCTCTATATTATTTCTTTATGGTTGGTACTGCAGAAGCTATTTGTGACTAAAGCTTAATGACATTTCTACATTCTAAATTTCTAAGAAAATCTCTTTATCTTCTATAATTGCCTAGACCAGTCTCTTGAATAATGAATTAGAAAGCCATATATGACAGATGAACATTATTACAAAAAGTTCACAAAAATGACAAGTTCTCTCCGGTTAACACAACAGATACAGCTTTCTCAGACCATTACATAATTCCCAAAACAGAAACCATAATATAGTGAACTCTGGTGGTGTCATACATATGGGCTAACTCTCCTGAGCTACGACAGATTCCTCTTGTGATCAATGCTGTTTAGCCACTGGCCCATAAAGAGTTTAGACTTCTAACCTAGGTCTTAAAAAGCTCTTATGCTAGCCAACCAAAATAAATTAGCCACCAGTACACATCAAGGTAACTCTGAAGAGTTATGTAAACCTGTGGAAAGCCATGAAAGAGATGAAAATAGTAAAAAGGAAAAGAAGCTGGACTTCTGTTTTGGCACTGTATTGACTTTTATAAAGCAACAATGTGTGCCGTAAGAAACCCCAAATGGTTATGATCTCCAGCTCTGGAGGATCAGATGGATCTGGGTTCCGGCCCTTCTTTATCTATTTTTCCATAAAACATGGAAATAATAAGACCACATACAAAATAAGTCTTTTTTATGAAATAAAAAGATAAAATAAAATGCATATATAAAGGACTGAGTAGATAGAGAACAAACTATTGGTTGATGGAGGGAGGTGGGTGAAAGTTGGGTTACATGGGTACTAAGGACGGCACTTGTCACAATGAGCACTAGGTGTTGTATGTAAGAGATGAGTCAATGAATTCTACTCCTGAAACCGACACTGCACTATATGTTACCTAAAATTTAAATTAAAATAAGAAGGAAAAAATTAAAATGAAAAATGAAAAAAAAATAAATGCAGTATGGGATCCTGGAATAGAAAGGGGATATTAAGTGAACATCTGGTGAAATTTGAATAAAGCTTATGGTTTAGTTAAAAAAAAAAAAAAAATGGACAGAACTTTTAAAAGGCTTAAATTAATGGAGGGATATACTATGTCTGTGTCTAGAATTCTCAATATTGTAAATATGTGATTTTCCCTACGAGTTGGTGTATTGATATAATGCAACCTCAAGGAAATTTAAGAACATTAAAAAACATAGTAAAGGATTGAGTACAGTACCCACCACATAGTAAATGATAGCTATTATTATTAATATTACTTTTACTTAATCATTTTTCACCAAGCACTCTAAGGACTAAAGAATAATGTCTGAAGAGTCTCTTTATGTATGTATGTATGTATGTATTTACTTACTTACTTGAAGTTTATTCTGAGAGAGGGAGAGAGGAAACAAGCAGGGAAGGGGCTGAGAGGGAGAGAGAGAATCCCAAGCAGGCTCCATACTGTCAGCAAAGAGCCTGACTCTGGGCTGCATCTCAAAAAATGTGAGATCATGACATGAGTCAGACCCAGGAGTCTGATGCTTAACCAACTGAACCATCCAGGTGCTCTTCCTTACTTATTTTTGGTTTTTATTTTTGATAGTAAATTATTTCAGTTTTGAGAGCTCAACTATCTTATATACTCTGACTACTCTGAACTTAATTTTAAATTTCAGTATTAGATATATTAAAGACCTTTCAGGGCACCTGTGTGGATCAGTTGGTTGTGTCCAACTTTGGCTCAGGTAATGATCTCATGGTTTGTGGGTTTGAGCGCTGCATCGGACTTTGTGTTGACAGCTCAGAGCCTGGAGCCTGCTTCAAATTCTGTCTCCCTCTCTCTCTCTGCCCCAGTCCCCACTCATGCTCTCCCTCCCGCTCTGTTTCACTCTCAAAAATAAACAAACATTAAAAATGTTAAAAAAAAAAATAAAGACCTTTCAATTAAGAACAAAAAATTTTTCAATAAAGATGAAAACAAGCTAGGTTCTAAAAAAAAAAAGAAATCACTGCCTTGCTTTTATGTGGCCAGTAAAAAGGCATCTCTACAAAATATTTAATGGCGAATTATATTCTTCTTTTTCCCCCCCACAGCATTCAATCTAATCAAGTCTCCGCGCCAGGAGTTTTCAAGTTATAGGACATACCTACTCCTCTGCATTCCTTCTACTCTTCTAGTTAACACTAATTTTACACTTATTTCTCAAAGCACCTTCTTTTACCATGTCAAACACATTTCTTCAATGGAAAGAAAATTAAATTATGCTCACAAAAGGAATCACTTATAGTCTAACTGTATCAATGTCACTGAGTTAGGGTATCAGTGAGGGAAGCATGACTGCCATTCTAAGTATAAGCTTGTAACATGTAGTAAAGTTACAGTTTCTTTAATGTCACAAATCTACCTTTTCTGGTTCACACTTCTTTTGCAAAAAATATTTTGGGACTTATAAACTAATCACTTCCTTAATTCTAAATATTTCCTCATGCCGTGATGAATGAAGATACATAAAACTGTCAAAAGAGTCTGTGAATTAATAAAGAAAAAAGGTTTGAAATCAAGTAAGCACAGAAACATACATCATCTCAAAATACATGAATGTAGATGCAGATTCCTAGTATATATGATGGAACTGCAATTAGTCTTAAATTAATTTTTATCCCCTTGGTAAACCATACTCCATGTACAGAATTTATTTACCCAAAAGATTAAACCTAAGTAGAAAATGGACACATTTCTACAAAATGTCCTACATACACCCAATTATTAAGGGTGCAGAGTTGAAGAAACCAAGATCTCAATGAAAAGTGTATTCACTGTCTCACTAGAAAGTCATTTCTTGAGGAGTACAGTGGTTTGCACATACTGCTAAAACCCCCTCTATGGAAACTCAGGAGTCTGACCTGCTCTCTGCACAAGTGCTACTCTCCAGTCTTTTCAGTCTGACAAAGGACTCTCACATAGAGAAAGTGTTTCTCTAAGCATTTATTTTCACAGAATACAAATGCAAAGACAGGATTAAGTCTGTCCATCTCTATTACAGAGGAACTAACAATAACCAGTACAGAACAAACGCTACAGCTAGAGAAAAGGTACAGCTGCTGTCAGTGCCACAAGTTCTTCTCCTAGACAAAAAGATCAATATTATGGTCTAACAGTCCTCCTTCCAGGATGTTCCAGGACTTCCCCATGAGATTACCCCACAAACAAACCAAAACCTCCCTTCCTCTAACTGCCCGGCAAGCTAACAAAACCTGGTAGATAACTGTGAATGTGCTGTTTTTATTCCCTACTTTCATTCTTTGGTGAAGGGAGATAGAGTAGAAACAAATGTATTACCTAATCAATGCCATTTAGACTTACTTTGGTACCCAAAAATATGTTTAACAAGGAGGAACTGTAAGTTTAGGTTACAGTAGCTAACAAAAAGGGCATACAACAGCGTTCTTGATATCATATAACCTTCTGTTCTACACATATACAACAAAGTCTTTATTACAAAGTAAGACCTAGATTATGTTAAAACTTTGCTCCTTTTTGCCTTAAACCACTGCTCTCAAAGTAACATTTTATGGGACTATAATAAATAAGGTATAAAAGATGCAAATAGAGAATCATAAATTAGAAAGCCAAAAAACAGAAGAGGAAAAAAAGATGTAATACAGAATGAATTGAAAATAGAACATATTATTAAAGTTTTGATTTGAATAAATCATCTATATTTAAAGTTACTTCCTCTTACATATATTTGCAAGTGACTCCTACTAGATTTTTTGGAAGAAGGCAGATATATTCACTGTTCTTTTAATCAAAAAGAAACCTGTTAACTACTCAAAACCATTCAATTACACTGTGTGTATGCTGTTTTAGCGTTTTGGCACAATAAATATAAGAAGTGAATGTCATATAAAAGGGAATAATCTTATTTTCTCCATGGTATATCAGGGGAAAAGAATACTCATCACATTATCTTGAAATATATAAATCCATTATTGGCAGTTGGGAGACTTCAAAACTCCTCTAATCAGTAATTTACAAATCCAGCTGGCAGAAAATCAGTAAGAACATAGTTGAACTGAAAAAAACCCTCAATTAACTGGATCTAACTGACATATACAGACATATACAGACTACTCATCCAAAAACAACAAAACAAAACACCTTCTTCTCAAACTCACATGGAACATTCATTAAGACAGACCACATTCTGGTCCATAAAACATATGTTAACAAACAGAAATCATAAAAAGTATGCTCTCAGACCACCAAAGAATTAAACTAGACATGTGTAACAGAGAAAGAGTGGGAAAATCCACAAATACTTTTAAACCACACATTAATGCATAGTCACAAAAGTCCTGGGAGAAATTTGAGATGTTTGAAGTAGATAGAAAAAAAATTCCAAAAAGTATCAACATTTTGGGATGTAATAAAGGCAGGAATTTAGAGGAAATTTTATAGCATAGAATGTATATATAAGGAAAGGACAGATCTAAAATCAACAATCAGCTTCTATCTTAGGAAACTAGAAAAAGAGCAAATTAAATCTGAAGTAGAAGAAATAAATAGTGAAAAATTAGAGCAGAAATCAATGAAATTAAAAACAGAAAATCAAGAGAGAAAAATCAATGAATCAAAAAGGCAATTCTTTGAAAAGATCAATAAAAATCGATAAACCTCTAGCTAAGCTAACTAAAATAAATGAGAGAAAAAATATATCAGAAATGTAGAGGGGCCATCACTATTGATCCCATGGACATTAATTAGAAGGATAATAAAGGAATATTATAAATGGACTCAATACCCACAAATTTGATAACCTAGATGAAATGGACCAATTCCTTGAAAGATACCAACCACCAAAACTTACAAAAGAAAAAACAGATCAATGAAGCAGGCCTATATTTATTTCTTCAAGAAACTGAATTAATATTACTAACCCTCCAAAACAGAAAGTATGAGGCCCAGTCCTAGCTAACTAAAATGAATTAGTTACCAGGAAACATCAAGATAACTCTATGAAAAGCTATGTAAACTTGTTGAAAGCTAGGAAAGACATAAGAATTTTAAAAAGGATAAACTGGACAGAGTTCCATTTGTGCCATTATTATTATATTGATTTTTGCAAAGCAACAATACATACACTATGGTAGCTGACTCTGTACTTAAGAAGAAACTCAAAGTAGCTATGATCTCTAGCTCCGGAGCATTTGGAGTGAATCCAGATGGATTCACCGATAAATTCCATCAAATATTTAAGGAAGAGATTACACTAATTATCTACAATTTCTTCCAGAAAATAGAGGCGGATGAAATATTTCCCAACTCATGACCTAAACATCTGAACAGACACCTCACTAAAGAAGATATACTGATGGCAAATAAGAATATGAAAAGATGCTCAATAGCATGTGTCATAAGGGGAATATAAATTAAAATAATGGGATATCACTACATACCTATTTAGAATGGCTAAAATTCAAACCACTGACATCAGATGCTGGTGAGTATGTGGAGCAAAAGGAATTGTCATTCACTGTTGGTACAGTGAAAAAAGGTACTGTCACTTTGGAAAACAGTCTGGTACACTGTTACAAAACAAAACATACACTTATCATACAATCCAGCAATCATGCTTCAGGGTATTTGTCCAAATGAGTTGAAAACTTACGTTCACACAAAATCTGCAAATAAAACAGCTTTTTATCACTAGTGTCAAAACCTGGAAGTAACTAAGATGTCTTTCAATAGGTAAAAGGATGAAAACAAACTGGTACATCTAGATAATGGGATATTAAGTCAGCACTAAAAATAAATGAGCTATCAAGCCATGAGAAGGCAGTGAGGAACCTTACATTATCTTACTAACTGAAAAGCCATTCTGAAAAGTCTATATACTGTGTGATGGCAACTATATGATACTCTAGAAAAGGCAAAACGACAGAAACAGGAAAAAGATCAGTGGTTACTAAGTATTCTGGTAAAGAAGGAAAAAGAGAGGCAGTTTAGGGAACTTTTAGGGCAGTAAAACTATACTGTATCACCCTATAATGGCATATGTCATTCCACAGAATGTACAACACAAAGAATAGACCTTAAGGTGAACTGTGGACTTTGGGTGATAACAACGTATATTAGTTCACAGACTAACAAATATGCCATACCAGATGTGAATACAAGATGTGAATAATAAGAGAACTGTGTGTGTGCTGGGGGACGGAGGGGCATATGGGAACTGTCTTTCCATTCAATTATTCTGTAAACCTAAAATTGTTCCAAAAATAAAATCTATGAATTAAAAAAAAAAGCAAGAGAAGGATAAGCACGAAATTCAGAGAAATGGTTACCAATCTGGGGGAGACATGAGATGAGATGAAAAAAAGACACAGAGGCTGATATAACTGCATTGGTAACGCTCTGGTTCTTAAGTTGGATAGTGGGATCACAGATACTCATTATTATGCCTCATAACTTGCATATGCAATAAATATGCTTTTCAACTACTAAGTCAAATAAACAAAAATGTTCTACACTGAATATACACACATATATTTTTTAATTAGGTTGCTGACTAGAACTATGTCGATTAATAAATTTCTTGTGAAAACGTACTATAGGTGAGCAACAAAGTATAGCACAGAAAGAACACTGGATTTGGATTGAAACCTCTGCTTTAATTTCGGTTCTGCTTTTTACTAGATTTGTAACCTTGAGCAACTGCATTTAATCGCTCCATTTCTAGTCTTTCAAACAGAAATAATAGTTTAAGCACTTCAGGAGGAATAAATGATAGTATATGTAAGGCATATATAAAATAGAGACACTAAATGTACAAAATAAACGTTAATTCCCATTCCCTGATTATGTTGTGAAGATTTTGAGAGACAACACAGCTAAGAATTTAAGGGCACAGGTTAGAGCCAGAATGCCTTGACTCAAACCATAGCTCTAATCCTCACTGGTTGTGGTATGACTGCTATATGCCTCTATTTCTTAAATGGAGATGAGAGTAGCAATATTCACAACGAAGATGAAATAAATTAAATGATGTTAAGTGTTTAGAATAATACAGTGTTATTAGAAGTACAGAGTATGATAACTATTTTTCTCATAAACATGATTATTATCTTGAGTTAAGGTCACTGGAAGATTTTTAAAGTAGCTCTTTTTAAAATTCTAGGTATGAACTAATTCTTGCAAAGATGTAAATAATTTATTATAGGATTTTTCTCCTGTGTTTTCATACATGAAAGCATAAGTACAAAAACAATCTGTCTTGTCATATATAAGGTCTTAAATAGAAAAAAAATGATTAAATTAATGAAGTATTGATAGAGATAAAACCATGTTGCTATATTTAATGATTTGTGACTTCAATCTGATTAAGCCTAAATTCTTATTAAAAATAGGCTTATAACATTCAGGCAAATAATAATTTATTGACAGACACAAAAAGGCAGGATACAGCATATGGTTACATCAAATATACAGCTTCAAATAAATGGTTAGAAATCAAAGCATAGGTTGTTTGTCAAAATAAACTCTAAAACAGCCTTAAAAAAAATAAAGACAGTAAGCATGCTTGATCAATATGGTTCTCACTGAAACTAAATGGCAAAGGTTTAACTTCATTCCATGTATCTTAGAGCACATTTACCTATTAGTTATTAGTTATGTTTCTGAGCCTGAAATTAACTCATTTGTAAAATGAAAATAACCTACATCTGGTTAACATGCAGAGTTACTGTAAGGTGAAATATGATACTACATAAATGAGCATTTAGAAAATTGCTCTGGTTTACATTCAAATACATTCTGGTGAGATAAGGAATGCGATAGAGTCAAGCTGTTTCTGTGTTCTATGACAGTTCAGTTCAGTGACCACTTCATACCTGTTTCCTCATCTTTAAAATGGGGAGTAATGCTGATTCTGCAAGGTTATTGTGAAGGTTAAATGAAATAATATATAAACTAGATGCAAGGGCAGAACTGAAGACCAGTGAGAAGCATGCTCTCATATCTGACAAAACCACACATTAACTTCCTATAAGGTTAAAAACAGGAAATGGTGAGTGTGCTAATAACAATAAGTATGTGATGCACATTACAATGTCCTGTAAAATTCAAAACATCCACAATTTTGCTGTATTTATAACAGATTAAACTGTATTAAAGTCTTAGCACACTAATGATAAACACTTATTTGACCAATCAAAAAATAGATGAAGGCTCCACTATTCTTGGTTTAAAGAAAGAAAGAAAAAAAAAAAAAAAGGCTGTGTTACCTATTCTGATAAATCTGATCACAATTTTAACAAATTTAATCATTTCAGATGGCTACATCCCTCTGTGCTGATGTACTTTAAAAACAAAAATTTGAAATTAATCAACTTAAAAATAAAAAGACATAACAAAGTACTCTCAAACCCAGTAAAAGGTAACACCAGTGAAATAAGTTTGGTATTTTCACGAGCTTAACATTTATGGGTGACAGGTTGCTTTGGAGACATCTTCCAAAGTTATTCTTGGCTGTAAGTATTTATTTAGCTTTATTTAAATTACCCACAATTAAAGTAAAAATAAAATTAATACTCATAAGACAACTTATAATCCTAAATTACCATAGAAAGAACAACTGGCAACATAAGTTTCTAACAAATCATGCACATGTATTTTTACTGAAAACGACAGGAATCTCTAGTAAGGTTGAGATTTTCTCCGTACTAGAGTATCTTTTAAAGTTTCATATTAGTTTACCACTACTGGAAACTTTTTGGATAGCTTAAAAAAGTCTTTTCTCAAAATTACTAAAATAATAGTCTTTATACACAATATTATAAATATATGTAGTCTTCGATCCAGTCAATAAAAATTAAAGTTAATTCACTCTGATTTTCTACTCAATTTATTTTTTAGAAAAAATTCTGAATATTTTCCTACAAAGGTCAGCTTAAATTAAAAAATAAAGGCAGCAAATATTCGATAACTTCCTGTTGATGTAAAATAGGAAAACCAAAAGACTTACAAAACAAAATTACAGTTTTTATTCATTTCCTTTTTTGAAGACATTTAGGATTAGCAGAAATAAAGGCAGTTTTCTGTAATCATACAACTTTGTATTCTATAAATATTCTTTGTATTCTATAAATATTCTTAAACTTTTAGAAATAGTATAATATTTCAGCATGTCACCATAATAAGACTAGTAAACATAGAAATTGAAATCATTGACTAAGATTTACCAGGGTATATTTATGATTAAGTGGTTGATGTCTTCTCCCTTTTTTCCCATACCAGAGACGAGACATTTCCTTTCCAGAGCAAATTAAGTTATATCAAATCTCATAAGGAGTGTTTTAAAAAGCATTCTTCCTCTGTTAAAGATAAATTTTCAGCACAAGAGCCCTACTACAGTGACAAAAACAGTTTGCCAGAGACAAAGATTTGATTGACAAGACAGAGAGCTAATCACTAAGTAGTATCCATTGCAAAGATAGTTCTGAGTGGAGACTGTAAAGCCAGGGAGGGAAGAGAAGGTTTCCCATGTTTAAGTTTGGTTGCACTGTACCCAAATGTGGAAGAAAAAAAAGAAAAGGCTCAAAAGTTTAAAGACACAGAGCATGTATTTGCAAACACGAGTACACTAAGAAATACACTAAAAATATGTCATAAAAAAGTACTAAGTGCAGTTTCCAGAGCCCCTCCTAAAGTGCACAAATGATTTTAACTAACATTTTGTTTTGCTCATACAGGCACACAATTCTATTCTTTATTTACATCTAAACAATCCAATAAAATGTCATCTTTTATGTGAGCATTTTTTTAAGCAATGAGACATCCCTCTGAGAACCATCCAACCCTATAGGCATTTCATAGAATGCCTATATAAAAATGAAGCAAATCCACAAATAAATCCTATACAAACATTAAAGTGACCAGAAAATTCCTCTACCATTATGCAGTCAAATTTTAAACTGCATTTTCTAATACCTAATTTCTTGAAAAGGTACTTATATTTACTATACCTACATATCAGTGGTACACTCAATCTAACCAAAGAAGTGAACTTTTAAGATTAAATATTATGGTTATAAACTAAAACTTACCTAGAGCTCAATTTTAACTAGAATATCAATGCCATAATAGTACACCTGAATATTTCTTCCATTTTAAACCAGGTCCTCTTCCCTTACATCATGTGTTCACATAAAACTGTGTACACACAATGCCACCCTTCACACATGTACCACCTTTCTATAGTACACACAAACACTGAACCACACCTATAGCTCAACATCTTCTTCCTCCACATTCCATGTGTGTGCGCACAGAACACAGCACACCCCACACTAAATATCCTCCTTCCCTCTCACACCAGCTATTCCCATCTCCCCAACCAGCCCAACTACACTTACCCTAACATCTCTCTCCCACAGTCCCCTAGAGGTACTGTAACTATCTCCACACTCACCATACTACACACAGTCTCATTACACATACAGTGCACCATGGTCCTGCCTCCCCTCATATGGCACACCCCCCATACACACCAACAACATGATCTGGCAGTACTGGGCTGCCATTTTGAAAACCTATCATCACTTACAGACAAATTTTCTGAAATTAAAAACACTATATATGTACTGAAATGTAGTTTAAATACAGAATACACACCCCAAGCATAGGATAGCTTATTTTGCTGGTTATCTTGTCAACATCCACCAGTACAGCTTCCTCCTAATACAGTTTTGATTTTGCTCAAGTATCTTTTTAGCCATGTCTCTGAGAAGGTTTGCTCCATATCTGGACAGGATGGATCCTTACAGATCTAAACCAGTGGCTCTCAAATTTTAGCTTGCCTCACAATCATTGATATGAAACATTTGTTAAAATACAGAATGCCAGGTTCCAAAACTAGTTTCTGATTAAGCAAACTAGAGTGGGTTCTGAGAATGGGCTGCTAATGGTCTGGGGACCATACCTTAATGAGAAAAACTAAACCACAATGAAATGTCACCTCACACCTGTTAGATGGCTATTATCAAGAAGAAATAACAAGTGTTGGTGAGGATGTAGAGAAAAGGGAATCCCTGTGTAATACTGGTAGAAATGTAAACTTGTACAACCATTATGAAAAACAGTATGGAGATTCCTCAAAAAATTAAAAAAGTATCATATGATTCAGAAATCTTACTCCTGAGTATTTTTCCAAAGAAAACAAAAACATGAATTCAAAAATATATATTCACCTCTGTGTTCACTGCATCATTATTTACAATAGCCAAATTATGGAAACAACCTAAGTGTCTAATAATGGATGAATGGATAAAGGTGATGTGGTATATATAATATACAATGGAATACTATTCGGCTGTAAAAAAAAGAATGAATCTTCCCATATACAACAACAGGGATGGACCCTGAGAGCATTATGCTAAGTGAATTAAGTCAGACAGAGAAAGACAGATACTGTAGGATCTCATTTATATGTGGAATTTAAAACAACAATAAAAACCAAGTTTACATATTAACAGACAGGTGGTTGCCAGAGGCAAGGAGTTGGATGGAGGCAGGCAAAATGGGTGAAGGGGGTCAAAAGGTGTAAGCTTTCAGTTCTAAAATAAATAAATCATGAGGATGTAACATACATGGTGACTAGTTAGTAATATTGTATTGCATATTTGAAAGTTGCTAAGAAACTATGTCTTGAAGTCCCCATCACAAGAAAAAAATTTTTAACACAATAAGGTGACAAATGCTAATGTTACACTTGTTGTGATGATCATTTTGCATTACATACAAATGTCAAATCATTATGTTGTATACCTGAAACTAATATACTATATGTCAATTATATGTCAATAAAAAAACTGATTTAAGCTATTTGAGTGTTTTTCAGTGTCTTGAAACCAAATATTTCCTAATAAAAACATATCTAGCAGACATAAATGGAGC